>NC_086105.1:103334528-103955361 GCF_963921235.1 Mobula hypostoma | reverse complement strand
AAAAGGGTACTGATTGTGGATGATCAGCCATGATCACGGTGAATGGTGGTGCTGGCTCGAAGGGTTGAATGGCCTACTCCTGCACTTATTGTCTATTGTCTATTGTCTATTGAGATGGCGTCTGCTGTGAACCTATTGCTTCAGTAGGCAAGTGGCAGCAGATCCAAGTCACCATTCATACAGTAGCTGATATGTTTCAACACCAGCCTCTCTACACAATTCATCGCTATGGATGTAAGTACCACTGGGCAATAGTCATTTAGACAGGTTACCACGCTCTTCTTGGACACTGATATGATTGAAGCCTGCTTGAAGCAGTACATACCACACTCTACCAATGTGAGAGGTTGAAGATATCTGTGAATGCACTGGTCTTCAGTATTCGGCCAGGTACTCTGTCTGGGCCTGATGCTTTCCTTGGATTCATTCTCTTCAAGGCAGCTCGCATGTCCTCTTTCAGACACTGAGACCAAAGGATCATCAGCAGACATGGGGGTGCACGATGATTCCTCCCTGTTCTGTAGTCAAAGTGAGCATAGAAGGCCCTGAACTTATCTGAAAGCTCTGCTGTCCTCCATGTCACTAGATTTAACTTTATAGGAGGTTATGGCATTCAAATCCTGCCACAGCTGTCGAACATCCTTTGTTGATTCCAGCCTAGTCCGTAGTCCCCACTTCGTCCATGAGCTGACTTTCTGAAGATCATATCTGCACCTCTTGTGGCATTCTTGATCTCCGGACTTGAATGCCTCTGATCTGGCCTTCAGCAAATTCCTGATTTCATGGTTAATCCAGGGCTTCTGAATGGGATAAACCCTGAACAAGTTCGTGGGGACACACTCATCTACAGCTGTTTTAATGAAGTCTGTTACAACCCTGGTGTATTCATTCAGATCTTCAGATGAATGCATGAACATGGCCCAGTCCGCTGACTCAAAGCAATCCTGTACCTGTTCCTCTGTTTCCAGCGACTACCACTTAGTTGTGCTGATCTCTGGAGCCTCGGTTTTCAGCCTCTGTCTGTATGCAGGCAGTGGGAGTACAGCCAAATGGTCAGCTTCGCCAAAATATGGTCTAGGAAAGGAATGATAGGCATTCCTGATCATAGTGTAGCAGTGGTCTAGAGTGTTGGGAGCTCTGGTGCAACAGATTACATGCTGATGTAATTGGGCAGGGTTTTCATCAATCAGACTTGGTTGAAGTCACCGACTATAATTTGAAATATGTTGGGATGGGCTGTATCTTGCCTGCAGTCAACATTGTGCATTTTCGCGAGAGCTGGCTTATAATCAGTCACTGGTGGTATTTAAACTGTGGTCAAGATCATGGATGAGAACTCCTAAGGCAAATAGAATGGTCTACATTTGATCGTTAGGTGTTCTAAGTCAGGGGAACAAGAGGTCGACATAACCCCAACGTCCGAACACCAAAGAGAATTAACTAAAAATCACATATCACCACCTTTTTTCCTTACCAGAGTTTACGGTTCAATCCATTCTGAAAATCATAAAACCTTCCGGTCTGACTGCCACATCTAGGATGTCCACTGATAGCCAAGTCTCGGTGCAACAAAAAAATGAGATCTGCCTCTGATACAGCAGCCTTGCCCTGAGATAGTCAGTCTTATTTTCCAGCGACTTCACATTCACAAACAAGATGCTAGGTAGAGGAGGCCCCATCCCTCTGCGGTTCAAAATGCTGGTGGAACACAGCAGGCCAGGCAGCATCTATAGGAAGAAGTACAGTCGACATTTTGGGCCGAGACCCTTCGTCAGGCCCGAAATGTTGACTGTACTTCTTCCTATAGATGCTGCCTGGCCTGCTGCGTTCCACCAGCATTTTGTGTGTGTTGCTTGAATTTCCAGCATCTGTAGATTTTCTCGTGTTTGCCTCTGCGCTTCAACCTGGTTTGAATTTCATCTCTTCTGTCATGTTTCCGGCCATACCGTTGATGCTTAAATGCACTGCACTTAACTGCTCTGCATTTAACGATCAATTGTGAGATCTGAAGATCCTGATGTAATTTCGTAGCTCATTGTAAAGACTAAACTTATTTACTGCAGGTTGTAGCGAAAGTAATTCAAAAAAAGTATAGGAAAACTGGAACAATGTTCTGCAGTCCACAGAGAGTCATTGATGTATGCCAGCGTCTTCTTGATAACTAGCAAGCACAACTAGAGTTGATTGCAGTCATTTTTACATCTT
Source organism: Mobula hypostoma (assembly GCF_963921235.1). Taxonomy (NCBI): domain Eukaryota; kingdom Metazoa; phylum Chordata; class Chondrichthyes; order Myliobatiformes; family Myliobatidae; genus Mobula; species Mobula hypostoma. The sequence goes on along the minus strand of NC_086105.1, from coordinate 103,953,156 downwards.
GGGCGATTTGTACATTTTCTTCGATATTAATTTAAAAGAACATAGAGATTTGCCAAACTTTGGTGAACATAAAAACAAACATAAATTACAAAACAAAATTTCTTATTCATTTTTGTTTTGAATATATTCATATCCTACAATAATTTGAATCATTATCAAAGCAACCATGCAGAAGATCCTTCTTCATCTACCTTTGTCTGTCTAACCTTCTATTTCTTTGGCTTATCCTTCCTTCTTCTTAAATATCAAAAGCAATGGTTGGACCTTCCACTGGGCACAGGCCAGCTAGGTTTGGTGGCTTCTTGTGCTTGTTTCCTTGTCATGGTCTTACACCTTATCGCCTGCCTGTACTTCACTTTCTCTGTAACTGTAATACTAACCCTGAACTTTCAGTTAAGATGGCACTACTGAATGCGTGCAACAGTACTCAGGTAGTTAAAAAGTTGAGAAGTCAAACTAAAAACATCAGTAAAAATACCTTTTCTGAGGTAAATTGTGCTAAATTACTGGCGCAAACAGTGAAGGGATGAGTGATGGCTAGGTGAGTTCGGGTGATGAGCCGCGATGGTCTGTGGCAGAATCATGCAGATGGAGTTGCATTTTGGATCGCTCTGGGTGCCGAGCTGATTTGAAGACCTTGAGAACTGCTTCTGGCTGGGTGGCAAAAACCAGGCCTGGAATGAGTCGCTGGGTGGCGTGTTCTAGGCCCTGAGCCTTTCACTGTAGCCGGATCCTAGTGTGAGGTGTGATCCGCTGTCTAGACAATTTAACGCTGGCCCAGACTGTAAAGACGGGGTGTCAGGATCCTGGGTGAGAGCTGAATTTGCTCGTTCTCTGCGATGGACTCACCTCTCTCCATGGCGCAGAGGCTATGAAGACTGCCCTGGATGTTGTGCTCCATGCCTGCCAATATGATGAACTAATAAGCCAGGTTTCGGGCCTACTCCATGCTGCTCCAGTGTTCGGATCTGAGGACTCAATTTTGGTTCGGAATGTTGCATTTCGCTTCAATTTGCTTGTATGATTTGTGTTTTTTTCTTTCTCTTGCAGGGTGTTTGTCTTTTATTTTTATTTTTATTTTCTTTAATTGGGTTATTTTGGATTTCTTGCTTTGTGGCTATCTGTGAGCAAACAAATCTCAAGGTCGTATAATTCATATGTACATTCTTAGATAATAAATGTACTTAGATTCTTTGAATCTTTTGAATACTCTGCTTTCAGTTATTGCCTTTCCTTGATACTACCTCTATGTACAGATGTGCTGGACTGATCTGTATGCATAGCATGCAAGACAAGTTTTTACATTATACCTCAGTACATGTGAAAATAATAAACCAACTTATCAATTTGTTTGACCTTGCCCACAATAATGGATGCAGAAAGAGATACAGCAAAGAAACAATCAATTCCACATTGACCCATTTTACACTAATCATACACTACCTTTATTTTTCTCATTGTTTAGTCCACCCCAGACATTCTACCATTTAGTTGTACACTAGGATTCATTTACAGTCACCAATTAACCTGTCAACACAATGATCCCTGGGAAGAGGAAGAAAACTTGGAGTGCAGATCACCATAGGGAGAACATTCAAACTCCACACAGACAGCACTCAAGGTGGGGATTGAACCCAGTTCTCTGGCACTGTAAGGCACCAACTCTACCAGCCGCATCACTGCCACACTTCAGTCTTTATATTGCATCTACAACTCCAGTGGCAATTCAACATTAGCAGCTGTGGTAAACCATATATATATATATGTTGTAACTGGGTTACCTGTCTGGACATGCCCCTCTGCTAACTGCTTCTGTGGCTCCTCCCACAGACCCCTGATTAAAGGCGATTGTGCCATTAATCCTCCTCCTCAGTTCAGGGGCAGATACTCAGCATGATGGAGGTCACATTTTACTGCTAGTAAAAGCCTTTCCGTATTTACTCTACTTCCAGTCTTTTGGAGTTATTGATGGTACATCAGCAGCTCCAAATCTGGCAAAAATTTCATTTGAATTTTGCTTCATAATCGGTAACATTATATTTTCACATTCTTGAGTGGATAATGCTTTAACATTGATGGTGAACAAAATGCATGCTTGATCTCATTTTCTTGAAAATTGTCATATATAAAGTATGTGAAAGTGTTTCTATGCACACTTATACACTTACTTCACCGCTAGGTAAACAAACTCATTAGGATTGAGCAATTTGGCGCTTTGCTGTCTCCGAGAGGGTGCCGTAAGGCTTTGAAAGAAATGAACAGCCCCGAGACCAAGAAGCCTGGAGATGGCGTGCGAGCCCATGATCGACTCCATTTCTCGCCGATCTCACCGATTAAAGCGACGAGAGAGATTGAGTCAGGAGCAGAAGGCGAGTGGGCGTTCAGCGCCGTCTACCATCCTCTTGCTCGCTGCTCCTGGATGACGGTCCCTGTGTTTGAATGGTCTCTCCTTTCTGCTCGAAGCTGCCGGAGGATTGTGCTGCAGCCCTGGAGTTTCGGCAAGGTTCAATTGACGTGATATGTGGATTGGACTCTGTCGTACACGTTATGATGTGTTTCTGGTTTCTGGTTCCTCCATTTTTTGTTCCTATTTTGGGCGATTTTGATTGGGGAATAGCAAATGATACAGATAGCAAATGACACAGCATTAGATTAAACTCAACTGACCTGAACTCTATATGCTTGGACTCTTTTGATTTTGTGTTTCATATTCTGCGTCTTTCACTCTTTTTTTTGCCACTTGCGCGATTTGTGTTTTGTGCATTGGGGGGGGGGGCGTGTGGTGGTTGATGTTTTTCTTTGACCAGGTTCCAAGGTTTTCTTTGTTTCATGGCTGTCTGTGGGGAAGGCAAATCTCAGCGTTGTATACTGCATACATAGTTTGATAATAAATGTGCTTGGAACTTTGGACTTTGATGGCATTTACTTCTTTAGAGCAAAAGTTAGCTGAATGTCATGCTTTCTTTTCCATCAGTGTTATAATGGAAGAATGAGAGCCATGCACTGACTAGAATAAACAAAATTTAGTACAAATTCATGTGACAGCCTATTAATCAGCTTGGTTATAATGTGACGTGTTTTTCAAGTTCACAAAAATGAATAATTATTGGAAGGTGCAATTCTTTATTTAGAATAAAGAATTCCATCAGCATGTTGTTTTTAAAACATAGATTTCTAATCAAGTGTGAATCCAATAATAAGAAATAAAAGTCATTTCATTTCTCTGGTTGTTAGGGTGTTAGAAACTTCTTCGAAAGGTGCAATTTATGATGTAATTTTGAGAGAGAATAAGGATGCCAGTATAGGAGGTTTTATACAGCAAACATAGTGTGGAAATATTTCCAACATTGCCACCTCAAAGCTTCAGTAAGTAAAACTTGCGTAATAGAATTTCTGTTCGCAGCATGTTCATTTTCATTACAAAAGGTGATGGCAATCATACAAAGTCCTGCTGCTTTAGAATAAAGAATGAGTATAAACTATGTAGAAGTTTTTGCAAACATTCCGCTGTTGTGGAACTTTGTGTGGACTGGAGTTTTTGTTGAAGTTTAAACAATAGAAATGTTACCTCAGGGAGCACTGTCACTAATTATCATACTAAGTATGTGAGAATTCAGCCTGCGCATTATATTGCAGTCTAGCCTTCGTTTTAATAGACTTAAAGGAGTACTTACCTTAAATCTAGGAAGAGCTGCTACTTGATGCACACAATTAAATGAAAAATTGAGCAATTTACTTTTTATAAACCAAAGCTCGCTATCTTGGCCTTTCCATTCACAAGCCAATAATTGACAATACACATGCAACAGTGCATTGCACGTCATTATAATTAATCTAACTCTTGAATTCTTTCCCACAAAGTTGAAACTGGATGTCATGGTGCTATCTAGTGAGACAATGGAATGTCATCAACCACATCCTGTCAGTAATAAGCAAACTGCCAGGCATATAAGATCAGGTCTGCAGACCCCTTCATGACAGCATCTTCATCATCATTAGCAATCTAATATTATTATTGTTTTCCAAGGTCCACTTTGCAATTAACCTTTATTGTAATGATGACTGATAGCCATCCTGACAGCATTCTGCATGAATTAATGTTTAAAGTAAAATGAATGAGGAATAACCGAGATGTGAATAGGCTAATTAAAGGGGAACACATTATAATGCTCTCATAAATTCAAGAAAGCCCCAGTGAAGAAAAAATTATATTGAAGATAGATAGTATCACACTTTTTCAATGCAGAAATATATTAAAACTTTTAAGTTATGAAGTTTATCTTTTCTGTTGGATTCATCCCTGCTCTGGCCTCTTGACACCTCATGAATCCTCCTCCTTACTGGAAAGGCTGGATGTTTCCATGGATACCATCAATGCCACAAAATGATTGGCTGTCCGACCAGAGTCATTCGTATAGGATGAAATAAGCCTTGCTTGTCAAACAGCCTTCTCTGCTATCTCCACTGAGTTCTTTAACTCATTTTTCCCTGAAACACTGCCTACAACTTATAAAATAGATTTGAATAAACAAAGCATTGTCTTGGGAAACAGAGTCGAGAGGCTTTGAATTGATTGCCTCAAATAAGTATAGAGCTGTGTTACAGGAGGCATAACAATGTGTTCAGTTTGAGATCTGGAATAAATGTTGAATTGAAACAAACCAAAATTACTTGGGTTGCTCCTTGAATTTTTATTTGGGACTTGCAGCCATAACATTGATTCATCATGAATGTTTGATTGCCAGATTGTGTTAATTTAGTTTCCTCTTCCAAAGCAAAGATTAGAATAGTTGCTAAAGATGTTTGTGTTTCTAGACGAGGCAAGGGGGAAGGATCAACTGCATTTCAGATCTAATAGCTGACAGGGAGGAACTGGAGCCTGATACCACTTCTCAGGCTTTGTGCCATTGGACTGAGCCATTGTATTGTCATGATCTCATTACAGTTACTATGCAATACTTAGCCCATATCCAAAGAATTTATGCTCAAGTACAATAACTTTTATTCCTCCAAACAGAAGAGAAAGTGCACTATCGTACCTATGAAGAAGTAAATGTTTTTCGATAACTCTATGTCACATGTTACACATATCAACTGAGAAATGGGAGTCCACTGTGTGATGTTAGATTATATGTATATTAGGTTTGTGCTAGTGCTCAAATAAACAAAACTGCAGTGTGATCTTTGGCTATTATGTGACTATAGCAAAGCTGATGGTCAGGATCCAATTTTAAAGACAGGGCAAAGGAAGAGCTACCTGAGCTCTGGAGCAGGTAGTGCTTGGTACCTTGGTTTCAATGGATATTTCAGCTCAAATGTTTTTGTAAATCCAATCTGAATCTGACAGAATTTGTCAGCATGCATATGGGGGAAGGAAATTCAGGTATGAAAAGACTGCCAGAGGCACAAGAGGCCACAGATACTGGGATCTGAAGCTGGAGCAAGTCAGCAGGTTGGGCTCCAGTCTAGCCCAGTCCACCACTCTTCTTCCATGTGAGAGGAGTTAAGTCTAGGATGTTCTGCCACTGTCCAGGATTTGCCACTAAAATTGAAGGTACTTCGTCCAAGAAGTTCACAACATGGCTACAAAATAAGCAAGCAAGATCTGAATATGGACCAGTGTACTTCTGAACATAGAATCCATAACCATTCCTTCCCTTCAAATCACTATTAAAAACGTTCACAATTTTATCATTTTACTGCTCTCAGGAGAGCATTCTCAGTTTCTTCTATCGCAATTTCTTTCTAAAGTGCCCTTTGGCTCATCAAGTCAGTGCTAGCTCTCAGAGAAGTTCCATTCTCCACTTGTTTCACTGTAACATATCCCCTCACATGTGCCAATTCTGCTTTATTTAGTTTACCTTTGATGTTGGACTAGGTAAATACAATTTTGAATAATAGCGGAAGATGAGAATTATTGGATTAAATATCCGTTGTACCTCTTCACATGGATTAATGACAATCCAATGCCAATTCTAATATAGGCCTTCCCCCAAAATCAAACTCACCCCCACTTTTTCCCTTCCATGGAAAATAAACAAAATAAGATTTTAAAGTCTAACTGATTGAAATATGTGACTTAAAAATTCTGGCAAGATGATGAACGTGTTTAATGAGGGTTTTATACAAATCTAATAATCAGTTAGAATTTGCTTTCAATTAAACAGTGAGGGTAATGATGCTTACCATTATTAATGTGTAAATGCCACATTAACTTCAGGCAGGGACAGATGTATCGTTGAATCCGGAAAACAAGAAGATCCTATCCCAGATGTGTCATACAGTTGATTGCTTTGCAGAAATAAAATCTCACTGTCTAACTAACCATTGAAATATGTTGGGTTGCATTTTCCAATTATGTATCTGCCCATGATGCCTCATGGTTTGTGGTGGCAATGTGGTCCACTCACCATTTACTAATAAGTCTGACAGACTCCTAAACAAATTCAGCAGACTGACCCTGCAATATATGCTGTGATAGTCATCATCTATTGGAGTGTAGTAGTGGTCATGTGATATCCTGTGCTGATGATATAACTTCCTTCATGGAAGATCTTGATGATGTCTCCTGGTTTTCTCTTTGTGTAGAAAGAAATACTCTTTTTAATGCCTGTAATCCCAAAGACGAACATCTGGAGAATGCCATTGGGACTTCTGGAATATGGAAGGAAGCAGGTATTTGCAAAGTTGAAAGAAAAATTACATATAAGAATTAAATAAAATTACCATCTTAAATCTTTATTTAATAGTGTAGATAAATTACATTTTCTGAGTCATAGCTATATAATGCCAAAAGATTTTTCTGCTGATTATTTTATGCAAAATATCAAGTACTGCCAAAAATAATCCAATCTTCCAGCAGCTGGTCCTATTATCTTCTATCCTTTCAAAACTCATTTTCTTATTGGTTGGTATTCCTGACAAAAAACAAGATTGGTATTTAGTAAACATTGTCAGCAAACAATTATCCATGCAAAGTTAAGCTTATTCGCTTCTCAGGGATGTGCGCTTAGCCCACTGGTCTACAATTGCTGATGACACAATTATTTTTGGCAGAATTTTTGATGGTGCTGAGAGAGTGTACAAGAGTGAGGTATATCAGCTAGTTGAGTGGTGTCGCAGCAACAATCTTGCACTCAATGTCAGTAAGACCAAAGAACTGATTGTGGATTTCAGAAAGGGCAAAACAAGGGAACACACACCAGCACTCATAGAGGAATCAGAAGTAGAAAGGAAGACCGATTTTAAGTTCCTTGGTGTCAATATCATTGAGGATCTATCCTGGGCCCAACATATCAATGCAACTGCAATGAAAGCATGACAGCAGCTATATTTCGTTGAGTTTGAGGAAATTTGGTATATCACCAAAGACATGCGTAAACTTTTACAGATGTACCGTGGACAGCATTCTAACTGGGTGCATCATTATCTGGTACTGCACAAGATTGAAGTAAGCTGCAGAGAGTTGTAAACTTAGTCAGCTCTATCATGGGCACTAGCCTCCGTAGTTTCCAGGACATCTGCTTTATTTGTTAAGTAGGGGCTGTGCATGATCCAGATTTGATGGAGACAGACATGAGAAGCACGGAGGAACATCCGAAGAAACTTCTGAAATGCCTGCTTCGCTGCCGCTGCTACTGTACGATCGAGAATCTCCGGAGGGGAAGGCCCCAAATCCTCGGCTTTGCCTATTGCCTGTTGCCGGGGCTGGGGTCAAAGCGCTTGGGAGAGATGGTGCTCGGTGCTCAGTGTCAGAGGGCTGGTCGGAGGCTCGAAGTTTTCAGACGGACTCAAGAGTCGACTGTGGTCGGGTGCTTCCAGGGTGCTGCATCGGCAAGTTTGCGGGCTGGAATTTCATGGCAGGAAGAGTTTTTCTTCCTTCTACTGTCTGTGTGAGATGATGGGACTTTCGAGAGACTTTGAGTTTTTTTTTACCGTGCCCACGGTCTGTTCTTTATCAAATTACAGTATTGCTTTGCACTGTTGTAACTATATGTTATAATTATGTGGTTTTTGTCAGTTTTTTTTAGTCTTGGTTTGTGTTGTGTTTCTGTGATATCATTCTGGAGCAACATTGTATCATGACAATAAAAGAGGACTGCGTGTTCTCATAATCTAATCTAATCTAATCTTCAAGGAGTGATGCCTCAAAAAGATGGCACCCATCATTAAGGACCTCCCATCACCCAGGAATGCCTTGTTCTCATTACTACCATCAGGAAGGGGCAAGAGCCTGAAGTTACACACTCAACAATTCAGGAACAGATTCTTCCCCTCTGCCCTCTGATTTCTGAATGGATATTGAACCCATGAACACTACCTCACAAAGTTTTTGTTTTTACTTTTGCACTACTTATTTAATTTAACTGTTTAATGCATATATACTAACTCTATTTCACATTTTTCCTATTACAATGTATTGCATTGTACTGCTGCCATAATGGCAACAGATTTCATGACATATGCCCGTGATATTAAACCTAATCTGATTCCGATTCCCAGATTGCTGAACCTTCTGGGAAAAGCTGTGTTCTCTCACAGACAGGGAACTCTCACTATTCAGTCATCCAGTTGAAATAAAGAATCTCAGTGCAGCTGGACCGCTGAATAATCTGGGGTCCCTGGCAATGTAAAGGAAGGAAGACTGTGCCTCCTAATGTGTTATGTTTTGCAAACAAAAATTAAATTTGGTTCAAAGAAATGCACAGGGAGTCCAAAAATGCAGGTGTAACTTTGAGTTTACTTTCAGCGAGGTGTGTACATATCACGTGGTAGTGTGATGACGTAGGCAGTTAACGTATTTTTACATATAACTAATAGTTAATTATTTAAATGAATGCTTAATCAATCTACATATACTGCATATCTGTGTGTGTGTGTATATATATATATATATATACACACACACAAGATTACTAAAATATTATTGAAATATTAAATACATAGCACAACGGTATAGTGGAGGACTAGTATCTTAAGTAAGGAGGCATCTAGAAGGTGGTTATCTGAATAATCAGCAAGATCATCTGCTAATCGCTTCACTTTCAGGCCAGGTTAGTACCAATATTTACACCATTAACTGCTGGTCCATAGGTCAAATAATCCTGCTCATTAATTATTGTACATTAAAAAGCAGTTTTTTTTTGCTTTTCCTTATATTCACGCTATATATTCTCTATTAATCCATTCTTTCTTCTTCTCCCTTCACTCATCATAATTTTCAGCTTCTATTAATGGTTGCACAATCTGTTTCACCTCCTTACTTAAGTCAAGCCTATTGATTGTGACTGGACTGACCTATTCATGTTTCTACCATATAAGCATGCAAAACATTTTAGCACCAAACATTGCAAGGACAGAATTTGCCTCTGGATTAACTTCTAGGGTGAAATGTGATCCTGTTCACACTGAGCACCCTGTGTAAATCCAACAGCACCATTGATATCACAAAATTATTCAGCAGTTCAATCTGTGTCCATGAAGAGAAAAATGGAATGTCTCAGTGAAGGTATAAAGCTCAGGCATTGTTTTGGTCATGGGAACCAATCAAGATTTCAGCGCTCTTGAATTCACGATCCTACCTTTTCACTGCTTTACACCGTTCTCCAAGGCAGTGCGAAAAGTACAAAAAAGTATGACTTCAAGTAAAACTCACTGGCATGTTATAACCTAAAAGCAAGCAACAGAATCAAAAATGGCCATACCTGCCAATAATTTCAATGGAAAACGAGCTGTCTTAGAGTCATAGAGTAATAGAGCAATAGGCCATTCAGCCCAATCAGACCGTGCTGACCATTGTCCCCACACAGCTGTTTTTCCAATTTCCTTCATTTGGCCCATATCCATCAAAGCCCTGGGACTCCATGCACCTATTCAAGTGCTTCTTAAATAATACTGAAACATGAGTGAGAAAAGACTACCTATAGCATGATAAACTGGAATTATACCATGGTTGGGAATAGGAAAATTCTGTGAAAGGAAAGCATGTAAAACCTCAAAAAATAAACAGACCAAGCTTAAAGAATACAACTGGTCTAGAGACCAAAATTCTATTGGACAAATTTGAATCAAAGATTGAATGGTGTTTTATTTCATAAGACACAGGAAGAAAAATAATGATTAGTTACCCACAATGCATTTGTCATAAGGTTAATATTCAGTGATTTATGAAGCAACAAAAATCGCTGCTATTAGTAGGTTATTACAGGAAAGTCATTAAGACCATAATTGTTATTAAAATATAGATCTGGGCTATTGTTATAAAACACTATATGGTAAAGTACTCTTTTTTTTCTTTTGTTTTTTTACCAACTAGCTTTGTCTTGGTAGTGGGGGTAGATTTTTTTTTAATAATATAATTAACCATATTATTTTTATTTCATAATTCAATTTATTTTATTTGATTGATCATGAATATGGGATAACATGATTGTATCAGTGTGATTTATATATAGTGCATTTTGTGCTACCTTATTTTGATTTATAATAAGCATCCTTATGAATTCTGTATTTGTGTACATGAAATTTAATAAAAATATTGGAAAAAGAAAGAAAAAAGAAAAGACCGTAAGATATAGGAGCAGAATTAGGCTATTTGGCCCATCGAGTCTGCTCCACCATTTCATCGTGGCTGATCCAATTTTCCTCTTAGCCCTAATCTTCTGCCTTCTCCTTGTATCTCCTGACCAAACAAGAATCTATCAAACTCTGCCTTAAAGACTTGACCTCCACCGATGCCTGTGGCAAAGAATTCCACAGTTTCATCACTCTCTGGCTAAAGTAATTCCACCCCATCTTCATTCTAAAAAGACACGCCACTATTCTGAGACTTTGTCCTCAGGTCTCAGACTCTCCCACCATAGGAAACATCCTCTCCACATCCACATCCACTCTATCAAGGCCTTTCATCATTCGATAGGTTTCAATCAGGTCGCCTTTCATTCTTCTGAACTCTAGTGAATACAGACTCAGAGCCATCAAAAGCTCTTCATATGACAAACCATTCAATCCTCAAATCATTTTCATGAACCACCTTTGAATCCTTCCTTGTTTCAGTACATCCTTTCTAAGATAAAGGGCCCAAAACTGCTCTCAGTACTCCAAGTGAGACCTCACCAATGCTTTACAAAGTCTCAACATTACATCCTTGATTTTAAATTCTAGTCCTCTCAAAATGAATGTTAACATTGAATTTGCCTTCCTCACCACCAACTCAAACTGAAATCTAACCTTTAGGGAATCCCACAGTCCTTTTGCATCTCAGATTTTTGAATTTTTTCTCCATTTAGGAAATTGTGCACATTTTCATTTCTTCTACCAAACTGCATGACAGTAACTTCCCAAGACTGTATTCCATCTGCCATTTCTTTGCCCATTCTCCTAATCTGTCTATGTATTGTAACCTCTCTGCTGCCTCAACACTACCTGCCCCTTCACATATCTTTGTATCATCTGAAATTTTGGCCACAAAGCCATCAATTCTATCATTCAAATCATTGGCATACAGTATAATGTAAAAAGAAGCAGTCCCAACACAGATCCCTGTGGAACACCACAGGTCACAGGCAGCCATCCAGAAAAGGCTCCCTTTATTCCCACTTTTTGCCTCCTGCCAAGCTGCCAATGCTCTATGCACGCTGGTTTCTTTCCTGTAATACCATGGGCTCTGAATTTGTTTGGCAGTCTCATGTATAACTCCTATCAAAGGCCTTCTGAAAATCCAAGTACACAACATCCACCAATTCTCCTTTGTCTATCCTGCTTGTTACTTCCTCAAAGGATTCTAGCAGATTTGTCAAGCAAGATTTTCCCTATTTAATCATGTGCCTCCAAGTACTCCGAAACCACGTTCTTAACAATCAACTCCAACATCTACCCAACCACTGAAGACAGAGTAACTGGCCAATAATTTCTTTTCTACTGTCTCTTCCCCTTCTTGAAGAGTGGAGTGATATTTGCAAATTTCCATTCCTCCAGGACCATTCCAGAATCTAGTTCTTGAAAGATTATTACTAATCCCTCCACAATCTCTTCAGCCTCCCTTTTCAAAACCCTGGGGTGTACACCATCTGGTCCAGGTGATTTCTCTATCTTCAGACCTTTCAGTTTCCCAAGAACTGTCTATCTAGTAATGATAACTTCACGCACTTCATGACCCCTGAGACCTGCAGCTTCCACCATACTGCTAGAGTCTTCCACCCTGAAGACTGATGCAAAATACTTATTCAGTTGGTCTGCCATTTTGTTGCTCCCATTACTACCTCTCCTGCATCATTTTCCAGCGGTCTCTTCCTCTTTGGGTTGTACATAACCTGTGCCTTCCGAATTGCTTCCAGAAATTCTCACTTCTCTTTTACACTTTGTGTATCTGAAGAAACTTTTGGTATTCTGTTTAATATTATTGGGCAGTTTACTTTTATATTCTATCTTTACCTTCTTATTAACTTTTTAGTTGCCCTCTGTTGATTTTTAAAAACTTCCAAATCCTATTACTTAACACAATTTTTTGCTCTATTTGCTCTATTCCTCCCTTTGGCTTTTATGTTGGCTTTGACTTCTCTTGTTAGCCATGGTTGTGACATTTTGCCTTTAGAATACTTCTTCCTCTTTGGGTTGTACATATCCTACGCCTTCCAAATTGCTTCCAGAAATTCCAGCCATTGCAGTTCTGCCATTATCTCTGCCAGTTTTCTTTTACAATCAATTCTGGCCAACTCCTCACTCATGCCCCCGTAATTCCCTGTACTCCACTGTAATACTGATCCATATGGCTTTAGCTTCTCCTTCTCAAACTTCAGGGTGAATTTGATCATATTTACCTTAAGCTCTCTAATGAATTCTGGTTGCACAGCACCCAATCCAGAATAGCTGATCTCCTGGTGGGCTCAACAATGAGCTGCTCTAAAAAGCCATCTCATAGGCAGTCTAGAAGTTCCGGTCGTCTGGAATCCAGCACCAACCTGATTTTCCCAATTTATCTGTACATTGAAAATCCCCATGAGTATTGTAACATTGCCCTTTTGACATGTATTTTCTATCTCCCATTGCAATTTGTAGACCACGTCCTTACATATTAAACTGTATAATCTTCCTAGTTCTGGCCTCATGAGCAGATGGCACGAGTAGCAATCCTGAGATCACAACCATGGTGGTTCTGTCCTTTATCTTAGCACCTAACTCCCTGAACACTTTATGCAGAACCTCTATACTTGTCCTATCCATGTCATTGGTACCTACTTGGACCACGACTTCTAACCGTTCACGTTTCCACTTATGAATGCTGAGGACTCGATCCAAGATATCCCGGACCCTGGCACCCGGGAGGCAAGGTACCACCCAGGGATCTTGTTCTCACCCACAGAATCTCCTGTCCATCCCTCTAACTAATGATTCTCACATCATCACAGCATGTCTCTTCCCCCCACTTCCCTTCTAAGTTGCTGAGCCAGACTCAATGCCAGAGACCCAACCGCTGAGACTTCTTCTATTCGGTTAACTGTTGTGTTCTTTACACGTACCATGGATTACTAAGAACAAACCATATTCTGGAAGAATTAAAACTAGACATTTATTTACAGCAGCAAACAGCAAGCACGTTTTTAACATACAGTTTCTAGATCATTCTCGCATTTCACTTCCACGAGGTGAGGGAAGAGATTGCTGAGCCTCTGGCTAGGATCTTTATGTCCTCGTTGTCCAGGGAAATGGTACCGGAGGATTGGAAGGAGGCGAATGTTGTCCCCGTGTTCAAAAAAGTTAGTAAGGATAGTCTGGGTAATTATAGACCAGTGAGCCTTCCATCTGTGGTGAGAAAGCTGTTGGAAAAGATTCTTAGAGATAGGATCTATGGGCATGTAGAGAATTATGGTCTGATTAGGGACAGTCAGCATGACTTTGTGAAGGGCAGATCGTGTCTAACAAGCCTGATAGAGTTCTTTGAGGAGGCGTCCAGGCATATATAGATGAGGGTAGTGCAGTGGATGTGATCTACTTGGATTTTAGTAAGGCATTTGACAGGGCTCCACACGGTAGGCTTATTTAGAAATTCAGAAGGCATGGGATCCAGGGAAGTTTGGCCAAATGGATTTAGAATTGGTTTGCCTGCAGAAAGCAGAGGGTCATGGTGCAGGGAGTACATTCAGATTGGAGGGTTGTGACTAGTGGCGTCCCACAAGGATCAGTTCTGGGACTTCTACTTTTCTTGATTTTTATTAATGACCTGGATGTGGGGGTAGAAGGGTGGGTTGGCAAGTTTGCAGATGACACAAATGTTGGTGGTGTTGTAGATAGTGTAGAGGATTGTCGAAGATTGCAGAGAGACATTGATAGGATGCAGAAGTGGGCCGAGAAGTGGCAGATGGAGTTCAACCCGGAGAAGTGTGAGGTGCTACACTTTGCAAGGACAAACTCCAAGGCAGAGTACAAAGTAAATGGCAGGATACTTGGAAGTGTGGAGGAGCAGAGGGATCTGGGGGTACATGTACACAGATCCCTGAAAGTTGCCTCACAGGTAGATAGGGTAGTTAAGAAAGCTTATGGAGTGTTAGCTTTCATAAGTTGAGGTATAGAGTTTAAGAGTCATGGGGTAATGATGCAGCTGTATGAAACTCTGGTTAGGCCACACTTGGAGTACTGTGTCCAGCTCTGGTCGCCTCACTATAGGAAGGATGTGGAAGCATTGGAAAGGGTACAGAGGAGATTTACCAGGATGCTGCCTGGTTTAGAGAGTATGGATTATGATCAGAGATTAAGGGAGCTAGGGCTTTACTCTCTGAAGAGAAGGAGAATGAGAGGAGACATGATAGAGGTGTACAAGATATTAAGAGGAATAGATAGAGTGGACAGCCAGTGCCTCTTCCGCAAGGCACCACTGCTCAATACAAGAGGACATTGCTTTAAGGTAAGGGGTGAGAAGTTCGAGGCGGATATTAGAAGAAGGTTTTTAAGTCAGAGAGTGGTTGGTGCCTGGAATGCACTGCCTGATCAGTGGTGGAAGCAGATAGACTAATGAAATTTAAGAGACTACTAGACAGGTATATGGAGGAAGTTAAATTGGGGGGGGGGCAGTTATATAGGAGGCAGAGTTTAAGGGTTGGCACAACATTGTGGGCCGAAGGGCTTGTATTGTGCTGTACTGTTCTATGTTCTATTTCTGCGCATGCTCTGAACACTGTCCAATCACATTCTTAAAAGTGACACGTGATATCACCACAAAAGAAAAACAATAAGCAACATTAACCAGAACAAATGCATAATTTAACATGTCTCTATCAGTCTCTCTGGGGGTTTACGAACATGAGTAGACCTTCTAAGTGGTTCACACAATTCTTGTGTTTTGTTGTTATTTCCTTGTTTCGTCTGGTCTGCATCAGTTAGCTGAAACTCTGAAGTTGGCTCTTTCTTGAGGTCTTTGAGAAGAAATCACAATTCATTCATTAATTCTGTAATTTTTTTTATGCTGAGACTTCATCATTTGAATAAAACTTCTCAATTCCTTTACTTGTGCTTTTACTTCTTCGGTTGGATCCTGATTCTTGTCACTCCTTGGCTTCAGATCCGTATTGTACTGTACCGGCAAGTTTGACCTCTATCCACTGTATTCTGACTCTGTATCACTGTCCAGGACTAAAGCTCTTTTTACCAAATTCAGTCTCTCACAGGCAGATAAACCCAGTATTGACTGTACATTTTTTGGCACTGCCACAAATGAAAGTATGTGCTCAATATTTTTGTGTGATACTTTTGCCACACATGTTCCTTTAACTGGAATGTCTGCACCTGAATACTCAGTCACTTTTATATTTGTCTGATGTAACTTTCGTCTTGGCTTTAATGCATTAAACTCTGATTCTGCAAGAACATTTACTTGTGCTCCAGTATCCAAATTAAACAGAATAATGTTTTGATTCACTTGCAATGGCATACTCCAGCCATTCTTACTTTGTTTGTTTTCACAAAGCACATCTGTATAAAACTCCTTGCATTCATTTTCAAGCACTGCATTTACATGTTTTATTTCCTTTCTACTTCTGCAACAGCATGAAAAATGATTACTCTTATTGCAGGTGTTGCACATTTTCCGATACGCTGGACACTTTTTTAGATGATGTTGCCATCCACAGTGATCACAAAATTTTTTTTCTTTCAGATAATGTCTTGCTCTCTCTTGGTTTCATTGTCGCTGCATTATTTTTTCTAATATGTTCGTGCTTTACAGTGTCTATGCAGCCATTCTCGATAAAAAGCTCTTTAGCCTGCGACATCATGGTCTCAGAAGCTTTGCAGAGTGCCGCAGCTTTTTCCAAATTCGAATCTTGTTCCGATGTCTGGATTGGTCACTCGTCAAAGGTTCAAGGTTCAAGGTTCAAGGTACATTTATTCTCAAAGCATCTATGCAGCATATAACTCTGAGTTTTGTCATCTCCAGACAGCCATGAATCAAAGTCAACTATGGAAGCTGTTCAAAGAAAATTATCAACACCGACCACACCACCCCTCGCCCCGTACACTAAAACTGAATGCACAAAAGCAAAAATTGAACTGGATGAAAAATTAGCTGTTTGGGAATGAAGATAATTGTCACTCTCTTAGGAGGGTGCCTCAGGTGGTAATTGGGATTGGACTATCTAACCTGAGCAGGAGATCAGAGAATGGGTGTGGGGACACAATCAACTCCATTTCTCACTAATCGAAGCCTGGAGGTGAATGCGGAGGAAGGTGGATCGGCGATCGCTCTCCGCGGGAGGCCATGTCAGGCCCGGTTGGAAGGCCACAGGTTGGCAGTCACTCCCCATGGAGGGACTGAGTTCAAGATCTCGCTCTCCTTGATGCTGACAGAGAGTGTTTTCGAAATTCTGAGACATATGTGTTTATCCCAGTTTATATTGGTCTCCTTCAGTTTTTAAGTATTTTCTTTCTTGTTGCCAATTGGTGGGTGGGCGATATGTTACTTTTCTTGGTCAAGGGAGGGGTTGGGGATTTGGGGTCCGATGTTCTTGTAGTGCTATGAGTGAGCCTCTCAGTGCACTTGATTATGTCACAATTCCTGGATTTTATTTTCAATGCTTTGTCATTATCCACAGCATCTCTTCATGAAAGTCCAACCCACTAAACATATAAATCCACACTGAAACTCAAACAACTATATAATACTCCTTGTGGAATGCAGTGACAGTTATAAAACCAACACAAAGAAGAAAACTACCACCCTGAAAACACCAGGAATCAGTGCCAGCAAATAAGATGTTGACCTGAACCCACTATGCATGTCAGTAATCTAGATTATAGTGACAAGAGTGGCAGCTTTGATTTTTCTCACACTAGAAACCAAAATGATGAAAGGACATGTACATTTCATATGAAAGAGAACTCAATAAATAGAATTTCATTTGAAGAACATTACCCAGTTATGGATCCATCACTTTTGTTTGTTCAAGTAAACAGTTACTAAAATGCAAGCAAGAAAGAATACCAAAGTATCTAGTAATGGGCAGCCACCTAATTGGCTGATTGGAGAGGGTGAACAGCCAGTGATAATGATGTATAAAAGTACCAATGACGTAGGCAGGAGCAGTGATGAGGTCCTGCAAAATGATTTTAGGGACCTAGGTGGAAAGTTAAAAAACAGGATTTCCAGGATTATAATCTCATGATTACTGTGCTAGTAAAATGCAAAATAGATACATAGTGCAGTTCAATACATGGTTAAGGATATGCAGGAAGGAGTGCTTCAGATTTATTTATCACTGGGTCCAGGGCAGGAGGGAGCTGTTTTTGCATCTGAACTGATAAATACTGCCTGCCATGCCGCTAGCATTTAGGGCAGCAATAAAGGTCCTCTATCTCTGGCGGTATTCAGGCCGTCTTTCATTGTGTCAGTAGCGCGGTTTTCACACTCAGATGTAGGATTGTTCGTTGCTGTTTCCATTTTGATTTTGATTTACCAGTCAGGTTTGTTAGTTCTGAGCTGAGCACCCAGACCTGCAGGACTGTTGAACTTCTCTTTGTCTGGGCTCTACCCTTTGACCTGTTGGGCAAGGGTGACCCGATCAAGAGCATTAAGCCTTGACTCCAGCAAACCTAGCTCTCTGGGTCATTGAGGACCACAATCACATCCTTAACCATGTATTGAACTGTACTATGTATCTATTTTGCACTTCATTAGCACAGTAATTATGAGATTACAATGCTGGAAATCCTGCTTTTTAATTTTCCACCGAGCTCTGAAACACAAGAAGATTGTGATCCTCTTGGAGGACCTGAACTGATGAAGAACCAATATCCTCACTGGGAGGTTTGCTAGTGCTGCCTGGGAGGGTTTAAATAAGAATAGCCAGGGTTAGGAGCCACAGCAGCAGGAGAACAGGTGGTAGGGTTGAGAGCAAGAAATGGTGTTATGTGAAGTAAGATTGAAAGGAAGGACAACTAAGAACAGGTTAATAAACATGATGGGAATGATGGGCTGAAATGTGTTTATTTAAGCACAGAATGTTATGGGTAAGGGCAATGAACTTAGAGCTTAGGTCCAAACATGGAATTATGATGTTGCTATTACAAGGACATGCATGCATGAGGGGGACAAGACTGGCTGCTCAGCATTCCTGGGTTTTGTATTTTAGATGTAATAGAGTGTGGGCAGGAGTAAAAGAGGAGGGAAGTTGCACAACTGATAAGCTGGAGATACTGAAGGGTTTATCCACAGAGGCAATTTGGCTCAGAAATAGGTGAGATGTGAACTACAGTGATGAATGTATATTATAGGCCTCGCAATGGTCACTGAGAGGTGGAGGAACAGATATTGAAAAACCAAAGCCCTAGAATGAAAAATCTTACAGAAAATGGAGGATACAGCCCAGTCCATCACAATAAAACTCTTTTCCACCATTAAGCACATTTACAAAGAGTGCTACCACAAGAAACCAGCATCTATCATCAAGAACCCACATCATCCAGGCTATGCTCTCTTCTCACTGCTGTCACAGGGAAGGAGATACAGGAGTCTTAGTTCCCACACCACTTGGTTCAGTTATCACCCTTCAAAACTATGATTTCACACACTATGGACCCACTTTCAAAGACTCTACAACTCATGTTCTCTGGGTGATGATAATAATAAATAGTAAAAAGAAAAGCAAAAATGGCTGGCTACATCAGAAAGATAAGGATGTTTGATTGCACAACGAATAACTGGGTGATGTATACTGAATGAATTGAGCAGTATTTTGAATCAAATGAAGTAATCAATGAAAGCAAGTTCCTGACTGGAATAGGTGGGAAAGCATGCAGCTTGCTGAGAAGTTTATTGCATGTGATGTGGCATGCAAATGGTGATGGATATCCAATCAAGTTGTAGTTGTCTCAGCCAATCACGGCCCCATAATGCTCGCCATCCTGATTTTGCCACATACAAGCCCAATGTGGCTTGTTTGCTGTTGTATTTCACTGTTATGAATGTCATTCCCACAAGAGTTATCTTTTCTCCAGTACAAGTTCTTGGTTGGATATCAGCAGGCTTCATTTCAGTATCCTTGAAGTACCATTCAAACTCATTCTGTGGAATGATTGAAACAGCTAAGCCAGTGTTCAATTCCGTTTTAAATAATTTGCTATTCACTTCTGGTGTAAGCCATGTTGCTTGTCTCTTGATAGTTTCCACATGTAAATCTCAAGGATAATCAGTCCTGTGTCACTCTCATCATTACCAGATTTTTCATCAAAAGCATACAGATTAGTGCTCTTTTTGAAACTGCAGCTTGCTGCTATCCTTTTCTCTTCCCTGTGTAGTCCACTTATTTCTGTCTGCCCGGCATGCTTTTTGTATATGTCCTACTTTGATGCATTTTCTGAACCAGCTGAAGTGAGTTTTGCTGATATCATGAATGCAATAAAGGAACATTTAGAACTGAAACCATTGTTAATTGCAGAATGCTTCAGGTTTCAGAAGCAGAATCAAAAGGAAAGGGAATCCATTTCACCTCAGGGTGCTGAATTGAAGAAGTTGTCTGAGTATTGTCAGTTCAGAGATGGGCTTAAGAATACACTGAGAGATTGTTCAGTTTGTGGAATCTTACAGGAAAGCAATCAGAGATGGCTTCAAACTGAAACAAATAATTAAAAAGGCAGTTGAAATCACTGTATCAATAGAATCAGCAGCCAGAGATGCAAGTTAGTTGTAATCAGGAATGAAAATGAGCATGAACAAATTTGCAATTCTAAACAGAAACCTGCTAGGCTGAAAAAAGATGTGTTATCATTGTGACAGGGATTCACAGACACCAGGCCAATGCAAGTTTAAAGGCAAAACTTTCTAATGGTTAGAGACTTGTACCATTCAAGCTGAGAGCTAAATTATTAGAGGAGCTACATGCCAGTCATTTAAGCATGGTCAACAACACACGCAGCTTATGGCAAGGTCTGCACACCATCACAGACTTCAAAGTTAAACGCAGTGGTGTTTCCAGCATTACTTCCTCTCTTCCAGATGACCTAAATAATTTTTATGCTCGATTCAGTGTTGCCGACATTGAGCCCCTGAGGAGAGCTGCCAAAAAGACTTGCACCTTAGTCATCTCCAAGGCTGAAGTACGCAGGTGTTTCCAGTGAGTGGACAGTCGTAAAGCTGCAGGACCGGACGGCATCCCAGTGCAGGTACTCAGGATGTGCGCAGCACAACTAGCAGGTGTGTTTACAGACATTTCTCCCAGTGTTGAGTGCCCTCCTACTTCAAAACATCCACCTTTGTTCCTGTACTTAAAAAGACCAAGGTAACTTTCTGAACAACTGGCGTCCTGTCACACTCATCTCAATAACAAGCAAATGCTTTAAGAGGCTGGTCAAGGACTACATCTACAGCATGCTGCCACCCATACTGTGCCGCCTACAGTTTGCCTACTGACACAAATGATTGACAGATGACACAATAGCCAGAGCACTACACACCGTCCTTACACATCTAGAGAAGAAGGATGCTTATGTGAGAATGCTGTTTTGGACTACAGCTCACCATTCAACACCATAGTTCCCTCCAGGCTCGACAGGGAGCTCCGAGACCTCAGCCTTCACCCTGCCTTGTGTAGCTGGGTCCTGAATTTCCTGTCAGATCGCCGGCAGGTGGTAAGAGCGGGCTCCCTCACCATTGCCACTCTGACCCTCAACACAGGTGCCCCTCAGGGCTGTGTCCTAAGCCCCCTCCTTTACTCTCTGTATACCCATGGCTGTGTTGCCAACCACAGCTCCAATCTGCTAACTAAATTTGCTGAAGATACTACATTGATTGGCCTAATCTCAAACAATAAAAAGGTAGCCTACAGAGAAGAAGTCGTCACCCTGACACAATGGTGTCAAGAAAACAATCTCTCCCTCAATGTAACAAAAACAAAGAAGCTGGTTGTGGACTACAGGAGGAATGGAGACCAGCTAACCCCTATTGACATCAATGGACCTGGGGTTGAGAGGGTGAACAGCTTTAAGTTCCTCAGCATAAACATCATCGAAGATCTTACATGGTCTGTACATATGGCTGTGTAGTGAAAAAGGCACAACAGCACCTCTTTCACCTCAGATGGTTGAAGAAGTTTGGTATGGGCCCCAAATCCTAAGAACTTTCTACAGGGGCACAACTGAGAGCATCCTGACTGGCTGCATCACTGCCTAGTATGGGAACTGTACTTCCCTCAATCGCAGGACTCTGCAGAGAATGGTGCGGACAGCCCAGCACATCTGTAGTTGTGAACTTCCCACTATTCAGAACATTTACAAAGACAGGTGTGTAAAAAGGGCCGGAAGGATCATTGGGGACCCGAGCCACCCCAACCACAATCTGTTCCAGCTGCGACCATCCAGGAATCAGTACCGCAGCATAAAAGCCAGGACCGACAGGCTCCGGGACGGCTTCTTCCACCAGGCCATCAGACTGATTAATTCATGCTGATACCATTGTATTTCTATGTTATATTTACTGTCCTATTGTACATAGATAGATAGATATACTTTATTGATCCCGAGGGAAATTGGGTTTTTTACAGCTGCTCAACCAAGAACGAGCATAAATATAGCAATACAAAAACCACAAACAATCAAACAATAAAATGCAAACTATGCAAGATGGAAAATAAGTCCAGGACCAGCCTATTGGCTCAGGGTGTCTGACCCTCCACAGAAGGAGCTGCAAGTTCGATGGCCACAGGCAGGAATGACCTCCCGTGCCGCCCAGTGTTGTATCTGGGTGGAATATGGCCGAAGTCCAACAGCAAAAAGTTCAATATCCGGTCTATAAACACGTTCCTCGATCGTAATATGACCCGGATTGCACCATCTGTTGTTAACCAGAACAGTAAGCACCCCACTCCTTTATGCTTACCACTCTCAGTGCACTTCCAGTCAGCCCGAACAGTCTGGAAGCCGTCCATGGAGAAGTTTTGATCGGGTATGTCCTTGTGCAGCCCCGTACCAGTGAAACACATAACACTGCACTCCCGAAATGTGTATAAGTAATAATACTATTTATTATAAATTACTATAAATTGCACATAGCACATTTAAACGGAGACGTAATGTAAAGATCCTTACTCCTCATGTATATGAAGGATGTAAGTAATAAAGTCAATTCAAAATGAAAGCATTGGCTTAAAGATTTATCTGGTGGTCTGGGATAGATCAGCAGATCGAGTAGCTTGCTGTGCACTGTTTGGAATGCCAACATGTCCAGAAAATACCAAGAGCAATGCCTCTCCGTCCCTGGGAATGGCCTGCATTGCCCTGGCAGATGAATCATGGGGATTTTGTCAGATCATTCATGGGCACAAATTTCTTGGTAGTAGTGAATGCAGCTACAAAGTAGCCAGAAGTGTTCCCAAAAGCCTCCACTACAATTGCATACACTTTTGTTATGTTGAGAAGCCTCTTCTCAAGGACTGGTGTTCCAGAACACGGTGACAATGGGCCACAGTTTGTTTTAGAGCAGTTTCAGTCATTTCTAAACATGAATGGAGTAAGACATATTACGTGTGCAGTATACCACCCAGCTGCAAATAGCATGGTGGAAAAGTTTGTTCTAAAGAAAATACTGTGAACAATGTCAGCAGAACACACTACACTGGCACTCAATCAAAAGATCACCAAATTCCTCCTTGCATATTGCAATGCAGCACACTACACATCCAACAACTGTGCTGCTCCTGCGTCATTCCTTGCATTCACACTTGTATCTCCTCAAATCCAACCTCAGAAAGAGTGTGCAGGACAAACAGCCGAGGCAAATTTGGGGCTCCTCGAACAAGGAGCTTTGATGTTTCACTCCTGGACGAACAGCCCTCACGAGGGACTACAGAGGTGTTCAAAAGTGGCTACTTGGAAAGGTTAAGAACGCAGTGGAGATTACTTCGGACGTCATCTGGAGACAGCATATTGGTCAATTGAGGAGAGCAGAGTCAATTGTTAGAGAAGAAAGGTGTCCAGAGCCATCAGAACCAGTTCTTGTAGTCCCAGAGTCAATTCCTACAACTACTATCGAGTGTCCCCAGAACCTGAGATTGTTTCTTAGCCATAAGTTTCCGCTACCAAGCAGAGTGACCACCACCCCTCCTGTCAGGAATAGGCAAGTGAGGGGAAGTGAAAGGCCAGAGTGGGGATCGTGCCACGATGAGGCCACCTTCAGGGTGGAGGAGCAACACCTTATATTCTGTCTGGGTACCCTCCAGAATGATGGCATAAATAATGATTTCTCCTCTGGTAATCAAGTTTCTCCCTCCCCCACACCCCCCCCCAGCTTCCTCTATCCTCCACTCTGACCTTTCTTTCACCTGCCTAATATTTTCCCCTGGTTCCTTCCCTTTCTCCTATGGTCCACTCCACTCTCCTATCAGATTCTTTATTATCAAGCCCATGACCTTTCACGCCCACCTGGTTTCACTTATCACCTTCCAGCTAGCCTCTTTCCCATCCCCACATTTTTATACTGGCATCTTCCCTCTTGCTTCTCAGTCCTGAAAAAGGATCGCGGTCCAAAACGTCGACTGTTTTGTTCTTTTCCATAGATGCTGCCTAGCCTGCTGAGTTCCTCCAGCATTTTGTGAGTGAGGTAAAGAAACCTTAGATGACTAAGAGGTCTTAAGTTTCATCTTATAGTAAAAGGAAGCATACCTACATAAGGTTTAGGAAGCTGAAATCAGACTGGACCAATGTAGAATATAAAGAAAAATGCTGAAGCTGATGATTAGGAAGGCTAAACGTGTCCTTTGCAAACAGAGTCAAAAAGAATTCCAAGACAATTTATACTTGTATGAAGAAAAAGAGAATAACTCTGGCAATGCCAGCTCAACACAACAATAAAGGAGGGAATTTGTGCTTGGAGTCAGAGCAAGTGGCTGAGGTACTGAATGAGTACTTTGTGTCAGATTTTCATTGGAGAAGAAACTAGAGGATAGTGAAAAAAGAGTGAGACATATTCATGTGCTGGGACATTTTGAGATTAATGAAGAGGTAGTGCTGACTGGGCCTTACAAAAAGAATTAGGTTGTTAAGTCCATAGGCTTGAGTGTATATGTATATCCCAGAATATTGAAAGAAGCAAGTGAGGGCTTTGACAGGAGCTTTGTGTCCTCACTGGCAACAGTTGAGTGTAAAGAGTTCATGCAACAGCTACATATATAACACTTTAGGCAGTCCACACTTGGAGTTTTGTGTGCAGTTCTGGCTACCCCATAATAGGTAGGAGATAGTGGAAAAAGTGCAGAAGTTTCCCAGGGTGATGCTAGGTAAAGAGTATGAGCAACAAGGACAGGTTGAACAAACTTGGTTTGTTCTCCGTAAAGCGTCAGAAGCCGAGGGAAGACAAAGTCGAGGTTTTTAAAGTAATGAGAGTCAAAGATAGGGTAGACAGTCAGAATCTGTTTCCCAGGGCAAACATGTTAAACACCAGAGGAGGTTAAAGGGAAGAAGTTTAAAGGTGACACAGAAGTCAAGTTATTTTACACAGAGAGTAGTGGGTGCCTGGAATGTGTTACGAGGGATAGTTGTGAAAGCATGTCACTCGTTTGCGTTTAAGAGGCTTTTAGGCAGACACATGAATATGAAGGTTAGGGAAGGCTCTGATTTATAAACAGAAGGAGGACGTTTAGTATAAATCGGCATCAAGATTGGCAGAACGTTGTGGAGCTGAGTGACCTGTCCAGAGCTGTACTTTTCTATTTTCTGTGTTCTATGTTCTGTTAATTTCTCAAGACATACTATAACAAAATGCTAGAATGATAACAAGGTTAGGTCCCTTATCATAGTTATTGTTTTAGTTTTTTCCCTTGCTTGGCAATTTAAAGAAGCTAACATTTTAAAATGGAAGGCTATCTGTTGAAATATTTTCCTTGACTTTTCTGGAGCATTGCCCATTGGAGCCATTTAATCATACGTGCTGAGTTTAACATTTTTGGTACCCCAAACTATGAACTGATGATGGTGGGGGAGAACAGCAGAGACAAAACCTGTCTTCTTAACAAATAAATTTCAGGACCTGAGAGGATGGTGAATTAAAGTAGGTAAATTCAACATCAAGTTAGACAGGCGATCTTGAGGCCAGGCAAGAAAGAGGACAGGGGTCATCGACCTTTAGGAAAAGGGGGATTTGTTTATCGGAAAGACCATCACATGTATCGCATGATGGGCTGAAGTCATAGGTCTGAAAATAAAATGAGATTCAGATCTAATGAAGTGTGAAGATCTGCATCTCATATCCACAATATTTAAGTGGCTGGCCCATTTGAATTCTGATCAGTAGTTTATGTATCAGGATGTCTATGATGGTGGATATATCTATTGAATGTCATAGCTAGTACTCCACATGTGGTCTTGATGTCAGTCCAGTATTTAAGACCCTCTCAGCTCTCATCTGAAATTTAGCTCTTTGGTCCAGACCAAGTATTTGATGAGATCTGGAATCAAATGCTCCTGATAAAACTCAAACTGGGGCATTAGTGAGTGGCTTATTATGTAAGTGTCATTTGATAGCACTGTCAATGTCACCTTCCATCACTTTGATTGATTATTGAGAGTGGATTGACAGGCAGTAATCAGATAGATCAGATTAGGTCTACCTTCTGTGAATAGGCTATACATTGCAGGGTAGATGCTATTGCTGTAACTGTACTGGAACAGCTTAGCTAGAGATACAGCTCTTCAGCACTACAACTGGGACATTGTCTGGTTCTGTGGCCTTCACCATCATCATCATTATCATCATCAGATGCCAGGCCCAGTTTGAGCTCTGAATGCCATGGCTCACACACTCCTGTTTCGGGTCAAGCAGATCAATTCATTGGTATTCATTTCCAGTTCTCTGGCTGCTGTCTCCATCATCATTTGTCTTTGTCTTCCTCTTGCTTTCTTCCCTTCAATCTTTCCCATAATTACCGTGCACTCTAACTCCTCTTTCCTAATCACATGCCCAACCAAGTTACGTTGACTTTTCATGATCTCATACATTATTTCTCTTTTTATGTTCACTCTGTTCATGACATCCTCATTAGATATTTGCTTCATCCATGATATTCTTTTCATCCTCCTCAAAAACCATATCTCTGCTGCTTCAATTCGTTTCCTCATGTTACTAGATATTGTCCAACATTCTGAGCCATATAACATAACTGGATAAACGTAACATTTCAGTACTCTGAGGCAGGTTGTCATGCCTAGTTTAGTATTGGTCAATGTACTCTTCATTCTCGTAAAGGTGTCTTTTGCCATCCCTATTCTTCTTTTGATGTCTATGTCACACCTGCCATCGGATGTCACCCAGCTTCCGAAGTAGCAAAAGTTCTGTACTTGTTTTATGTCTTCCCCGTTTATTCTCAGCCTGCAGATAGGATTCTCCTTCTTCTTGGATATCACCATACATTCTGTCTTTTTGCAATTGATAGATAGACCCATTTTTGCACTTTCTTCAACAATTGTATCAATTAAGTTTTGTAGTTCTTCTTCCGTACTTGCAATTAATACAGTGTCATCTGCATATCTGAAATTATTGATGTTTTCACGGCCAACTTTGATTCCCAAGGTGTCTCTTATTTTTTGTAATATTGTTTCATTGTACACATTAAATAAATCGGGGAGAAAACACACCCTTGTCTAACACCTCTCTTGATTTTCGTAAACTGACTCACTTCTCCATCAATTCTTACAGCGGCAGTTTGTTCCCAGTACAGATTTCTGATTAGGCGGAGGTCTTTCGAATCTAGATCTAGAGTTTCCTGTAATATTTCAAATAACTTATTGTGCTTCACTTTATCAAATGCTTTTGTGTAGTCGATAAAACAAACAAACAAATCTTTTTGCACTTGAATAGCTCATTCTGATAGTATTCTTAACATCAATATTGCGTTTCTTGTACCTTCACAAAACCACATTGTTCTTTACCTATTTCAGCTTGTATCTTACTTTTAGCTCTTGTCATCAAAATTCTTAGAAGTATCTTGGTGATGTGACTCATTAAACTTATGGTTCTATGTAATCCACATTCTATTGCTCCAGGTTTCTTAGGAAGAGTGATAAATACTGATTTTTTTTCATCTCATCTGGTATTATTCCAGTCCCAAAAATGTCATTGATTAAATCAGTATTTTCAATTCCATAATCTCCTAGGGTGATAATTTGTTCTATTACCAATTCATCAGGACCTGCTGCCTTTGACCCTCACTATATCCAACTATTTTGTTGATAACATGTTAAGCAAATTAAAATGGTTGAAAATTGGCTTCAATGATCTTGGTGCCTTAGATGTGAACCAAAACAGATT
This sequence comes from Mobula hypostoma, assembly GCF_963921235.1. Lineage (NCBI taxonomy): Eukaryota > Metazoa > Chordata > Chondrichthyes > Myliobatiformes > Myliobatidae > Mobula > Mobula hypostoma. Next base: position 103,925,378 of record NC_086105.1, on the reverse strand, counting down.
ATTCATTTGGCACATCTGGTTAAACTTGGATGAATGCTTTAGACTTGAACTTTTATGCTGCACCCACACCATCAATTGTAGGAATACATAAAGGTTGCTTCTTCCATGTCTGCTCCGTGCTGCGCATCTGGTCCTGGTGTTGGCTACATTCCACCTTAAAAACACAGGCTGCTACTTAAAATCTAGACAGAAAAGTCTCACGATAAACAACATGTATAATGCAAATTAACTGGGCAGGTTTAGAGTTGAGTTTAATACTATCATTAATCAAACTCCAGGAACTGAACAAGAAAACCTTGCAGGAATACTGCATGCAAGGAGACCATTTGACTGACAGTACCTGTATTCGCTCATTTATTTACCTATTTGGCTCCACCCCCCCTCCCTATTCGTTCTGAACCACCTGTTTCGTAGCATTTATCCAAATCATTTTGACAAGTGACTTCCAGTGACCTTCTGGAGAGTGTGTTCCACATCAAAATAACTTGAAACGTCTTTTCTTCATCATAATGGGCCATATTGGTTAGCACAACATTTTACAGTATAGGTGACCCCGATTCAATTCCCACCACTGTCTGTAAAGAGTTTGTGCGTTCTCCCCCGTGACTGCGTGGGTTTCCTCCGGGTGATTCAGTTTTCTCCCACAGTCCAAAGGTGTACCAGTTGGTAGGTTAATTGATCATTGTAAATTGTCCCGTGTTTAGGCTGGGATTAAATCAGAGGATGGCTGGGTGGCATGGCTTGAAGGGGCACAAGGGCCTATTCTGTACTCGATCTCAATAAATAAATAAATTACAATTTTCATGGTTCTTTTACCATATATTTAAATCCTCTCCACTCTGCTTACTAGTCCACTGTCAATGGAAACAGCTTTTTTTGTTTATTATATCAAAATGTCCCATGATTTTGAACACTTTCAACTTAATCTTCTAGAACTCAATATATAAGTTTGCTGATGACACAAAAATGGTAGGCCGTATCTCGGGTAATGATGAGTTTGAGTACAGAGAGGAAATTAAGAACTTGGTAGCATGGTGCGAAGACAATAACCTATCCCTCAATGTCAGCAAGACGAAGGAATTGGTTGTTGACTTCAGAAGGAGTAGCGGACCACATGACGCAATTTACATCGGTGGTGCGCAAGTGGAACAGGTCAAAAGCTTTAAGTTCCTTGGGGTCAATACCACAAGTGACCTGACTTGGTCCAACCAAGCAGAGTCCACTGCCAAGAAGGCCCACCAGTGCCTTTACTTCCTGAGGAAACTAAAGAAATTTGGCCTGTCCCCTAAAACCCTCACTAATTTTTATAGATGTAACATAGAAAGCATTCTTCTAGGGTGCATCACAACCTGGCATGGAAGTTGTCCTGTCCAAGACCGGAAGAAGCTGCAGAAAAATCGTGAACACAGCCCAGCACATCACACAAACCAATCTTCTGTCCTTGGACTCATTTTACACCGCACGCTGTCGGAGCAGTGCTGCCAGGATAATCAAGGACACGACCCACCCAGCCAACACACTTTTCATCCCTCTTCTCTCCGGGAGAAGGCTCAGGAACTTGAAGACTCGTACGGCCAGATTTGGGAACAGCTTCTTTCCAACTGTGATAAGAGTGCTGAACAGATCCTGACCTAGATCTGGGCCGTACCCTCCAAATATCTGGACCTGCCTCTCGGTTTTTTTGCACTACTTTACTTTCCATTTTTCTATTTTCTATTTATGATTTATAATTTAAGTTTTTAATATTTACTATCAATTTGTAATCCAAGGAGCAGGAAGCGCAGAATCAAATATTGCTATGATGATTGTACGTTCTAGTATCAATTGTTTGGCGACAATAAAGTATAAAGTATAAAGTAAAGTAGTCTCCTGAAAGGGCAGTTCCAATTTATCTGGTCTCATTGGGAAACTAAAGTACTTCATTTTTTCTCTTGAATTTTCTAAGAAATTTCTCTAAGATCTTTGTGTGGCACAGTAGAGCCACTGCTTTACGATTCCAGAAACCTGGGTTTAGTCCTGACCTCCAGTGCTGTCTGTGTGCTGGTTCTCCCTGATTCTCGCTGGGCACACTGATTTATTTCCCTATCCAAAGGCATGCGAGTTTGTAGGTTAATTTGCCATTGAGAATGATCCTTTAGGGTGTGGATGAATGGTGGAATCTAGAGGGGTTGGGGAGAATGTGTGGGAAAATAAAATGACATTAGTGTAGGAGTATAGCGTGTTTGATAATCAACGTGGGCTTGACAGATCAACAGGCAGTTTTCCCTATGGTATGCCTTCATGACTCTGTAGTTTTGACATTAGTCTTAAAGTGTGGTGTTAATAGTTGGGGCCGATCCAGCCTAGCAAGATTAGCATACTTTCTAGTCATCAAGTTATGGGACAGATTTAGAGACCCAGGTCAGGGTGCAAATAAAAACGAGATATAAATGACAGTAGAGGTGCAAGATTATATCTACTTGCAAAGACTGTCCAGTGCTCAGGGGGACTTACTCTATGTGCAGGGGGTAAGAGACAGGTTCTTTGAAATGAATATTCCTGAAGTTATAGTGGGTTATGTCCAGATAATAATATAAAATATAGGAGAGAAACACACGAATAAGTCATAGAGTCCCTCAAGCCTGCTCCATTATTCAACGGGATCCTAGATGATCATGTCCTCAAGCCCAGCTTATTCACTATTTCATTATGTCGAAAAATCTATCGATATTGGCCTTCAAAATACTTAGCAACCAGATATCCACAGCCCTACAGGGTAGAGATTTGTTGCTGAAGCATACAGTAAGCAATGATTAGTGCGCTGGGATTCAAACGCACATTTTTCCCAAGCCTGTGCCAAGCCAATTAAATTCACTAGGCACCAAAAAAGAAAGCAGAAAGTTCTGGAGAAATTCTCCAGGCCAGGCACAGCGAGAGAGAGAGAGAGAGAGAAAGAATTTTGAATCGCTGACCCATTAGTGTCAGTCTGGTGTCAGCTTTGTGAAAATGGAACTTTGCCCTTAAACACCCCAAATTCATGAAGCTGCTGCCTTTGCATATTAATTGCCTATTAAGATTGCCAATTAAAGCTTAAGTACCATTTCCAAGATGTAATAATTATTAATGACTACCTATCGATGTCTTTCACATGGACGATGAATAATTGTGTGGAGAATCTCCTTCCTTCAGATTATGAATTGCTTTGTGAGATTTGAAGAACATAGGATTTTAAGCTTCATTGCTCTGCCCCACTTATTTGTCCTTTTGTGCCAAATTTGGTATCAAATACGTCCACTCAAATTCACTGTCTGTTTTGCTCTCTCCTCTCATTGAAACCTCTGACTTCCAGTGTGGAACACTGATAGTTGACTTAACCAATTCTTCATCTAATGTTCTGCTAAGATCTCTACTCATCCTCAAGACCCAAAATTGCCATTTAGCAGGTCATACCTACCCATACAGAGCAAACATCATCGAACCTAATGAATTCCATGTGTAACTCTATCAAGGCTGAAAGGCCATTTTTTATCCTTCATATCAGAAGAAAGCTCCAGTGATGTTTCATGGGAATGAAGTGCATAGCCCAATATCTTAGCTTAATTGAAACATTGTCCATACACATATAAGTCCTGCGTGAGAGAAGATTACTAAAGTGGACACTCCAAAGTTTATATCTGATTTTGTCTGCACGGTAATAAAGCAAAGCATCAGGAGTATGTCCTAAATTCCTTGGAGAATGCTTTGCTATTCATTAAGAGCACAGATTAACTCGCTCCTCAAGACCACACTATTATCGGATTACCAAATCCTTGAAATCCTTGTACGTATATCTCAAATTGATAATTAATTGTACTCTGAAGGATGAAGAAGCCCAAAGATCTATACTTCAGTGAACAAAGAAATTTCTCCTAATCTTAATCTATGTTGGCTCACCATTTAATTCTGAGAACCTGCTTGCTAGTTCTGCCTACCAAGTAAAAGGAGTCTCTCAGCATCCAATCCTTCTATCCCTCTCAATTCTTTGCAGATAGGCTTGCCGCTCATTCACCTGAACATCATTAATTTCACAGTGAGGCCTCAGGAGACAGATAAGTGGGTAACAGTCAGGAGACAGAAGGGCAAGAGCCAGATACTAGAGAGTCTCCCTGTGGCTGTCCTTCTTAACAATAAGTACCTCCTGTTTGAGTACTATTGGGGGGGGGGGAATGGCCTACCTGGGGGAAGCAACAGTGGCCGCGCCTCTGGCACAGAGTCTGGTAGTTTGCCTCCCAGGTGCTAGGGTCCGGGATGTTTCTGATCACGTCCACGATATCCTGAAATGGGAAGGTGAACAGCCAGAGGTCGTGGTACATATTGGTACCAACGACATAGGTAGAGAAAGGGAGGAGGTCCTGAAAACAGACTACAGGACGTTAGAAAAGAAGTTGAGAAGCAGGACCTCAAAGGTAGTAATCTCAGGATTACTGCCTGTGCCACGCGACAGGAAGTATAGGAATTGAGAGTGGTGGAGGATAAATGCGTGGCTGAGGGATTGGAGCAGAGGGCAGGGATTCAGATTTCTGGATCATTGGGACATTTTTTGGGGCAGGCATGACCTGTACAAAAAGACAGGTTGCACTTGAATCTGAGGGGTACCAATATCCTGGCAGGGAGGTTTGCTCAGGCTATTGAGAAGAGTTTAAATTAGAATTGCTGGGGATGGGAACCAAACTGAAGAGTCGGAGGAAGGAGTGGTTGGCTCACAAATAGAGAAAGCTTGTAAGCAGTGTGAGATGGAGGATAGGCAGGAGATAGAGAAGGGATGCGCTCATACTGATGGTTTGAGATGTGTCTATTTTGAGATGCAAGAAGCATCATGAACAAAGCAGATGTGCTTAGAGCGTGGATCAGTACATGCAGCTATGATATTGTGGCCATTACAGAGACTTGGATGGCTCAGGGGCACGAATGGCTACTTAGAGTGCCAAGCTTTAGATGTTTCAGAAAGGACAGGGAGGAAGGCAAAAGAGCTGGAAGCGTGGCACTGCTGATCAGAGATAGTGTCATGGCCGCAGAAAAGGAGCAAGACATGGAGGGATTGTTTACGGAGTCTCTGTGGGTGGAAGTTAGGAACAGGAAGGAGTCAATAACTCTACTGGGTGTTTTTATAGACTATCCAATAGTAACAGGGACATTGAGGAGCAGGTAGGGAGACAGATTCTAGAAAGGTGTAACAATAACAGGATTGTCGTGGTGGGAGATTTTAATTTCCCCAATGTTGATTGGCATCTCCGTAGAGCGAGGGGTTTAGATGGGGTGGAGTTTGTTAGGCATGTTCACGAAGGTTTCCTGACACAGTACGTGGATAAGCCTACAAGAGGAGAGGCTGTACTTGATCTGGTATTGGGAAATGAAACTGGTCAGGTGTCAGTTCTCTCAGTGGGAGAGCATTTTGAAGATAGTGATCACAATTCTATCTATAGCCTATCCCTTTTGTCCAGCTCTTGGTTCCATCCCTCCCCCTCCTGTCTTCTCCTATCATTTTGGATCTCCCCCTCCCCCTCCAACTTTCAAATCCCTTACTCACTCTTCCTTCAGTTAGTCCTGACGAAGGGTCTCGGCCTGAAACGTCGACTGTACCTCTTCCTAGAGATGCTGCCTGGCCTGCTGCGTTCACCAGCAACTTTTATGTGTGTTGCTTTAGAAATTACCTCGGGTTACCTCGGGTTACCCATAGACCTCTATTTGTCTAAGCTCCATGTACCTATCTAGAAGTCTCTTAAAAGACCCTATTGTATCCGCCTCCTGCGGAATGCAGAGAGACGGGGGGAGGGAAAGATGTGCTTAGTAGTGGGATCCCGTTGGAGGTGGCGGAAGTTACGGAGAATAAAATGTTGGACTCGGAGGCTGGTGGGGTGGTAGGTGAGGACCAGGAGAACCCTATTCCTAGTGGGGTGGCGGGAGGATGGAGTGAGAGCAGATGTACGTGAAATGGGGGAGATGCGTTTAAGAGCAGAGTTGATAGTGGAGGAAGGGAATCCCCTTTCTTTAAAAAAGGAAGACATCTCCCTCGTCCTAGAATGAAAAGCCTCATCCTGAGAGTAAATGCGGCGGAGACGGAGGAATTGCGAGAAGGGTGTGCTCCCGATGTGGCCTTTTATATATTGGTGAGACCCGACGCAGACTGGGAGACCGCTTTGCTGAACACCTATGCTCTGTCCACCAGAGAAAGCAGGATCTCCCAGTGGCCACACATTTTAATTCCACATCCAATTCCCATTCTGACATGTCTATCCACGGCCTCCTCTACTGTAAAGATGAAGCCACACTCAGGTTGGAGGAACAACACCTTATATCCCGTCTGGGTAGCCTCCAACCTGATGGCATGAACATCGACTTCTCTAACTTCCGCTAATGCCCCACCTCCCCCTCGTACCCCATCTGTTACTTATTTTTATACACACATTCTTCTCTCACCCTCCTTTTTCTCCCTCTGTCCCTCTGAATATACCCCTTGCCCATCCTCTGGGTCCCCCCCCTCCTTGTCTTTCTTCCCGGACCTCCTGTCCCATGATCATCTCGTATCCCTTTTGCCTATCACCTGTCCAGCTCTTGGCTCCATTCCTCCCCCTCCTGTCTTCTCCTATCATTTTGGATCTCCCCCTCCTCCTCCAACTTTCAAATCCCTTACTCACTCTTCCTTCAGTTAGTCCTGACGAAGGGTCTCGGCCTGAAACGTCGACTGTACCGCTTCCTAGAGATGCTGCCTGGCCTGCTGCGTTCACCAGCAACTTTTATGTGTGTTGCTTGAATTTCCAGCATCTGCAGAATTCCTGTTATTTGTGTAATTTCTAAAGTAAGTACATGTTCAGCGCAGCATTGTGGGCTAAAAGGCCTGTATTGTGCTGTAGGTTTTCTATGTCTGTATGTTTCTAATATCTAGGCCTGGGCTGATTGACGGTAAGTAACATTCATGCCATACATGCGCCAGGCAATGATGACATCCAGCAAGAGAAAATCCAGCTATATCCCCCTCCCCCCAACATTCAATGGAATTACATCACTGAATCCTCAACTAGAAACATCTTAGGGTTACCATTGACTAGAAAATGAACTCGAGGAGCCATATACACCTGTTGATATCTTTTCTAGCTTTTTACCCCTGTGTTCTTTTTTCTGATACTTCAGACCTCCTCATGCTGCTATTTGTCTTTCATTTGTTGTTAGTATAAATTATAAACAGTTGAAGGCCTGAGGTTAATTGTCGCAGCTCTACACTAGAAGCAGTATATCTTCCTGACACCATCTCAGAGGAGAATAGGGTCAATAGCACTACTCTCCTTCCTCTCTACTGGAGGGCAGCTTAATGTATTTTATGATTCTTTATTTGAACATCAATTATCCTTTTAACCTGGTAATCATACTGGTTTCTAAGATCCACATATATTCAAGGTCTGTCCAGATAGATTTGATAGCTACTTCCACTGCAGAGGTGACCACAGATGATAATCTATTAACGTTCAGGTTGGTCTCCTCTAACCTTTCAATAATGGAAAACGGATGGCCGCCATATTCCTGGATATGTTCTGTTCAAACAAACATTGTTTCATTGAAGGCCCACAAGATTCAGCCTTCTGTCTTTGGCTGAAGAGGGCTTGTAGAGGGTTGTGCCTTCCAATGGAATTTCATAGCTTGCGCCATCTTTTTGCCAATAGATGAGATGAAAGAATTTACAGGGGGAGTGCATAGTAACTTCTCAAGTCGCATTTCATCACTATTGCTTTCCACTAATATTTTCAGAGACCATCCTGACATCCACCCCAGGGTCAGGAGAGGAACTATAGCTTTGATGGTTCATTTTCTGGACAATCAATCCTTATGGTTAGATATCTATTGGATAGATGTTGGTTTTAGGCCACACTCAAAATGACCATTCGCTGTGTCAAAGGTCGTTAATTAATCCAGTTCTTAGGAATGATCTTTAACAAATTTCCATAAAAGTTTAATCCACAAAAACTAAAAATGCAATAGATCAAAACTTTTCTTTTCTCATTAACTGCAAGACATTTCCACATTCCCACAAAATCAGCATTTCTTGTCTCTTGTGATGGCGTTTTCAATATAGTGGTGCAGTATTATGAAATTATCTTCATGAAACTACTATTTACAAATCATCTTTAAAATATTAAAATTGCTGTATAACATTTTATCTGGTAAATAATCCAACAGGAGTCACCTTGGTGATGACGCAAAGAGAAAGCAGTTAATTTCTAATGAATGAAGCCAGGCTCTTGTAACACTTCATGCAGAAAATTTCCATTACTCCTGCCTGGACTACATACATTTGTCTGTGGAAGGAACTTGACAATTGATTAAAACCAGGATAACTAAAATGATGGCCCAGAATCAGAATCAGGTTTAATATTACCAGCATATGTCATGAAATTTGTTAACTTTGTGGCAACAGTACAATGGAATACATGATAAGTATAGAAAAAAAATTAATTACTGTAGGTATATATGCATATTAAGTAGTTAAATTAAAAGTAGTGCAAAAACAGAAACAATAAAAAAGTGAAGTAGTGTTGATGGGTTCATTGTCCATTTAGAAATTGGATGGCAGAGGGGAAGAAGCTGTTCCTGAATCGCTGAGTGTGTGCCTTTGGATTTCTATACCTCCTTCTTGATAGTAAAAATGAGAAGAGGGCATGTCCTGGGTGATGGGAGTCTTTAATGATGGACGCTGCCTTTCTGAGGTACTGCTCCTTGAAGATGTCTTGGATTCTACAGAGGCTAGTACCCAAGACTACTTTTAAAACTTCCTGTAGCTTCTTTCGATCCTGTGCAGTAGTCCCCCACCCCCCTCCCCCATACCAGACAGTGATGCAGCCTGTCAGAATGCTCTCCATGGTACATCTGCAGATGTTTTTGAGTGTTTTAGGTGATAGAACAAATCTCCTCAAATTCCTAGTAAAATATAGCCACTGTCTTGCCTTCTTTATAGTTGCATCAATATGTTCGGACCAGTTTAGATCCTCAAGACACTTGGGAACTCGAAATTGCTCACTCTCTCCACTTCTGATCCCTCTATGAGGATTGGTTCGTGTTCCCTCGTCATACCCTTTTAGAAGTCCACAATCAGCTCTTTGGTCTTACTGATGTTGAGCGCATGGATGTTGCTGTGACACCACTCAACTAGCTGGTATACCTCACTCGTGCACAGCCCCTCATCTCCATCTGCCAACAATACTGAGAGATCAGTTCTACCTTAAATTTAGACTGGAATACGTTAAACTATATTGAGTTTGTTGAAGACACCTGAACAGCTTTGAGCATTACTAATGTGAGTGAGAAGCCAAAGTAAGTACCACCTAAACCAAAGTAAGATAAAAATTTCCACCTACGTCCAAACCTCGGTGCCTGGTGGAATCAGCAGAAAAACATTCCTATCATTGAATTGTTCATTGCCAAGTACTAATTTCTATGGGGTTTTAGGATAAATTAATGTGACAGGCTTGACACTAATGATCAGCATCAACCATGTTGCTATCTAAGTGATTTACAGATAATCCTTTTATTCTTACTGTACCAGGATGTAATTCCGGGATCACGTCGTTTCACAAGTTAAGTGGAATGCACAAGTGAAGTCTGAAAAACACACTCTGATCTTTGATTAATATATCATCTGGATCCTTATTGTACGTATATTTGTACTTCTACTGATAGAATCATATGGTACGGAACACAGCACTGTGCAGGGTTATGTGCTGTACATTGAGCCTGATTATGCTTGCATTTTGCTGGGGGTTGTATGGGGAGCAGCCAGTTATCTCTTGCTCGCTGATCACCTCAGATACTGTATTACTTTAGTGCAGGTATGTTGAAATGTGCAAGTTGGGAAATGGAGGACGTGCCAATCCCTCTCTCTTTTAGTCTAGCTGACATAAAGAGGAGTGTCAGATGCACTTTACATCCAGATCCTAAACTTTGCATGTGGGAGGGCTGATGTAAGAAATCCAATCCCACTTTTGAGGAAAAAGCCAAGATAAAGTAAGTATTTCCTTAATTCTTATCAGAATAAGTAAACCACTCACCTTCCTTAATTATTTTCTAGAATTTTGAGGTGTTTTCACTTAAATGTAACTATATTTTTACTAAATTTTATTATTATTATTTACATAAACTTTAATCATTTTAAAATGTGCTGGACAGCAGACACCTTAAATCAGTTACTAAGTTCTTTGACACAGGTTACATGGCAAAGGCCTTTAGATGTTGGGGGTTGTATTGAGTACAAGGTTTCACTGAAGCTACTTGCATCTTCAGACTTGCGAGACGCCTCAGAGATTAGTACAGTATAGGCAGGCAAGGATCTGTTTGTATAATAGTTTGCATCTAAGTCCTAATGGCCCATCATGATGATCGAGATGTGTTCAGCTGCATTCTAAACAGTGTCATAATGCTGAAACTCAGCTTTCCCATGAGACAGCAATAGGTAGACAGGGCATAAAATCTTCATGGACATTCGATTTTGCTAATTGAACAGGTCATCAGTAAATTCTAAACAGAATATGTCTTATGGAGGATAATGAATAAAACAATGTCCAAAATAAGTATGTGTGAAAGGTCTTCACTCTGAATATGATTGCAAGGGTCTCACGCTCTGTAAATAATTGGTCCTAGAGGATATTTCAGGAAGTAAATGTCATTGAAACATAAAAACATAGAAAACCTACAGCACAATACAGGCCTTTTGGCCCACAATGCTGTGCCGAACATATCCCTACCTTAGAACTACCTAGGCTTACCCATAGCCCTCTATTTTTCTAAGATCCATGTACCTATCCAGGAGTCTCTTAAAAGACCCTATCCTTTCCGCCTCCACCTCCGCTACCGGCGGCCCATTCCACACACTCACCACTCTCTGTGTAAAAGAACTTACCCCTGACATCTCCTTTGTACCTACTTCCTAGCACCTTAAGACTATGCCCTCTCGTGCTAACCATTTCAGCCCTGGGAAAAAGCCTCTGACTTTCCACACAATCAATGCCTCTCATCGTTATCTTGTACACCTCTATCAGGTCACCTCTCATCCTCCGTGGTTCCAAGGAGAAAAGGCTGAGTTCACTCAACCTATTCTCATAATGTATGCTCCCCAATCCAGGCAACATCCTTGTAAATCTCCTCTTCACCCTTTCTATGGTTTCTACGTCTTTCCTGTAGTGAGGCGACCAGAACCGAGCACAGTACTCTGTCATTTGGCAAGAAATCACAGCTCCAATGCCTGCTTGTAACACGTTAACTAAAAAAAGCTGCTGTAAACTGGAATCCAAGGCCCTAACTTTAATGGTCCCCCAGCCAGGCAAAGGTAGGTAGAGTGGGATAGTGACTGATCTAGAATATCATTTATCTGCCGGCTATTTGCCCTGTTTTAATCTACTCCTTAGAGCAGGATTGTGGTAGGAACTTCACATGTCCTGCGCTAAATGTATAGGTTATGTGCACTTCAGTCTTTGGCGTCTTCAGTCTCTGTTCTATGTGACCACAATTTAATTCATAGGAGTGTCTAAAAGTGCGTGCAAAACTTGGAATTATGTCTGACACATCTGTCGAACGCTTTTTAATGTAGACAGCATATTAACGACTGCTTTCTCTGCTGCCTGTCCATTTGGAGTTGTAAGGTGTAGTAAATGTCCAAATGAAATCATTTCATTTTCAGCTTTCACATGCAACTTGCCAAATTTAGTGCAAAAAACAATCTGATGGAAGAACTCAGCAGGCCAGGCAGCATCTCTAGGAAGAGGTACAGTTGACATTTCAGGCCAAGACCCTTCGTCAGGACTAACTGAAAGAAGGGTCTCGGCCTGAAACGTTGACTGTACCTCTTCCTAGAGATGCTGCCTGGCCTGCTGCGTTCAGCAGCAACTTGATGTGTGTTGCTTGAATTTTCAGCATCTGCAGAATTCCTGTTGAGATGGAAGAACTCATTGGGTCAAGTAGCAAACATAAAGATTCTGCAGATGCTAGAAATCCTGATGTAGGATCTCGGCCTGAAATATTGACTGCTCCTCTCCATAGATGCTGCCAGACCTGCAGAGTTCCCCCAGCACTTTGTGTGTGTTGCTCTGGGTAAAATGGCATCTATATGGGGAAAGGAATCTGTGGGGGTCAAATCCAAGGGCCAACCCTGACTGGCTGGGCATTTCCAGCACTTCCGATTTTTATTTGAGATGTCCAGCATTAGCAATCATCTGTTTGAAGCCATGTGAAAAGTCACAAGTCTGATAAAATTAGATAAAAATGATTGAGGGTGGCTGTATCTTTGCCATTCACTGGTAGGATGTGGCATCAGGTGCAGGCAGTAGCAGATTTAGTCCCAGCAAGCTGGAGGTGACTGCCAGCACTTTGTTGGTCATCCTGGATGTCTGGAGACACTCAAACTGTGAGAAAGCTTAACTTCTCCTGCAGACTCTATGTACTGGAGATGACCTCCTATAGGTGACCATCTACATCTGAGAAAATTGTGGGCTGAATTGTCACAGAGTCATAGAGCACTGAAGTAGGCCCTCCTGCCCAACTGGTCCAGGTTGACCAAAATGCCCATCTAAACCTATCTACCTGCATTTGGCCCATAACCCTCTCAACAATTCCTATCCATGAACCTGACCAATTGTCTTTTAAATGTTGTTAATGTACCTGGCTCAACCACTTCCTCAGGCAGCTCATTACATGCATGGAACATCTTCTGGGTGAAAAAAATAGCCCCACAGGTTCCTATTAAATCTCTCCCCATTCACTGTAAACTTATGCCCTCTGGTTCTTGAGACCTCAACCCTGGGGAAAAAACTGTGCACTCACCCTGTCTATACCCCTCATGATGATTGTGCACGGAAGTCTATGGGTCTTGAACCGTGTGAGGGTTTAAATTTAGCAAAACTAATTATGCATGGAAAAATTAGTTCTAACTTTCCTGATTCAGGTTTGACAGTACACTGTCAGGCTGGAGGGAATAACCCCTTTGGGCAAGAGCAGTTGCCTCTTTACTAAGATTAATCACTCAATCTGAGTGATTTGTGAACAAGGGTTCTCTAGGCTTCTTTGAACTAACTACTGTGGCAATGTGAGTGGAATGCCAAAGGAAAGGACTGAAGTTGTATCAAGGATGTCCTCCTGTCACTGCTCTCAGCCAGATGCTCATGCTGTTGTTGTTGCTGATCAAATCTGTCCTCCTCTGAGGTTCTATACAATGCAGTGTAAGCTACCATGTTGATCTGGCAGATTGAAACTATGGATCTCCTAAATATGGATGTCACATACATGGTGTACAATGTAACTTCACAACGCATATTGGAGGGAGGAGAAGATAGCAGCGCGTTGCAGCGCATGGGGCCACTCCGAAATGGTATTGTATTTGTTAAGTAGGTACCGTGCACAATCCTGATTTGATGGAGACAGACGTGAGAAGCACAGAGGAACATCTGGAGAAACTTCTGAAATGCCTGCTTCGCTGCCACTGCTACTGTGTGATCAAGAATCTCCGGAGGGGAAGGCCCCAAATCCTCGGCTTTGCCTATTGCCTGTTGCCGGGGCTGGGGTCGAAGCACTCGGCAGAGATGGTGCTCGGTGCTCGGTGTCAGAGGGCTGGTCGGAGGCTCGAAGTTTTCAGACGGACTCAAGAGTCGGCTGTGGTCGGGTGCTTCCAGGGTGTTGCATCGGCAAGTTTGCGGCGCTGGAAGCTCATGGCAGGAAGAGAGTTTCTCTTCTTTCTACTGTCTGCGTGAGATGATGGGACTTTCCAGAGACTTTGAGACTTTTTTTTTAACCATGCCCATGGTCTGTTCTTTATCCAATTATGGTATTGCTTTGCACTGTTGTAACTATATGTTATAATTATGTGGTTTTTGTCAGTTTTTCAGTCTTGGTTTGTCTTGTGTTTCTGTGATATCATTCTGGAGGAACATTGTATCATTTCTTAATGCATGCATTACTAAATGACAATAAAAGAGGACTGCATGTCCTCATAATCTAATATTGCATTGCAGGAACAAATACTCTCCCACAAACAGGTGAGAAAGAATTCTTCTGGACAGGATATGCATTGGCACCCTTTCCTGTCATTACCAATTACTTCCTCAGTTCAGAAACAATTAGGGACAAACAATAGATGTCAGAATTGCCATCAACATCTGCTCATGTGAATGAACAAAATGGATAGGTACATCTGGATTTATGTCAGACATAAACATGCAATAATTGCACAACGTCCTCTTATGACTTACCGACATATAATCTTTAACAATGTCATGCTTCATGCTTTTCCCGGATTTCCAGGATCCAGAATCAGTTGAATGTTTGAAATATTTGGAGGTGTGTGAAATGTGGTCACATCAATATGAAATTGAAACCAGTAGTTTAGTCTGCAGGACCAATATTCTGGACAGGCAGGGTGAAGGTCAGTTTGTATACATCACCTTTATGATAGAATGAAGTTCATTCTGCTTGTTTCTAAGTGTTCTGCTTTGCCGGTGGGATGAATCCGCCCCCCCCCCCCGGCAACAGGTCCCTTAAGACTGCCAGGAGAGCCCTGCTCTCTGTTTAGTGGGCCTCCCAAGAGGTGACCACAGCTCAGCCAGCCCTAATGATGGGAAGCTTGCTGAGGTCAGAGTGCTCCAGAGGTGTTTAATCATCATAAGGGTGTCAAGCAAAATTCAAGGCTTAACACTGATACAGGTGCCTTTCTGCAGTAAGTGATGCAATATTAAAATACAGAAGTGTTTAAAATTAATGAATATTTTTCTTCTAGGTTCAGAAATTTCTCCTAATTTGATTTAAAAAATGGGCGATAGCCCATAGAGTCATACAATAGGGAAAATGGCCCACTGGCCCACAGTCCATGCCAACTCTCATTCATATTAATCTCACTTTATGATTCCTTATTCCCATCCGCTCTCCACAAACTCTTCATTCATCTACACGAGGTGCAGTTTACATTGGCCGTTTATCCTGCCACCCTTTGGGTATTGGGAAGCAAACTGGAGCTCCAGTGAAAATCCAGGCAGTCATTATGAGAGCATGCAAACTCCACGAAGACCCAGAGGTCAGGACAGAAGCTGGGTCACTGGATCTGTGAGGCAGCAGCTCTGTCAGCTGCATCCCTGAGCCCACCCAATGCGAATCGAGACATTACAATAAGTTATCCAAATATACAAATACTTAACCAGACATTCATGAATGAAAATTAACCAGAAGTATAATTGATACATAGTGCATAAACAACAAAACATTATTGTAGAGGATTACAGTTTTTATATTACATATTAAATATTATTGTACTGTATATTTATACTATGTATAAGCAGCAAAATATTATTGTAGAGGATTACAGCTACATATTAAAGTTAAATTGGGATGCAGGTTTCTAAACTGATTGCTAGCATATTAACTCCACAATGATAAACATATAATAAAGCTGCTGCAGTCTATAATGGTAATTATTTAGACATTAAAAGTACTATGTTGGCAAACATGTGGCAGGTGGTATTCCTTACTGTTGGATGATAATGATCCAGATTCACAAACATCGGATTTGTTTGCCTTTATTTTTCTTTGACTTGCAAAGGTCTGAAATAGATTTGATGCTCCATCTCCCTATATCCCATCCCAGGAGAGTGTAAAGCTCTGTACTCTGGTGTGCAATTAAAAACACAGCACCTGTTGACAGAAGTAAGATCTATGCTTTGCCAGCTGATCTCAGTCCTAAACAAATGCTGCGATTGGGAAGATAATTGTTCAATTTTTGGAGACACATGTTACCTTCGCCTTCCTATCCACCAACTTTCAGGAACCTGATAATCCTAGTAATATCCGGTCATCCAGCAGGGACCTCTGGCGAGTATTAAGTTGAGCTGAGTTCTGCTGTGAAAGAGTGCCCATGGCTCGGGACAAATTGATCATGCAGAGGGGGCCATTAACCTCCTTACTTGCATGTATAAAAAAGTCTGAAACATCGGTATTTAAGTGGTAGACCACATGCCTCCTTGATCCTGCTGTGTCATTCAACAATGCTCATAGTTGATCTGATCTTTTGTAGGATGTCCGAATTCTTGCTTCTCCAATAGTCCAAAGGTCTATCTCTGTCAATAATTTCAGTGATTGTAGCCATGGCTCTTTGTAGTACAGATGAACAGATTCACAACATCCTCAGAGAACAAAATTCTCCTCAACTCGGTCTTATTGGACAACTCTTTATTGTGAAGTTATGGCTTCATGCTCTGAACTCACTCACTGGAGGAATCACCCACACAGAAAATGTCTTACCAATTCCCAACAAAATCTTACATGTTTTAAAATAATCTCTCGTTGTTCTAAATTCCTTTGGCTGCAGGTCCACTCAGCTGAATTCTCCTCAAGAAAACAACCTTTTTATCCAAGGAATGGTATCTCTCTATGCTGGCTTCAGGATGGATACATGCTCCCTTAAATAAGAAAATGTTACGTTCTACTCTAGGTATGATCGAAACAAGGTTTCCTAACTTCTGTATTCCATTCCTCTTACAACAGAGGCCAGTATTATATTTGTCTTCCTCGTAATTCTCTGTACCTTCATGCTCACTTTCTGTCTTTCTTGTATGAGGACATCCAGATCTCTCTCTGGACAACAGTATTCAATAATCTCAAAACCACTGCAATAGTATTCAGCTTTTCCATCTACCTGACCGATCGGACCATCCCTGATTTATTGGCCTGTACCAATATATGTGGCTGGTAATGACATTATTGACTACAATACTGGAGAGCTGAAAGTTCATTTAGCATCTAAGTGACACATGACCATAACTATAGGTGAATTATTTCAGGTCAGATTCAGTATTATTATGTACAACCTTTCCCTCCCCTGAGACCACGGGCCAGCCTTGGGACTTTGATAACACTGGACAACAATTTTTTTCCAAAACAGTTGCTTCTTCAGAATTTTTTTTTGTTTATGATAGACCACTTGAAGCTGAACACAAATATAATTTCAGACAAGAAATGAACTTCTATTGAATAAAATGTGTTGAATTGGATAACAGTGCTGATGCTTTGCAATAGTTCAATGAGGCTAAAAACGTTTGCATTTGTACTCAGTGTCTGAGGCGTCTTGCTTTAGTGTCCAACAATAATCAGCCAACATCCAGTTGCCCTGCTACCATTACTCGATGGCTGCAATGTCCTCATGAAACCTTTCACCATGCTTATCACTGACAGTGCTAAGATTTGCAGGGAAGAAATCCAAGTGGGAATACAGCAAATTAATCTCCAGTGACATGGAGCACTTCATGGTTTTGTATGCTTGAAGCATGTTGTCAACTAGCTGCACATAGTTTGGTGCTCTGTAGTTGCCAAAAAAATTTTCATCAACATCTTTGAAAGCCCTCCATGTGATTTTCTCTGATCCCATTAGAAGTGCTTTGAATTGCCTGTCATTGATAACCTGTTTGGTTTGTGGACCAACAAAAATGTCTTCCTTAATCTTGGCATCAGTTATTCTGAATTAAAATAACAAATACAGGCAACTTAAAAAAATGGTGTGTGATGGGGAAATATCATGGTGATGTTCATGATCAGTAGCCCAAAATCCATAAGATGCAACAACCAAAAAGTATTCAAGAAGCAAAATCTTTGTGGTAATCAACAACATTGAGAACCACTTTGAAACTGTTTAACAATGTATTGATAAAAAATAACATCAATTGTTAAAAAAGTTAAAAGGCTAAAAAAGAAGCAAACATGCATTAACAATAATTAAAACCATTTAAATAAATATAATTCAGTTATGAACAATTAGTTCTTTGGCCTGCTCTTCAATATCTGAAAGGGACTGCCAAACTGGTTTAGCAGACAAATTGACAGCCTGGAAGGCATGGCGGTCTTTGGGAATCGGTGTGAGTTTCTGTCTACCTGAAATCATAACTATGTTTCTATCTCTTCCTGGATTCTATCTGACCTGCTGAGTATCTCCAGCTTCATCTGACTTTATTCCGAATTTCCAGGATCTGCTATGTTTTGCTTTTTTTTGCATTATTACTTTTATTCATCATTATCCTGTCATCTAGAAATTCATTGCTGCTCGATAGGGTAATTGTATTTTATTGTGGAGCAGGGGTGCTATATTAATTGTTAAGACTACTAAACAGCATATTATCTGTAATACACAGACTGGCAAAATTATTTTCTCAGTAATGGTTTTATTGCCAGATTCACTCAGGTAGTATATACTTCAGTCTGAATTAAAAGTTATGAATACATGTTTTATTTCAGTAGTTGACTATTAAACATAATTCTGTATGTTAACCAGAGGTGCCATGCTTTGAAAAAGATGGAAACCGAATCTGTAAATAGTGATCTCACTGCTTTAGGTGTGAATTAAAAATATTAGGATCCAATTTGAAGTGCATGAATTTCTCCCCTGGACTACATCACAGAAAGCGTTAACCCACCTTTCAGTTTGTGAGTTCCAGATCATAACAATTCTCTGTGGAAAATAATAATTCTTCATTTCTTTCTTGTATTGTTTACACTTTGTGTCTTCTATCTTTGAAGCAGTATCCAATGTGTACAGGTATCCTTTATCAACCTGCCTAAATTAATCATGACCTTTCACACCTCTACAAATCTCCTGTTTGCCTTCTTTGCTCCAAAGAGAATGACATCAGGTTTTCCAGTCCAACTTATTCATCCCTGCAACCAACCTTGGAAATCTTCTTTGCACCCCTTCCACGTCCTTCACATCCTTCATCTAGTATGCAGACCAGGTGGAATACTTTGCTCCAGTGTTTTAAACACACCCAACATAACTTCCTGGATTTTGTGCAATATGCATTATACATGAATCAAAAATCTCATCTAATTTAATAACTATTCTCTCAATGTCCCCTCCACCCTCAAGGAAACTTGTACCAGTACACCCAGGTTGTTCTGTTCCTGCATCCTTCTTCCAATTAGTCCAAATTGTCTCTCATACTATCTGTTGAAGGATATCACTTAAGACCTCTCTTATTAATTTTCACCTCTTTACCTATTTTGCCAGCCTATCTTTGTCTTCTTGTCACCTATTCCTAACTTTCCCTCTGTTTACTATTCTTTGTGCCATCTGCAAACTTGGAAATTTTACCTGCCTATCTCTGAATAAGTCATTAATATTTATCAAAAAAAAAGTGAGAGTGGATTAAGGCAGGATGTGAGCATGCAGGCAGCAGCTGTGAATCTGGAGCACACCTGGATGAGGATCTTTTAATAGATGCATTCTGATAGAGTGGCTGCACTACGGCTGACAAACACTGCTGGGTGATCAATGGATGCTCTAATTGCCATCTGTGAATTCGCTGTGGCATTGTGCCTGTGGGAAGCCAGTTACAGCTGCAAACTCAAGCACCCGTTTATTCCAACTGATAACATAACATAATTACTGGCCATTAGTCATCCAACTTGTGTGTGTGTGTGCATGTAAGCACACACGTGTATATATGTGTGCCAGTGAGAAAGATCCTGCATGTGTCTCAGGATGAGCCCTGGAAGCGCCCTAAGGTTAAGTACATGGCTTTGATCGCTCTGACAACCATTAGGAAGAGTCCAGTAAGGGCAGGTCTTTTTTGGAGAGATGCACTTATCCAAGTACCTGCCACTACTTGACAGAAGACCACCGGTCCTTGAGGCAATAGTTTCAACCACTGAGAAAGTTAAGAACCATATGTGTTACATGTCGCTTCCTGAATTACACTTCTCAGCTGATCTCCTCATTCCTGCTACAGGTCCTACTGCTTCTGTTGTTGCTGGTGTTACTTTGGTCTTGGGCTGAAATCTCATGTAGTACTGCCTAGGTCACCTCATGCTGACCTGATCAGGTGGAACTCCATAGTGTAGATCTTCAAAGTGAAAGTTACACCTCCAAGATATGTAAAAGACAAAGCAATGTGTCAAACAAATATAGTAATCACTTTTGCTAAAACAGGCAGCAGTGAATTCTCAGTACATACTAATATTTTTCTCTAGCATAGTCATAATGTTGTCACTGATGAGGTCAAGGAAGCCCAACAAAAACTTGAAGTTACAATGAAGTGTCCCATATTAATATTGTGGTAGTTGAGCAATTAACCCATTGGAAATGACAGCCCATCTCTCCCAAGCACATTGCTCTCCTATTAAATGCATAAGTCAAAGGTCAGTACTTGTAGTTTCTCTGGACTTCACTCCACACCTGTTCCCAAAATCATACACTCACCATTAAAATCCATAAACCCACCCTCAGTGGAGAGTCTCTTCACTTTTATGGGAAGTCAGGCAACTTGGGCAACAATGACAAGAGCGTATTGCATAGCCATTGAAGTTCAGTGGCAATGTAGAGGTGCCTTCAAGAATATATCAAATATATCAAAGAATAAATGGCAAGCCTTGTTCAATTCATTCCTGGTATAAATGTTGGAGTTCCACAGGTGCACGGACCCAGCACATAACCAAATAATTTCCAGTTCAATATAGTCACAATGTGTGATCAAAGAGCATATTTCAGAAGTTAACCATGCTCTGTGCCACCAGAGATGAAGCAAAGTGACGGCTATATAGACAGGCTGCATAAGACATGAGCCTCTTGTGTGTATTTTGTTCCAATTGATATTCTACTCCTATTGCTGATGAAAGTGACATCTTCTCTGAAGAGCATAGCCAGACCATTCATGAACATTTCTAATGTACAGGAGAAGACTAATAGGGTAAAGGAACTGAATAAATAGGAAGGGTAAATATTCATTTCTTGGAAGTGAATCCAGAGTGGCACTTTGCTTCCTTGGCATCTAGTCAAAGATGTAAAGGATGTATACAAAGGATTCTGAGGGTGTTGTGGAAAGCTATTGTGGGGGTGGGGGAAAGTTCATTTTTGTAAGTATTAATTTATTAGTTTTCATCAGGGATTGCTTTCTTTGAAACAAAAATGGTGTGGGGAGATTTAGGTGAGATTCATAAAATTATTAATAAATCTAGATGGTCAAGTTAGGACCTATTTCCTTACTTATTAGATATTGAAACCTGCAGACCTTCCTTAGAGTTATAGAGCCATAATGCACTACAGCATCGAAACAGGCCCTTCAGCTCATCCAGACTGTGAATATTCACATGCCAGCTAATTATTATTTCATTGTGATGGTATTTAACTCCATTCTTTCTGTTGTAGTGCTTGTCGAGACAAAGACAGCACAGCAACATTTCACTGCCTGTTTGCATTTGGCCTTGCCTGAGAAATGGGACTGTCAAGTCAACTGACTCTGAAGACTAGCGGTATTCATTTTATATTTAGTTATTCCTTTCAGCTGCAGTGTAGGCTTCGCTTTCCACTTGAGAGTTTTAGTTAATGGCCCTGTTTGGCTAGCGTTCATTGTTTTCTTTTCCCTCTAACTCTGTTTGCATTAAAGTCTGTGAACTATCGACCCGCTTTAGTGTCCCTCGCTCCACACTTGGGACATATCCGAACCTGGTAACAACTCATCATTATCACCTGGTGCCATGCCCAGTTTGAGCTTTGACTGCCATGGCCCACACACTCCTATTTCGGGTCAAGTGGATCAATTCATTGGTATTCATTTCCAGTTCTCTGGCGCTGTCTCCATCATCATTTGCCTTTGTCTTCCTCTTGCTTTCTTCCCTTCCATCTTTCCCATAATTACCGTGCATTCTAACTCCTCTTTCCTAATCACATGTCCAATGAAGTTACGTTGCCTTTTCATGATCTCATACATTATTTCTCTTTTTGTGTTTGCTCTGTTCATGACATCCTCGTTAGATATTCGTTTCGTCCATGATATTCTTTGCATCCTCCTCAAAAACCACATCTCAGCTGCTTCAATTCGTTTCCTCATGTTACTAGATATTATCCAACATTCTGAGCCATATAACATAACTGGATAAATGTAACATTTCAGTACTCTGAGGCGGGTTGTCATGCCTAGTTTAGTATTGGTCAGTATACTCTTCATTCTCGTAAAGGTGTCTTTTGCCATCCCTATTCTTTTTTTGATGTTCATGTCGCACCTGCCATCTGATGTCACCCAGCTTCCGAAGTAGCAAAAGTTCTGTACTTGTTTTATGTCTTCCCCGTTTATTCTCAGCCTGCAGATAGGATTCTCCTTCTTTTTGGATATCACCATACATTCTGTCTTTTTGCAATTGATAGATAGACCCATTTTTACACTTTCTTCAACAACTATATCAATTAAGTTTTGTAGTTCTTCCTCCATACTTACAATTAACACAGTGTCATCTGCATATCTGAAATTATTGATGTTTTCACTGCCAACTTTGATTCCCAAGATGTCTCTTATTTTTTGTAATATTGTTTCACTGTACACATTAAATAAATCAGGGGAGAAAACACACCCTTGTCCAACGCCTCTCTTGATTTTCATAAACTGACTCACTTCTCCATCTATTCTTACAGCGGCAGTTTGTTCCCAGTACAGATTTCTGATTAGGTAGAGGTCTTTCGAATTTAGATCTAGATAATCTAGGTAACAACTACTTGTAGGAATGGTGGTGGAAGACATTTTAACACATTTAGATGTGGATATACGCTTGAACTTCTGTAAGCTTCTTGGCTATACCTAATGCTGGAAAGCAGATTACTTTGCATAGCTCTTCTTCAACCAGCAAGGACATAAAATCTTTTTGTGACAAGTATTTCTTTGACAATATAATTCTGTTATCATCTGTACTCCTTAGCTGTCTCTGTAATCTATATCTTCAACAAGAAACATTAGTCTAATATACATTCAGTGTTTATAACTGCATTAAAAAATCAAGTTTCAATTAATTTTGCCACTGAATCTCTGATATCTTCTAGCCTACACGGCAAACCTTTATGTCTAATGAAAAACCTTGTCCATTTTCCATCTATTACTAACCACCTCTTGGGCTGCTCATGTACTGATTTACAAGCTGTCATTGCCAGGTGTGGAACCCAGTGGAATTAATCAGTGTTAATTAACCCCTGTTGGATCTATTTAATCATTTACTTTTTCAAACCCTTGTGGTCAGCTGTATATTTAAGAACAGGTGGCACAGTGAGTGCTTGCTCATACTATAACCCCCCTACGTTCTTGCTACAAAACATTTTGTGTTTGAGATTCTCTAAAATATTTTAAAAATGGCCTGCATTAGCATTTTCCAAAGCATTTTCTTCTTTTTTAAAAGGAGGGCATTTTTATCCTATTTTTCATCCTGGGCAGCTCTTCAGAATTGAAAACGATTTGATGCTACTTCGGTTTTGTACATTCTAATACATTATATAGAATGGGGCTAATACACTATGTAGCAGTGGCTACCTTGTGCACACTGCTCAGATTTAATCCAAAGCATCTTTTAAAAACCTTTTGAAGGAAGTCACACTGAATTCTTAACAGAGATAGTTGTCAGTCCTTCAGTCTAGAGTTTACTCATTTCTTTTTGTTTGGTGTGAATCTAAATCAGAAACAAGGAAACCAGGGGATAGGCAGTGTTATAATTTGTTGATACCTAATTTTGTTTTCCAGAACTGATGCAGCCACAAAGCATGCTGTGAACTTGTTCTACCTCTATGAGTAGGAATAGGGTCACCTGTGGGATAATGTATTTTTGCTCTCTAGTCCAGAAGGAATGCTGTTGTTTTCATGATCCACCAATTAACCTTCTAAACAATAGTGACAAGAAATTGTCAAAGTCAAGATTATTGTTATAATTATGATCACATGTGTGCACAGGTACAATGAAAAGCTTATCTGCTGCAGCATCACAGACACATAGATTCATAAAAACAGCATTCAGAAGAAAAACATTAATTAAGCATATATTATACACTTTTTTTTACAAGAGAACACAATTGGAACAAAAGAAGTCCACATTAGGATAACATTGTGAAAGTGTTCTTCAGCCATCAGGCAAATCCCTACTCTGGTGAAGAGGGTTTACCATTTGGTTGAAGAACTGAATGGTTGAAGGGAAGCAGTTGTATTTGAATCTGGTGGTGTGGCACTTCAGGCTTCTGTACCTCTTAGAGTCATAGAAAAGTGCAGCACAGAAACAGGCCCTTCGGCCCATCTAGTCCATGCCAAAACCCTTTAAACTGCCTACTCCCATTGACTTGCATCGGGACTATAACCTTTCATACCCCTACCATCTGTGTACCTAACCAAACTTCTCTTAAACGTTGAAATCGAGCTTGCATGCACCACTTGAGCTGGCAGTTCATTCCACACTCCCACAACCCTCTGAGTAAAGAAATTTCCCCTCATGTTCCTGTTAAACTTTTCACCTTTCACCGTTAACACATGTAGTACACCTAAGCTCAGGGGGGAAAAAAAACCTGCTTGCATTTACCCTATCTTTACCTCTTATAATTTTATATACTTCTATCAAATTTCCTCTCAATCTTCTATGTTCTAAGGAATGAAGTCTAACTTATTCAATCTTTCCTTGTAAATCTGGTCCTCCAGTCCTGGAAATGTCTTTGTAAATTTTCTCTGTACTTTTTTAACCCTTCTGTACATCTTTCCTGTAGGTAGGTGAGCAAAACTACGCACAATACTCCAAATTAGGCCTCACCAATGCCTGAATCAACTTCAACGTAACGTCCCATTTCCAGTGCTCAATACTGTGATTTATGAAGGCTAATGTGCAAAAGCTTTGTTTACGACCCTATCTACCTTTGACACCACTTTTGATGAATTATGGACCTGTATTCCCAGATCCCCTTGTTCCACTGCTCTCCTCAGTGCCCTACCGTTCACTGTGTAAGACCTACCCTGGTTGGTCCAACTGAAGAGCAACTTGTCTGCCTAAATTCCATCTGCCAATTTTCAGTCCATTTTCCTTCTGATCCAGATTTCTCTTCAAACCATGATAGCTTTCCTCACTACCCACAACACACCCAATCTGGTTGTCATCTGCAAATTTGCTGATCCAGTTAACCACATCATCACCCAGATCATTAATACAGACGGCAAACGACAATGGTCCCAACACCGAACCGGGCAGCACTCCAGTCGTCATGGGCCTCCAGTCCTCCCACAAAGCCAATGGCAAATCCAATTTGCTACCTCACCTTGAATGCCGAACAACTGAACCTTCTTGACCAACCTCCCATGTGAGACCTTGTCAAAGGCCTTGCTAAAATCCATGCAGACAGCATCCACTGCCCTGTCTTCATCCACTTTCCTGGTAATATCCTCACTCTATAAAGTTGGTAATACCAGCCTACCATGAACGAAGCCATGCTG
Source organism: Mobula hypostoma (assembly GCF_963921235.1). Classification (NCBI taxonomy): domain Eukaryota; kingdom Metazoa; phylum Chordata; class Chondrichthyes; order Myliobatiformes; family Myliobatidae; genus Mobula; species Mobula hypostoma. Next base: position 103,900,143 of record NC_086105.1, on the reverse strand, counting down.
ACTATCCTTAATCAATCCATGTACTGTATATCCGAATACATATGCATCCAGTCCCTTAAAATACCTTCCAATAACTTTCCCGCGACTGATATCAGACTCATCAGCCTATAATTTTCTGGTTTATGTTTAGAGCCTTTCTTAAACAGTGGAACAACATTGACTAGCCTCCAATCCTCTGGTATCTCTCCTGTTGCTAAGGATGATTTAAATATCTCTGCTAGGGCCCCATCAATTTTTGCATCTGGCTCCTATAGGGTTTGAGGGAACATCTTGTCAGGCCCTGGGGATTTTTCCACCATGATTTGCCTCAGAACAGCAAACACCTCCTCCTCCTTAATCTGTACAGGGGCCTTGAAGTTGATGCTGCTTTGCCTCACATCTATAGACGCTGTGTTCATCTCGAGTAAATACAGATGCAAAAAATTGCCCAGTGGTATTTTCAACAGTAATCTGTAGAAGTTGTTTTCGAGTGTTTGATCATGAATTTCCTTAATCTCTTAAGAAAATAGACACTCACATACTTTTTGTGTGATTGCATCTAGGTGCTGGGCCCAGGATAGGTCATTCAATATGTTAGTGCCCAGGAAATTGAAGCTACTGACTCTCCACCACTGATTTCCCAATGTAGACTGGCACATGTGCACACTCCCTCCTCTTCCTGCAGTCAACATTCAGCACTTTGGGTTTGCTGACACTGAGCGAAAGGTTGTTTGTGAGGCACAACTCAACCAGGTGACCTATTTCGCACTGGTCAGCTGACTCATTGCCAACTGTGACTCATCCAATAATAGTGTCATTGGCAAATCTGAAGAATGCCACCAGGGATGTGCTTAGCTGCACAGTCATATGTCTATAGAGAGTAGTGCAGGGGTCTAAGCACACAAATGTGAGATGCATCTGTGTTGATGGTTAGTGAGGAGAAGATGTTGTTACTGTTCCCCACTGACTGAGGTTTGTCGATGAGGAAGTCAAGGAATCAGTTGCAGGGGGAAAATACAGAAACACAAGTCTTGAGGCTTGATAATGAAGTTGGAAGGGATAATTATGTTGAATGCCAAGCTGTATTCGATGAACAGCAAACTGACATACGAGTTCCTGTTGTTCTCTTTGAATACAACATTGAACCTATAGTCCAGACTTTGCCAACAAATGTATTTTTAAAAAGATGATAATTTACATGAATTAAGGTGAATGGCAAAATAAGCATTTGAAAATTTGGGCTTATATTTTGCTTTTTTAAGAAATAAATTTAAATGAAGCTTTTTTTTCTTAATAAAAACTACGCAGTTCAAATGTTCTGATAATTAACAACTTTTTAAACCAAATCTCACTTTGCTTTCAACAACTAAAATTTTTAAGTGATTTTTTTCTTGAATGGCACACTCTAACAAACTATCAAGAATAAACTGTATTCTGCTCAATTCTGAAAAGGTAGAAATGATTTAATCAAACTATCTATTCAATAGTTCATTAGACAGTTCTCCTGAGTAAATTGCAGTCCACTATGCCATTAAGATAATAAAAACCAGAATGTCTCAAGATTATTTCCCCACCTGAAAAATAAAATGGGGTAACTGAATTTCTAAGTATTTGCAAATGTGCTCCTGAACAAAAGAAGGTTTTCAGATCTTGGATTGTGATGAGATCTGCACTTGTAAGAGCTATGTTTTTTTCAAAAACAGATATATAGATAACAGTCAAAGTAGTTCTTCCTTCTCTGCAATCAATCTATTCTTTCCTTGAAAATTAATAATAGAGAAATAAATTATTTTAACTTTTTTTCTAGGTAACTACTGGTTTCAATATTTGAACTTTGGCATAATATATTCTAGGATTGTGTTTTGATTTGCTTATTCAGTCTTTTGTTCCACAAGTGGGCCTCTTATTCCATTTTACTCCACCAAGTGATTGATCTGCTTCAAGTCTTCATCTAGTAGATATATCCAGCAATCCAAATTCCTCTTCTCCCATTAGTATATACCCAGGATGCAATCCCACTGGATTCACATGAATGGGCGTATACTCGCTATAATGAGTGCAGTTACTGCAGCCAAGATAACAAATTGGATATCATCCCCTTGTATTGTAGACAATGAGTAGAAAGATGATCTCACTCAAACACCACCCATTCCCTTACATTTTTCCAACTAAGTATGTGTAAGCTCATATTATTTTAAAATACAGCATTCAAATATGAGCTAGTCTCTAACCTTATTGAAGATGTAAGAAAAAGAATGAAAAATGCTGAATTACCATTGCATCAATTCACCAATTACTATCATGCGTGCCTTAGAAACTCTGGCAGGAAGAAAAAGCTAACAATGGCCTCTTCCCTATACAACAATGAGTGTGAAACAGAAAAATGTTCAAAGTTAAGATAATGTTTGTACACAGAAAACAAGCAAGTCCTTAAAATGCCCCAAGAAAGCAGTCAAATTGAAGTTTCTGTACACCCCAAACTCTGGGGTCTCAGATACCCTGTGTTGTAATCAATGGTGGAGGGGGCAACTTGATTGCCCCAAAGGACATTGACAAAATGGAAATGGATTAGATGCTCTAGATTACTGCAAATAAAATTATGACTGACTGTGGCAGATGGATTGTGGGGGACCTATACTCACATACATACCTATATACACCTATAAGTGTAGTTATTGTAGGCAAGATAACAAATTGCATAATATCCCCAGCCATTATCTGGCCAAGATCATTTAAATGATTTGGTGGTTGCTGTGACAAAGTGGTTAAGTTACCAGACTAGCCAAAATATAGGAACGTTGATCCATAAACTTCAAAGCAAATCCCATCATGACAGCTGAGGAGTCAAATTTAATAAATCTGGAATTAAACAGGAAGCTGGCCTTAGTAGTGGTTACCATGATACAACTATATTGTCATCAAATCCCACATAGCACATTACTATCCTTCAGGGAAGGAAACCTGGTTTCCTATCCAATCTGTCTTTTATGTGACCACTTGTATAAATGCATCCAAATTCTGTAAAATGTTTTGCTTTTAGCTGTCTCCCCAGGTAATGGGGAATAGACAATAAATGCAGGCATTTTTGGCAATGTCTGCACCTCCCAGAAGAATAAATTTTAAACAAGCCTTGCAACTTTTGCAGTCTTGCAGAAATTGGAAATTCTGTTATGCCAAGTTCAAAATATACAACTACAAGAATAAAAAGATGTTGAATATTAGAGTTGTTGTGAGAATAGGTAGATTCCTTAAGATTTTAGGATAATGACGGGGTAACGGACTTTTTCTCAGGATATGACATAGATGGGACAAGTGACATAAAAATTTTACATTATTACAACAGGCTGTAGGAAATTCACTTGCACAATTAAGAACACTCCGAAGAGTCATTGGCTCTGCAGCAAATGACTATTTCATTTTTGGACTTGCTTCAGCAAACTTCAGTAGTACCTGATCACTTAATGTGAAATATGGTAAATCAGTAACAGAGGCTGTGTTTAAGGAGTCTAGGGAGTCAAGGGGAAAAGAGCAGCCTTAGCATAAAATGGTGGCTGGAAATTGGGACCATTAGTGGAAGGTGGGACCAGAAATTGATACCTAAATGTAAGGAAGGATATAGACATCAGTGCCTCGAGGAAGGGATTATTCCAATGATCTGTACTTAGATCCCAGGAAAGTGTTAGAAGCGTGAAAGGGGGGATGGGGACTGCTGCAGGTTGGAGTGGGGTAGAGGGTTTGCTGAGTACAGATAAATTAACACAAATTAAAGGAGCCGGCCTGGGTTTGTTTCCCAGTGCCACATGATGTCTCCTTGAAGTAACACTGCTTCAGCTCAAACTCCTCAGAACTAGATAACCTCCACCTCGGTGAAATCCAAGACAAAAGTGATTTGCAATTGGAATACCTCTGTACAATTACTGAAAGTAATCACAGTCATGTTCCACTCCATAAATATCCAGTACTGCAAGGTGACTTTCCAGACTAAAATCTATTACCTATTTCATGCTCTTATTTTTTTCTAAAACATAAATACATGTATAAAATTTATTGTAATTTTCAAAATAAGCAAATGTTTTATAGAAATCCACCTAGTTTTAGTAATAGGTATGTATAAAATTACAGTCAGGTGTTTTGGAGGACACTCAGCGCTTCCTTGAGTCAGGTGCCTTCCTGGTTTTAACTCAAATAAAAGAAGGCTTATTGAGTGCCTTTTTGTGAGCTTTTAGGAAAATTATCTAAGTCTGCAAGCAGGTGAAGGTAGAGCATCTGCTAGTTAAATTTAAACAGCACAGTTGAATTAGACAACAAAGCAAGCAGCAAACAAAAAACCATTAAGGAAAATCCTCTTGCTTTTAATAAATCATGCTTGGGCAGGTGTGATGTTGTTTTAGGAGTTGAAGAGGCAGATATATAATTAGATGTAGGACTAAATAAGAATCCGGCAAAGAGGCAGAAAATCATCCTCAATTATAACTGCACAAAATGGAATTAAACTTTGGTGCCATAAATATTTCTGAGACAGAATTTCACTGTTCTAAAACCCTGATTTCTATCCTGTTCACATTTGTCTAAACTATTTAGTACAATACATGAACATGAAGATCTTTTGAAGTAGGCAAACTGATGGGCATATAGAACAATTATGAAGCTGATCAGCTTAACCCAAATTTTTTTTAATGTTTATAGGATTTATAATATTTAGTACATTTCTGAAGACATAATAATGCTATTGTGTCACGGTGTTATAGGTCATGGAAACAGGCACTCAGGCCATGGAGCATGCACCGTCCATCAAATACCCACCTCCACTAATCCCATTATATTTTCCTCACATACCGATTCATTTGCCCGAGATTCTAACACTCTCTTACAGCTAGGGATAATTTACAATGGTCAGTTAATCTGCAAACACCCAAGTTTTAGGGATGTGGAAGCAATCCAGAGTACCTGGAGAAGAAAGCAAGTGGTCAAAACAGGCCACACAGACACCACCTGAGATCGGGATTGAACTGGGGTCTCTAGCAGAGTGAGACCACAGCTGTGCCACATTGCCACCCAGTCACATGTTGGTCACTGATATTAATAATATGCTGTGGGAATAGCTATTCTTAGTGAAAAGAATTGAACAGAGTCCACTTAAAATTTTACATACCAAATAAGACCATAAAACACTAGGAGCAGAATTAAGCCATTTGGCCCATCAAGTCTGCTGCACCATTCCATCAACCCCATTATCCCTCTCAACCCCATTCCCTTGCCTTCTCGCCATAACCTTTATACGTCCTTACTAATCAAGAACCTATCCACCTCCTCTCTACATATACCCAATGACTTGGCCTCCACTGTCGTCTGTGGTAATGAATTCCACAGATTCTGGGTAAAGAAAATTCTCCCCACCTCTGTTCTGAAAGGACGTCCTTCTATTCTGAGGCTGTGCCCTTTGGTCATAGACTCCCCCACTACAGGAAATATTCATTCTATCTAGCCCTTTCAGTATTCAATGGGTTTCAATGAGATCCCCCCTCATTCTTCTAAACTGCAGTGAGTATGAGCACAGAGCCATCAGATGCTCCTCATACATTTACTCTTTCCCCAATGGTAGTATTCATCTATTTTCCTTTTGCTATTTTGTGACCAGCACATTGTCTGATTTGTATTTTCTTTTAAGGCACTTGTACTTCCATTGCACCTGCACTCACCCTCTCTAATGATACTCTCTTATGAAAAAGTGATTTTGCCCACACGTGGCCAAGTGGTTAAGGCACTCGACTAGTGACCTGAAGGTCATGAGTTCAAGCCCCAGCCCAGGCAGCGTGTTGTGTCCTTGAGCAAGGCACTTAAACACACAGTGCTCTGCGATGACACTGGTGCCAAGCTGTGATGGCCCTTACCCTTCCCCTGGACAACATCGGTGTCGTGGAGAGGGGAGACATGCAGCATGGGCAACTGCCGGTCTTCCATACAACCTTGCCCAGATACAAGACTTTCCAGGCACAGATCCATGGTCTCGCAGGACTAACGGATGACTTTATTTGCCCACAATTGGGCTTCTTGATTATATTTAAATGGGGCTGTAATAAAAGATGAATCACAGCCAGGAAGGTGTTCATTCCTAACATTGCTAATGTCATAAGTTTCCTCCAGGTGCTCTGGTGTCCTCCCACAATCCAAAGACGTACCAGTTGGTAAGTTAGTTGTTCGGCTAGGGTTGCTGGGCAGCATGACTCAAAGGGTCTATTCTGCACTGTGTCTCAATAAATAAATAAATGATTATTTCATCCAAACTGTAAAAGCAATAATATGCCACTGCAAGAAAAAACTGCAAAGGTAAATGCTATTGTAGTAAATCGGGAAATGTAGCAGTTACATGAATCTAAGTTACACTTTTCACTTTCACTTGTTGAACAGGTGACAGTAAACTGGCAGGGTATATAATGAATGAGTTCTTTGGAGTCTTGGGGAAATTATCCAGACATTTTGTCTGTTTTGTACCTATGTGCGGATAGTAAATTATATTTCCACCATTCTGACAATCAACACTGGTGTACCACAGGGATGTGTGCTTAGCCCATTGCTCTACTCTCTCTACACCCATGACTGTGTGGCTAGTGTTACATACCCCGTAACTGGGTTGCCAAACCAGCAGAAGTGGAACGCTCGTTGGAGTCTGTATTATTAGGAACTAATAAAGTTTTATTAAAGACATAAGTAATACAGTACTCTAATCATAAGGAAATATCAATGTAACAGGTTAGCAATGATAATACACACATATACACAGAAATAGGGTAATAGGAATCAACCAAGCTCTATTGCAGTCTAGGGGTAAAATGATCAGTCTTAAGTGAAGCAGAGTTCAGTTCAGTTTAGTACAGTTCGCAGTAATCGCTGTTGTTGTACTGTTGGAGAGAGAGAGAGAGAGAGAGAGAGAGAGAGAGAGAGAGAGAGAGAGAGAGATGTAATTTGGTTCAGGCAGACCTTTGATGTCTTTGCACTTGGTTTCAGGCAGACCCTTTTATGTCTTCTAATCCCCGCTGTGGTCACCGACTATGACCCCTCCGTTCTGGATACGATCGTTCTTCCGCGGTGAACCCGGCACCCAGGCAAGGGCGGACTCACACCCCAGGTTCCCACCGATCGTACCTTTACACCCTGTGAGCCTCTGGTCGGTTCCCGCGAACTGGACTTCCAAACTCCCACCACTTGTTGGGGTACACTGCTCTTTCCAGGGTCTCATGGTCTCGTGGTGTGTTGCGTGCCTTAGCAAACCTGCTCTTTTTATCCCCCTGCTGGGGTATCACCTGTCCACCAACCTTCAAGCAGTTCAGGTTCAAGGCAACTGGTCTGTCAATATTCTGAATTGTGTTTCTTTTCCGTTAATCCCTCTCTTCTCTCTTATTAGCATTTTGAATGTTTCTCCATCATCTTTCTTATCTCTTTCATTAGCATCATCAGTCTGGTACCTCTGCTGGGCATCACTCATGACACTAGGCACAGGTCAAATGTCATAGGTACTAGCCTTCAAAGTATCCAAGACATTTTCAAGGAGTGGTGCCTTAGGAAGGTGGTGTCCATCGCTAAGGACCCCCTTCACCCAGGACATGCCGTCTTCTCACTGTTACTGTAGGGAAGGATGTACAGCTTCTTTCCCTCTGCCATCCGATTTCTAAATGGACATTGAACCCATGAACACTACCTCACTATTTCTTTCTTTGTGCACTGCTGTAACTCAGTTTTTTTCTCTATATTTATCTATCAGGTATTACATTGTACTGCTGCCATAAAGTTAACAAATTTCATGATATATGCTGGTGATATTGAACCTGTTTATAATCCTGAATCTGCAGATTCCATGAAGACTCCATGAAAGCAACATAATACACAAGGGAAACAACAGGAATTCTGCAGATGCTGGAAATTCAAGCAACATACATCAAAGTTGCTGGTGAACGCAGCAGGCCAAGCAGCATCTATAGAAAGAGGTGCAGTCGACGTTTCAGGCCGAGACCCTTCGTCTCGGCCTGAAACGTCGACTGCACCTCTTTCTATAGATGCTGCTTGGCCTGCTGCGTTCACCAGCAACTTTGATGTATGTTGCTTTAATACACAAGGGAATTCTTGAAGATTTTATTTAGGAGAGCCCCATTAAGTGCACTCCTATCTCGAAATGTTTGACAATGAAACAATTTTTAGAGTTTGGGTCTTTAAAAGAAAGAGATTTCTTTTAGATAGGATGATATGAAAGTATGTCATGTATCAATAATGATAATTATTCAGTCTGTGAAGCCATGAACATTACCTCATTTATTCCTTTCTTTGTACTATTTACTTTTTTGCAATTTAATTTCATCTTTGCACTGCACGGCTGCTGTGAAACAACAAATTTCAAGCCACATGTGAGTGATAATAAATCTGATGCTGATTCTGAAAAGGGATACGGATTAGAAACAAATCGTCAGATATTTTCTTGGAATAAAATGATTTTTAAGCAATCTTGCTCTTGTTCGCCAACTAACACACAAAAAATGCTGGAGGAACTCAGCAGACCAGGCAGCACGAATGGAAAAGAATTCAGTTGATGTTTCGGGCCGAGAGGCTTCATCAGAACTGGAGAGAAAAAGATGTGGAGTCAGGGCAAGAAGGTGGAAGGAGGGGATGAAGAAACACGAGCCCTCTTCCACTTCTCACCATTTCCCTCAAGCAGAGCTGTTAGGAATACCTTTTGGATGACTCTAAGTCCCTTACTTTGTTTATTTTTCCAAGGAGGTGGAGGTTCTACATGACTGGAAATTCAAAGCCTCTTCAACAAAGTTGATTTATCAATAATAATACTGGAAGAATTGGTTTATGTACGAATAAGATGTGCAATTAAAAATTGTTTTAAATCATCTCATCCAGACAGTTTGACCCTTCAGGACTTTGATAATCCTGCAAGCTTCTGTTATTCATTTAGGCTCTGCCACAAGCCATAGCCATAGCCCAGGGGTTCCCAACCTGGAGTCCACAGACCCCATGCATAGGCATTGGTCCATAGCATAAAAAAGGTTGGGAACTCCTGCAATAACCAGTCTTTGATGAACTGCAATATTTCCAGTATTGGCTGTGACCCGGTCAAGTCATCAAGTCAGGCTGAAGTTTTGCATAGTTTAGGAAAATCTGCTTAAGCTGATAAGCAGGCAGAGCAGATAATATTGAGTCTTTTGCAATCTTAAGGAAATCATCCAACCTCTTTCGATTTATAAAAAACATTTTCTATGTTTTGTATCCATGAAGGTTTCATGAAGACTCAAGGAAAGCAATATAAAACTTCAGAACACAATAGCTGGAACCAATGGTTCCTTGGAAATTGAAAAGGTAGAGTTATCAGCACTTGGTCTATAATCTACTTGCGGTTCAAGTGCTCGTCCAGCTGGTTCTTAGAAATATATCTCTGCTGCATGAGCCTTTGAGCATCTAAGGGAGCATGACACAATGTTCAGACACACACTATCTACAATATCTCATGCTGAATTTCTATGAAAACCCTGCTGTGCCTTCTGTCAATTATGACATCAGAAGTGTTACACAAACACAAATTGTTGCTGTTCTTGTTAGTTGTAAAATGTCACAAAAACAGACAAGTTTTTGAGAGCTAATTGATAAGCAAAGCTCTGCGTTCTAGTTGCTCACTGCTACCCCCTTCAGACAGAACATTTTTTAGCAAGTCAAGTTGATTGTATGCCAAACTACTGCAAGGGAATATAAATGCATGGACTCAGAAAATTGCCATGTAAATATCACCCCATTAGCAGATGTGCTTCATTTTCCATTGGTCTACAGGTGAAATAAATCACTTGGCCTTTCATATGAAAATGACTGAAAGGACAGTATATAAGAGACATGTAAAACATAAAACCTTGAGGAGGAGCTTAGTAGGATTAATGGCTCCTAACAGCAACACCTTTGCTTTCATCTTCAGAAACAGCTCTATTTCAATCTTTAATATGTATATTTTTCCCTTTCAGGGTTCTTTTGAAGACCCTGACCTGGAGTTATGCGCTGACTATGGTTCTTTGCGGGAATGGGACCCGCTTTTGGGGTTTCACTCATGGCCGTTATTCGGCAAGCAAGAGCTCGGCCTAAGACTTCACTCTCATGCATGCGAGGCTTGTGCCCCAGAGAAGTCACTCCAGTGATGCAAATCCATTGTCCTTCAAGGCAGACGGATTCCATCATCATCATAAAAGGTTGTGGCATACATAAATGGCATGATTAACAAGTTTGATGATGATACTAAATTAGGGCTTCTTGTTGACAGTGAAGCAGCTTACAATGAATTATAAAGCTGTATTGGCCAGTTAGAGATAGGCTGAGTAACGGCAAATATATTCCAGTTTAGCTAAGTGTGAGGTAATACACTTTGGACACTCAAACCAGATTAGGTCTTAAACAGTGAATGGCAGGATACTGACGAGTACTGTGGAACAGAGGGACCTGGTCTACGAGTGCTCAATTCACTGAAAATAGCTGTGCAGGTAGATAAGATGGAGGAGAAGGCATTTAGCATGCTGGACTTCATCAGTCAGAACATCGAGTTTAGGACTAGAAATATTATGTTCAGTTATATAAATCATTGATAAGGCCATGCTTGGAGTATTGCTGACTGTTTTGGTCACTCTAGGAAAGCTGGAGAAGGGGCAGAAAAGATTTACAGGGATGCTCCCTGGACTAGAGGGCCTGAGGAATTGGGAGAGGTTCACCACGCTGGATCTTTATTCCTCGGAACACAGGAGAATTAGGGGTGAACTCATAGAAGTATATAAAATCATGAGGGGCATGGATAAGGTGGACAGTCATGGTGTGGGGAGACTAAAACTGGTGCAAGGCTAGAGGGATGAGATTTAAAAGAAACCTAAGAGGCAACTTTGTCACACAGAGAATAGTGAGTACCTGGAATGAGCTTCCAGATGAAGTGGTTGAGGCAGGTAGAAGGAGAAGATGGCAGCGCACCGCGCGTGCGCGGCTCTCCAGTGAAAACTGATGTCGTATCTGTTAAATAGGGGCCATGGACAATTTCTGATTTGATGGAGACAAATGTGGAAGCACAGAGGAACATCTGGAGAAATTTCTGAAACGCCCGTTCGCTGCTGTCGTTACTGTGTGGTCGGGAATCTTTCGGAGGTTAGGCTTCAAAATCCCAGGCCTTGCCTGCTTTTGGCAACCGAGAAAGAGGTCGAATCACTCGGACAGAGATGGCGCTCAGTACTCAGTGTCGGAGAGCTGATCAGAGCTCGAAGTTTTCGGATGACTCAGAGTCGGATTGTGGTCGGCATGGCAGGGAGAGTTTTTCTTCCTTCCTCCTCCCATCTGCGTGAGATGTGGGACGTTTGAGAAACTTTGAAATTTACTGTGCTCATGGACTTCTTCATCAAGTTATGGTATTGTTGCACTGTTGTAACTATATGTATAATTATGTAGTTTTGTCAGTTTTTTTAGTCTTGGTTTGTCCTGTGTTTTTGTGATATCACACTGGAGGAAATAATGTATCATTTCTTAATGCATGCATTACTAAATGACAATAAAAGGGGACTACGTATCTTCATAATCTAAAAAATTGCAACATTTAAGAGGCATTGGGATAGGTACATGGAGGGGAAGGGCTTAGAGCATGATGGGCCAAGCGCGGGCAGCTGGGACTAGTGGGGAGGATGCTGTGGTTGGCATGGAGAGTTGGCTGCAGGGTCTGGTTCTATGCTGTATACTCTGTAATTCTGTGATCCTAAATGCCCTGATCCAGAATTCAGAAGAAATTGCTCAATGGAGACATAAGAGACTGCAGATGCTGGAATCTTGAGCAACAGAGAAGATGCTGGAGGAACTCATGACCCATGAAGGACCTGCACGTTTCTCACCATAAATGCCATCTGATTCTCTGAATTCCTACAGCAGCTCGTTTCTTGCTTCAAAAGAAGGAGTTGCTTGTTGTTTAAGCGTGCAGTTCAATTCTAAGCAAAGTTCTTTCCAAGCTGTAGCTAGTTATCAGGTCGAGTGGTAACATTACTCTCAACACAGAGCTTCAACTGCTCATTGTCTTTCAGTGACCACTGGTGTAAAGTTCAAAGGAAGTTTATTAGCTGGGTTCCATCACAAACTGTCGACAATGTATTAAGTAAGAGGGATCCATTTAAAGTAAATTTATTATCAAAGGACATATATGCCACCATATACTACCCTGAGATTCATTTTCTTGTGGACATACTCAATAAATCCATATTTATCAATGAAAGACAACACCAACCTGGAAGACCATGCAGTCATGTAAGTGGCACTTAGTATTTGGATGTAAAGTGACTGCAATGCCTTCTTGGTTGAATAACCTTCAATCAGTCTTAAGTCAATTGACACCTTCTACATCAGGGGTTCCCAACCTTTTTAACGCTATAGAACAGTACCATTAAGCAAGGTGTCTGTGGATTCGGAGTCAGAGTCAGAGAGTAATACAGCAAGGAAAGTAGCCCCTCAGCCCAACTTATCTATGCCAGCCAAGATGTCTGTCAAACCTAGTCTCATTTGCCAATTTCCCATGATCCAAGACTTCCTAAACCAATGGAATCCAAAGGATGCAGCAGAATTATACTTATTAGTGCTTCCCAATTTCCCCACATAAGAAGGATGTTCACCAGTGCAAGGCGTCTGCTGAATCGCAAATGTGAAAAAGGTACAGAGAGAAAAAAAAATTATTAAAAAGGCATCAAAGCTCAGTTGGCGCAATTGCTTGGCAGAAATAAGGAGAGGCAAGGAAAGGTCTGAGGTTTAAGAGCTGAGCCGAACTGGAAAGGTCGGGTACTGGCCGAATCAAGGTAGTGGACCCTGAGCCCGAGGGCGAGGAGTGACCACAGCTTTGGACAATTTAGGTGCCTGGGGTGCATTGGGGTCAGGGTGTCGGATCAGAGGCGAGGTACAGGCCAGTCTGTGTCACTGCTCTGCGGGGATTGCACATCTCTGTTCTGGACTGTGGCTGTTATCTGCATCTAGTGGACTTCTGGATTGGCTGAGTGATGCCTGGCATTCTGATCTTCAGTTCTGAATGCTGTTTGTTTTTATTGTTTGCACAATCTGTTTTTTCCCCCTCTCTCTCTACACACTGGGTGTTTGACGGTCTTCTTTTGTTTTTAATGGGTTCTATTGTGGTTCTTTGGCTGCCTGCAAGGAGTCGAATCTCGAGGTTGTATAAAGTATTCCAAAATATTTGTATAAAGTATACATACTTTGATAATAAAAAGTACTTTGAACTTTGAATATCTGAACCAATAATCAGCGATCAGCTGATCCAAAAATAAGTGAATGACTCATCTAATTTATATTTGTTTCTGCAGGATGAAAGGAGGTGCAGTTGTTGGTCTCATATGAAGACTATTCACAAAGACTTTGGTTCCCTGGGCAGATTTTACATTGTCCTTGCTTACATTGGCTGGCAGGAGTCCAGCATCTATGTGTTTACATTGCTTAATCCCACTCTCTTATTTCAGGGGTGTTTGCTGAAGACTTTTATCAGCACTCCCAGTTAAACAAGCAAAGCTGTGAAAGTGTTCTCGACATGCTTGGGTACTGGGATTCCACTGTCCAAAATTAGCGGGGTCTAAAACATATTCTCAGTACTCATGAGAAATGCAATAGAGGGTCCTATCCTGATACTGGTGAAAAGTAAAATGGCTACTGATGCTGTAAACTGCACAAAGACAATGGATGGAGCTCCCATGCTCCCTACTTCTTGTTGCATCAGATTCTGTACTCAGATCTTCCTGAGCATTTTCCATCTTAGAACATAGAATGCTATAGCACAGCACAGGTTCTTTGGTCCTCAATGTTCTGCTGACCTTTTAACTGATCTAAGATCAACCTAACCCTTCTCTCCTACATAGCCCTTCATTTTTCTGTCATCCATGCGCCTATCTAAGAGTCTATCTAAAATCTCCCTAGTGTATCTCCCTCAACCACCACCAGTGGCAGTGCATTCTACACACCCACCACTTTCTGTGTAAAGAAGTTACCTCTGACATCCTCATTGAGGTTTTGTCACCGGTCACATTTTCCTATTTGACCTTCTGAAAAGCCACCCCCTTGGTGATTGCTGATTATTACATCCATTGTCATGATCTATTCCTCTTCCCATGGCATCTTCCTAAGCACGCAGGAAGTGTAACACCTGTCCCTTCACCTCTTCTCTTATCACCGTCCATGGATACAAACAGCTCTTCCAAGTGTTGCAGCGATATTCTTACATATTTTGTTCTGATCGAGCATACTACGTTAGTGCTCACAATGTGGTCTTCTCTACATCAGAGAACCCATATACAGATGGGGATGACCATTGTTTTCAGACTGCCGAAGCAATACTGAACCTCCCGTTAATTCTGCATCCTTTTACTACTCTGAGCTCTCTGTCTGTGGTCCCCTGCATGGCCCTTACAAAACCCAACTCTAATACAGGCCTCACGCTATCAGAATTGTTCCCTTTGTCCTCTCCCTTCCAACACCGTCTCTGAAATTTGAAGCCAACTTGTTTTCTCTCTTTCCCGATGAGTCTTTGACCTAAAACATTAAAGACCATAAGACATAGGAGCAGAATTAGGCCATTCAGCCCATCAAGTCCACTCTGCCATTCAACCCCATACACCTGCCCTCTCACCATATCCCTTGATGCCTCGACCAATCAGGAAACTATCAACTTTTGCTTTAAATATACCTACTGACTTAACCTCAACCACAGTCTGTGGCAGAGCATTCCACAGATTCACCACTCTTTGGCTAAAAAAAAATTCCTCCTTACTTCTGTTCTAAAAGGTTGCCCCTCAATTTTAACCACTTCATTCTTGGTATCATCCTCCTGAACCTCCTCTGTCAATACAGTCTTTCTGAGATAATGGGCCCAGAACTGTTGACAATACTCCAAGTGTGGCCTGACTAGTGTCTTATAAAGCTTCAGCATTATCACCTTGTTTTTATATTCTATTCCCCTTGAAATAAATGTGATAATTGCATTTGCCTTCTTTACCACAGACTCATCTGTAAATTAACCTTCTGGGAGTCTTGCACGAGGACTCCTAAGTCCCTTTACACCTCTGATGTTTGAATTTTCTCCCCATTTAGATAATAGTCTGTACTATTGTTCTTTTTACCAAAATACATTATCATATATTTCCCATCACTGTATTCCATCTCCAATTTGTCTAAGTCCTGCTTTAATCACATTGCTTCCTCGGCACTTCCTACCCCTCCACCTTTCTTTGTATCATCTCCAAACTTTGCCGTAAAGCCATTTGTTTCACTATCTAAATCATTGACAAACAATGTGAAAAGTAGCAATCCCATTGCTGACCGCCAAGGAACACCACTAATCAATGGCAGCCAATCAGAAAAGGCCCCCTTTATTCCCACTTGCTGCATTCTGCCTGTCAGTAATTTCCTAACCATGCCAGCATCTTTCCTGTAATGCCATAGAGTTTATCTTGTTAATCAGCCTCACGTGTGCGACCTGATCAAATGCCTTCCGAAAATCCAAGTAAATGACATCCACTCTCTCCTTTGTCTGCCCTGCTTGTTACTTCTTCGAACAATTCCAACAGATATGTCAGGCAAGACTTTAGTTTACAGAAACCATACTGACTTAGACTTATTTTATCATTGGTCTCACTCTCCAAGTACCTCCAAACCTCGTTGTTAATAATGGACTCCAACACTTTCCCAACAACTGAGGTTCGGCTAACTGGCCTACAATTTCCTCTCTTTTGTCTTCCTCCATTCTTAAAGAGTGGAGTGACATTTGCAATTTTCTAGTCCTCCAGGACTATGCCAGAATCAAGTGATTCTTGAAAGATCCTGTATCCGTTAGCTCTTCAGCAATCTCTCTCAGGATTCTGGGATGTAGTCTATCTTGCCCAGGTGACTTATCCACCTTAAGACCTTTCAGTTTGCCAAGCACTTTTTCCTTTGTAATAGCAATGGCTCTCACTCCTGCTCCCTGACATTCATGGACCTCTGGCAAACAGCTGGTGTCTTCCACAGTAAAGACCGAAGCAAAGTACTTCTTAAGTTCATCTTCCATTTCTTCGCCCCCCACCTCCCCCGGTTACTACCACAACATCATCATTTTCCAGTAGTCTAAGATCAACTCTCACCTCCCTTTTATTCTTTACATAACTGAAAAAACTTTCAGGAGTGTTCAAACCACAAACAAGAGAAAATCTGCAGATGCTGGAAATCCGAGCAACGCACACAAAATGCTGAAGGAACTCTGCAGGCCAGGCAGCATCTAAGGAAAAAAGTATAGTCGATATTTCGGACCAAAACTCTTTGGCAAGACTGGGAAAAAATGCTGAGGAACAGATTTAAAAAGTGGGAGGAAGTGAGAAAGAACCACCAGGTGATAGGTAAAACCTGGAGGGGGAAAGATGAAGTAAAGAGCTGCGAAGTTGATTGGCAAGATGAGGTGAGGAAGGGAAAAGGGGATGGGAAATGGAGAAGGAGGAGCAGAGGGGCTGGGGGATATTATGCAAGCTCGAGAAGTCGATGCTCATGCTATTAGGTTGGAGGCTACCCAAAGGGAATATAAGGAGTTGTTCCTCCAACCTAACTTTTAGTATCCTTCTTTATATTATTGGCTAGTTTGCCCTCATATTTCATCTTTTCCCTTCTTATAGCTTTTTTACTTGCCTTTTGTCGGATTTTTAAAACTTCCCAATCATCCAACTTCCTACTCACTTTAGCTACATTATATGCCCTTTCCTTGGCTTTTATGTAGTCCTTAACTTCCCTTGTCAGCCACAGTTGCCTAGCCCTGCCGTTTGAGGACAAATTCTTCTGTGGGACATATCTATCCTGCACCTTGTTAACTATTCCATTAACTTCAGTCACCTCTGTTCTGCCGTCATCCCTACCAGTATCCCCCTCCAATCCACCTGAGCAAGCTCCTCTCTCATTCCTCTGCAATTCCCCTTATTCCATTATGATACTGATACATGTGACTAACATGTTTCTCCCTCTCAAATTGCAGTATGAATTTAATTATATTAGTATATCCTAAGGGTTCCTTTATGTTAAGCTCCCTAATAAGATCTGGGTTATTACACAACACCCAATTTAAGAAAGCCTTTCCCTGAGCAGGCTTGAGCACAAGCTGCTCTAAAAAAGCCATCTCATAGGCATTCAACAAATTCCCTTTCTTGCGTAACCTGATTTTCTCAACATCCTTGCATGTTGAAGACCCCATTACAATTGTGATATTACCCTTTCCAGCTCTCTTTACAATCTCAACCACATATCCTGGCTACTATTTGTATGTATGATTCCCTAATGGTTTTTCACCCTTGGAGTCTCTTAATTCCACCCACAAAGATTAGTCATTCTCTGACCCTATGTCACCTCTTTCTAAGGATGTATTTTCATCTCTTACCAATAAGCCACACCACCACATATAGCTTCCTGCCTGTCCTTTCGATACAAAATATATCCTTTGATGTTAAACTCCCAACTATGACCTTCTTTCACCCAGGACTCAGTGATGCCCACAACATCATTCCGACCAATCTCTAATTGTGCCATGAGTGCATCCACCTTATTCCGAATGCTATGCACATTTAAATACAACACCTTGAATCCTGCATTCTTAGCCTTATGAATTTTGCCTCTGTGGTACAATTTAACTCTTTGCTCTGTCTGCAGTTGTATCCTATCATTGGCTTGTCCTTCCTTACATTCATGTTACATATTACATCATCTGCTTGTAAACCTGCTAGCTCATCCTCAGCTCTATCATGCTGGTTTCCATCCCCCCTGCCATATTAGTTTAAACCACTCCCAAGAGCTCTAGCAAGCCAGCCCGCAAGGATATTGGTCCCCCTCAATTCAAG
This sequence comes from Mobula hypostoma, assembly GCF_963921235.1. NCBI lineage: Eukaryota > Metazoa > Chordata > Chondrichthyes > Myliobatiformes > Myliobatidae > Mobula > Mobula hypostoma. The sequence continues at coordinate 103,882,276 of NC_086105.1, read as the reverse complement.
TGCAACCTGTCCCTTTTGTACAGGTTACACCTGACCCAGAAGAGATCCCATTGATCCAGAAATCTGAAAGCCTGCCCCCTGCTCCAATCTTTCAACCACACATTTATTTGCCACCTCATTCTATTCCTATCCTCACTGTCCTGAAATTACTACACTTGAGGTCCTGCTTCCGAATTTCTTCCTAACTCCCTGTATTCTGTTGTCAGGACCTCCTTTCTTTTTCTGCCTACGTTGAAGAATCAATACGTACCACAACTTCTGGCTGCTCACCCTCCCTTTTCAAGATATTTTGGACAGGTTCAGAAACATCACAGACTTTGGCACCGAAGAGGCAAACTACCATCTGTGTTTCCTTTTCGCGTCCACAGGATCTGTCCCCCTATCTATAGAGTCCCCTATAACTGCTGCATCCTCTTCTGTTTCTTGCCGTTCTAAGCCACAAGGCTATTTCTCTTTCCTAAGATGCTGCCTGACCTACTCTGCATTTTCTGTTTTGCTTCCTGCCAAGCTGTGATTTCTTCCTCAGCAGAATTTCTTGCTGCTCCTCATTGCCTCCGCCAGCTGTGATTCAGCTGGTAGCACTCTGACCTGAACAAGATGATGAGAGGTTCAGTCGAGATTCACGAGCACAAAAACCAAAGCTCTCTCCTTAGTGCATTTCTAATGGAAGGTCACACTGCCGGAGTTGCCACTTTTAGACAAAAGATGTTAAACTGATCATCCAGATAAAAGGCAAGATCTCACCTTGGGTGGTACCTATATGGAAAACGCTGCCAGAAGAAGTGGTTGAGGCAGGTATATTAACCACATTTAAAAGGCACTTGGACAGGTACGTGTAGAGGAATGGTTTAGAAGCTTATAGGCCAAATACAGGCAAGTGGGAATAGCTGAGATGGGAATGTTGATCAGCATGGACTGAGGACCTAGGGGCTTCCATGCTGTAGGCTCTGGGGTGGGAATGTTGTTCTGTACTCATGAATTAAAATGAGCCACAACCACCTTGTTTAGGTGAGAGTGCTACCAGCTGAATCATAGCTAGCAGTGATAATGAGGACGAGCAAGCAATTTAATAGGAACCTTAGGTTTATATTAAAACTCTCCCGTCTCACTTAAAACCTATTTCCTGTGGTTCATGATTCCCCAACCTGTGAAAAAGATTGCACACATTCACCCTATCTATGCCCTTTGTGATGTTATACACCTTTATAGAGCACTTCTCATTCTCCTATACTCCAGAGTAAAAAATCTGTCTGCTCAACCCCTCTCCACAACTCGGTCTCTCAAGTCCTAGTAATATCCTTGTAAATCTTTTAGACCATAAGACCATAAGATTTAGAAGCATATATAGGCCATTTGGCCCATTGAGCCTGCTCTTCCATCTCATCATGGCTGATCCATTTTTCCTCTCAGCCCCAGTCTCCTGCTTTCTCCCTGTATCTGCCCTAAATATACATAAAGACTTGGCCTCCACAGTTGCCTGTGGAAAAGAATTCCACAGATCACCATTCTCTGGCTAAAGAAATTCCTCCACATTTCCGTTCTATTCACCCCCCTATTCTGAGGCTTTTTTTGTATTTCCTCTCCATTTAGAAAATAGTGAACCCTTTCATTTCTTCTGCAAACTACCTGGACCCCACCTACTTTCATATTGTCTGCAAACTTTTCAACAAAGCCATCAATTCCATCATCTAAATCATTGACATACAATGTAAAAAGAAGCAGTCCCAACACAGACCCCGTGGAACACCGCTAGTCACTGGCAGCCAGCCAGAAAAGGCTCCTTTTATTCCCATGCTTTGCATCTGCTAATCAGCCACTACTTTATCTATGCTGGAATATTTTCTGTAATACCATGGGCTTGTTAAGCAGCCTCGTGTGTGGTACCTTGTCAAAAGCCTTCTGAAAATCCAAGTACATAACATCAACCAATTCTCCTTTGTCTATCTTGCTTGTTATTTCATCAAAGAATTCCATCAGATACGTCAGGAAAGATTTTTCCTTGAGGAAAACATGCTAACTATGGCCTATTTTATCATGTGCTTCCAAGTACTCTGAAACCTCATCCTTAATAATCGATTCCAAAATCTTCTGAACTACTGAGGTCTGACTAACTGGCCTATTGTTTCCTTTCTTCTGCCTCTTTCCCTTCTTGAATAGTGGAGTGATATTTGCAATTTTGCAGACTTTTGGAACCATTCTGGAATGTAATTTTGGCCACCACTTTCAGAACCCTGGTGTACACCATCTGGTCTGGGTGACTTACCTACCTTCAGACCTTACAGTTTCCCAAGAGCTTTCTCTCTAGTTATGGTAACTTCACATACTTCATGCCCCCCAACACCTGGATCTTCCACCTTACTGCTAGTGTCTTCCCCAGTGAAGACTGATGCAGAATACTTACTCAGTTCGTCTGCCATTTTGTTATCTCCCATTACTTTTGTATTCCATTTTTACCTTTTTAATAACTTTTTATTTGCCTTCTGTTGGTATTTGAGAGCTTCACAATCCTCTAACTTCACAAAATATTTGCTGTATTATATGTTCTCTCTCTGGCTTTTATGTTGGCTTTAAGTTCTCTTGTTGTGTATTCATTCCTTTAGAATACTTCTTCCTCTTTGGGATGTATATGCTGAGCCTTCCAAGTGGCTTTCAGAAATCCTAGCTTTTGCTGCTCTGCCATCATCCCTGCAAGTGTTCTTTTCCAATCAATTCTGGCCAACTCCTCTCATGCCGCCATAATCCCCTTTACTCCGCTGTAATACTGATACATCTGACTTTAGCTTCTCCTTCTCAAATATGTGAATTTGGCCATATTATCATCACTTGCCCCTTAGGGTCCTTTTACCTTAAGCTCTCTGATCAATTCTGGCTCATTGCACAGCACCCAATCCAGAGTACCTGATCCAACTACAAACTGCACTAAAATGCCATCTTATAGACACTCTAGAAATTCTCCCTTCTGAAATCCAGCACCAACCTGATTTTCCCAATCCTCCTGCATATCAAATAAAAGTGGGAGGAGAAGATGGCAGCGCGACGCAGCTCGCAGCAGCCACTCCAGTGGCGATATCTGTTATCTGTCAAGTAGGGTGCCGTGCACAATCCTGATTTGATGGAGACAGACATGAGAGCACGGAGGAACATTTGGTGAAACTTCTGAAATGCCTGCTTCGCAGCCGCCTCTACTGTGTGATCCAGAATCTCCAGAGGGGAAGGCCCTGAGTCCTCTACTTTGCTTGTTGCTCGGCGGCCGGAGCGGGGTCGAAGCGCTTGGCAGAGGATGGTGCTCGGTGCTTTGTGTCAGAGGGCTGGTCGGAGGCTCGAAGTTTTCGGACTGACTCAGAGTCCGCTGTGGTCAGGTGCTTCCAATGGTGCAGCATCAGTAAGTTTGCGGCGCTTGGAGGTTCATGGCAGGGAGAGTTTCTCCCTTCTACCGTCTGCATGAGATGATGAGGCTATCGGAACTTTGAGACTTTTTTTTTACCGTGCCCATGGTCTGCTCTTTATCAAATTATGATATTGCATTGCACTGTTGTAACTATATGTTATAATTATGTGGTTTTGTCAGTTTTAGTCTTGGTTTGTCTTGTGTTTCTGTGATATTATTCTGGAGGAACTTTGTATCATTTTTTAATGCATGCATTTCTAAATGACAATAAACGAGGACTGAGTGTCCTCATAATCTAATCTAATCTAATATTGAAGTCCTCCATGACTATTGTGACATTGCCCTTTTGGCATGCATTTTCTATCTCCCATTATAATTTGTTGGCCACATCCTTACTACTGTTTGGGAGTCTGTGTACAACTCCCATCAGGGTCTTTTTACCCTTGCAGTTTCTTAGCTCTATCCACAATGATTCGACACCTCTGACCTTATGTCACCTCTTCCTAATGATTGGATTTCATTTCTTACCAACAGAGCAATACTGCCCCCTCTGCCTTCCTGCCTGTCCTTTAGACACAAAGTGTATCCTTGGACATTAAGGTCCCAGCTATGACTCAGTGATGCCTACAACATCATGCGAGTCAATCTGCAGCTGTGCTGCAAGTTCATCCACCTTATTCCGCATACTGCATGCATTCAGACACTACACCTTCAGTCCTGTATTCACCCTTTTCCATTCTGTCTGCCTTTTATGTTGTAACTCATCCTGTTGACTGCAGTTTTGCTCTATCAACAGCCTCTCCTCACAACACATTACCTCCATTTGTAAACCAGCCACCTCATCTTCAGCACTATCATATGCCTTTCCTGTGATAGTTCTTGCATTGAAATATAGGAAGCTCAGGACATTAGTCGCACCATGCTCAAACCTTTTGATTCCTAACTTTGTCTGAGGTTTTACCAATATCTGCCTCCACAATCTCTCCACTCCTTCCAGCTTAATGGTACCTTTGTTATAGCTAGGTGACCAAAACTGAACACAGTATTCCAACTGTGTCCTCCCTAATGACTCGTACAATTTCCCCAATGTCCTGTGTTAGAACAGTGAATATACTTAAGATGTACTTCACTAGTTTTGAAGTTTACAGGTGCTTAAAAATGACAAAAAGGGGTGCTCTATAAATACAGGGCATTGGGAGCTGCAAGAAAATAATTGGGCAAGGTGCAGTAGGCAGAGGTGCCATACAGAGAAGCGAGCAGATGTTGCCAGCAACTCTCAGAACAAGCAAAATGCTGATATTCTGATATTTGAGGCAATGATGTCCTCATCACTGCTTTACAAGTATTTATTTATTTGAAACAAGTGAAAGTAACTTCAAAATCTATGTAATAGATCAAGAAATAAAACAAAACTTAACTGGTAAAGAATTTAAGGCAGTATTTCATCATCACGTATTCTATCTGTACTGAGCAGGGAATAAGAGCGTTGATCAGTGGGTGAGTGTGCGGGAGCTAGTAAGTACACATCCCACGAATCTCTTTCATGTGATTATCTTTGCTGAAAGCCAGCCTCAGCCAACAGCCAGGAATTTGTATGTGAGCTTTAATGACTCAGATGGTGGTCTGTGGAAGGAGCAATGAAGTAAACAAAAGGCTGAAGTAAAAAGGTTTATGCAAGTCAATCCCGCTGCTTTCTTTGCCTCCACAAAGTGGAGGGAGATAGGGGAGGGGGAGGGGCACCTGGAACGTTTTTTTTTGCCTCCTTTTCCCCTCAGTTTCCCTCCATACAGCAAAACAAAGCAGCTTTGATAGACAGTTGCTGATTGCTTAACTCAATAGTGGTTTTGTTTCTGCGGCTTTTTACCTCTGGGGTTACAAAGAACAGATTACATTTAAGTAATAATTATTTTAACCGTTTGCTCACTGGAATGTTCTTGGCAGTGAGTGGTTTTATTAATACAACACTCAATGGGTTGCACTCCTCCCCATTGGAACCATGGAGGAGGGGTACCGAAGGTCAGAGTGGAAATAGTCTCCAGTGAACCTTCCTCTGTTAATCAATAACAAATTCCCTGTGAAGGAATTTCACCTATGACCACACATCTGAACTTCATGAGGCAGATCTGGACCAACTTCTAAAGAAAACAGGTATAGGCTCCATTCTGTACAGGCTGAAAATGGGTACAAGAAGGAAGAAAACCGAGCTGCATTTAATTGGAGAGTAATCAGCTGCCACATAATATGGTAGTCTCCTGTGAACGAACCATTGGGCAAGACGTTTCATCATTTTTTCAGAGAAGCAGCACGTTCCCTTGTTCACCAGGGAGTCAATACTGCTGCTCTGCATCTTCACTGCGTATTCTAAGTGCCCATTTTGGGGTGGCATTGTAGCATAGTGGTTAGCACAATGCTCCACAGCACAGGCATCCCAGTTTAAATTTCCACCACTGCTCCCCGTGACCATGTGGGCTTCCTCTGGGTGCTTGGGTTTCGTTCCACAGTCCAAAGATGTACCGGTTGGTAGGTTAATTGGTCATTGTAAATTATCCCATGATTAGGCTAGGATTAGATGGGGGTATTGCTGGGCGGTGTGGCTCAAAGGGTCAGAAGGGCCTATTCTGTGCTTTATATTAATCAATTGATCAGTCATTCAATGAATGAATGAATGAGTGAAACTCATCGTGTACCAGGCCTGATGCACTGTGGACGTACCCATGTTATTTGGAGTAGAGCAGGGTGTGATTGGAAGTCAACTCAAGTGAATGGAAAATGGAAGCAGATGGCCAATTTGAGATGCTACAACTATCAATGACAAGTTTGAGCTGCTTCGCAGGAAACTAACCCAGTGAAAAGATGACAAGGCTAAAAATGGAGACATAATAGAGAGATAATCAGGAAAAAAAATTGAACTAGGCCAACCATCAGACAGATAGTAAATAGCAAGTATTAAACAGTGTTGTGAAGGAGTTGGAGTGGGGAAATAGGTAAGGGGTGAGAGTTTGGGGGGTGGGCTCCAGGAGCTGTGGCAGAGGAGGTAGGGAGATCCAGAGCGCTAGGAGGTGAGAAGTGTGGAAGTTGAGTGATGAGGAGATGGGGAGGTGAGGAGTGGAGAGATGGGCATGTGGGAGGTGGAGAATTGAGGAAGTGCAAGTTGAGGAGAGGGGAGGTGGGGTTGGGGAAGGGGAGAATTGAGGAGATAGGTGTGGGGAGTGGGGAGTGGGGAGGTGAGGATTGGGAAGAGTTGTGGAGGATAGGATGATGTAGCAGTTGCATATTTACTGTAGTTATTGGGAAAGAGAAGCAGCTACCTGATTTGAAGTTGCTAAGTTGCTTCCAATGTTGAACTACAATGACAATGTAGAAGGGGCAGAATGGGGTGGTGGAGAGAAGGAGAATTTTAGGAGTTCTGGCTGAAAGAAGGTCACAGTTATGAGCTTAGCATCTAAGGATACACATCATATTGGAAGGAGAGGCAGCTGGGAAGAGGGGGTGTGGGGGAGGTTCTGTTGGAATCAAATCCTTAGAAAAAAGTGACATGGGAACAGAAAATGTAGAATCCTTGTGAGTAGAGGTAAAAAACTACAAGGGTGAAAAGAACATGATGGGAGTTATATATAAGCCTCTGAAAAGAAGTCAGGATGTGGGGTAAAATTACTATGAGAGGTAAAAAAGTCATATAAAAAGGGCAATGTTGCAATAATCATGGGGGATTTCAATACGCAGGAAGATTGGAAAAATCATGGCCAACGTTGTTTGGAAGGGGTCACGAGCAGGGATGGCAGAAAGGCAGTAATGGATAGAGTTTCTGGGAGCAATTCAGAAGGTGCAGCTTAGAGATATCGCAAAGAAGAAGTACTCTGAAGGAGGATAAGGCAACAGTGGCTAATAAGGGAAAACAAAGACCGCATAAAAGCAAAAGGGAGGGCATACAATGTAGCAAAAAAAAGAGGAAAACTAGAGGATTGGGAAGCTTTTGAAAAACAACAAAAGGCAACTAAAAAAGCCATAAGGAGAGAAAAGATTAAATATGAAGGTAAGCAAGCCAATAATATAAAAGAGAATACTAAAAGTTATATAAAGAGAATATAACTCTTATATATTCTTATATAAAGAGTATATAACCAAAGGCAAGAGAGAATATTGGACCACTGAAATGGAGAACAAACCGAATCAGTATTTTGTCTTGGTCTTCATTGTGGAAGACAGCAGTATAGCAGGAATTTAAAATCGGGGACAGAAGTTAGCATTGTCATTATAACTAAGGAGAAAATGCTTGGGAAACATAAAGTTCTGAAGGTAGATGAATCACCTGGACCAGATGATTTATACCCCAAGGTCCTGAAACAGGGAGCTGAAGACACTATGGAAGCATGAGTAGTGATCTTTCAAGAATCACTAGATTCTGGAATGGTTCTGGAGTACTGGAAAATTGCAAATGTCACTCCACTAGGAGAGGGAGGCAAAAGACAGGAAATTACAGGCCACTTAGCTTGACTTCTGTGCTTGGCAAGATGGTACAATTCATTATTAAAGATGAGGTTTTGAGGTACTTCGAGGCATATGATAAAATGGGCTGAAGGGGAAATCTTATCTGACAAATCTGTGGGAATTATTTGAGGAAATAACAGGCAGGATAGACTAAGCAGAGTCAATTGATGTCTTTCTTGGATTTTCAGAAGACCATTGACAAAATGCCATACATGAGGCTGCTAAACAATATAAGAGCCCATAGGATGAACTGGACCTAGTGGCATCGAGATTAATCGTCACCGAGGAGGACGTTAGAAGGGCGTTCCTGAAGATAAATCCAAGGAAGGCGACGGGCCCAAATGGCGTCCAGGGACGGGTTCTCCGGGCCTGTGCAAGTGAGCTAGCTGGAGTGTTTGCTGACATCTTCAACTGCTCCTTGCTTCAGTCTGAGATCCCCTCGTGTTTTAAGAAGGCAATGATAATCCCAGTGCCGAAAAAGAGCAAGGTGGCATGCCTAAATGACTATCGACCTGTGGCTCTGACATCAATTGCTATGAAGTGCTTCGAGAGATTGGTTATGGCACACATCAACCACAGCTTACTGGTCAACCTCGACGCTTTGCAATTCGCCTACCGGAGCAACAGGTCAACGGCAGATGCCATCTCTCTGGCCCTACATTCCTCCTTAGAACATCTGGAGAATAAAGACGCATACGTAAGGCTCCTTTTCATTGACTACAGCTCTGCCTTTAATACCATCATTCCAAATACAGTAAACTGATTCCTAAGCTCCGGAACCTGGGCCTTAGCACTCAGATCTGCAGCTGCATCTTCAACTTCCTCACAGACAGGACCCAGGCTGTAAAAATAGGGGACAAGCTCTCCTCTACAATCACTCTGAGCACCGGTGCCCCACAAGGCTGTGTACTCAGCCCCCTGCTGTACTCACTGTACACCCATGATTGTGTAGCCAAGTCTCCATCAAACTCAATATATAAGTTTGCTGATGACACAACAATTGTAGGCCGTATCTCGGGTACTGATGAGTTTTAGTACAGAGAGGAAAGTAAGAACCTGGTGGCATGGTGCGAAGACAATAATCTATCCCTCAACGTCAGCAAGATGAAGGAATTGGTTGTTGACTTCAGAAGGAGTAGCAGACCGCACAACCCAATTTACATCGGTGGTGCGTAAGTGGAACAGGTCAAAAGCTTTAAGTTCCTTGGGGTCAATATCACAAATGACCTGACTTGGTCCAACCAAGCAGAGTTCACTGCCAAGAAGGCCCACTAGCGCCTTTACTTCCTGAGAAAACTAAAGAAATTTGGCCTGTCCCCTAAAACCCTCACTAATTTTTATAGATGCACCGGAGAAAGCATTCTTCAAGGGTGCACCACAACCTGGTATGGAAGTTGTCCTGTCCAAGACTAAAAGAAGCTGCAGAAGATCGTGAATATGGCGCAGCACATCATACAAGCCAATCTTCTGTCCTTGGACTCACTTTACACCGCACGCTGTCGGAGCAGTGCTGCCAGGATAATCAAGGACACAACCCACCCAGCCAACAGACTTTTCGTCCCTCTTCCCTCCGGGAGAAGGTTCAGGAGCTTGAAGACTCGTACGGCCAGATTTGGGAACAGCTTCTTTCCAACTGTGATAAGACTGCTGAACGGATCTTGACCCGGATCTGGGCCTTACCCTCCAAATATCCAGACCTGCCTCTCAGTTTTTTTGCACTACCTTACTTTCCATTTTTCTATTTTCTATTCATGGTTTATAATTTAAATTTTAAGTATTTACTAATTTTAACTATTTTTTATATTTTTAATATTTAATATTTGTAATCCAGGGAGTGTGAAGCGCAGAATTAAGTATCGCTGTGATAATTGTACGTTCTAGTACCAATTGTTTGGTGACAATAAAGTAAAGTATAAAGTATAAAGTATTGCAGGAATGATTGGTTGACTGGCAAGAGACAAAGAGTAGGAATAAAGAGGGCCTTTTCTGGCTGGCTGCCAGTGACTAATTGTGTTCTGTAGGGGTCGTTGTTGGAACTGCTTCTTTTCACATTTAATGTCAATGATCTGGATGATGGAATTAATGGCTTTGTAGCCAAGTTGTGGACAATACCAAGTTAGCTGGAGGAGCAGGTAGTGCTGAGGGGACAGGGAATCTGTAGATAGATGGACTTGGACAAATTAGAAGAAAGGGCAAAGATCTGGTAGATGGAATATGGTGTAGGAAAGTGTATTGTCATGCACTTTAGTAGAAGGAATAAAGATGTAAGCCATATTCTAAACAAGGAGCAAATTCAGAAATCAGAGGTGCTAAGGGACTTGGGAGCTCTCATTGGAGAGTGCCTAGAGAAGAATGATCTCAGGAATGAGAGGTCAAGGTATGATGAAACATAAAAACATAGAAAATAGGTGCAGGAATAGGCCATTCGGCCCTTTGAGCCTGCACCGCCATTCAGTATGATCGTGGCTGATCATCCAACTCAGAACCCTGTACCAGCCTTCCCTCCATATCCCCTGATCCCTTTAGCCACAAGGGCCATATCTAACTCCCTCTTAAATATAGCCAATGAACTGGCCTCAACTGTTGCCCATGGCAGAGAATTCCACAGATTCACCACTCTCTGTGTGAAGAAGTTTTTCCTAATCTCGGTCCTAAAAGGCTTCCCCTCTATCCTCAAACTGTGGCCCCTCGTTTTGGACTTCCCCAACATCGGGAACAATCTTCCTGCATCTAGCCTGTCCAATCCCTTTAGGATTTTATACGTTTCATACGTTGGATGGCTTTGGGTCTGTGCACATTGGAGCTTCGAAGAGCAAGGGGAGTTCTCACTGAAGCATAGCCTGGGTGGACTGGAGGTAGAGATGATGTTTTCTACAGTTGGGAGAGACTAGGACCAAAAGGCACAGCCTCAGAATACAGGGATGTTCCTTTAGGACAGCGATAAGGGGGAATTTGTTCAGCCAAAGGGGTTCATTGCCAGAGATGGCTGTGGGGACCAAGTCATTGGGTATATTTAAAGCTGAGGTTGACAGGTTCTTGATTTGTAATGGTGTTAAAAGTTATGGGAGAAAGCGGGAGAATGGGACTGAGGGATAATAAATCAGCCACGATGGAATGGCAGAGCAAAATTGATAAGACACATTGCCTCATTCTGCTTCTATGTCTTATGGTCTTATGGGGCAGTAGAGAGGTGTGAATGGAAGAAAAGATGAGATGTGGTGGAATGGTGTCAAATGAAGAGGTGGGATTCGAGAGGGGGGAGAGGGAGTGGAGAGAGAGCCAGAGGTGGAGAAGAGAGAGATGGAGAGGAGTGGAGACATTGTGAGAGAAAGAGATGAGAAAAAAAGACAGAGATCTGGAGAGGTGGAGGGGTAAAGAGGTGGTGACATGGAGAAATAAGATGTTAAGTGGACAGGAGAGTGAGAAAGGGAAAGGAAGATATATTTACCACTGTTTAATTAATTATCCTTACTGTCATGTCTACGATTTAGAGCAGTGACAAAACTCTTTAACCTCTATTGATCTCTGGCAAGTTCTTCAATGGCTCCCCAGATGTTCCCAAGGTTTTACACCCCAGCCTCCACAGATTCTTACCACATTGTTTCTGTGCTGCCTCATTGTCAATTCCTTTTGGGTGGCCAGCTAATTGACCTTACTGTCATGAAATTAGCCTCTATCCAAGGTTTGAAGTTGCTGTGGACCAAAGAACACAAGGAATTTTGCAAAAGCAAGTTCTATGAAGGACGACAGGTTAGATAGGTCATTAGAATTGTCAGGTCTCGGAGTTACATACCACAGAAAAGGCCCTTCAGCCCATCATTTCTATGGTGATTTTCTTGTTCATCTACACCAATCCTGTTTGCCTTATAGAAGGACCATCTCCTTCTATACCTTGCCTATTTAAGTGTCTGAATGCCTCTTAAATGTGATGATTGAATCTCATTTCAAAACCTCCTCTGGAAACATATTTCAAATTTTAAAAAACCTGTGTAATAAATTATACCGCTCAGGTCCGCTTTAAAACTGCTACCTCCACCTTTTCGTTTTTGACACCTCTACCATAGAAAGTAGAATTTTAATGTCTACCCTATCCAAGCCTTATATATTTTAATCAGGTCATGACTCGGCTTACTTTTTACTTGAGAAAACAAGCCCAGCCTATGCAGTCTGTCCCCATTTGAAAGTCTTCCAACCCAGATAACATCCTCGTGAATCTCTTCTGCATTCTCTCAAGTGCAATCTCCCTGTCACCCCGCAGCATCTTGCACTATAGAGAAGTGTTCTTAGCCCATAGCCCAGTTCTCATGTCTGTTGTGGAGGGTTTCCTCTCAAATAGGGATCACTCCTTGAAAAGGATGGTAACTAACCCTCACTGTGTCCATCACCTCGCCCAAGATTTTCTTCCGAGACTGTGGTTAATCTTGTCCATTTAGTCTCTTAGGCACTGCAGATATGTATGCTGTGTATTTTCATTTTTACTGTGAATTTAGTTTGTTTTTCTGCTTTGCACACTGCCTCTTCATTCCACATAAGAGTATTGGGTTGTGTATCAATGTTGAGTGCTTCATGCCAATCCTGGATTTTGGCTTTTACTTCTGGTGCTCACTGACTGCTGAAGACCATCACTAAAATTTTCAGTCAATTTCTCTGTACTCTAAAGTCTTGGGAATTTTTGGAGGGACGACATGAGCCTCACTCCAGCCTAGAAGACCAGTATACCAACTATTTCTGGCCCCTCTTCCTCTGTGGTATGGTTGAATCTCCCAGCATAGATCATCACCAGGGGACTTCCTATGACCTCATGGAGAAATACTCTGGCTCATCTAGTACAGAGGGAGATGGCAAGCAATGAAACATCACACAGGTGGTGATTGCATTGAGGGAGCTAGAGGTGGACCTCAGTGTGTCCTTAAATTGAGAATGAGTGTGAAGCAAGCAACTGAAATGCCAACTCTGCATGAATTAAGTCAGAAATTGCATAGGTGTTCCTATACTATGGTGTAAAAACTTCGTTTGTTTGTGTTAAGGAAAGGAAGGAGATGCTCATTCATTCCATAATTTGGTTTCTTTTTCTAATGATCTAGCTGAGGTGATCCCGAGAATATCTTCAAGAAGGCTGCTGTTCTGGGAGGAACAAAAGGAGAAGGAATTTCCACCACATTTCCAGGAAAGATACAATAAGGCAGAAAATACCAAGGAAATTCAGGTTTATTCTGCTGGTGGCTTATCTATAGAAACCAGAAACTGTGTTTTCTTCTCTGATATTTGGTTTGCCTTCTCATTCCCTCTGCTTGTTTTTGTTCTCCCGCTGTCCTTTCAGTTTTTCTTCATTATCACCAGGTTGTTTAATGCCTGTGTCACAATAGATTATGTGCCCAGTCTCACCCATTGAAAGCAGCCCAGCGTTTACCAGAAAGTGCTTGTAATTTATGTTTATGATGATTGTGAAGAGCGAATAATAGGAGTGTGAGCCTGCCAGCGAATGCCCCAGTGTTACCATGGCTCTTGTCACTGCAGGCACTGACGTTCTTTAATGGTCTGCAGCTCCCCCAATAGCCTTTGTGGTTTTTCTCACATCATTTACACACTGGGCAATTCCTTATTCTCAATATTTTCAAACAATGCCAACGTTTCATTGGCTCCTTCTCCTGTGGGCTCTTGACTTCACTCAGCTGCACCTGCTCAATAAGACCACCCCATCCCCCCACCAAATTGCCATCCACTCACAACATGTGTAACCAGGCTCATCCTTTTGACCCTACCGTTTCCTAGGTGTCAACCACATATGAGGGCATGTTGGTTACTTCTTTGTCTCAATATTTGCATTGCTTCACTAGTCCTCAGCCTTTACCACCCCCCCTCACCACCAGTGTCATAGAGCCACCGGTTTCACCCTCAGCCGTTACCCCCCCCCAACACCAGTGTCATAGAGCCACCGGTTTCACCCTCAGCCATTACCCCCCCCCCAACACCAGTGTCATAGAGCCACCGGTTTCACCCTCAGCCATTACCCCCCCTCCTCACCACCAGTGTCATAGAGCCACCGGTTTCACCCTCAGCCATTACCCCCCCTCACCACCAGTGTCATAGAGCCACCGGTTTCACCCTCAGCCATTACCCCCCTCCACCACCAGTGTCATAGAGCCACCGGTTTCACCCTCAGCCATTACCCCCCCTCACCACCAGTGTCATAGAGCCACTGGTTTCACCCTCAGCCATTACCCCCCTCCACCACCAGTGTTTTAGAGCCACCGGTTTCACCCTCAGCCATTACCCCCCCACCCCTCACCACCAGTGTCATAGAACCACCGGTTTCACCCTCAGCCATTACCCCCCCCCCCACCCTATCATCACCAGTGTCATAGAGCCACCGGTTTCACCCGCAATCAGGACTTCCACTTGCTATAGTTTTCCTGATGTTTTTGATCTTGCTCATGAGCTCAATGTTATGAGGAGCAGCACCTCATATTTCAACTGGGAAGTCCACAACTGGAAAAAAATGAACCCTGGATTCGTTAGCTAGCAGTAAAATGATTTCCCTCTGTGCCTTTTTCCTCTTCAAATCTTCCAAGTTCTTCCTACTCTCAACTCAGTCCCCATCACTCTGTTTTATTCCCCTCCACGCCTTCCATCTGCCTATCATCTGTACACTCCTCCCACCGGGTCCCACACCCCCCAGATACACAAGCCAGGGCAGAACTATATGGAGAGCAAGTTACTGTCCATGCAGCAAGCTCCCCCTCTCTATGCATCTGATGAACCCAAATGAATGGTAGAGACTGATATAGTTTGGCACTAGCAGCATCGCTGGACTTCCCTGTCAGTGTTGAACTCAATGAGGGACTGCCTGAGGGACTCTAGCTCTGGCCTGGATGTTTCCAGACAGCAGTCCCTGCTGCTGATCTCAATGGCTCTAACGAAAGACAAAAGAGCTGATTGTGGACTTCAGGAATAGTAAGATGAAGGAGCACATATCAATCCTCATAGAGGGATCAAAAGTGGAGAGAGTGAGCAGCTTCAAGTTCCTCGGTGTCAAGATCTCTGAGTATCTAACCTGGTCTGAATATATTGATGTAAGACAAGGCAAGACAGTGGCTATACTTTATTAGGAGCTTAACGAGATTTGGCATGTCAACAAATACACTCAAAAACTTCTATAGTTGTACCGTGGAGAGCATTCTGACAGGCTGCATCACTGTCTGGTATGGAGGGGCTACTGCACAGGACCGAAAGAAGCTGCAGAGGGTTGTAAATCTAGTCAGCTCCATCTTGGGTACTAGACTACAAAGTACCTGGAATATCTTTAGGGAGCAGTGTCTGACAGTATTTCTGTTTTTGCACATTCTTTTAAATCTATTCAGTATACATAATTGATTTACTTGTTTGTTTTTTTTCTCTGCTAGATTATGTATTGCATTGAACTGCTGCTGCTAAATTAGCAAATTTCACGTCACATGCCGATGTTAATAAACCTGATTCTGATTCTGATCTGGACCAGATTCAAAGCCCGGACTCCACCACCATCAATGCGGCTTCCAATGGCCTCGGACACCTCCAATGTGCCAACTGCGCAACCTCCAACTCCAACTCCGGCCTTGACCTCCAGGCCGGGTCTTCACACACTGCAGCTGGAACCACCTTCTCCCCTTCCCCCACCACTACTCCGCAATCCCATCTTTCTCAGGTCCCACCGCCAACTCTCTCTCATCCCACAATCTCTCCCTTCCCCTCAGACACTACCAACCCCCTTCCCCCTCCGATCCCAGCTCTTATTCATGCTGGGTTTTTATCATCCCCTCCAACCTTCCCCTCTCTGAGGCAGAACGTTTTATTCTCAGTAAGGCCCTCACCTTTGTCCCCCTGCGCCCACACCTCAGTGAGTTCCACATCCGCCACGACATTGAGCTCTTCTTCTGCCACCTCTGTCTCCAAGCCTATTTCTTTAGCAAGGAGCCTCCACCCTACACCGATGACCCCTTTTCCTGTCTTCAACCCTTCTCCTCTTATTGGATACCCTGCCCAGGTCTTCTGCTGCTCTGGACCTTTCATTGCCAGCTGCTGATGGGACATCAATCCCCTCGACTGCAACACTCCTCTCTCCAATTTCAACCTCACTCTGAACACTTGGCTCTCCCCTCCCTCCGCACCAATCCTAACCTCACCATCAAACCCGCAGATAAGAGGGGTGCTGTAATAGTCTGACGGACTGACCTCTACCTTGCTGAGGCCATCATAGAAACATAGAAAACCTACAGCACAATACAGGCCCTTCGGCCCACAAAGCTGTGCCGAACATGTCCTTACCTTAGAAATTAGCTAGGCCTACCCATAGCCCTCTATTTTTCTGAGCTCCATGTACCTGTCCAGGAGTCTCTTAAAAGATCCTATCGTATCAGCCTCCACCACCATCGCCAGCAGCCCGTTTCACACACTCACCACTCTCTGTGTAAAAAACTTACCCCTGACATCTCCTCTGTACCTACTTCTAAGCACCTTAAAACTGTGCCCTCTCGTGCTCGCCATTTCAACCCTGGGAAAAAGCCTCTGACCATCCACACGATCAATGCCTCTCATCATCTTATACACCTCAATCAGGTCACCTCTCATCAACTCTCAGTCATCTCCACCTACTTATCCCTCGAACAGGATCCCACCAAGGAGCACCAGGTAATCGTTTCCCTCACCATCACCAACCTTATTAGCTCTGGGGAATCTCCCATCCACACCACCAGCCTCATAGTTCCCGCACCCCACACCTCCCATATCTACCCCCTACCCAAGGTCCACAAACCAGTTTGTCCAGGTAGTCCTATTGTTTCAGCATGTTTCTGCCCCACTGAACTCATAACTGTACACCTTGACTCTGTTTTACCCCCCTCGTTCACTCCCTTCCTACCTACATCCGTGACACTTCACATGCTCTGAATCTTCACATGACCCCCATCATCTTGTTTTTACTATGCATGTCCAGTCCCAGTACACCTCCATTCCCCCACCAAGAAGGCCTCAGAGCAATCCGTTTCTTCTGGACACCAGACCCAACCAGTTCCCCTCCACCACCACTCTCCTTCGTCTAGTAGAACTTGTCCTCTCTCTAAATGATTTCTCCTTTGGCTCCTCCCACAAAGGTGTAGCCATGGACACTCGCATGTGTCCCAGCTATACCTGCCTGTTTGTCAACTACATGGAACAATCTATGTTCCAAGCCTACACTGGTGTCCGTCCTGCACTTTTCCTATGCTACATCAATGACTGCATTGGTGCTGCTTCCTGCACCCATGCGGAACTTGTCGACTTCTTCAACTTTGCCTCCAACTTCCACCCTGCCCTCAAATTTACCTGGTCCATTTACAACACCTCCCTCCTCTTTCTCGATCTCTCTGTCTCTGTCCCTGGAGACAGCTTATCTACTGATGTCTATTACAAATCCATGGGCTCTCTCAGCCACCTGGGTTCTACGTCCTCCCGCCCTGTTACTTATAAAAACACCATCTCCTTCTCTCAATTCCTTCATCTCCGTTGTATCTGCTCTCAGGATGAGGCTTTTCATTCCAGAAGGAAGGGGATGTCCTCCTGCTTCGAAGAAAGGGCTTCCCTTTCTCCACCATCAACGCTGCCCTCAATCGTATCTCTTCCACGCCTGCTCTCATGCACGTCTGCTCTCACCCCATCCTCCCGCCACCCTACCAGCAATAGGGTTCCTCTTGTCCTCACCTACCACCCCACCAGCCTCTACATCCAGCACATAATTCTCTGCAACTTCTGTCATCTCCAATGGGATCCCGACACCAAGCATATCTTTCGCTCTCCCCCGCAACCCCACTTTCTGCTTTCCAGTGGGATCCTTTTCCCACGCAACCCCCTTGTACGTTCGTCCCACCCCACTGATCTCCCTCCTGGCACTTATCCTTACAAGCAGAACAAGTGCTGCACTTGCCCCTACGCTTCCTCCTTCACTACCATTCAGGACCCCAAACAGTCCTTCCAGGTGAGGCGACACTTCACCTGTGAGTCTGTTGGGGTCATATACTGTGACAAGTGTTCCCATTGTGGCTTCCTGTACATTGGAGAGACCTGACGTAGATTGGGAGGCTGCTTCACCAAACACCTATACTCTGTCTGCCAGAAAAAGCAGGATCTCTTAATGGCCAGTCATTTTAATTCCACTTCCTATTCCCATTCCGATATGTCTATCCATGACCGCCTCCACTGTCGTGATGAAGCCACACTTGGATTGGAGGAACAACGCCTTATATTCCGTCTGGGTAGCCTCCAACCAGCTGGCATGAATGCCGATTTCTCGAACATCCGGTAATGCCCACCCCTCCCCCCACCTCCTCATCAATCTCCATCCCCTTTTCCCTCTCTCACCTTATCTTCTTGCCCGCCCATCGCCTCCGCCCAGGTGGTCCTCCTCCCTTTTCTTTCTTCCATGGCCTTCTCTCCTCTTCTATCAGACTCCCCCTTCTCCAGCCCTGTATCTCGTTCACCAATCAACTTCCCAGCTCTTCGCTTCATCCCTCCCCCTCATAGTTTCACCTATCACCTTGGGTTTCTGCCTCCACTCTCCCCAGCTTTTAAATCTCTTCAACACTTTTTCTCCAGCGTTGCCAAAGGTCTCGGCCCGAAATATTGACTGTACTCTTTTCCATAGATGCTGCCAGGCCTGTTGATTTCCCCCAGCATTTTGTGTGTGTTGCCCAGATTTTTCCCTCAAAGTTTACTCCTGAAGCCTTCTCCATCAGTGGGTATAGCTGCAAGGCGACAGAGGTTTGAGATCAGAGTTTTCCTTCTCCTAGATGAGCTGCTAATCATGGCTGTCGAGTCCCATCTGCCCGAAGCAACTGGTTTTAAACTGACAGTAACGCAACCCTCATCAGTAAAAACGATTCCACTGGGCTTAGTAGCTAAGCCACACATGAAGGCCAGGAGTTGGAGTTGGTTGTTGGAGGCTATTTGATCCTATAAAAAACCTGCAGCTGTACCTACATCAGGATGCTGTTCATCAGCTGTAGCTCAGCATTTAATACCATCATTCCCACAATTCTGATTGAGAAGTTACAGAACCTGGGCCTTTGTACCTCCCTCTGCAATTGGATGACCGGAAGACCACAATTTGTGCGGATTGGTGATAACATATCCTCCTCGCTGACAATCAACACAGGTGCACCTCAGGGGTATGTGCTTAGCCGACTGCTCTACTCTCTATATACCCATGACTGTGTGGCTAGGCATAGCTCAAATACCATCTAAAAATTTTCTGATGTTACAACCATTGTTGGTAGAATCTCAGATAAGACGAGAGGACATGCAGGAGCGAGATATGCCAACTAGTGGAGTGGTGTCGCAGCAACAACCTTGCTCTCAACATCAGTAAGACGAAAGAGCTGATTGTGGACTTCAGGAACACACACTAATCCTCATAGAGGGATCGGAAGTGGAGAGAGTGAGCAATTTCCAAGTTCCTGGGTGTCAAGGTCTCTGAGGACCTAACCTGATCCCAGCATCTCAATGCAGTTATAAAGAAGGCAAGACGATGACTATACTTCATTAAGATTTTGGAGAGGTTTGGTATGTCTACAAATACACTCAAAAACTTCGATAGATGTACTGTGGAGAGCATTCTGACAGGCTGCATCACTGTCTAGTATGGAGTGCTGGTGGGGGGGAGAGGGGCTACTGCACAGGACCGAAAGAAGCTGCAGAAGGTTGTAAATTTAGTCAGCTCCATCTTGGGTACTAACCTATAAAGTACCCAGGATATCTTCAATGAGCGATGTCTCAGAAAGGCAGCTTCCATCCAGTATTAATTACTTCCAGCACCCAGGGCATGCTCTTTTCTCACTGTTACCATCAGGGTAGGAGGTACAGAAGCCTGAAGGCACACACTCAGCGATTCAGGAACAGCTTCTTCCCCTCTGCCCTCCATTTCCTAAATGGACATTGAACCCTTGGACACTACCTCACTTTTTAATATATATTGTTTCTGTTTTATCTATTCAATATACGTCTACAGTAATTGAATTACTTATTTATATATTACTATTATTTCTTCCTCTATATTATGTATTGCATTGAATTGCTGCTACTAAGTTGACAAATTTTTGACACATGCCGGTGATAATAAACCTGATTCTGATTCTGATATCACCCCACAATATCCATGTTTTCCTTTCCCATTACCTTCCTGTTGGAAGTAATTTCCATTTGAGATTTCTCAGTCTTTTGGGCTGATTTCACCTGTTTCTGCTAAATTGTGACAACAAAAAAATGATAATCAAGTGGAATCCAACCTCTTCCCACCTTCCCTGCAGTTTACAAGATTCTTTTGTCTCCTTCCCACTTCTGATGAAGGACCTTCAACCTGCAACGTTATCTCTGTTTCTCTTCCCACTGACGTGATCTGACCTGCTGAGTATTTTTGTCATTTTTTATTTTTATTAAAGTAAAAGACAACACCAGGTGACTGTGCTGTGTAGGGTACATTTAATTACTAATTTTGTTCACGTAATGTGACCCTAGGTCGATCCTAGTACCCAGCCACCACAAATTAGTTGAGAC
This sequence comes from Mobula hypostoma, assembly GCF_963921235.1. Classification (NCBI taxonomy): domain Eukaryota; kingdom Metazoa; phylum Chordata; class Chondrichthyes; order Myliobatiformes; family Myliobatidae; genus Mobula; species Mobula hypostoma. Next base: position 103,861,839 of record NC_086105.1, on the reverse strand, counting down.
TGATTGCTCTCGATAAAGATGTTTTGTTTATAGCTCTACCTCGATCTCTTTGTTTACGCAAGCAGCAGCACAAAGGAAACTACAAGATTCGCAGAGGTGAATGGCTCTTTTCACAGCGCATTTCTTTCACTGTTGAATAAACAGTACTTTTTCTCAACAGAACACTTTCTGATATATTCAGTGTTTCTTTGTTGTATTATTAAATATTTCAGCTCATCCATTAATCATGCCATTAAAGTTTCAGGAAATATTTATTTATTTAGATATCCTTCCAGCCCTTCGAGCCACACCGCCTTGCAATCCCCCAAATTAACTCTACCTTAATCATGGAACCATTTACAATTTGTACGTCTTTGGATTGGAGCACCTGGAGGAAACCTAGGTGATCACGGGGAGAACATACAAATTCTTTATAAGCAGTGTCAGGAATCGAACCCAGGTCGATTGTACTGTAAAGCGTGTGCTGACCACTACGCTACCGTGCCACCCCAATTTTGTGCTCTACTTAGAGATATTGCTGCTTAAGGCATGTCAAGACCCAATTCTCCACAGTATTAGATATAGAACCCTGTATTATTAACTGAGGCAACGCACGAATTGGTGTCGGAACTCAGTGGGTCAGGCAGCATCCGTGGAGGGAAATGAATAGTTGGCATTTCAGGTCAAGAGTCTTTGAGTGTGGAAAGAGAAAGGGATATATAAAATGCTGGGGGAGGAGGGGGTAGAGCGAGATCTGGCAGGTGACAGGTAAATCCAGGTGAGGGGGAAAGATAGGCAGGTGGGAGCAGGGGGAAGTGGAAATGATGTTAGAAGTGACAAAGGTCTCATGAAGATGGAAAGTGATAGGAGATGTCTGTGCTCACTGCTTCCTATATCGTTCCCACTCTCCACCTCCCCCACCTGCTTATCCAGATTAAAGATGAAATATCTGCTTTATTTGTCAGATACACATCAAAAGGTACAGTGAAATGCATCATTTGTGTCGATGACCAATACAGTGTGAGGATTGTGCTTAAGACTGCCCACAGGTGTCGCCATGCTTCCAGCACCAATGTAATATGCCCACATCTCAAAATCCCTAACCCTAACCATCTGTCTTTGGGATATGGAAGGTAAGAAGCACCCAGAAGAAACCCATATGGTCACAGGGAAAACTTTCAAATTCCTTACAAACAGCGACAAGAGTTGAACCTCAATCAACGAGGACTGCTGCTATGCCACCCTGCCACCATTCCCACCTGGATCCACCTATCATCTGCCAACTTTCACTCCAACCCCTCCCCCACCCTTTCTACTGGCTATCTCCCCTCTTTTTTCCAGTCCTGATGAATGGTCTCGACCCAAATGTCAAATGTCCATTTCCCTCCATAGATGCTGCCTGACCTGCTGAGTTACTCCGGCATTTTGTGTATTGATGCAGATTTCCAGTATCTGCAGGATCCCTGTGTCACCATCATCATTTTAACTGAGTATTTCTGCAAAAAATGCAGGGTCCTATCTCCCTGGAACTGCAGATATTACAAGATGACTGAACACTTCTCATTTATTTTGAAATACCACGGCAGAATTGTTCAGCTCAGTTCCAGTCTTTTTCCAAGTAAAGGGGAGTCTAAAACAAGAGGGCATGCACTTAATGTAAGAGGGTAAAATTTTAAAGGGGACCTGAGGGGAAAGATTTTAACACAGAAGGTGGTGAGTAAATGGAATGAGCTGCCAGAGCAAGTGACAGAAGCATCTAACAGACACTTGAACAGGTTCATGGATTGATAAAGTTTATAAGTATATAGGTTCTGGAAGGCAACTTGATCAGTATAGATGGCTTGGACTGAAGAGCCTGTATCCATGTTGTATAACTTCACCTCTCTATTAATGTCTGAGCAACTTCATTCATTGGTTGCCAGAAGCAGGAAATGTATACAGTCATCAAATACACCAGGTAATTTATCATTAAAATAAAGCATGTCATGTACCCAGTGGTACCACTGACAAGCGTAAGCACATACATCAAAGCTTAGAAGGAGATTCTCTAACAGATTGAGTTTATACTGGTTTTTCCAGGTAATAATGTGGTTCACCTCATTCCTCTCTTCTCTCCCTACATCACTGCCATGTGTTTCACTCTGTCATGAATCAGGTTTTAAACTCACTTGGGTGCTGAAACAAACTGGATAAAACTTCTGATGAAAGTTCGTTAACCTGAATTGTCGCTGACCTTCAGTCAGAAGGTGCTCTCCGGCTTTCTTCTGATATCCAGAATTCCCAGCATTTAATTTCAGAACTCCAGCATGCATAATAACTTGCCTTTAGACTGTTAAAACAATTAGCGGCTTCTACTTTTGTGATGCTAATTTGTTTCATGTTTTGTGGCTACTCAGATTCAAACACACAGTGCAAATGCAGGGAACCTGTTTGTGTTGCTGTCAGTAGTTTACAGAAACTACAAATCTGTGCAGTTAACAATCAGGCCACCATTGCTGTCTGATTCAAAACTAAACTGCTGCTTTGTCGCCTTTCACAACAGAGAACACCAGGCCCAAATTGGCATGTGAATAGAATATCTGTTTGGCCAATCAGATTCTTTTCAGTCCAGACCAGAACATTCCTTCACTTTTACTAGCTGAGAAAGTGTATTGTACAATTTTGGTCGTCTAGATTTGCTTTGTTGTGATTAAGATGTTTTGCAGGTGCCATCATTTGGAGCTCTTCATGAAGGCAAATTTAATCATCTAGATCTCTGCACAAAGAACAAGATGCTAACAGTCATGTAAAGAACACATTCAAATCCATATGTATTGTATTTGCCTTTTTACTCATGGAGTATTCTTGCCTTGATTATGAGGGACCTATTCACGGAATTCCAGCAATATTTAGATGTGTATTTGGAGGTGAAAAGCAGTGAAACATGTACTTTCCCTGCTTGCTCATTATTTCCAAACTAATTGCAGGCATAAACTGCCAACTCAGTTCCACTCCGAGCAAGCACTCAATGATGGGAGAAAGAGGTTAACACTTCCTTGCAACACACTCAAAATGCTGGAGGAGCTTAGTAGGTCAGGCAGCATCTATGGCAATAGGTGGTTCAGGCCGAAACCCTTCTTCAGGGCTGAGAAAGAAGGGGGAAAATGGCAGAGTAAAAAGGTGGGGGGTGGGAGGGAGGGGAAGGAGGCTAGCTGGAAGGTGATAGGTGAAGCCAGGTGGGTGGGAAAGTTCAAGGGCTGGAGAAGAAGGAATGTGATAGGAGAAGAGGGTGGACCATAGGAGAAAGGGAAGGAGGAAGACACCCAGGGGGGAGTAATAGGCAGATGAGAAAAAGAAAATGGTTGGAGTGGTAAATAGAGGAGTGGGGAGAATTTGTTTACCAGAAGGAGAAATTGATATTCATGCCTTTGGGTTGGAGGCTACTCAGACAGAATATAAGGTGCTGTTCCTCAACCCTGAAGTTGGTATCATCATCATCTCAGCACAAGAGGAGGCCATGGACCAACATGTCGGAATGGGAATGGGAATCAGAATTAAAATGTTTGGCACCTGGACATCCTGCTTGTGGCTCTCCTGTCTGTCACCTCAGGCTGCTTTAATTGATCTTAAGCTCTCTATAACCTAAGGAAATAAATAATCATATTTGATTGTTAACATTCACCTCTCATTTGAAAAGCTGAATCATAACACAAATATTTAATCTGAAATAGCAGTTCATACAAAGGCTTGAGGAGTAAATGAGCTTTGGGTGGATGGGAATTGAATATGCCACCATTACAAGGTTCACTACCACCTCATTCTCCCAACCATCAGAGAAACATGCACTCCCACACAGACAGCTTTCTCACTTCCACTTGTGGAGAGGAAGATAAGGGAAAAAAGAGTAATTTAAATACTGAATGGTTGACTCACCATCTGGTATGGAGGGGCTAATGCACAGGATCAGAAAAAGCTGCAGAGGGTTGCAAACACAGCCAGCTCCTTCATGGGCACTAGCCTCCCCAGCATTGAGGATACCTTAAAAAGGGTATGCCTCCAAAAAAGCGCCGTCTTTCATTAAGGACCCCCATTATGGAGGAGACACAGGAGCCTGAAGACTCACACTCAATGCTGTAGGAACAGCTTCTACTGCTCTGCTCTCAGATTTCAGAAAGGACAATGAACCAACACTCACTATTTTTGCTCTCTTTTTGCATTACTTTAATTGAATTAAATATATATATATCAAATTGTAATTTGTGGCTTTTTATCTATTGCATGAACAACACATTTCATGACATTTGTCAGTGTTGTTAAACCTGATGCTGATTCTGATTCAGAATTGTAACGCAGTTGATATTGACTTCTCCTGAGTTTACTTCCATTCTGCAATCTAGAAACAGGAATACTGGGAGAGCTCAGTGGATCAGCGGTTCAGGTTGAAGAGCTTTCATCAGATGTGCGAAAGAGAGAAAGCAAGTTAGTCTAAATAGCAGAAAGGAAGGGGAGTGAGGTAATATGCCAAAGGAAATGCCTACAATAGGGTGAAATGTTTTTTTCTCTCTTACTACAGATGCTGTCTGATTCCAGATTTCCAGTATCTAAATTCCACACACTCCCCCACCCCTTTTTTGTTGGCACAATAATTGAAGCAAGAAAAAAGAGGTAAAATGGCCAGCAGGGCTAAAGTCAATGTGAATCTGGGCATCAGCATACCAGTCAGAACCTCGGCTGACAACTCACAAATGTGGCTGTGAAAACAACCTTCCATCCAAGTGTAATCTATAGGTAAAATAGTTTGTCAAAGATTTTAATTAGGTCAATTACATTTTTAATTGTCTTAAGATTTTATCTCAATATCAGAAATGCTTGCTCTTGGAAAAATAACAGGTTATTTTTCCTTCATTGGATAAGATGATAAAGCAGTTTGCCAGAGGTCAGTGAATTGTATGTCCCCTGGACAATAAAAGGAAATAAATTAGTTAGTATTCCTGCTCCTGACCTCTTTCCCAGTAAGTTTTAAGTTTTGAGGTGCTATTTATATGCATACCTTCAGTAGTTTATTGACTTATAGAATCATTGTCCAGGGAAAAGAGGATATAACTGTTCCCCATCCAAGTAATAGAGAATTTGATTCCAATGCTTGGTAAATGACAGACATATATTAAGAATAAGATGTAATTTTTATAAATAGTTTTAACAGACATTTGAATTTTCTGTAAGAATGGGAAGAACTGAAATATTTGGATAATAATTAAAATGGCAAAGCAGCCATGCATCAACTGACATCTGTAATCTTTATGATTTATTTGTGGTGAAATTAGATGGTTAGGCCATCGAAGTTATTGAGGGCAGAGCCTCCCGTGGTTTGGTAACTAAATTGTCTGCAGGATTAAGATGGCTTGAAATGCTCAGCTGGGGCTAAACCAACTGGAACAAAAAACCCAGCGGCACGAGGCAAAAAACTAAACTGCTTCCTTGTTTAAAGCAAGTGGGAGCAGCAGTGAGCACCCCAGGAGTTTCACAATTAACTGCAACAAACCTCTGCTCTTACGCAAAACCCACACATTAAAGATGCACCATCACATGTAAAATGGTAAACCATTCTTCACTTACTTCTAACTTGACGGTGTGATCAAATAAATCTTGTTAGTTCAGCAATGTCATTTTAAATGGAAAACAGCCTCTATATATAACCAATTTTTCTCCTTTCCAATATCACACTTCCTCATCAGACTCTATGCAAATATTTCTTTGAATATCTGATTTTCTTTCAATGATTAGACCTTTCTAACTGAGTATTTGATGAATTCATTGTACGCTGAAAAGTGACCGTACATCACAGGGTTCAAATAAATCACTGGAACCTTTGGAAAGGCAAATTCTTTCTCGACGTTCTCTTTGCTGCCTTGCTACAGACCGCGCATCATCAAGACTGTTGCAGTTCTTTTCATTCAAAGGCAATAAAAAAAGTTATTTACAAACAGCAACACCAGCATTAGTTACAATTCCTTGCTACTGGAGCACTGGGTTTGTAGGGCATTCATATATAATTCATATAAAGAAATAGAATCTGATTTTCCGTATATCAGTAACAGTTAAGCCGGTCATAGTTAAGAGTGGAAAATATCACTTCTGGTCGGTATACAGTTAGGAGAGAGAGTGATAGTGAGACTGAAAGAGGGTAAAAGAGAGAGCCAGACAGACAGAGACAGTGGTTCTGATTCCTTGGAAGACCAATACACTTGTTTAAACTGGCACAAGAGATCAGGAAGGAAACACAGACAAAAGGGACAGGAATGCAAGTGGCTCCACTCTCATTCAAAACAAAGGTTCTTCTGGAAGTAGATTTATATATTAATAATGGCACTAAAGGACAATTTCAGTAACTCTTCAGAGCAATAATGCACAGCACATGTACAACAGGGCTTCTACCTTGGTACCTGAATGGGTAAGAGGTACAGCCAACATTAAAACTCTATCTTTCTATTCAACAGTGAAATAAAAACAGAAAATATTGATAACACTCAGCAGATTAGACAACATCTATAGACAGAAATCAGTTAGCATTTTGGTTCTGCTTTTTATTTCAGATTTCTAGCATTTACATACTAATTGATAGGTTTTTGTTCTGTCCCTTATCTCCAAAATGCAATAGTATTAGGAGGTGTGCGACTTGTATATTTTCTCTAGGCTAGTGACAGAGATATGAAGATATGATTGCTATCTAGCCATCTTTACAGATCAGTATATTAGTAATGGGTGATTGATACCTAACTGCCCTGTCTTAATCTGGCATGATGCTGTTAACAGTCGGAAGCAGATGTTTCTGGGAGTTGACTGCTTTCAGTTCTTTCTGCCATCATACTTGAAGAATGCCTGGCAAATTGGCAAATACTAAATCAACTCCAAGATACAGTAAATCACACTCAGAACATAGTTTCCATGTATTTCCTTTACATCAGGGCTGTTGGTAAGGACACCAAAAGCATACCCACAATGCCATTTTGGTTGCTATGTTGTCTAAGGAGAAGAGCAAAACTCATCCCCAAGCCAATGTGATCAACCCTCAATATAGAAACATGTTATACTCTTATATCGCAGCTCCTTTCCAATCATATCAATGAGATTTTATGCCCATCTGGCTGGGCTACATTCATTGCAGGTTGCCCTATTGGGGGAAGGATGTAGAAGCTTTGGAATAAGGTGCAGAGGAGGTTTACCAGGATGCTGCCTGGATTAGAGGGCATGTTCTCTAAGGAGAGGTCTGACAAACTTCAGTTGTTTTCTTTGAAGAGACAGAGGCTGAGGAGAGACCGGAAAGAAGCTTATAAGATTATGAGAGGCATAGTAGAGTAGGCACTGTATCTTTCTCCAAGGGTTAAAAGTCTAATTCTAGAGGCATGCATTTAAGATGCAAGGGGCTAAATTGAAGGGAGTTGTGCAGGGCAGCTTTTATTTTTATAGAGAGTATTGATGGGTGCCTGGAATGGTGGAGCAGATATGATAGAGGCTTTTAAGGAACTCTTAGATAAGCATATGAATATGAAAAGAATGGAGAGATATGGACATTGGGCAGGTTGAAGGCATGACCTCAGCTAAGCATTTAATTACTAGATTAAACGGTTGACAGAATTGCAGGCTGAGGAGCCTGTATTTACTGGTGAGTACAGCATGGTAGTGCAGACATTAGCACAATGCTCTACAGGTGACTAGGGTCAATTCCTGCCGCTGCCTGTAAGGAATTTAGACGGATGATTGGCAATTAAAAACCAGAATCTGGAAAATGTGGCTGAGTGTGGGAGGTGGGAGCTAGATAGATGTCCAAACAAAGTGAGGAGACAATACCAAAGGGGCAGATCTGAGGTCAGGAAACATTAGATGAATAGTTTCGTATTCTGTGTATGTGTGTGTGCGTGAGAGAGAGAGAGAGAGAGATGTATCTATCAGGATCAATAATGCATTAACTCTGATAAGTTATTTTCTTTTTTTTATAATGGCCTCGTGGTCCAGCACAGAGATTGTGGTCTAAAGGACCTGCTCCTGTGTTATATGATTCTGTTGCAGGTTTTATGTACGTAGGCATAAGGTAAGAGAGAGAATGTTTAAAGTAATGGATAAGCTGGGGGAGGGGGAGAGTTGGTTCCCATTGAACTTGGGTTTTATTGAAGTCATTCTTCAAGGCAAGTAGAGAGCATTCCTTCACTTCTAGATCAATATCTATTAAATAGTGGCAAGACCTTGAGGAATCAGAGGATGAATTGCTCACCACTGGTAAGTATAATAGAAGACCTTGCTATGGTAACCCATTGAATGCCAAGAATGATTGAGTATTTTTTCATTTGTTGGAGATGATCATAGTCTGGAGCATGTGAGCTGATTGAAGAATACGCATTATAGAACCATTCAGGGATGGAAAAAGGCTCCCTGACCCATTCACTCCATGCCAGCTATCAAGTACCCATTTATAATAATCCCTTTTTAATTTTCCCACATTGCTTTGATCTTAGCCAGACTCTACCACTCACCTATACAACTAGAGCAATGTACAGTATCCTATCAACCTACCAGCCCATATGTCATGGAGCAATAGAACACCACAGCACAGAAACAGGCCCTTCGGCCCATTTAGTCCATGCCTAACTGTTATTCAGCCTAGGACCATAGCCCTCGATACTCCTCCCATTTATTTATCTAAATTTCTGTTAAACATTGAAGTCAAACCTGCATCCACCTCTTCCACTCTCGGCTCATTTGACACTCTTACCACTGTCTGAATGAAGAAGATCCCTTTCAAGTTCCCCTTAAACATTTCACCTTTCACCCTTAACTCATGACCTCTAGTTCTAGTCTCACCCAACCTCAGTATAAAATGCCTGCTTCAATTCACCCTACTTTTTCTCTTCTTCTCCTTAAGCCCATCACTCCTACTGGGACACAGGCCACCATCGGCAGCTCACCAGAGTCCTCTGTCCCGGATCACTCTTTCAAGTTTTCCCCAAGTGTAGCCCAGCTTCCTCTCCCAGGGATGAGGTTTTTGGAGCTTCTGTTGGCGATTCTGTAGCCCTGGGCTTTTAAGGGATGCCTCTATCAAATCTCCTCTCATTCTCCTATGCACCAGGGAGTAAATTCTTAACCTATTCAACCTTTCCCAATAACTCAGATCCTCAACATCCCTGTAAATGTTCTCATTTTTCTTTGGTCTTTGGGGTGCAGGAGGAAACTGGAGAACAGAGGGAAATCTGTGTAGTCATAGGAAAAATGTGCAAATTCCAAATGGAACTAGCGGTCAGGATTTAACCTAGGTCACTGGATTAAATTAGATTAGATTAGATTAGATTATGAGGACACTCAGTCCTCATTTATTGTCATTTAGAAATACATGCATTAAAAATGATACAATGTTCCTCCGGTATGATATCACAGAAACACAAGACAGACCAAGACTAAAACTGGCAAAAACCACATAATTATAACATATAGTTACAGTAGTGCAAAGCAATACCGTAATTTGAAAAGAGCAGACCATGGGCACGGTAAAAAAAAGTATCAAAGTCCCGATAGCCCCAACATCTCACGCAGACGGTAGAAGGAAGAAACTCTCCCTGCCATGAGCTTCCAGCGCCGCAAACTCGCCGATGCAGCATCCTGGAAGCACCCGACCACAGTCCAACTCTGAGTCCGTCCGAAAACTTCAAGCCTCTGACCAGCCATCCGACACCAAGCACTGAGCACCATCTCTGCCGAGCGCTTCGATCCCGACCCCAGCCGCCAAGCAACAGGCAAAGCAGAGGATTTGGGGTCTTCCCCTCTGAAGATTTCGGATCACACAGTAGCAGCGGCAGTGAAGCAGGCATTTCAGAAGTTTCACCAGATGTTCCTCCGTGCTCTCACGTCTGTCTCCATCACATCAGTATTGTGCATGGCCTTCTACTTGACTGATTACAGATATTCATTACCGGAGAGGCCGCGCGCACTGCGCCACGCCGCCATCTTCTTCTCCTCCTTCTCCTATAAGGCAACAGATCTACCAGCTGTGCTGATGTAGCACATGAAAAATTGGAGCTATTTGGGCTAGGGATATTACTTTGATGAAATCTTGTACTGGTATCCAGGGGGCTAGTTTGTTTCCTATATAAGTAGCCAAGTATGACTTCAGCCTATAGTAAAGTTCCTTTTTATTCCCAATAACTTTAGCTTTACCAGGCTCTTGATGTTGCACTGTGTCAAATAGTGTTTTGGTGTCAAATCTTACCCCACCTATGGAATTCTTTTGCCACATTTGGGCCGGGCCCAGACTGCAAAAGAAGATCTATAGCCAAGGAGTCCTGGCATACTCTAAAGCAGTGGTCCCCAATCACTGGCCGCAAAGCATGTGCGACCAAGCTGTGAGGAAACGATATGATTTGGTGATATGAAATGATATGAGTCAGCTGCGCCTTTCCTCATTCCCTGTCACGCACTGTTGAACTAGAAATAACCTACCAAATCATACCAAATAACACATAAAACCTAAAATAACACTAACATATAGTAAAAGCAGGAATGGTATGATAAATACACAGCCTATATAAAGTAGAAATAATGTATGTGCAGTGTAGTTTCACTTACTGGAATCCGGAAGATTAAGCCAAAACTGATTTGTAGAAAAGAAATCGGCACGTACATGCATGCGTATGTCATGTACGCGCACATCACGCATGTACACACAGGTGCCCGCGCAATGCTTCATGGTCATGGTAGCCTTTGTTGGGGTAAACACAAATGTCCTGTATTTTACTGCTACTTTTGTCCCCTTTTTGGGAGTGAGAAAGTTAGCAACCCTACTTGAACATCCCCCCACCACCCCGTCGGCCGGTCCGCAAGAATATTGTCAATATTAAACCGGTCCGTGGTGCAAAAAAGGTTGGGGACCCCTGCTCTAAAGCCGCATTGATACGTAAACGGTTTATTGGTTATTAAAGTGCTGCCTGATAATATTTGCAATGACAGCTTCATTGCTAACTAGTGGAACTATTCTATTCCCCACTCTGACCTTTTACTTCTTTTCACTTGCCTATTACTCCCTCCTGGGTCCCCACCTCCTTCTCTCTCTCCTATTGTCCACTCTCCTCTTCTATCAGATTCTTTCTTCTCCAGCCTTTGGCGTTCCCTACCCACCAGCTTCATTTATCACCTGCCAGCTAGCCTCTTTCCCCACTCTCCCCTCTTTTTAATTCAGGCACCTCGCCCCTTCCCTCTCAGTCCTGAAAAAGGATCTCGGTCCAAAACTTCAACCGTATACTCCAGCGTTTTGCATGTGTTCTTGTGTTAGTGGAACTATCTTACATTTTTTGCACACCTCAAATCTATAAGATTAATCTTCAAATGACGAGAAGATCAGTGAGGATATATCCTGTGCTTGGCTCACCTGTAGCTCCCAACTCATTGACTTTGTTGCTTCTGGCCTGAGCAGTTTTTATAAATGGAAGATTTAAACAGATCCACAATCTTTCTTAGAGCTCAGATCAAACATATCCTATTATTTGGGGAGGTTTTTCATGAGCACACTGAAATTATTTACATAAGCTGTTGCAAAATTAATTGAAAATGGTGTAGTTCTAACATCCAGTAAAAGGAAGCCCTGAGTAACTAATAAAGGGTTGCAAGAAGTTTTCGTCTTTCATGTTTTGAATTCAGCTCATTCGGAATGGATGAGCCTCTATTGTTGCTCAAAGGAAAATAGGTTTGTTGAGGTCTCAAAGTAATTACAATTGGGCATTCTGCAATCAACTACTGCACATAATTCAACATTGCACCAGCAGTTTCCCGTGGTGAGGCCTTAGGATGGCTGGAGGAGGAAATGTAAACGTTACACTTGCGATCATGCCACATAATTCCTGTGCTTTTTCGTTCCCATGGCAGCATCACATCAAAATGTCTGCTCAGACCTTCAAGAACAAAGGTATGTTATTTAACTCTTATCCTCTTTTTATGTATACAATAGGGAACAAGACACCCCATCAAGTAAACATTTCATTACTAATTGTAAATATGTTACCAATGGATGGTTGTGTTCTCCACTTCCACCACGATAGAAACAATAGCATTCCATTTAAGGCAATAAAAACTGACATATATCTAAGTTGCAGCTTGAATCTCATTATGATCTTGGATGTGTGTGCTCAGTCAAAGAAAAATGCATACTCTCTCTCATCACCTGTGATTCAAAACATGTACCAAAATCAATCTAAAGCTCCATACCCGTTATCTTTAAAAGAATTGCTCAAGAGGCAATGAGATTTAGAGTGTATCTTTGACCATTTGGCATTTTAAACCAAAGAGGAGCTAAGAAGGCTGATGGTGAATGGTTTTTGAGAATTACTGCTGTATATTGAATTGAATTGACTTTATTACTTACATGCTTCACATACATGAGAAGTAAAAATCTTTATGTTATATATCATGTGTATCTTCAATATATAGGAGCACATTCAATAGCTTCTGCTGTGGATAACTCAGAATTATCACCCTATTCATTAACACTGAGTGATCAAAAGAAAAGTTTGCATTTATAAAGTTTCTACCGTTCATCAGTGAATTATCAGAATGGGATCACTGAAATCACAGGAACCAAGGGAAAGACAATAACCGGCCGGGGGCGTATTGTCATCAGCATCAGACTTCGAGGTAAATGGTCCTGGGTTTGAAATCCGGCTGGTCCCTTGCGTGCCTTCCATCTGTGCCGGGTTGACCCTCACATTTTTAAAACTGTGCCAGCTCATGGGGGATGACAACTTACATACCTAGCAGAAAGTGGTCTGGGTCATGCTGCTCTGAAATTGACAGTTCTGGAGAGTACAGCCAATTAACAGTTTCATTTAGGTAAGCATTTTCCTGACATTTGCTTTGCAGCAGAGAAGAGCACAACGTACTAGGGAGCAAGCCCAACCTTCCACTCCACTGCCGAAGTCAGGTGGCAGACCTCAGTCATGCTGCACTGAGAGGCCAGGCACACTTCACATCTTTCCCCTCAGCTTTACACCGGTTGTGGTTGGAGTATCTAGTATGATCCCATTCGTTCAGGTTAATTTGCTGACCCAGATGGAAGAGGTATGTGGAGGTAAGTTATTCAGTTTGTTTTAACGATATGAGATAAAAATTTTGAGTAACAGGAGGCCGTTTGACTTCTTGAGCCTGCTTCCTCATTTATTAAAACCACGACTGATCCTTTGTTCAGCTTCGTTTTCATACAGCACTCCAGACATCCAACAATATATAATTGGAATACTGAATACCTGGGTGTCCACAGACTTCAAGAGTAGAAAGTATCAAAGGAGGAAGAAATTTCTTCTCATCTCAGGCCTAAATTACCAACCCCTTTTTCTGAAACCATTATTCCTATTCTATCACTCTCAACCAGGGGAAACATTCTTCCTAAACCCTCCCTGTCAGGTTTTGTAAAGTATTCACATTTTTCAAGAAGATCAATTCTCATTCCGCTAATCTCTAGAGAATATGGGGCTAATTCATTCAGTCTTTCCTTATCAACAACACCAAACATCTCAGGATTTAGCCTGATGAACCTTTCATGCATTTTCCTGATGGCAAGTGCATTCTTTTTTAGTTAATGAGAGCACAATGCTCCATATTGCCAATAGTATGAGTGAACTTAACTCTGGGCTGCTATTTAGTGACTGCTCCTAGAAGACTATGAAATGGATTGTGCTAGACCCAGATTTCCTTCCGGACCCACACCTTTGGATCAACACATCTACATGCAGGAGGCTGGGCAACCTGGCTCACCACACCCAGGAGACATGCTCACTGGTGTACTGTTGAGGGCCACACCTTGGAAAACACAATGACCTCTGGCAGCTTGCCATTCACAAAGGCTATTCAACTATTTATAAATGTTTGTGATTATTGTCCTAAAGGCCGACATATTTTAAATCTGAAGTTTCTTAAAACACTAAAAATGTTAACATAAATTCAGGGCATTAAAATAGAGTAAATATTTACACTTGCTTTTAATCACATGAGGTGGGTAACTTCACTTAAAAGAATGATGTCACTTTTCCTCCTCGACTCATAAGACAAAAAGATTAAATGAGATGCACATTGCCCTCTCCTTGGCACATAGGGTAGCACCAGAAATGGAGCAGGAGGATAAGAATGATAGCATCCTACCTACAACCTGCCCCAGATTTCTGCTCTGGCCAGCTATCAGTCAACTTGGTATGGCTCAAATCAAAGGCAATATGTAGACAGGATATGCAGGAGGCCAGTGGTTTATTATGGCCTGTTGTGCACCACCCCAAAAATTCTTTCATCCCTTCCACACTTGCAAAATGGAAACAAATGACAGCTCATAATGAAACCAAAACATTATGAACTTGCTGCGTCTTCAATTTACCATAAGACCATAAGGCCATAAGATATAGGAACAGAAGTAGGCCATTCAGCCCATCAAGTCTGTCGAGTCGATTTACAAGTTCAAAGCAAGAGGGAAGTGGAGTGTATTTAATACCTCAGTAATGTTTGAGCAATATTGTAAATATATTGGTTGATTAAGCATTTTTTGTTGGTTTACATACTTTAATTCATTATGGTTATATGTAAAAAGTACGTGAATGGCATACATCATTACGCCACCACATCATATGTCAGCACTTCTTTAAAAGAAAAACAATGTAGACAAGTTATCCTGGGCTCCTATGTTTTTCTTTCATTTAGTTTTTGGAGTTACAAACCCCAACAGTAACGATAAGGAAGTTTTAAAATGAACCCAAGACGACACCTTACCTGTTGAAGTGCGGCATGTTTTTCTTTGGAAGAGGAGAGAGAGCCACTGGAGTTAAAAAAAAAGCACAGCACATTTTCTTCAGAAGGGGAGAAAGATATTCAAGTTTCACAAAAGGCAGAAAATGGATAAAATTAGCAAGCAGTGAGTACAGCCACAGGTTCAGAAAGTGAGTACAGGGTGTTAATAATAATAATTTTTTTAAAAGAGCAGGAATGGCTGGCTGCATTGGAAAGCCAGACATGTTTGATTGCACAACAGATAACTAGATTATGTATACTGAATGAATTGAGCAGTATTTTGAAGCAAACGAAATAGCTGATTAAAAATGAGTGTCAATGTTTCTGAGTGCAAAACGTGGAAAAGCATACAGTTTGCTTAGAGGTTTAACTGCCCCAACCAAACCAGCCAAAATGAGCTTTGCCAATGTCATGAACATAATGCAGGAACATTTAAAACCAAAACCATTGTTGATTGTACAACATTTTAGGTTTCATAAGTGGAATGAAAAGGAAGAGGAGCCCATTTCAATTTAGTGGCTGAATTGAAGAAATTATCAGTTCAGTGGCAGGTGTACTAATGCACTAAGAGATTGTTTAGTTTGTGGAATCTTACAATAATGAATTCAAAATGGCTCCTAAGTGAAGCACAATTCACATTTAAAAGAGCAGTTGAAATCACTGTATCAATGGAAACAGCAGCCAGAGACACAATTGAGTTGCAATCAGGAACTAAAGTGAGCATGAACAAAATTGCAACATCTAAACAGAATCCTGCCTGGCTGAACAAATGTTGTCACGATTGTGGCAGTGGCTCACATACCCCAGACCAATGCAGTTTTAAAGGCAAAACTTGCAGAAATTGCAACAAAGTCAGACAATTACAAAAAGCATGTTGGGCAGATGAAAATAAATGGACTGCACAGAGAAGAGAAGAAGATAAATGCCAAGTTGCAGTTTCAAAAAGAGCACTAATCTGCATGCAGTTGATGAAAAATCTGATAATGATGAGAGTGACATTGGATTGCATATCCTTGAGATTTACATTCTGAAAACTAACAGGAGATAAGCAATATGGCTTACAGCAGAATTGAATGGCAAATTAATTAAAATGGAATTGGACACTGTCTCAGTCATTCCACAAAAAGCCATCCGATTCCTAAATAGACATTGAACCCTTGGACACTACCTCACTTTTTAAATATATATTATTTCTGTTTTTTACATGATTTTAATCTATTCAATATACATATACTGTAATTGATTTACTTATTATTATTATCATTATCTTACTTTGTTTTTTTCTTCTATATTATGTATTGCATTGAACTACTGCTGCTAAGTTAACAAATTTCATCTCACATGCCAGTGATAATAAACCTGATTCAGATCTTCTGATTCTTCGTACTTGATTACAGGAACATGTTGAGACATTTTCATCCTATGGCCTTTATCCTGAGCAGAATGTGATTTTATAGTAGATGGAAAATATTGGAACATTACAGTGACCTCACAGGCTTTATCTTCTTCCATAAATGCAAGCTTATCACAGAGAACATCATTACTTAAATTGAAAAAGGTTTAAAAATCAGACAATAATCAGATTCCACCCAGCTGAAGATGGGACCTGCTGCATAATCCAACACGAAACACAGCCCATTTCTGTAGATCTTACGATCAATATAATACAATATGAGAATAAAAGTATTATCACTGACTAAAAACCAGCAACCATCTGCATGTCATCTGTCTCCTGCAATCCCATTTCACAAGGTTAAAGTTTAGCAGCACAGCAGGTGATCACTGCTGCTTTGCATTTCACCTGTTGTTATTTGAGCTGTCTCATTTGTTTATTGGCTGGCACCAAGGTATTTTATTTATTCACCTTTGTCTCCTGAGGGATTTTCATTTTTCATGCAGCAGAACCTCTGTTTAGAAACTTTGGAAGCTACTCCTTAAATTATTTCCTAATGGTAAGTAGAGAAAGGAGCATAAAGGTGTCACATCCAACCAAGATATTTTAGAGTCCAGGGATGTTCATGTAGCTTTAGCTGATGCTATAGTTAAATTTATGAATTCCGCAGATGTGGTGTGATCCCCTTGGTAGGTTCAGTGTGCACCCAACCACCATAGAAACTGTAGTTGTACTCTAGATGGCAGAGTATGTACTCTACCAAATGGTAGAGCATGCCCCTCAGTTGTAAGGCAGATCTCGTTCCATGGACACGTGTATCAAAATCATAATACTGTGAAAATCAGGTAAGGCAGTAACCATGAAAGGATTCATTGTGGGGAGAGTGCCAGCAAACGGAAGAGATCTGTACCAAGTGCATGGGACAGCTGCCCAAGAGATGCCCCTTTAACAATATGGGGTGGGGGATGTCACACGCAGGGACTAAGAACATAGTAGTAATTGGTAAATAGTCTATTATTACTGTATCTACCAAGATACAGTGAAAAACTTTGTTTTGAATACATCATATAGTCAGATCATTCCAAATATAAATACATCAAGGTAGTACAAAAGGAAAAACAATAACTGAATGTTCTATTATTCAAGAAGAGAGTAATCCTGGAAACTATAGAGTGGTGAGTCTCATGTCAGTGGTAGGGAAGTTACTGGAGAGAATTCTTAGCGATAGGATTCATGAGCATATGGAAAAGCATAGCTTAGCATGGCATTGTGTGTGCCAAGTTGTGTGGTACTAACTTGACTGAGTTTTTACACAAGGTGATGAGGGTGACTAATGAAGGTAGATCTGTGGACGTTCTCTACATGGATTTTAAGAAGGCATTTGGCAAGATGTCTCATGGATGGCTCATCCAGAAGTTTAAGATGCATGAGATCCATGGTGAAATGGCCATTATTGATTCAGAACTGGCTTGCCCATAGATGACAGAGGATAGTTGCTATGTTTTATAGCTTTGAAACATTAAACTAATTCAAAGGAAGACACAAGAGTTTGAAATGCGGGTCTAATTTTGTGTTTACGTTAAGTGAGGTGCGCATGTATCATGTGGTAGCGCAATGATGCATGCAATTCATGTATTTATACATATAACTCATAATTAATTATTTAAACAAACAAGAATGCTTAATCAACCTATATATATAAATATATATATACTGTATACATAAAAGATTATGCAAATATTACTGAAATATGAAACACACAACACTCCTCCCTGCTTAGCTATAAACTCCAACTCCATAGAGAATACATCTCAACCATATACACAGTATATTAGATAAACCAGCTACTGCAGTATAAACAGCATAGTAAATTTTTTAATTGTCCCATTCAAGCCTAAAGATTCAATCGTGGGGAGCTTTCCTACTCTTGTATGATCCTGTCTTTCCTGACAGGGGTGGGAGGTGCTGGGTTACTCCGCTTGGCTGGTGAGACTTGTGGCTGTGAAACAATCTCAGGGTCTGGGGCCTCCTCTGTGGTGGTTGTAGGAGTTGACTCTGAGACTTCAAGATGTGGTTCAAACAGCAGTAGCCACATTTCTTCTGCTTCCTTTTTTTTCTTCTAAATTGTGCATCTTGATCCTGGAAAAGTGCATTTAGTTCACTGGAGTATGCTCTTATTTATCCTTCTGTTTCTCCCTTTACTACCTGACCTCTCCTCTTGGCTTCCTCATTCACAACATCATCTGACAAATCCTCTGTTTTCAAATCTCCCACGGCTGCTTTCTCTTTTGGCCTTCCATTCATCCAGCTGGGCTTTGGCCTTTGCATCTACTTTTACAAGCAGCTTTTTGCCTCCCGCTTCAAGTTCATGCAATAACCTTAATGCACATGTGATAGATTCTGATTTTTTTATACTCACAAAAGCTGAATTCTTGCAACTTTCCTGAAGCTCCTTGAAATCTCTTCCAGCTTAAAACCAAGTACCTATACACATAATCCATTATTAATTATTTAATTGAACAAGAATGCTTAATCAAACTTTATATCTGTATGTGTGTGTGTATATATAACTCAAATATTACTGAAATATTACATACACAACAGTAGTAGCTGAAGGGACCCATTCTAGCTGAAGGTCTGTCATTGGTGGTGTTATGCAGGGATCCACACTGGGACCTCTGCGTTTTGTGATTAATATATAAACGACCTGGATGAAAATGTACTGTTTATGGGTGGGTTAGTAAGTTTGCAGATGAAACAAAGCTAGGTGGTGTTGTGGATAGCATAGAAGACTGGCAGATAATATCATGGAATATAGGTTTGTTGTGCATATGGGTGGAGAAATGGCAGATGAAGTTTAACCCAGACAAATGTAAAGTGTTGCACCTTGTAGGTCAAATGTAAAGAGACAGTATACTGTTAAGGACAAGATCCTTAACAGTGTTGCTGAGCAGAGGGATCTTGAGGTCCAAGTTCATAACTCCCTGTAAGAGGTGACACAGGTTGATAGGGTGATTAAGAAGGCAGATGGCATGCTTGCCTTTATTAGTTGAGGCATTGAGTTCAAAAGTCAGGAAGTTATGTTGCGGTTATGTCCCCACTCCCCACCAGCAAAAAAGCATCAGCACCCTCCACCGAGCACTCAAGCGTGCAGCAAGGCATCAATACAAACACAGACTAGCAGTATCCCAAAAACTACTCGTTCACCCAGTAATTCGACATACCATGGGCACTCTCTCCCTCTTTCTCTCTCTCTCTGCCTAGTAAGGGAAAAGGAGGTGTCCCCATTTCACAGTGAGAGGGCAGACATAACAAACAACTCGCTGATTTACAATGTTAAAAAGCCGCAGCTCTCTGGATACACAACCCCCGGCAGCTAACCCGCTGCTCCCGATGTTCTGTGTTCTCCCGTGACGCTTCAGTCAGGAGCACCGGCCTAGAATCAGCACGTCCCCAGAGCCGCAAAATCCCGGAACCCTGAAGGCACACTCATCTTCCAGGCTGTGTTCTCGGGTTATAAAAAAGCGGCCGGTCATGCGGCCCTGAGAGCAGGTCCCAGTTCCAAAAAGACCCGAATTCAGAGTGTAACTCCAGGTCAAGGTCTTCAAAATAACCTTGAAAAGGAAAACCAAGGGATTTAAGATAGAAATAGAGCTGTTTCCGAAGATGCAAGCAGAGGAGTCGCCATTTTTTGCCATCTTGACTTCGTCCCGCCTCCAGTTATAGTATATATTCCAGTTTTCTCAAAATGAATGCTAAACTCGCATTTGCCTTCCTCACCACTGACTCAACCTGCAAATTAACCTTTAGGGAATCCTGTACGGGGTCTCCCAAGTACCTTTGCACCTCAAGTTGTTAAGCAGATTGTTAACTTGTTAAGCAGCCTCAAGTGAGCCACCTTGTCAAAGGCCTTATGAAAATCCAAGTACACAACATCAACTGATTCTCCTTGTCTGTACTAGTTATTATTTCTTCAAAGAATTCCAAAAAACTTGTCAGGCAAGATTTTACCTTAAGGAAACCATGCTGACTATAGCCTATTTTATCATGTGCCTCCAATTGCCCCAAAACCAGATCCTTAAAAATCGACTCCAACATCTTCGCAACCACTGAGTTCAGACTAATTGGCCTGTAATTTCCTTTCTTATGCGTCTCTCCCTGCTTAAAGAATGGAATGACATTTGCAATTTTCCAGTCCTCTGGAACCATGCCTGAATCCATTAATTCTTGACAGATCATTACTAATGCCTCCACAATATCTTCAGGTACTTCTTTCAGAACCCTGGTGTAGAGATCATCTGGTCCAGGTGAGTAATATACCTTTCAGATTTCCAAGCACCTTCTCCCAGTAATTCCAACTTCATACATTTCTACCCCCTGTCGCTGTTGAAGTTCCAACATATTGCTAGTGCCTTGCATGGTGGAAACTGACGCAAAATATTTATTCAGTTCATCCGCTATTTCCTTGTTTCCCATTACTACCTCTCAAGCATCATCTTCCAGCGGTCCAAAATTTACTCTTTTATACTTCATATATCTGAGGAAACTTTTTGTGTCCTCTTTAATATTATTGGCCAGCTTACCTTTGTATTCCAGCTTTGCCTTTTTTTTTGACTGTTTTAGTTGTCTTCTGTTGATGTTTAAAAGCTTTCCAATCCTCTAACTTCCCATTAACTTTTGCTCTATTTTATGTCTCTCTTTGGCTTTTATGTTGGCTTTGACTTCCCTTATCAGACTGCCCTTAGAATACTTCTTCTTCTTCGGAATGCATCTATCCTGCACCTTCTGAATTGCTCCCAGAAAATCTAGCATTGCTGCTCTGCCATCATCCCTGCTGGTATTCCCTTCCAATCAATTTTGGCCAGCTCCTCTGTAATTTCATTTACTCTACTGTAATACCGATACATCAGACTTTAGCTTCTCCTTCTCAAATTGCAGAGTGGATTCTATCATATTATGATCAGTGCTCCCTAGGGTTCTTTTACATTAAGCTCTCTAATCAATTCTGGTTCATTGCACAAAACCCAATCTAGAATAGTTGATCCCCAGGTGGGCTCAGCCACGATCTGCTCTAAAAAGACATCTTATAAGTATTCTACAAAGCTCCTCCTCATGGGATCCAGCACCAACCTGATTTTCCCAATCACCCTACATATTGAAATTTCCCATGAATATCATATCATTGCCTTTTGACATGCATTTTCTGTCTCTCATTGTAATTTGTGTACCACATCTTTATTACGGTTTGGAGGTCTGTATATAACTTCCATCAGGGTTTTTTTTACCCTTGCTGTTTCCTAGCTCTACCCTCAATGATTCTACACCACCTGCTCCTATGTCACTTCATTTTTTTTTGCCAACAGAGCCATCCTGCCCCCTCAACCTACCTGGCTGTCCTTGTGATACAATGTGTATCCTTGGGTGTTAAGCTCCTAGCTATCATCTTCTTTCAGACATATATCCGCAGTACCACCGATGTGGCAGAGAGGGCCTCAAGATGGCTGTGGCTCAAAAGAGGGGAGCCATGGAGTCATAAGTAGCTAGCCATCTGGACACAAGCTGGGGTCTGATCAGCCCCGGCTGGGTCACCTGGAGGAGGTTGTATGATGTTGAAAGATCCGAAACACCCGATGATTCCAGGAACATCACTGAAGATGTGTCCAGAAGCATCAATAGATGTACGTACACAGCAACAGTGATACTATACATGCCAATTTCATCAACTTTATTCCATATTCTGTGTGCATTCAAAAATAGCACCTTCAATCCTGTATTCATCGACATTTTCAGTATTGTCCTCTTTTATATTGCAACTCATCCCATTGACTGCAATTTTGCCCTATCATCAGCCTGTCCTTGCAAACAGTCTCACTACACACTGCCTCTGTTTGTAAACCAACTGCCCCATCCTCAGATCTATTACTCTGTTTCTCATCTCCCTGCCAAAATAATTTAAACCCTACTGAACAGCACTAGCTGTGTTAATAAATCAGAACTTTGTGACGTAGTACTAATGGGATACCAGCATGTTGCTATTTTCTAGTAAGATAATTAGGATACACCATGCACTTTTCTACTTTCCTAATTTTAGATGACAAGTGTTGCAATTTTTAAAAGAAGGATGTAACATTTCTATTTAAACAGTATTTTATCAGTACTGTACAAGTGACCAGAAGTGTCTACACAGAATGACTACCTATTTATTAATTGTCCCCTTCGCTACTTTGGTAAAGAACAACTGCAATAAATACTTTCACTAGCCACTTGGGTATGTTTTATGATAATTGGATGGTAGCAAAACATATGACCTTACCACTCCTGGTGTGTAAACCTACTGTACTGCATGGTTCAACGACTGGAGTAAATACAGAGTTCCGTCAAACCAGATGAATCTAGATAGACAAAGCTTCTATTCTGGCTCTTTGGTGTACAAAAGGGAATGTTCAATGAAAGTTACACAGCAGTAAGCTCTACTTCAATTCCAAGGGTAAGAAAGCAGGACTAATAAACAAACATAAGCATCCAACAAAATTTGAAAAAAGAATTGTGGACAAAAGTGCCTTATGGCCCTATCTAACAAGAGAGTTTAACTATTTTCCATTGACTCTCAATGGCATTATTCTCATTAAGTCAGTCACTGTTAATATTAAAATCATATGGCAGGGAAACAGACCCCTTGATGCACTGAGTCCATGCCAAGCATTGGCCACCCCAATACACTATTTCTACATTAATCCCATTTTATTCTCTCCACATACTTAACTCTCAACATTTCTTCCCTTACCTACACACTAATTTACACTGGCCAATAAACCTTCCTATGTGCACATCTTCTGGATATGGGGCTAAACCAGATAAACTGGGTTAATCCAAGGCAGTAACAGTGAGAACATGTAAACCCTACACAGTCAGCACCTGAGGTCGCTGGCTGTGGGAGCCACCACAAAACCAGCTGTATGAATACTCCGGCTTCAGCTGGATTTCAGTGACTTGGCATTCAGTGTAACTTGTCTCTCCTCTTTCTGCATCTGCAAGGTACAAGTCGGGAACATGATGGATTACTCTCCATTTGGCTGAATGAGTGCAAGAGATCCAATGGCATTCTGTACAAAACTGTCCACTACCTGTGTTGCACCTTCGTCTGAGCCACTCATTCCCTCTGCCACTGACAAATCAAATCTATACTGCGTTGCACTTACAACTCAGCAACACCACCCCTCTCGAAGGAACACCACCAGACGTAGGCTTTCTGACAATTCACAATCTTCCTGACTTGCAAGTATTTTGCTGTCCTCCATTTCTGACCAAAATTGTGGAATTATACGTTTGTAGAATGACTGAAGGCTGTTCCTGAATGTGGTGGTAGGTGACTTCAAACTTCTGTACTTTCTGCCCAATGGTAACTACAAGAACATGCCATCGCCCAGATGGTGGGGAACTTTAATAATAAATGTTGTCTTCTTGAGGTAGCACATCCCATAGATGCTACCAGTCATAGGGAGGGATGTGTCTATGATATACTGGACACAGGGCATTACTCTCTGCAGCTTATTACATTCCTGAACATTCAGATTGCCATACCAGACCATGATGCAGCCAGTCAAGATATCTTCAACACTACGTCTGTACTGGAAAACCTTAATTACTGAAGCTTAGCACTTTGACTACGTGTTTTCTTGTAAAAAAATGAACATAATTATGTTTTTTAGAGAATATTGTTTATATAATACTACAGGCCTGAGATACTGTTGTAATTAAATTTTTCATTGCACCTATTGTACTTGTATCCCTCAATAGATGCGAATGTCTCTTTAGAGTGTGCCAGATTTATAGTTTCTGTTTTCTAGCAGTTATAAGAAAGGGGGACTAAATTCTTCCCAGAGTCAGAGGAAGAGGCAGGTGAAATATTTAAAAGAAATTTGTACAAATACATGTATAAGAAAGGCTTAGGGAAAATATGGAAATAATGCAGGAAAATTGGTTTAGGCTCACTTAGGCCTCATGGTTGGCATGGATGGATTGGAGTAAAAGGATCTGTTTCCATGTTGTATGGCTCTATGATTCCACGACTATGATTCAGGCACCAATATAGCACAGGACACTCTGAGCACACTTCCACTCCATTCTAGTAAATTCACAATTGCAACAATAATTGTTCGTTCAAAAAGTTAGAAGACTAACTGTACATAATTTCCGTTTTAGAAAGAAAATAATTGAAATGGTCAGTTTACAAAATTCAGGAGATACATTCAGCCACTGATATGCAGCATAATTAAGTTGATCGCGGGACCTGCTTTGCTTACGCATAGTGAAAGTGCACCCCACAAAGGGGTAGTTAATAAAGACGTTGCTTCTCAGCTCCAGTAACGTGGGTTCAGTCCTGACCTCTGCTTCTGCCTGTGCACTGTCTATGAGCACATGGATTTCCCCAGGGTGCTCTGGCTTCTTTCCACACCCCAAAGACATGAAGGTTGGGAGGTTAACTGGTCATTGCAAAGTTGACCCTAGTCTATAATGAGTGACAGAAAATGAGGGGAGTTGACGGGAATAAAGTGAAAATAGACTGCGGGGGAATTAGTGTGGATGCGGCTGCTCTGAGAGCTTTCTTAGCCTAGATAGACAAATATGACCTGCTTCTACAGTATGTTATAACATAATCACCAGCAGGGAACAGCGTGTAGGTCTTGTTATGATTTAAAAATGAGATGAGAGTGTTGAAATTGAACACCATGCAAATAGAGGTATTTGCTATCCATACCCACCAGAGCAAAACAGACCAAAAAGATCAGCACCCAAAAACTACTGGCAGAGTGAGCTGCAGGTTATTTGCTGCATTCGCTATTCCGTTACAGTCTATTTGCCCTCCTTTAGTATGGTAGAAACTCCCCAAAACTTAAAAAGGTCTTTCCCACAGAACCTTTCCAGTTCATTAAACTGATTCTAATTAACAGTTGATCCATGACAGAGGTAAGGTTATGAAAACAACAATGTGTTCTGAAGGAAGCAGCATTGAAAAAGAGGCAACTCTGGTGGCATTTAATATTTAAAAGATTTAGGTTGACAGCTGAATTTAAAAGGGGTTTAAAAGCATTGGAGCAAAGGAAATACACATTGATATTAAAATAAAAAATCTGGGGATTCAATCCACATGCTAATTCAGTCAAATCCACCATGCAAATTGATAAATATTTAGAAGGACTGCCCATCTGGAGTCAGCTCTGTTCAATGTACTGTTGTTTGTTCGTTAGTAGGTTGAGGTCGATCTCCAAACACTTGAGCTCTAGGTGGAGCAGTTAATAAATCTAGTCTGCTGTCCAAGAGTTTTGCTGTGAAGGGTGCCATCTTTCAGATGCAAAGCTGCAGCAAAACTCTTTTGGACAGAGATATTTCCTGGCACTAATTTGAGGAAGATCTTATATTTATCCTCTGAACAGTATCACAATACTAACTATTTGGTCATTAGAAACCGGCTGTTGTGGGAGCTTGTTTCATTCAAATCAGCTGCTGCAATTTCTACAAGCAGCACACTTCAAAACCAATTTGTTCGCTACAAAGTACTCCAGAAGACCTAAGACTTTAAAAGCAGTTACATAAATACAGGATATTTTAAAAGGTTCTGACGTATTGAAGAACAAGCAACATTACAGCACAATACAAAAACATCTTTTTATCACTTCACAAAGCCTGTGGATCTGGAAATTCTTTGGTGCCTTAAAGAAACATTAAAACATAAAGGACAATGCAAGTTTTTGGTGAGTCCTACTGTATCACATATGATGAAATGGAAAGAATAATATTGGTTAAGTAAGCAGTCTGAATTACGTATTTGTTACTTCCACTAGCCCTTCCTCCACATTGCCTTCTATAGTGAAGGTAAAGAGGACAATATGTTCATAAAAGGAAATGCATTATACTAACACTTTTTTTAAAAATTGAAGACTAACCTGTTTTCAGCAGACTAACTATGTCCACATACCATCTACAGATAGCCATATCCATACTTGTAACTGATCTTTTATGGGTGCTGAGCTGCACTGCTGACAGAACGCATATTGACTCCTCGTTTTCTCTAGATCTAGACCCAAACCTGGCCAGCACAGAAAAAAATAGCTGAAAGCAATTACTGTATCCTCATTACTCCTCTATCAGTGAGATCCATCTGTAATTTGGTGAAATCTGATTCTTTGGCAAAATTGTTATCAATGATAACCCAGTTCAGCAGAAGTAGAACAAACCCAGCTCTCCATTTGTCCATTTTCCCAACTCCAGATAACCACTGAGAAGGTATACCTAGCCATAAATTCATACTTTTCCATATTTTCACCATGATTTCTGAAATTCTCACCATTAAAAAAATCAGCACTCACAGGCTTGATATAAATGGACCTCTCGTGGATCAGTCCAGATGATGCAACCACCTCTGCATTCAACTTTGAGATCTTTCATTCTATTATGTGATGTTACTGGAATACATGAATTACCTGTCATTGCTACTGGAGGGGCACCTAATCTGGTCTCAAGTTGATCAATAACGCTTTGTGATCTGTTGCTAAGTTGCATGCTTTTCCTGGTAATGAAGTGGAGGGCAAGTATCTCTCATTTTAGTTGGTGGTAACTTATTTCACTTTTTGTCAAAGTTTGGGCTACAAAAGCAATGTCCTTCCCTATTTGCAAGGGTTCCCAAACATCTTTATGCCATGGAGCCTCACCATTAATGATTGGGAACTCCTGCCCAGTTGTCATCTGTATCACTGCGGTTAACTACTGAAGGTCATAGTCTGAAGCATGACATGTTGATCTTGCTCTTGTGATATACAAAAAGAGTTTTACTACATAACTCTACTTTACATATGTTATACGTACTTGTCCATGCAACATATTTCATCAATAAATTTTGATGGGAGAAAACCATTGTTGCCAAATTTGGCAAAAGACGTACCATTCACAAAAGTGACCTCAGTCTATTTCCCTCTCAGCTCTTGTACTTTCATAATGTTTTGGACCTTTTACACTGGGTAGAATTAATGTGCATCCATTATAACCAAAGATGAACCACTTCAGCTCACACAAAACACATCTGGTTCTCTTTATTTTCACATTATGCCTAGGTAATTGCTTCTATACCTCTGCATAGTTTGAGTATCATCCTGATTTTATAAGCATTGACATTGGCCTTGTATAATCTGATACAGTCTGACTTTGAAAAGTACAAAGAATTACTTAACACTTTATGGAACTTTGTTATAAAAGGGATGCATAAATATAGCATTGTGCCCAATTTTAGTGTGTTCAATACATGACTGCACTTCTTACTAGTGTCCAACAAAAATAGTGAAACTGGTCAAAATCCAGTTTGTTGCAATGTTAGAGTGGATTACTACCAGTAACATGGAATGTGTGCAAATTATGGCAGGACTTACCCAATTAGATTTATCTCCCAGTCCCAAACTAACTTAGTGCGCAGTTCAGAAAATCAATAAGCTGCAATATAGTGAAAGTTTTGACACACTTGCTGGAGGCAACACTGCATTTCTGGTTCCATATTCTGAATTCAGAGCTTCCAGTTATCTCAAAAAGCATGGAGTTGAAGTATTCCTGCCTTCTTCACCATCTATGCAAAGAAGATACCCATTGCTTTAGGTAGTGGGAATATATCTCAAGTGCTATTTGACCCCATGAATTACCTTGAATTATTTAATATTTCCTGTACTTTTACATAATTCTATTACACTACTTGCCTAAAGACATCTCCATGTGCTCATAACTCTATATTTATATTGAAATTCCCTTGCTTTTGAATACAGGGAAACAAAATAGACATCTCTTCTTTTGGATCTTGTTGCTGTCAAGAGTGATGATGCTGCGAGCAAAGATTTCCCATCAATTCAGGGACGTGTACTTCAATGGCTGCATTGTTCATGGCAATGAGCCAACAGCACTGCATTGTTAAACGCTGCTCCCATGTTATAGAATCTTGAAAACTGCTCCACTGCGGAGGATAATGGCGGATACCACATTTGCCATACAAACATTGCACTGATGCATCCTCTAATCAGTGCTGAATCTTGCCATTATCGCCTCCTTACTCTGTGTTCACTGCTGACTTTCTGTAATGCTGTTAAGGAAAATGACAACTTCTACTACCACACATGCAGACGAGGCTTTGCGACCACTATAACTTGGCTGAAATTGGTGCTAGGTTTCTGCTTAGCAGGCAAATAAATCTTTACAAGAGACAGTCTTCCTCCCTATGTTGTGTTATCAGATCATCATTAATTTGTATGTCTCTTGGTTGAACGTATTAGTTTCTTAGGAGTGACATTTGTGATGCGAGTGCATACTGATTTATACAAAGAATTATAACAGCTTATTAAAAAGGAAGAACATGTAATATGTAAACAATGCCCATGTTACTCCCACAAGCTCTCACTTCGATTGTCTGATGCAGACTCCCTTGTCCAATACAAGTGCAGTAAGCCTGGATATAGGATTATGATAAAGTGAGTGGTGGGATCAAAGATCCACAAACAATGTAGCTGTTTAACCTAATGTTTTATAGTCCTCACTATGCATTCATGTGAATTGCTACTTCTGATTAAATGACATACACTGTTTTTAGGCCACACATGTGGGAATAGGGTTCCAAGTTTGGTCGATAGGCCTGCATTACACACAACTGAAAGGCACTGTCCATGTCCAGCCACCTCTTTGCATTGGCATCTCTTACACATTAAAGACACAGATATTAAATTGCAAAGGTCAAGGTACGTACAGCAAGTCAAACCTTTTTGAAATTTCCATAAAAGTAGAGCAAGATAGAATTTTACAATATCTCTGCTACAATTTTTTAAATTGTGCTTGGATATTATTCCCCTGTCTAAATCTAAACATCCCCTCCAGTAGTGACCCATTGCTCCCCTTCAATGTGTGAACTTGTAAACACAGGCTAATAGTATGATATTGCTCTTGATGATATAAAACATCCTTGTTCTGGTAATTCCAACCTCACTCCTTCGGAACGCTCTGCTCTCCACTCCCTCCGCACTAATCCTAACCTTATTATTAAACCCGCTGATAAAGGGGGTGCTGTTGTAGTCTGGCGTACTGACCTCTACCTTGCCGAGGCACAGCGACAACTCGCGGATACCTCCTCTTATTTACCCCTCGATCGTGACCCCACCAAGGAGCACCAGGCCATTGTCTCCCACACTATCAACGACTTTATCCGCTCAGGGGATCTCCCATCCACTGCTACCAACCTTATAGTTCCCACACCCCGCACTTCCCGTTTCTACCTCCTACCCAAGATCCACAAACCTGCCTGTCCTGGCTGACCTATTGTCTCAGCTTGCTCCTGCCCCACCGAACTCGTTTCTGCATACCTTGACACTGTTTTATCACCCCTTGTTCAATCCTTTCCGACCTATGTTCGTGACACTTCTCACGCTCTTAAACTTTTCGATGATTTTAAGTTCCCTGGCCCCCACCGCTTTATTTTCACCATGGATGTCCAGTCCTTATATACTTCCATCCCCCATCAGGAAGGTCTCAAAGCTCTACGCTTCTTTTTGGATTCCAGACCTAATCAGTTCCCCTCTACCACCACTCTGCTCCGTCTAGCGGAATTAGTCCTTACTCTTAATAATTTCTCCTTTTGCTCCTCCCATTTCCTCCAAACTAAAGGTGTAGCTATGGGCACCCGTATGGGTCCTAGCTATGCCTGCCTTTTTGTTGGGTTTGTGGAACAATCTATGTTCCGTGCCTATTCTGGTATCTGTCCCCCACTTTTCCTTCGCTATATCGACGACTGCATTGGCGCTGCTTCCTGCACGCATGCAGAACTCGTTGACTTTATTAACTTTGCCTCCAACTTTCACCCTGCCCTCAAGTTTACCTGGTCTATTTCCGACACCTCCCTCCCCTTTCTAGATCTTTCTGTCTCTGTCTCTGGAGACAGCTTATCCACTGATATCTACTATAAGCCTACTGACTCTCACAGCTATCTGGACTATTCCTCTTCTCACCCTGTCTCTTGCAAAAACGCCATCCCCTTCTCACAATTCCTCCGTCTCCGCCGCATCTGCTCTCAGGATGAGGCTTTTCATTCTAGGACGAGGGAGATGTCTTCATTTTTTAAAGAAAGGGGCTTCCCTTCCTCCACTATCAACTCTGCTCTTAAATGCATCTCCTCCATTTCACGTACATCTGCTCTCACTCCATCCTCCCACCACCCCACTAGGAATAGGGTTCCCCTGGTCCTCACCTACCACCCCACCAGCCTCCGGGTCCAACATATTATTCTCCGTAACTTCCGCCACCTCCAACGGGATCCCACCACTAAGCACATCTTTCCCTCCCCCCCTCTCTCTGCATTCCGCAGGGATCGCTCCCTACACAACTCCCTTGTCCATTCGTCCCCCCCATCCCTCCCCACTGATCTCCCTCCTGGCACTTATCCGTGTAAGCGGAACAAGTGCTACACATGTCCTTACACTTCCTCCCTTACCACCATTCAGGGCCCCAAACAGTCCTTCCAGGTGAGGCATCACTTCACCTGTGAGTCGACTGGGGTGATATACTGCGTCCGGTGCTCCCGATGTGGCCTTTTATATATTGGTGAGACCCGACGCAGACTGGGAGACCGCTTTGCTGAACATCTACGCTCTGTCCGCCAGAGAAAGCAGGATCTCCCAGTGGCCACACATTTTAATTCCACATCCCATTCCCATTCTGACATGTCTATCCACGGCCTCCTCTACTGTAAAGATGAAGCCACACTCAGGTTGGAGGAACAACACCTTATATTCCGTCTGGGTAGCCTCCAACCTGATGGCATGAACATTGACTTCTCTAACTTCCACTAGGCCCCACCTCCCCCTCGTACCCCAGCTGTTACTCATTTTTATGCACACATTCTTTCTCTCACTCTCCTTTTTCTCCCTCTGTCCCTCTGAATATACCTCTTGCCCATCCTCTGGGTCACCCCCCCCCCCGTCTTTCTCCCTAGGCCTCCTGTCCCATGATCCTCTCGTATCCCCTTTTGCCTATCACCTGTCCAGCTCTCGGCTCTATCCCTCCCCCTCCTGTCTTCTCCTATCATTTTGGATCTCCCCCTCCCCCTCCAGCTTTCAAATCCCTTACTCACTCTTCCTTCAGTTAGTCCTGACGAAGGGTCTCGGCCTGAAACGTCGACTGCGCCTCTTCCTATAGATGCTGCTTGGCCTGCTGCGTTCACCAGCAACTTTGATGTATGTTGCTTGAATTTCCAGCATCTGCAGAATTCCTGTTGTTTTTGTTCTGGTAATTTCCTTTTAGGAAATTAATTATCTTTCTTATACTGTTTCAAGATCTTCAAGTAGCAATATAACTAGGTCACATAACTTAGGGTTCTAATTCATGGATCTGCTTTATTAAAAGTAAACATTCAGCAATAATAAAAGGCCAAACAGCAGATTATACTTGAGTACAGAAGGGATTCTTCCTGCTGTAGGTTTGCAGCTGAGTAGAACTATGCCCAGGTCAATGTTTCATAGCCCTTTTCAATTTACTAATGGGCTTTTATTCTTCTGCAGAATGAGTTTGTGCTGCAAATCCATATCTGATTAGTTTACTGCTGTTTGGTAGGAAGGAAATTAAGTTCTGGATGGGCCATTGATATTCTCCAAGGAAGAATTTAATCCTCATCATTGAGTAAGACATGAAACTGGAGGATGCATGATAGAACTTAAAAGGGTGGCATGGGGCTGTGCTATTGTTTGCATGATGAGGGGAGAGAGGGTCGGTGTTTTGCTACTGCTTGTGTGTGGGAAAGAGAAGGAGAGGGCTTTGGGGTTCTGACGTTTCTGTCATTTATCCTTTGGGTTTTTTTCTGTTTTGTGGATGTCTGTGAAGAATAGGAATTTCAGGTTGTACACTGTATACATTCTCTGATATTAAATTGAACCATTGAACCATACTTGTTGATTTCAAAAATAAGCTGCCAATTGTATTCAATATGCAAACGTGCAGAGAAATGAAGTTTTCCATTTTAAATTATGGAATTATTTTATACATTATTTTCCTTAATTAATGCTAGGCATTTATTATAATCATGGCAGAAAGATGTATTCTGCCTCCAGTTTCAGATGGCAGTACTGAAGCACAGTGACATCTTGTCGGTAGCAAACACAACAAACAAAACGACTAACTACTTTATTAGTCACACATTTTCTGGTAAACAATCACTGCAATCAATAGCCTATAACTTCCCTTTCTGAGCTGAGCTTTTAAACCACCTGTACAGCCTGGCATTTTTGCAGTGTGAATGGTTGCAGCGTGGCGTATATGGGCCAAATCAAGGCAGCAGGGCCCAGGCCCAAAGCATGGAATGAGCCAGTGTTTGGCCATTGCTGGAGCAGACCTGGAGGCAACTTAATGTGGCAGAACTGAAGCAAGTGGAAGCAAGGCAGAGATGAGGAGGATGGGCCCAGATCCAGGTCCGAAAGTGAGGAAAAACCGAAGATTTGATTGATTTAAGTGCCAGGCCAAATTGGAAAGGTCGGGTATGGGCCAGAACGAGGAGGCAGAGCCCAGGCCCAAGAGCATAGCAAAGCAGCAGGGCCTGGGTCTGAGAGTGAGTAGGCTAGATTGAAATAGTCAGGGGGTCAGGGCCAGAGGCAAGGGTTGGGCTGGTTCAGCTTGTTACTCAAAGAGATTTACTCGTCTGCGCTGAACTGAGGCTGTGACCTACAACCAGTGGGCTACTGGAGTGGCTGCACTGATGACTGGCTTCGCAGCTGTGGTCTCAGTCTTATGAACTTCAGTTGTTTCCTTGCTTTTATTGTTTGCATAATTTGGGGATTTTTTCCTGCACATTAGGTATTTGACAGTCTTTTATTTTAATTGGTTGTATTTTTTTTTGGTTTTGTGGCTGCCTGTAAGGAGGGGAATCTCATGGTTGTATATGGAATAAATACACTTTGAATTTTGAAACTATGTTCCAAGGATAACAATGAATTTTACTATTTTCTATCAGACTTAGTTTTGTCATACAAACAGAATGAAGAATATCCCAACTTTGCTATGGAAAATAAGGCATTAGCTAATTTATTTTATTCTGTTTTAGTCTGTTGCAGACTAACAGAAATATCTGTCCACATTTAGGATTGAAACATTTCCTTGATTACCTCTTCAAGGGCTCTGTCCTTCAGCATAACACAAACTCTCAACATAAATTATTTACTGTTCTTCAGTAATATTAGGCCTATTTAGAATTATTCCTGGAGATACAGATTTTTGCAAAACTTGGTAAAATTTATAAACTACACAAGCTTTGGAATGAGAACTGGGCACAAACATTTCTTTAATTCTCGTAACCAAAAAGTCAGTAATTTCAATTCTATCAGGAGACAAAGAAAATCAGTCCACTTACGTCTCAGCATTGATCTTTATTCAGAATTAGCTTTATTATCACTGACATAAGTTGTGAAATCTGTTTTGCAGCAGCAGTAGTACAGCACACTAAATAAAAATTACTGTAAGTTACAATAAGAAATATTGAAAAAAAAATGCAGAAAGAGAGCAGAAAGTGTGGTAGTGTTCATAGTTTCATGGTCCATTCAAAAACTGATGGTGGAGGTGAAGAAACTGTCATAAAACATTGAATGTGAGTCTTCAGGCTCCTGTTCCTCCTCCCTGATGGTAGTAATAAGGGTATGGTAGGTCCTGGATGATGAGAGTCCCTAATGATGAATGCTGCCTTCTTAAGGCATTGCCTATTGAAGATGTCCTCACTGGTCAGGAGGCCAGTGCCCATGATGGAACTAGCTGTGTTTACAAACTTCTGCAGCTTTTTCCAATCCTGGTCATTGGCATGTCCATACCAGACAGTGATACAACAAGTCAGAATGCTCTCCACAGTACATCTGTAGAAATTTGCTAGCGTCTTTGGAGACATACCAAGACTCCTCAAATTTCAAATGAAGTATAAGAATTGGTATGCCTTCTTTGTAATTGTATCAATCAGTAAGGCTTATGATAGATCTTCAGAGATGTTGACATCTAGGAACCTGTAACTGCTTACCCTTTTCACTTCTGGACACCTCGATGAGGACTGATGGTCCCTCGACTTTCCTTCATGAAGTCCACAATCAATTCTTTGGTCTCAATGATGTTGAATGCAAGGTTGTTGTTACGACATCACTCAATCAGCTGATCTATCACACGTTTGTGTGCCTCCTCATCAGCATTTGAAGTGATGGATATTCACTTCCTTTTTTTTGCTACGCTTGTTTTCTAAATGCAGCTGCCATTTGAAAGGTCACAAATGCCTGTAAGTAATCTTTCAAATATATTGCTTTCTTAAACTTCTGATCATAAATGAGAGTCAGTCTTCAGTTCTTAAGATGTAAATGGAAAGCTGTGATCAGCTAAAAGTTAAAAACACACTCTCTATAGAACAATTCTGCAAACAAGCTCTGCATTTAGCAGACGCTCTGTCTATGGGAAGCAAATGCTAATCACTGCACCTGCTTTATTCCTGCCCAGAGTAGAGTATAAGACAACGGGTTGTTTAATTTGGGTTGTCTCAAATAGAAAAGCTGACTCTCATGTTGCTTAGTTCAAGCAGGCTTGCAGAACAAATGGATAATATTATTTACCATATCAATATTGATGTTGGAGGATTACGTACTTAAGAGAAGTTAGTTTTACAGCATTAATCATAAACTGTGAACATTAATGTAAGATCTATTCTCCAAAACATGCTTTTAGACAGTTTGTATTAAAAGGAGATCTGAGGAAATATATACGTGCAAAATATCATATACATGTCACCAATGTGGAGGAGAAAGGGTATAAAAGTAGAGAGCAGTTCAGGCTTATTAAGAAAGGAGTAAGGAACGTCAAAAAGAATCCATGAAAGAAACATGGAAAAGCTAGAATCGATTCCTCCACTTTGGTTGCAGTGACGGATGATTCTTTCATCTGCAACTTATTAGTATGACTTTTTAGTTTGTAGGAATTGTATCTGAGTTTGGAAATCTTTTATATTTTATGTTTAAGAAATGGTTTATGTTTAAGAAGTGCTTTGTGCTTTATGTTTAGGAAATGTCTTATGATGAAGGAATGCTTTGTGTTTTAGAAATGGTTTGTAATTTGGAAATGTTTTATAATGTTTCAAGATTCAAGATAATGATTCAACGATTCAAGATAAGATAGAAATCCTCTGTGAGTTCTACATGTGTTTTAAGAGTGTTTCAATTTAAACATATATTATTGAAATTAAATGAACTGTGCTTTAAACTAATTTGTTAGTTAGAGGTATCTTCTCCTTTGTTGCGAGAGGGGACCCACCACTCGAATAGTGGGTATTGGCGGCTAAACTCATCATGGAGAATAAGCTGGGAAATAAACAAGTCTTTGAAGACTGGGCAGTTGCACTACAACCTCCCTTTAATGGGAGTATTCATGTTTTTTTATATCAGACAGAGCTTAAAGTTTTCATCTTGAGTTTAGAACTTTGTGGCCTGCAAACCCAATACAATTACACTGAGATTCTGCCAACAACATTTATGTCATCAGTGAATTTATAATTTATTTTTAAGTGCAAAAAAAAGTCTGGAGACAATGTGACATCACATTCACCTAAATTTATAAAGGAACAATTATTCCCTTATCTCCTGCTTATAAAACTTGGAAGTAGATAATCTGGTCCATCAAATCCATGGCAGAACACAGAGGAGTCATCCCATTGCCCTTTTCCTTACTTGTGCTCTTCAACTTATTTTCTCACACATGTGTGTGTTAATTTCCTTTGATTTTCCAAAGAGGTAATTTTTCAATTCTGCTTAGTATTTGTGCCATTTTAGTAAATATATTTTTTCCAAAATCCCCAATTATCTCAATTTCTCTTTCTCAGACATTGATCCTATGTTTAGGTTCTTAGGCATTCCCCCCCCCCTTCACATCTCAATCTTGAAATACAATATAGGAAGACTATAGCCATCTCAGCCCTCACTCTTCTCCAGCATCATCGATGCAGTGCAGATAGGTGATTAAAGCTGGGACTTTCCTGGTTTATATGACACTGTGACTATAAAGCCGATAGACAAGCTGTTAACAGACTGAACAAACACCTTCAACACATGTGCTGAAGACCATAGAGTGTATCATATTTACTGTAATCCCTCAGCTCCCCAGCAACCAATAAACAAAGGGCAACAAGCAAACTACCTGAAAGAAGACGGCAAAATGAAACTAACAGTGACCACAATTGGAAGGTAAATTTTATATTAGATCAACACATTCCTAGAGTTGTCTGAAATACCACACTCATTAAGGAACACATTATTACCAATACAGGTGGACCCTGCTGTCCTTTGAGGAAGAAGTTCACTAGGCTGGTTCAACATAGAAAGCTTAGGCTGAGCATATAATTATTTGCTGATTCAATGTCATTCGTTTTGTGTTACCCTCTTTCAGGCAAAGCTGAGGGGTGCTAACCCCAAGTTATTTCATTCTAATCTATTTTAGTAAATGCAATAATTATAACAGAGCGTTAAGCAAGGTTGGAGAATAATGACGAATGACTAAATGGTTTTCAATGTTTGTCTTGAATTATCATTCCATTCTTTGATTAATTATAACATTAGCTGCATGACTTCAAAATTACAGTGCCTCAAAGTTCCTTCAAAGAACAAATATCATTTCCAAGGATGGATTCTATTTAGAAAACAAAACACATATATTTTCTAAGCAATAATATCTTGAGTAAAAATCCTAGAGAGCTCAGATTAATAACTGCTGATTACAGTCAAAAGTGCTAGGCTTGATCTTGGCTCTGGGTACTTGGCAGGGTTGAGAATTCCTATCTACAGTGTATTATCTTGGGTTCAGTGTGTCAGACGGATTGGAATTAGTTCATTATTGTCACATGTACTGAGAAACAGTGAAAAGCTTGTCTTGCCCACTGTTCATATAGATCAATTTATTATGCAGTGCATGAGGTGGCACAATCTGAATTGAATTGACTTTATTACTTACATCCTTCATATACACGAGTAAAAAATCTTTACATTACGTCTCTGTTCAAATGTGCAATTATAATAATTTATAACAAATATTATATACAACAGGATAGTCAATATATCATAGAAATACAGTTGTGTCAGCATGAATTAATCAGACTGATGGTCTTGTGGAAGAAGCTGACAGGAAGTCTAGGATCCAGCGACACAAGGCAGGGTGAAGGCCCAGGTCTCTGAGCTTCTTGTCGAGCCTGGAGGGAATTATGGTGATGAATGCTGAACTGTAGTCCGAGAACAGCATTCTCACATAAGGATCCTTCTTCTCCAGATGTGTAAGTATGGTATGTACAGCTCTGGCTATTGTGTCATCTGTTGAACAGTTGTGTTGGTAGACGAATTGTAGGGGGTCCAGTCTGAGTGGTAGCAAGCTGCAGATGTAGTCCTTAACCAGCCTTTCAAAGCATTTGCTTATTATTGAGCTGAGTGTGACAGGATTCCAGTCATTCAGACATGTTAGCTTGGTCTTTTTAGGTACAGGAACAATGGTGGATGTTTTGAAGCAGGAGGGCACTCTACACTGGGAGAGGGAGAGATTAAAAGTGTCTGTAAACACACCTGTCAGTTGTGTCACACACATCCTGAGTTCTCGCCCTGGGACGCCGTCTGGTCCCTCAGCTCTGTGACTGTCCAGTCGTTGGGAACACCTGCATACTTCGGCCTTAGAGATGACCAAGCTGCCGGTCGCATCATCTGCAGGTCTCCTCAGAGGCTCAGTATTGGTGACATCGAATCGAGCGTAAAAAAGATTTAGCTCATCTGGG
This sequence comes from Mobula hypostoma, assembly GCF_963921235.1. Taxonomy (NCBI): domain Eukaryota; kingdom Metazoa; phylum Chordata; class Chondrichthyes; order Myliobatiformes; family Myliobatidae; genus Mobula; species Mobula hypostoma. The sequence continues at coordinate 103,823,860 of NC_086105.1, read as the reverse complement.
AGAGAGTCATCGATGTTGGAAACTGCACTGCACTTAGCTTTGAAGTCTGTGATGGTGTGCAGACCTTGCCATAAGCAAATCTAAAACAAGAACAATACAGAATAAAGCGTAACAGCTACGGCGAAAGTGCAGTGCAGGTAAAGAATGACATGCAAGCCCAAAATGACTGTGAGATCAAGAGTCCACCTTATCATACTAGGGAACCACCTTATAATCTTATTACGGTCGGGTAGAAGGTGTCCTTGAGCCTGATGGTCCATGCTTTCTAGCTTTTGTGTCTTCTGCCTGATGGAAGATGGGAGAAGAGGGAACATCTGGGATGGATGAGGTCTTTGATTATGCTTTGCCAAGGCATCAAGAAGGGTTGACATTGTCCATAGAGGAAATGCTAGATTCTGCGATGTGCTGAGCTATATCCCCAACTCTCTACAGTTTCCTGTGGTCATGTGCACAGCAGTTGACATACTAAGTCATTATGTGTCCAGATAGGATGCTTTTTACAGTACATTGACAAACATTGGTCAGGATTGTTGGGAATATCCCATATTCTTCAACCTACTAAAGAAATAGAGGCAGTGGTAAGTTTTCTTGGCTATGACATGTTTGGACCAAGACAGAATGTTGGTGATGTTTACTTCAAGGAACTTGAAGTTCTCAACCTTAATACTGTTGATGTAAACAGAAACATGTACACCACCCCTCTCAATGACTACCTTTTTTGTTTCACTGAAATTGAGGAAAAGGTTGTTGTTATGACATCATGTTACTAAGCTCTCTATTTCCTTCCTGCATCTGACTCATCATTATTTGAGACCCAACCCACTACAGTGGTATCATCTGCACACTTGTTCATGGAGTTAGAGCAGAGTTATGAGTGTACAGTAAGTTGACCAGGGAGCTGAGGATGAAACTTGTGGAGCATTAGTGTTTAGAATAATTGTGGCAAAGGTGTTGCTGCCTACACTTGCTCTTTGTAGTCTGTTGTTCAGGAAGTTAAGGATCCAGTTGCAGAAGGAAGCACTGCCTCCCAGAGTCAAAAGTTTGATGATGAGTTTTCTTGGAATTTTAGTATTGAAGGCAGAGCTGTAAACAGTACGCAACAATCTGACATTCTGTAGGTGATGTTAATGTTCAGATGCTCCAGAGATAAGCGTAGAGCCTGGGAGATGGTGTCCACTGTTTTGGCAGTAGGCAAAATGCAGTGGGTCATGTTTGTTTGGAAGGCTGGAGTTAACATGTGCCATGCCCAGCCTCTCAAAGCACTTCTTGATGATAAATGTTAGAGGTACCAGGTGGTAGTCATTAAGGCGTGTTACCTTGTTTTTCTTAGGTACGTGGATGATAGTGGCCTTCTTAGAACAAGTAGGAACCTCCAATTGAAGCACAAAGAGGTTAAGAATTCTGCAAATACCTCTAAGAGCTGGTCTATACAGTATCTAAGGACATGGTCATGGACATTATCTGGGCCAGGTGCTTTCCGTGGGTTCATTATTGAGAAGAATGATCTTACATCCATAACAGTGACTGCATGTTCAGATGAAGTGGAGAACATATTGATTAAATTAAAACAAAGCTTACATTTTGAATTTTCATCTCATATCAGGTTGGGCCTTGGGTCGTGGCCCCTGGTGCCTGCTATGATCAGGTGTCCTGGAAAAGGTCGGCATTAGGTGCTCCTGCTGGACGGTTCTTCATTCTGGTAGATCTTCGTTGCTGGGTCTCTTCATCGAGTGCTTCGGTGTGGTCTGGAAGTTGGGTGCTGATGGTGAGGGCTATGTGAGATCAATGTATCACTGGTCAGTACCATCTGGGTCTACGAGTTAGGTCAATGGAACAGCTCCTAGAAATCAGAAGATCACCAGATCTGAAAGAAGATTTAAAAGAACATTATTGGTATGTTCTTTTGTTCCCAAAGCTGATCTGAATACCTTAATTAATACTCTCAGTACTAATCAACAAGCTCCAAAACCTGTGTCTCTATAACTCTGTCTGCAAATGGATCCTTGACTACTTCTCCTGGAGACCACATTCAGTGTGGATCAGAAATAACATCTCCTCCTTGCTGACAATCAACACTGATGCACCTCAAGTATGGGGGACCAGCCCACTCTCTACTCTCTCTATACCCATGACTGTGTGACTAGGCACAGCTCAAATGCTATCTATAAATTTGCTGATGCCATAACTATTGTTGGCAGAATCTCAAATGGTGATGAGGAGGTGTACAGAAGTCAGATAGATCAGCTGGTTGAGTGGTGTCATAACAACAACCTTGCACTCAACAACCATAAGACCAAGGAACTGATTGTGGACTTCAGGAAGGGGAAGTCGAAGGAACACACACCAGATCACATTGAGGGATCAGCAGTGGAAAGAGAGAGCAGTTTCGAGTCCCTTGGTATCAACATCTCTGCAGATCTATCCTGGGCCCAAAATATTGAAGCAATTATGAAGAAAGCACAACAGCAGCTATATTTCTTTAGGAGTTTAGAGACTTGATATGTCACCAAAGACTCTCACAATTTTCTACAGAGGTACCATGAACAGCATTCTATCTGGTTGCATCAAAATTTGGTATGGAGGGGCCACGGCAAGAATTGTGAAAAGTTGCCAGAAGTTGCAAACTCAGCCAGCTCCACCATGGGCATTAACCTCCCCGGTATTAAGGTGGTATCAAAGAACGCATCACCCAAAACATGCCCTCTTCTCATTTCTACCATTAAGGAGGAGGTGCAGCAGCCTGAAGACACACACCCAACACTTTAAGAACAGCTTCGTCCCCTCTGCCATCAGATTTCTGAATGGACAATGAACCCATGTACACTACTTATTTCATTTAATTTTTTAAATAAATTTCATATTGTAATGTATAGTTTTTTTATTACTTCGTATTGCAGAGTACTGCTGCTCTAAAACAACACATTTCACGACATGTGCCAGTGATATTAAACCTGATTTGGATTCTGATTTTATAATTCTACTCAATACCAATTGTGCAGACTTGGAATATAAGAATAGTATATTAAGTTACTGAATGCAACATGTGCACTTTTCACACCAATAATTCTTTAGTCTTTCTAAAGGCCGATTGAGAAATATTTCAGTAAATTTGAAATTAGATTCAAATAAATAGGATGTCTTACTTCACAATGAAGTGAAAATTCTGAATGTAGGCTATGTTTTAAAGCAATCAGTTCACTTACCCTTGTGTAATTACTCAGAAGAAAAGAAACAGTTTATTCCCCAAATCATGATTGTGAGATAATTTCTAACTTCTTAATGGCAATGATAGATTTCTTGAAACCAGAAACTGACTGGGTGGGTAGTTAAAGTGGCCAATGTAACCACCACACTCTATGACCTTAATCTGCTCTTCTTAATGTATATTGCTTTCTGGTTCTACAATTATGATCAAATGCGACTTCATTTAAAGGCCAGTGTGTTGAAGTTGTTAGAACTAGCTTTGCAATTATAACTGATAACGGTGTGGAGATGAGAGGTCAAGGGCTATTATTTATACAATGCATTTTTAAGCAATAATTCACCAACAAAAATGGCAGTATGAGTACACCACCTCTCAATCAACATGTCAACATATCCATCTACCATACCAGGCATCTTCTTCCCCATCGGTGACCTCAGAACCTACAGACTCGAGTTACTTTTGCACCCGAAAGCCTATCTAAAACAATAGGTGTATATTTGAATATTCCTAAACGCCTCTAAACTTTTAAGGTTGTTCATACTGTTGTGTTTGTATGATGCATAAACATAGCAAAAAATTGAACCCACTATTTACAACACGCTTATTATCAAGTGCAATAAATTTCATGGGATCTCGTGAGAGACCTATCGGAGTTGAAACATTTCACCCACTTGGTTCATCTGCTGAACCTATTATTTTTAAAAAGCTGAAATGCAATTACCTTCACATTAACACCAGTATGTTTTATAGGATCATAGACCCATAGAAAAGTACAATGCTGAAACAGACCCTTCAGCCCATTTAGTTGGTGCTGAACCATTTGAAACTACCTACTCCCATCGACCTGCACTGAGACCATAGGCTTCCATACCCCCACCATCCATATACCCATCCAAACTTCACTGAAATTTTAAAATCATGCTTACATGCACCACTTGTGCTAGCAATTCATTCCACACTCTCACTCAATTGAGTGAAGAAGTTTGCCCTCATGTTCCCCTTAACCCGTGACATCTAGCTGGAGTCCCACCAAACCTCACTGGGAAAAGCCTGCTTGCATTTACCCTATCTATCGTCCTCATAATTTCATATACCCCTTTCAAATCTCTTCTCAATCTTTTGCATTCTAAGAAATAAAACTCTAACCTATTTAGTTTTTCCTTACAACACTGGTCTTCCCAAACCAACAACATCTCTGTAATTTTTCTCTGTTTCAAACTTGTTTACGTCTTTCCTGTAGGTAGGTGACCAAAGCTGCACACAATCCTCCAAATTAGGCCTCACCAGTGTCTTATACAACTTCAACATAACATCCCATCTCCTGTACTCAGTACTTTCATTTATGAAGCGTTTTTTATGACCCTATCTACCTGTGATGCCACTGAACTATAGAGCTCTATTCCCAAATCCACTTGTTCTATCGCACTCCTCAGTGCCTTACCATTTACTGTGTAAGACCCACCCTGATTGGTCTAACTGAAGGGCAACACCTCACACTTGTCTGCATCAGATTCCATCTGCCATTTTTCCAGCTGGTGCAGATCCCACTACAAGCCATGATAGCCTTCCTCCTTGTCCACTACAGCTCCAGTCTTGGTATGATTCACAAATATGCTGATCCAGTCAATCAGATTATTATCCAGAACATTGATATAGATAACAAACAACAATGGACCCAGCACTCCACTAGTCACAGGCCTTGAGTCAGAGAGGCAAACATCTACTGCCACTCTCTGGCTTATCCCACAAAGCCAATGTCTAAACCAATGTGCTGTCTCATCTTGAATGCTGAGCAACTGAACCTTCTTGACTAACTTCCCATTTGGGACCTTGTTAAAGGCCTTGCTAAAGTCCATTCAGACAACATCTACTGTCTTGCCTTCATCCACTTGCCTGGTAACTTCCTTGAAAAGCTCTCTAAGTTTGGTTAAACATAACTCACCATGCACAAAGCTATGCTGACTATCCTTAATCAGTCCATGTCTATCCAAATACTTATATATCCAGTCCGTTAGAATACTTTCCAATAACTTTCCCACTACTGATGTCAGGCTCACCGGTCTATGATTTCCTGGTTTATTTTTAGAGCCTTTCTTAAACAGCAGAACAACATTGGCTATCCTCCAATCCTCTGGTACTTCTCCTGTCGCTAAGGATGATTTAATTATCTCTGCTAGGGTCCCAGCAATTTTTGCACTTGCCTCCCGCAGGGTCCAAGGGAGCACCTTGTCAGGCCCTGGGGATCTATCCACCCTAATTTACCTCAGGGCAGCAAACAACTCCTCCTCTGTAATCTGTATAGGGTCCATGAAGTTGATGCTGCTTTACCTCATTTCTATTAGCTCTGTACCATCTCCAAAATAGATGCAAAAAAAAAAGGCATTTAAGATCTCCCACATCTCTTTTGGCTCCTCACATGGATTGCCATTCTGATCTTCCAGAGGACCAACTTTGTCCATTGCAATCCTTTCTCTTAACATATCTGTAGAATTACTTCACCTTGACTGCTAGGAAAACTTTATGCCTTCTTGTTCCTTAATGTTCCTTCTCAGATTATTTTCAGTTCTATCCTTGCTTTATAAACAATATAAGTGCAGCTTGATGTTGAAAGGTCAAGAAGAATATCAGCCTCGGTTTCTATTCTTGAATGTTATTCACTGACCTCCATTTCACAGCACACATATGATATGATTTGCAAACAGAATTTGAGTTGATGGAATTGTGTCTGTTGTGACTATGATCGAAGACACTGAAGATATACTGAAGTTGGTGATATAGAAGTCTTTTTGCATCACAAAAAGCATCATTATGGAGACACTCTCACTAGAAGCTCACAAATCCAAAGGTACATTACATGTTTATACCCTTAAGATCAAAGGTAACAATAAATGATTCAATAGAATTTCAATAATCAGAATGAGATTGTTTACCTCAATACTTTAGGTTATCAACTGATTCTTTTAAGATACATAGTGGAAATACATTGTAATTGATAAGAAATCTATAAAGGTCGAAAACCCTTTGGGACAAACTATTTGACACAAATATTCTAAAAAATTTTGATGACAGAGAACCAGACACCCAAAATTAATGTTATCAGAGCTATCTCTGAATACACAAAAACTACTGATTGCCTATACCTGTGACCATATTTGATATGCTTGGTGTCAATAATTCATCTGGTCTGCCAGCTTCAAAACAAGTCACAATGGAGCAAATAACTTAGCCATGTAACCTGGTTTGTTGCAAGCCAATTAACACTACTCCATTGTCTTAACATTTGGCTGTTGCACATGCAATCTCAGTCTGGGGGCCAGTTTAACTTTGATTTAATGGTTGCAAGTTACAATTGGAATTGAAGGCTAATTGCAAGCATCCTGACTTTATTTACATTTACAATGAGAACCAAAGATTGGTTCTTGCTTGAATTAATACATAATTCCAGGATACTCCCTAACAGTGCCTTTAACACCTGGGTGAACCCTTCCAAAATTAACAGCTTAGCCGGCTTAATATTTCTAGTAAAAACAATCACTTAAGCACCATCAACTTGCATACAAACTTAAATCAATGTGTGCCTGAAAGTATAGAAAGAAGAAACTATTTGTTTTCCATTTTCATTAATATGACATTCGTTTTCACTGGAGTATAGCATTAAGTAGCCTTTTCTACATGCTGAACAATATTAACTTTTCTTCTTCTGTTAAAGAATTTACAGAACCAGGTTACATGGCTTTATATTGTGTCCTTTAATGTTACAGTTATATACTTCCTGTTTAAAATCAGAAAAGAATATCCTGTTTATGCTGGATTCCTTTGGAACAATGTAGGAGGCCAATTCAGAGTCATAGATTTACTACAGCACAGAAATTAGTCATTTGGCCCATCTAGACTGTGCCAGACCATTGATCTACCTTGTCTCATTGACCTGTACTGGCACCATAGCCTTCCAAACCCCTCCAATCCATGTAGCTATCTAAGTTTCTCTTAAATGTTGAAATTGACCCCACATCCACACTTGCACCTGCATCTCACTCCACATGCTCACCACCTTCTGAGTGAAGAAGTTACCCCTCATGTTCAAGCTTCCTTTACAACCCTATCTACCTGTGATGCTACATTTGAGGAATTATGGTCTTATTCTCCGATACCTCGGTTCTACTGCACTGTTCAGTGCCCTACCACTCACTGTGTACTGCCTACCCCGGTTGGTCCTCCCTAAGTGGAACACCTCACATTTGTCTACATTATATTCCATCTGCCACTTTTCAGCCCATTTCACCAGCAGGTCTAGATCCTGCTACAAACTTCGGCAGCTTGGGTCCCTGATTGGAATGAAGAGAAGAGAAAAAAGAATTGCTTTTCCAGCTGTTTCATTGCAAACCAGAGAATCAAAGAAAGAAGTGCCCTTCAGAATATTGAATGGAGAGGAAAGGGGAAGGAAAGATGTGTCTGGTGGTGACATTGTCAAAGATGGGAGAAATTACAGACAATTACAGAATTGCAAAATTGCTTGATTGATTGAGACACAGCGCGGACTAAGCCCTTCCATTCGTTCAAATTCTGCCGCCCAACAACCCCCAATTTAACCCTAGCTTAATCACGGGACAATTTACAATGACTAATTAATCTATCAACTGGTACATCTCTGGACTATGGGAAGAAACCGGAGCACTCAAAGGAAACCCACGTAGTCATTTTTCTGTCCATTTTTTCAGGTGGTCTAGATTCCGCTGCAGGTTTTGATAGCCTTCCTCACTATCCATTCTGTCCCCAATCTCAACATCATTTTCAAATTTGCTGATCCAGTTTACCATATTATCATCCAAATCACTTATATAAATGACAAACAACAATAAACCCATCAACACTGATCCCTGCGGCACACCACTAGTTACAAACCTTCCGTCAGAGAGACGATCATCTACTACCACTCTCTGGCTTCTCAAGCTAATCCAGTGTTGAAGCCAATTTACTATTTTATCCTGACTGCCAAGTGACTGAACTTTCTGGACGAGACTCCCATGTGGGGCTTTGTCAAAGACCTTGCTAAATTCCATGTAGACAATGCCTACTGCCTTTCCATCAACTTTCCTGATATTCTCCTCAAAAAAAAACTGTATAAATTCAAAACAAATTTATTATCAAAGACAATAGATGTCACCATATACAACCCTGAGATTCATTTTCTTGCGGACATACTCAACAAAAGCATAATAGAATGGTAACCATAACGTAATCAATAAAATTGGGCTGGCTGGTGGTGTAGTGGCATCAGCACTGGACTTCAAGGTCCAGAGTGTGAATCCGGCCGGGTCCCAACCTGGACAGCAGTAGTATCTGTGCAGAAGAAAGGCCTGACAATCTGCTTCCGCATCTTGCCATGAAAACCCAATGGACAAATACATTATCCATAGGGTCGCCATGAGTCGATGACGACTCGACAGCACTCAACAACAACGATCAATGAAAGACTGCAATGGTTAGACACAACCTACTATGCACAGAACCATGTTGCTTAATCAGGACCTGTCTATCCAAATATTTATATATCTTGTCCTTTAGAATTGCTTCCAATAATTTATCCATGACTGACTGACATCAGATTTATAGTCTTATAATTTTCTGGCTTATTCTTAGAGCATTTCTTCAACAACAGAATGTTAGCTATCCTCCAGTTGCCCAGCACCTCACATTTTGTTAAGGACATTTAGAATATCTCTGCCAGGGCCCCTGCAGTTCCTGTACTAGCTTCCCACATGGTCCGCATGGATGTTTTGTCAGGCACAGGGGACTTATCCATCCTAATTTGCCGCAAGACAGCAAGTACCTCCTCTTCTGTTCAATAACTGCAAGTATCTTAAGAAGTAGAAGTATTTCTGGAATTATTCTGCCTGCAGTTATTCCAACAGAGGCACAGCTATTTCCTTTAGTATAGATTTAGAAGGCACTCAACAGGAAGTGGTTACACTGTTGACATTTTTCTCCACAATGTATTTATGTTAGGGCTGATAATCAACAGCCTCACGTTCTCTTCCCAAACTGTTAAGAAATTCCAGCCCTGTCTATCTGTTCTACCATGCAAAGTCCTAGCTGCCACGTGAAGACCTGTAGTATTGGATATGTTCCTCTCAACAGAAAATAGCCAGATTCTAATTTGTATGTGACTGACCTATAAGTTGTTTCCTGAAATTGAAGAAGGCCATTCCTTTGGACATCCATTGTTAATAAGGGATTAGTTGTCACAAAGAGCAATTTTAAAATTGATACATGAACTTGAAACCCACCACAGCAGCAGGGAAATTTAATCTCATATAATTAAATTCAAAAATGTATTTTCAGTAATGATAATGCTGTAACTATTGGAATGTTGTAAAAGCCCATCTGGCTTACTAATGCCCTTCAGGGATAAAAACCTGCCATTTTTGCTCACTCTAGCCTGTATATGACTACTGATCAAAACTCAAGGTTCCAAGTAAATTTATTATCAAAGTGCATATATGTCACCATAAATGGCCCTGAGGTTCACGTTCTTATGGGCAGGCTTAATATATCCACAAAAGAATAATAACTATAATGGAATTGATGAAAGACCGCACCAACCTGGGCATTCAAACAGTGAGCAAAAGACAACTGTGTAAATACAAAAAGAAAGACATAATAATAATAAATAATAAATAAATAAGCAATAAATATTAAGAACAAGAGATAAAGAGTCCTTAAAGGTGAGTCCATAGGTTGTGGGAACATTTCAATGATGGAACAAGTGAAGTTGAGTGAAGTTATCCCCTCTGGATCAAGAGCCTGATGGTTGAGAGGACCTGAACCTGGTGGCATGGGTCCTGAGGCTCCTGTGCCTTCTTTCTGCTGGCAGCAGTGAGAAGAGAGCATTTTCCGGGTAGTGGGGGTGTCCTGATGTGCGATGTTTCGTGTAGTTGTGCTCACTGTTGGGGAGGGCTTTACCCGTGATGGACTGGGCCATATAGATCAGCCTGAGCAACAGGTTAAGTCAGAGGCTGCCAGCTGTTATATCCTTGTGGGCAGGTTTGCTAGAGTTATTGGGGACGGTTTAAACTAATTTGACAGGGGGATGGGAATTGGACTGATAGGACTGGAGAGGGTTCAGAGGAGGATCACAATGATGATTCTAGGAATGAAAGGGTTACCACACATGGAATGTTTGATGGTTCTGGATCTGTACTCGCTGGAATTCAGAAGGATGAGGGGGGAATCTCATTGAAACCTTTCAAAAGTTGAAAGGCCTAGACAGAGTGGATGTGGAAAGGATGTTTCCCATGTGGGAGAATCCAGTTGAAAAGGGCACAGCCTCAGGATAGAGGGGCGCCCTTTCAAAACAGAGATGCGGAGACATTTTTTTTGCCAAAGGGTAGTGAATTTGTGGAATTTGTTGCCACATGCAGCTGTGGAGGCCAGGTCACTGGGTGTATTTAAGGCAGAGATTGATAGGTTCTTGATTGGACATGGCATCAAAGGTTACGGGGAGAAGGCCAGGAACTGGGGTTGAGGAGAAGAAAAAAAAGGATCAGCCATGATTGAACGGCAGAGCAGACTTGACAGGCCAGATGGCCTAATTCTGCTCCTATGTCCGATGGTCTTATGGCTGAGGATGGGGCAGATGGTATACAAGTAGATGTAGTGTGTAGTGAGACTGTGAGGAAAGACAGGCAGATAATAGGGCAAAACTGCAGTCAGTGGGATGAGATAAAGTATAAGAAGGGGGAAGAATTGAAAAGGGTGATGAATACAGTACTGAAGATGTTATATTTGAATGCACACAGTATATGGAATAAGGTAGATGACCTTGTAGCACAGTTAGTGATGGACAGATATGACATTGTGGGCGTTACTGAATTGTGGCTGAAAGAAAATCATAGTTTGGAGCTTTATATCCAAAGATACACATTGTTTTGAAAGGACAGGCAGTCCGGAGAGGGGGTGGAGTGGCTTTGTTAGTAAAAATAAAATCAGAAACTTAGAAACAGGTGACATAGGATCGGAACATGTAGAATCCTTGTGGGTAGAGTTTATAACTATAAGGTTAAAAAGACCCTGATGAGAGTTATATACAGGCTAGGATGTTGGCTGGCAAATCACAGTGGAAAACAGAAAAACCATGCCAGAAGGGCAATGTTACAATAGTCATGGGGGATTTCAATATGCGGGTGGATTGGGAAAATGAGGTTGGTGCTGGATCCTAAGAGAGGGATATTGTAGAATGCCTACAAGATGGCTTTTTAGAGCAGCTTGTGGTTGAGCCTAATAGGGAACGGCCGTTCTGGACTGGGTATTATGTAATGACCCAGATTTGATTGAGGAGCTTAAGATAAAGGCAGCGATCATAATATGATAGAATTCACCCCGCACTTTGAGGAGGAGAAGCTAAAGTCGGAAGTATCAGTATTAGAATGGAGTAAAGGGAATTACAGAGGCATGAGAGGAGCTGGCCGTAGATGATTGGAAAGGGACACTAGAAGGGATGATGGCAGAATAGAAATGGCTGGAGGTTCTGGGAGCAATTCAGAAGGCACAGAAACGATACATCCCAAAGATGAATCAGCATTCAAAAGGGAGGAAGAGGCAACCTTAGCTGACGAAGGAAGACAAAGACAGTGTAAAAACTGAAGTGAGGTCATGTAAGAGAGAGAATAGGCAAGGTGGAGTTACAATGGCACTCAATTGTGGGTCCTTCATGTTCATCTACTAAAACAGCTTAATTTCTCCCTTTGATGTCTCGCCTTTCCCCTGTCAGGGTGGATAAGGTTCTGTTGAAGACCCTGACGTGGAGTTGCACTCATATTGTCAGTTGTACTCATTGGTTCTTTGCGGTGATGGGACCTGCTCCCGTGGGCTCACGCCCGGCTGCTTTTCAATATTCCAAGGACACGGCCTAGAAGATGAGTGAGCCTTCGGGTTCTGAGGTTTTGCGGCCCCGTGGATAGGCTGATTCTAAGCCGTTGCTGCTGACTGAAGCGTCATGGGAATAAATGGGACATCGGGAGCAGCGGATCAGCTGTCGGAGGCTCTGCACTTTGTGAACCGTGCTTTCTCACCCTCTCGTTGGTGCGAGAGAGACTGTTGCCAATTCTCTGGGCAGAGGAATCAGGAAAAGAAAGCGGATGCCAGACTTTTAACACCATAAATCAGTGAGTTTTTTTTTAATGTCTCCCTGTTTGCTGTGAAAGAGGACACCTCTTTTTCCCTTTATTAGGGAGCACAGAGCCTATGGCATGATGAACTCTCGGGGTGAATGATGAATTTCTGTTGTACTGCAGATCACGGTCTTTATTGGGGGCTTTGCCATTGCTTGCTTGGTGGGTGGAGGGTGCTGATGCTTTTTTGTAGAAAGGGGTTGGGGTGGGGGAGGCTTGTTGTTTTGCTGCTGCTTGTGTGTGGTAGGGGGGAGTTGGGGGGCTTTGGGTTCTAATGTTTTAACTGTCATTCATTCTTTGGGGCACTCTTTGTTTCATGGAAGTCTGCAAAAAACAAGATTGTCTGGATGTATATTGCATACATTTTTCTGATATTAACTGGAACTACTGAACTAATAGAGCAAACATTCGTGGAAGGTAAGGGATTAGAAATCTTTTAAAAACCACCTGAAGATGGTTAAAAAAGCCATAAAGAGACAAAAGATGAAATATGAAGGTAAGTGAGCCAATAATGTAAAAGAAGATACAAAAACTTTTTTTTGATATATAAAGAGTAAAAGAGAGACAAGAGTGGATATCAGACTACTAGAAATTGACATGGGAGAGGTAGTAATGGGGGCAAAGAAATGGCGGATGAACTGAATAAATATTTTGCATGAGTCTTCACTTTGGAAGAACTAGTTGAATGCCAGAAATGTGAAAGTGTTGGGGCGGAAGTGATTGGCACTAAGGAGAAGGTCATGGAAAGCTCACAGGTCTGAAAGTAGATAATCACCTGGACCAGATGAACTACAGTACATATCAGGGTTCTGACAGAGGTAACTGAGGAGATTGTGGAGACGTTAGTCCAAGGCAAACCTGTTTTATGTTTACACAGAATGTAAAAAACATAAAACTGAAAGAGTCCAGTCCAATCCATAAATTGCAGAACTCTGGTAACATCCTCCGACGGAAATGAGAGAGTGGGGAGAGAGACTATTCAAACACAGAGGCCTTCCCTCGGCCATCACACACAAACACCTTATCCAGCAGCAGCAAGCAAAACAGCAATCACAGCAGCAAGCAGGAAGCAGGCAACCGGTGCTGAACACTCACTTGCCTTCCACATTCACCCCAATGTTTCAATTTTCTTCTACAATTGAACTGGTGAGAAATGATCGATCATGGGCTCTCACCTTATCTCTAATCTTCTTAGCCTCAGCTCCTGGGATTTTCTTGGAGACAGCAAAGCACTAGATCACTTAATTGATCTCCAAACTGTAAGTCACAGGCTCTAACAGTTCCTGAAACATATTTAAGATAAAAAAAAAGGTGACGTAGAAGAATTGAAATAAACAGTTTCGTGGACTATCTAGAAGATATCACACAAGGAAGTGTTGTTCGCTGGTGCCATCTTGACTGGAAGCTTCACCAAGACATTGGATCGTCACTCTGCAAATACATCATCTTTTATATCAGAAAAATGTCCACTTGAGGATAAAGATATCATGTGTGCTTCCCAGAAACATGCTACTCACCAACACACACAAAATGCTGGAGGAACTCAGCAGGGCAGGCAGCATCTATGGAGAGGATGAAACAGTTGATGTTTGGGCCAAGACCCTTTATCAAGACTGAAAGGGAAGGGGGAAGAAGACAGAATAAGAACCTTTCCAATTGGTAAAATGTTTCTGGATTATTAATGAAAGTCATTGCAGGCACAGTATGGTCTATGACTGCCTGCCCTCATGGAAAACCCAGTGCCCGAGTTGCCAACTGAAATAAAAGTAGATGAACTTATCTCTCTCTGTGAATAATGCCCCTGGTTACCTCTTTGTTTTGGGTAGAAAATTTTAAGACACCAGTGAGTTCAGTTTTAGCTACTGTGGTCTCAATTTTAAGTGGATCTTTAGTCCAGGCAAAAGAGCAGAATACCAGGTACCTCAATGATGACAGATTTTGAAAACCTCAAAGTGCAAATACATTATAAGTCAGATCCAAGGAAGAAGTGGATTTTCTGAAGATTCTAAGTGAGTGGTCTTTCCACTGCTAGGCATGTCTTCACCTCTTACCTAAAGGTATGACGTACCCTGAATGACCAGGGTATCCCACCAAATGAACTTCTCAGAAGCTAAAGACAGGAAGCAGTATTCCCTGCTAAGTATAGCATATCTTCTAGGAATTAAAATGTCTGGGAAGTCTGAAATTGCCCCTGAAGCTGTTCACTCAACTATCCCTGTGTCAGTATGGTGTCACAGATGACTTTTCCAAAGCAGCGTCATGCTGTACAGCCGTACACTGAATGCGAGGCTCCATTTTCTGCTGGGAACATGAATACCTCAACAGAAAAATGTCAGACACAGTCACTTGAATAAGGGTCAGACCATTTCTGATGGGCGTGAATTTACCTGACTGGGTGCCACAGTCACATAGCGGTTAGCATGACACTACTTCAGCTCAGGGCCATGGACTTCAGAGTTCAATCCCAGCATCCTCTGTAAGGGGCCTGTACGTCCTCGCCGTGGAATGTGTGGGTTTTCCCAGGTGCTCCATTTACCTCCCACCGTCAAAGACATACTGGGCAGGTGTGATCAGGTTAGGGTTAAGTTGGTGCTGTCAGGAATTGCTAGGATTACACTGCTCAAAAGACCAGAATAAATAAATAAATCACTAAATCACACATTACAAACTGAGGCTAATCAATTCAATTACTATGTACATTACATTACCTGTTCTAACATTAGTGCTGGAAAATTAGAGTTTTTCAAAATCACACGCTTTCCCTGAATTGATCTGGGTTGAGAGATGCTGTTGACTTGTGGAGTGGTGTTTTAAAGTGCCAAGCACTTCATATCCTAGAACCTATCATTTTCGTAAAATTTTTGGGTTCGTGTAATTAATATGGTCACATGTACTCCAATTATAGACATGTGTGCTCCAGCAGAATAGATTAGAGGACTCGTCTAGGGAGGCTATTTGGGTGGAACTGAGGAATGGGAAAGGTGTAGTGACGCTTACAGGGGTGTATTATAGACCACCTAATGGGGAGCGAGACTTGGAGGAGCAAATTTGTAAGGAGATAGCAGATATTTGTAGTAAGCACAAGGTTGTGATTGTGGGAGATTTTAATTTTCCACACATTGACTGGTAAGCCAATTCTATAAAAGGGCTGGATGGTTTGGAGTTTGTAAAATGTGAGCAAGATAGTTTTTTGCAGCAATACATAGAGGTACCAACTAGCAAAGGGGCAGTGTTGGATCTCCTGTTAGGGAATGAGGTAGGGCAGGTAACGAAGGTTTGTGTTGGGGAGCACTTTGGGTCCAGTGTTCACAACACCATTAGTTTCAATATAATTATGGAGAAGGATAGGACTGGACCCAGGGTTGAGATTTTTGATTGGAGAAAGGCTAA
This sequence comes from Mobula hypostoma, assembly GCF_963921235.1. Classification (NCBI taxonomy): domain Eukaryota; kingdom Metazoa; phylum Chordata; class Chondrichthyes; order Myliobatiformes; family Myliobatidae; genus Mobula; species Mobula hypostoma. The sequence goes on along the minus strand of NC_086105.1, from coordinate 103,808,095 downwards.
CTTTGAGGAGATGTGAAAGGATTTACAAGGAGTGGATTGGGACAATTTGTTTTATGGGAAGGATGTAATAGAGAAATGGCGGTCATTTAAAGGTGAAATTTTGAGGGTACAGGATCTTTATGTTCTTGTTATGTTGAAAGGAAAGGTTAAAAGTTTGAGAGAGCCATGGTTTTCAAGGGATATTGGAAACTTGGTTCGGAAAAAGAGAGGGATCTACAATAAATATAGGCAGCTTGGAGTAAATGAGGTGCTCGAGGAATATAAAGAATGTAAAAAGAATCTTAAGAAAGAAATTAGAAAAGCTAAAAGAAGATGAGGTTGCTTTGGCAAGTAAGGTGAAAATAAATCCAAAGGGTTTCTACAGTTATATTAATAGCAAAGGGATAGTGAGGGTTAAAATTGGTCCCTTAGAGAATCAGAGTGGACGGCTATGTGCAAAGCCATAAGAGAAGGGGGAGATTTTGAACAATTTATTTTCTCCAGTATTCACTAAGGAGAAGGATGTAGAATTGTGTAAGGTAGAGGAAACAAGAAGGGTAGTTATGGAAAGTATGATGATGAAAGAAGAGGAGGTACTGGTGCTTTTAAGGAATATAAAAGTGGATAAGTCTCCGGGTCCGGACAGGATATTCCCTAGGACCTTGAGGGAAGTTAATGTGGAAATAGCAAGGGCTCTGACAGAAATATTTCAAATATCATTAGAAACGGGGATCGTCCTGGGGGATTGGCGTATTGCTCATGTTGTTCCATTGTTTAAAAAGGGTTCTAAGAGTAAACCTAGCAATTATCGACCTGTGAGTTTGACGTCAGTGGTGGGTAAATTGATGGAAAGTATTCTTAGAGATGGTATATATAATTATCTGGATAGACAGGGTCTGATTAGAAACAGTCAACATGGACTTGTGCATGGAAGGTCATGTTTGACAAATCTTATTGAAGTTTTTTGATGAGGTTACTAGGAAAGTTGATGAGGGTAAAGCGGTGGATGTTGTCTATATGGACTCCAGTAAGGCCTTTGACAAGGTTCCACACGGAAGGTTAGTTAGGAAGGTTCAATCTTTAGGCATTAATATCGAAGTAGTAAAATGGATTCAGCAGTGGCTGGATGGGAGACGCCAGAGAGTGGTGTGTGTCAGACTGGAGGACAGTGTCTAGTGGTGTGCCTCAGGGATCTGTACTGGGTCCAATGTTGTTTGTCATATATATTAATGATCTAGATGATGGGGTTGTAAATTGGATTAGTAAGTATGCAGATGATACTAAGATAGGTGGAGTTGTGGATAATGAAGTAGGTTTTTAAAGCTTGCAGAAAGATTTACACCACTTAGAAGAGTGGGCTGAAAAATGGCAGATGGAGTTTAATGCTGATAAATAGTGCTACATTTTGGTAGGACTAATCAAAATAGGACATACTTGGTAAATGGTAGGGCATTGAAGAATGCAGTAGAACAGAGGGATCTAGGAATAATGGTGCATAGTCCCCTGAAGGTGGAATCTCATGTGGATAGGGTGGTGAAGAAAGCTTTTGGTATGCTGGCCTTTATAAATCAGAGCATTGAATTTAGGAGTTGGGATGTAATGTTGAAATTGTATAAGGCATTGGTCAGGCCAAATTTGGAGTATTGTGTACAGTTCTGGTCACCGAATTATAGGAAAGATGTCAATAAAATTGAGAAAGTACAGAGAAGATTTACTAAAATGTTGCTTGGGTTTCATCTCCTAAGTAACAGAGAAAGGTTGAACAAGTTAGGTCTTTATTCTTTGGAGCGTGGAAGGTTGAGGGGGAACTTGATAGAGGTATTTAAAATTATGAGGGAGGGAGATAGAGTTGATGTGGATAGGCTTTTTCCATTGAGAGTGGGGGAGATTCAAACAAGAGGACATGAGTTGAGAGTTAAAGGGCAAAAGTTTAGGGGTAACATGAGGGGGAACTTCTTTACTCAGAGAGTGGTAGCTGTGTGGAACGAGCTTCCAGCAGAAGTGGTTGAGGCAGGTTCGATGTTGTCATTTAAAGTTAAATTGGATAGATATATGGACAAGAAAGGAATGGAGGGTTATGGGCTGAGTGCAGGTCGGTGGGACTAGGTGAGAGTAAGAGTTCAGCATGGACTAGAAGGGCTGAGATGGCCTGTTTCCGTGCTGTAATTGTTATATGGTTATATGGTTATATGTGTCAGCCATAAGGTTATTTTTCACTGTGTGGCAATTTTGTATACAGCAAAGACAAGAAACTGCTTGCAATTAATCTGAATTTATGGACTACTGGGTAACATAGATTGGTTTTAAGATACAGCTACAGACATTTTCTCTATTACTCTTTCTTCCTACAGCACAACAGTAGCTACACTTTTAAGTTACTTTGGGATGACATGTGATGCAAATATTTCCATTTTTGTTTTAATAATAACCAAGTATGGATACTGAAGAAATTATCTGAAAAAATAATTTCAGAAATTTTACAGTGAAGGAATAATATCATGGGTTAGAAAATAAATCTAAGTAACCATTTTTGTTCATGAATTTTTAACAAAATTAAAGGATAAAACTTGAAGTTTTTGAACTCACTGATCCTCATGAGTAATAATCAAATAATAATAGATTGGAATTTTCCAGTTAAAAATAAGTAAGATGTCATAATGCTATTTCATCAGGGTCATAGAACATAGAACAGTATTGCCTTGGAACTGATCCTTGGGCTCACTTTGCTATGACCAATAACTAGGTCAACCTGAAGTGGATGACCCAAAATGTCAACTGTTCATTTCCCTCCATGGATGCTGCCTGAGTTAGTGAGCTCCTCCAGCTCCTTTGTGTGTTCATTCAGATTTCCAACATCTGCTGTCTCCTGTGACTCTACCTAATGTAGCCTCAGATTTTGGCTGTATCTATTTGGCTCCATATCTATGACCCAGACCAGATACTCTTCCACTTAGATGCCTGAACTGATTTGCAGTCTACTCATATCCAATCAAAAGACATTCTAGGTTCTAACATCTTGAAATAAATGTGTGAAATTATATCTCTGTTTATTCAAGCTATTTAGTGGATGCTGGACTTCATAATAATCACGTAGGTACGCAAAAAACAAGGGAGATTGACACACCTCTGAAGCTATCACAGAAACCTAACATGAGAGTGCCAAACTTCCTGACAAATAAGAGCTTTAGATTTTTCCATTCTACCCCTGGATCAGGCTGGACTTTAAATACTCTTTATGGGAGTAACTGCATCTTCACAGCAGTAAACAACTCCACTCTCTCAAGTTTCTACCTGCGTCCCTTTGTCCTGCAGTAATTGTTCAGCTTGAAATAATCCAGCGATTTTCTTAGTCTTCATTTACTTCAATCTTTTAATGACTTTATCACAATTAGCGTATCTCCTTTCACAAATAATGCAGGCAATATTATCATATTTCAATAAGAAAGAATATTTTCCATCAGGATTTCCAAACAAATTGTGAACCAAAATAAGCAAGGTAATTAGAAATGGTGGGCTAGTAATTCTTTAACGGGTCTATTTGAATGTGTGGATTAGCTAAGGGGTTTAAAGCTCAAAGTTCAAAGTAAATGTATTATCAAGGTACATACTGTATATGTCACCATATAACATCCTGAAATTCTTTTTTTTGAAGGCATGATCAATAAATGCAATAACCATAATAGAATCAATGAAAGACTGCACCAACTCAGCACACAAACCAATGTGCAAAAGACAACAAACTGTGCAAATACAAAAAGAAAGAAATAGCAATAATATCAATAAATAAATAAATAAATAAATAAGCAATATATATCGAGAAGAAAGGAGGAGGTCCTTGCTGTCTTGAGGAAAATTAAAGTGGATAAATCCCCAGGACCTGACAGGGTGTTCCCTCGGACCTTGAAGGAGACTAGTGTTGAAATTGCAGGGGCCCTGGCTGAAATATTTAAAATGTCGCTGTCTACAGGTGAGGTGCCGGAGGATTGGAGAGTGGCTCATGTTGTTCCGTTGTTTAAAAAAGGATCGAAAAGTAATCCGGGAAATTATAGGCCAGTAAGTTTAACGTCGGTAGTAGGTAAATTATTGGAGGGAGTACTAAGAGACAGAATCTACAAGCATTTGGATAGACAGGGACTTATTAGGGAGAGTCAACATGGCTTTGTGCGTGGTAGGTCATGTTTGACCAATCTATTGGAGTTTTTCGAGGAGGTTACCAGGAAAGTGGATGAAGGGAAGGCAGTGGATATTGTCTACATGGACTTCAGTAAGGCCTTTGACAAGGTCCCGCATGGGAGGTTAGTAGGAAAATTCAGTCGCTAGGTATACATGGAGAGGTGGTAAATTGGATTAGACATTGGCTCGATGGAAGAAGCCAAAGAGTGGTAGTAGAGAATTGCTTCTCCGAGTGGAGGCCTCTGACTAGTGGTGTGCCACAGGGATCAGTGCTGGGTCTATTGTTATTTGTCATCTATATCAATGATCTGGATGATAATGTGGTAAATTGGAACAGCAAGTTTGCTGATGATACAAAGATTGGAGGTGTAGTAGACAGTGAGGAAGGTTTTCAGAGCCTGCAGAGGGATTTGGACCAGCTGGAAAAATGGGCTGAAAAATGGCAGATGGAGTTTAATACTGACAAGTGTGAGGTATTGCACGTTGGAACGACAAACCAACGTAGAACATACAGGGTTAATGGTAAGGCACTGAGGAGTGCAGTGGAACAGAGGGATCTGGGAATACAGATACAAAATTCCCTAAAAGTGGCGTCACAGGTAGATAGGGTCATAGAGACAGCTTTTGGTATATTGGCCTTTATTAATCAAAGTATTGAGTATAAGAGCTGGAATGTTATGATGAGGTTGTATAAGGCATTGATGAGGCCGAATCTGGAGTATTGTGTTCAGTTTTGGTCACCAAATTACAAGAAGGATATAAATAAGGTTGAAAGAGTGCAGAGAAGGTTTACAAGGATGTTGCCGGGACTTGAGAAACTCAGTTACAGAGAAAGGTTGAATAGGTTGGGACTTTATTCCCTGGAGCGTAGAAGAATGAGGGGAGATTTGATAGAGGTATATAAAATTATGATGGGTATAGATAGAATGAATGCAAGCAGGCTTTTTCCACTGAGGCAAGGGGAGAAAAAAACCGGAGGACATGGGTTAAGGGTGAGGGGGGAAAAGTTTAAAGGGAACATTAGGGGGGGCTTCTTCACACAGAGAGTGGTGGGAGTATGGAATGAGCTGCCAGACGAGGTGGTAAATGTGGGTTCTTTTTTAACATTTAAGAATAAATTGGACAGATACATGGATGGGAGGTGTATGGAGGGATATGGTCTGTGTGCAGGTCAGTGGGACTAGGCAGAAAATGGTTCGGCACAGCCAAGAAGGGCCAAAAGGCCTGTTTCTGTGCTGTAGTTTCTATGGTTTCTATGGTTTCTAAGAGATGACGAGTCCTTGAAAGTGAGTCCATAGGTTGCGGGAACCTTTCAGTGATAGGGAAAGTGAAGTTGAATGAAGTTATCCCCTTTGGCTCAAGAGCCTGATGGTTGAGGGGTAATAACTGTTCCTGAACCTGGTGGTGTGTGTCCTGAGGTTCCCATACCTTCCTCCTGATTGGACAGTGAGAAGAGAGCATGTCCTGGGTGGTGAAGGTCCTTGATGTTGGATGCTGCTTCCCTGCAACATCGCTCTGTGTAGATGAGCTCAATGATGGGGAGGCCTATACCTGTGATGGATTGGGCCATATCTACTACTTTTTGTATGATTTTCCATTCAAGAGCATTAATGTTTCCATACCAGGCTGTGATGCAGCCAGTCAATATACTCTCCACCACACATTTATAGAAGTTTGTCAAAGTTTTAGATGTCATGTCGAATCTTCATAAACTCCTAAGGAAGTAAAGATGCTGCCACGCTTTCTTTGTAATGGTACTTCCATGCTGGGCCCATGATGGGTCCTTTGAAATGATAGCACTGAGGAATTGAAGGTTGATGACCACCTGTGATCCTCTGTTGAGGACTGGTTCATGAAATTCTTGTAAACTCCACCTGAAGTCAATAATCAGCTCCTTGGTCTTGCTGACATTGAGTAAGTGTTTGTCATTGTCAGCCAGGTTTTCAATCTCCCTCCAATATGCTGATTCATCACCACCTTTGATTCGGCCTACGATAGTGGTCATCAGCAAACTTGAAAATGGCATTGGAGCTGTGCTTAACCACACAGTCGTAAGTGTAGAGCTAGTAGAGTGGGGGGGGCGGTTAAACTCACAGCCTTGTGGTGTGTCTGTGTTAATGGAGATTTTGGAGGAGATGTCGTTACCAATCTGAACTGACTGAGATCTGCAAGTGAGGAAATCGAGGATCAAGTTGCACAAGAAGGTAATGACGTCAAGATCTTGGTTGATTGATGCGTTTTGAGGGGGTGATGATATTGAATACTGAGCTGTAGTCAATAATAAGCATCCTAATGTATGCATCTTTGCTGAACAGATGTTCCGGAGTTGAGTTAGCCAGTTAACTCCTTGAAATCTTGGATGATCTGACTGTAACCACAACTCTGCATTCCTGTCTACCTGCAATAGCTTTTTTCCTTCTTTCTTGTCAAATATCTATTTACCCCCACCTTAAAATTATTAAAAGACTCTGTTTTTGTCCACTTTGAAGAGTTGCCGAGACCACCAGTCTTCTGAGAGAAAAAACCCTCTTGAACGGATGAACTCCTATTATTAAAGTAATCTGAAACATTCCTCACAGGGGAAAGATGGTCTCCACACCCATCCTGTCAAGATCCTTCAGAATCTCATATGTTCCAGTTAAGTACACACTCACTATTCTAAACTCCCAGGGATAGCAGCCTAATTTGTACAACTTTTCTTCATAAGACTAAACATCCATTCCATTTATCACCCTGGGAAACAATGTTTGAACAGCTTCTAATGTACTTAATGCTTTCTTAAATAACAAGATAATACTGTATCCAATAACCCAGTTGTGGTCACCAATATTCTTTGTAAATGATGCTTACTTTCCCTGGCAATTAATTTTAACAAGTAGTTCATCCTTTTACTTACCTGACAACAAATCTTGTAAGTATCCGATTCTATGTTCTCCGTTTTGGAGCTGGGGAGAAATGATCAGAGGGATAATGGGAGACATGCTGGAGAGAAGAAGAATATAGTTAACCAGGGATGGGGGTGTGTAGGCAAGAGCAGGTCAGAGGGTGTGGTTTAGGGGAGATAACTGATGAATAAGTGACTGTAGAAAGTGGCTTTTGGGCAGGAAAGAAGAGAGTGCAGGAGAGAAGATTGGAGAGTGCTGTGATGAATTGGTGAGAAGATTGGGAGAAGATGGTCAGGATGCTAGGAGGTGATTAATGAGTAGGGGCAAAGGAAGGTGTTTGTGATTAGTTCAGAGGGTAAAAGACCTCAGGAATACGACAGAGAAATTCATGGAAGAGAATGGGGAGATGATCACTGGGGTGGAGATAGGTCTACACTTATGGGAGGATGCCAGTGGAGTCAAGGAGATGGTAATAACTATGGAGTAAAGTAGCAGAAAACAGGAACTTTCTTTTGAAAGTTCAATTCATTCTTGAAAAAACCCTGTCTGCTAGATTTCTTGGCTGTGCTCAGGTACAGTGGGTAAGAAATAACTCTTCACTCTTCACTTACAAGTGGCAGAAATTGCTTTTCTATCTTGGTCTCACAATATAAAAAAAGTGAGCTTACATTCATTATATGTCCAGTGAATGCAGATCTGAGCTTTGCTTCCACAGATACTCAGTTAATTGAATGCATGGCAATAGCAATGAGCCTCAAAATCTTTCCATGTCACAGAACTCTTAATTTTTGAAACAATTGGATTCAAGTTATTTCTCCCGATGTTGAACTTTGAAACTCCTGCACCATTTCTAAGGGAAGAAGAAGAAGAAAGCCCTTAACTCCGAGTAGTGTCATTGGGACGCCATCATAACAGCACTTTTTTAGCGGGCTTTCTTATTTTTATGAGGTCGAGTTGCTAGCTCGACGCTCAACCCCGCACGGATGGAAAGCATGCAAGGGAGCCGGCTGGACTCAAACTCGGGAGCCTTCGCTCCGAAGTCCGGCACTGATGCCACTATGCCACCAGCTGGAGATTTCTAAGGGAAGTTAAGAGTAAAAATGGGCAGTCAGTCCCAATAGTGTTTGACGGTTGGGTACTTTACACCTGAACTGGAGGGGAACTAACATCCTTGCAGGAAGGTTTGCTAGTGCTGCTCCGGGGGGTTTAAACTAGATTTGCAGGAGGAGAGGAACCAGAGTGTTAGAGCAGATAGTGAGGTGGAAGAGGGTAAATGTCATGCGAGAACTGCAAGTATAGTGCATGGAGTAAAGCCAGATCTAACATATAAAGAGGCTTTGAGGAAAGAGAAATAGAATAAAGGGCTTAAAGGTAGTAAGGCAGAAGGGCTAAAGTGCATGTACTTCAATGCAAGAAGCATCAGGAGCAAAGCTGATGAACTGAGAGCTTGGATACATACATGGAATTATGATATAGTGGCCATTACAGAGACTTGGCTGGCACCAGGGCAGGAATGGATTCTCAATATTCCTGGATTTCAGTGCTTTAAAAGGGATAGAGAGGGGGGGAAAGGGGAGGAGGGGTGGCATTACTGGTCAGGGATACTGTTACAGCTACAGAAATGGTGGGTAATGTAGCAGGATCCTCTTTTGAGTCAGTATGGGTAGAAGTCAAGAACAGGAAGGGAGCAGTTGTTCTTTTGGGAGTATTCTATAGGCCCCCTGGTAACAGCAGAGAATCCGAGGAGCAGAATAGAAGGCAGATTTTGGAAAGGTGCAAAAATGACAAGGTTGTTATCATGGGTGACTTTAACTTCCCTAATATTGATTGGCACTTGATTAGTTCCAATGGTTTAGACAGGGCAGAGTTTGTTAAGTGTGTCCAGGATGGATTCCTCTCACAGTATGTTGACAGGCCAACTAGGGGGAATGCCATGCTAGATCCAGTATTAGGTAACGAACCGGGTCAGGTCACAGATCTCTCAGCGGGTGAGCATCTGGGGGACAGTGACCACTGCTCCCTAGCCTTTAGCATTATCATGGAAAAGGATAAAATCAGAGAGGATAGGAAAATTTTTAATTGGGGAAAGGCAAATTATGAGGCTATAAGGCTAGAACTTGCGGGTGTGAATTGGGATGTTTAGGGATCTCCTGCAGGATGTTAAGGATAAATTTGTCCCGGTGAGGAAGATAAAGAATGGTAGGGTGAGGGAACCATGGGTGACAACTGAGGTGGAGAACCTAATCAAGTGGAAGAAGGCAGCATACATGAGGTTTAGGAAGCAAGGATCAGATGGGTCTATTGAGGGATATAGGGTAGCAAGAAAGGAGCTTAAGAAGGGGCTGAGGAGAGCAAGAAGGGGGCATGAGAAGGCCTTGGCGATTAGAGTAAAGGAAAACCCCAAGGCATTCGTCAATTATGTGAAGAACAAAAGGATGACAGGAGTGAAGATAGAACCGATTAGAGATAAAGGTGGGAAGATGTGCCTGGAGGCTGTGGAAGTGAGTGAAGTCCTCAATGAATACTTCTCTTTGGTATTCACCAATGAGAGGGAACTTGATGATGGTGAGGACATTATGAGTGAGGTTAATGTTCTGGAGCGTGTTGATATTAAGGGAGAGGAGGTGTTGGAGTTGTTAAAATACATTAGGACGGATAAGTCCCCGGGGCCTGACGGAATATTCCCCAGGCTGCTCCACAAGGCGAGGGAAGAGATTGCTGAGCCTCTGGCTAGGATCTCTATGTCCTCGTTGTCTATGGGAATGGTACCGGAGGATTGGAGGGAGGCGAATGTTGTCCCCTTGTTCAAAAAAGGTACTAGGGATAGTTCGGGTAATTATAGACCAGACAGCCTTACGTCTGTGGTGGGAAAGCTGTTGGAAAAGATTCTGAGAGATAGGACCTATGGGTATTTAGAGAATCATGGTCTGATCAGGGACAGTTAGCATGGCTTTGTGAAGGGCAGATCGTGTCTAACAAGCTTGATAGCTTTCTTTGAGGAGGTGACCAGGCATATAGATGAGGGTAGTGCAATGACTGTGATTTATGTGGATTTTAGTAAGGCATTTGACAAGGTTCCACACGGTAGGCTTATTCAGAAAGTCAGAAGGCACGGGATCCAGGGAAGTTTGGCCAGGTGGATTCAGAATTGGCTCGCTTGCAGAAGGCAGAGGGTGGTGGTGGAGGGAGTACATTCAGATTGGAGGATTGTGACTAGTGGGGTCCCACAAGGATCTGTTCTGGGACCTCTACTTTTCGTGATTTTTATTAACGACCTGGATGTGGAGGTAGAAAGGTGGGTTGGCAAGTTTGCAGACGACACAAAGGTTGGTGGTGTTGTGGATAGTGTAGAGGATTGTCGAAGATTGCAGAGAGACATTGATAGGATGCAGAAGTGGGCTGAGAAGTGGCAGATGGAGTTCAACCCAGAGAAGTGTGAGGGGCTACACTTTGGAAGGACAAACTCCACGGCAGAGTACAAAGTAAATGACAGGATACTTGCAAGTGTGGAGGAGCAGAGGGATCTCGGGGTACATGTCCACAGATCCCTGAAAGTTGCCTCACAGGTAGATAGGGTAGTTAAGAAAGCTTATGGAGTGTTAGCTTTCATAAGTCGAGGGATAGAGTTTAAAACTCATGAGGTAATGATGCAGCTCTATAAAACTCTGGTTAGGCCACACTTGGAGTACTGTGTCCAGTTCTGGTCACCTGACTATAGGAAGGATGTGGAAGCATTGGAAAGGGTACAGAGGAGATTTACCAGAATGCTGCCTGGTTTAGAAAGTATGCATTATGATCAGAGATTAAGGGAGCTAGGGCTTTACTCTTTGGAGAGAAGGAGGATGAGAGGAGACATGATAGAGGTATACAAAATATTAAGAAGAATAGATAGAGGGGACAGCCAGCGTCTCTTCCCCAGGGCACCACTGCTCAATACAAGAGGACATGGCTTTAAGGTAAGGGGTGGGAAGTTCAAGGGGGATATTAGAGGAAGGTTTTTTACTCAGAGAGTGGTTGGTACGTGGAATGCACTGCCTGAGTCAGTGGTGGAGGCAGATACACTAGTCAAATTTAAGAGACTACTAGACAGGTATATGGAAGAATTTAAGGTGGGGGGTTATATGGGAGGCAGGGTTTAAGGGTCGGCACAACATTGTGGGCCGAAGGGCCTGTATTGTGCTGTACTGTTCTATGTTCTATGTTCTAATCAAGAAAAACTGCAGGCTAGAAAATACATTGATGAATCTGGAGCTCTGAACTTGCAAGTTTGTATGAAACTATCAGTACTGCTCTTCATTTATCAAGATGAAGAGCTCCCAGAGTCCACCTTAAAACTGTTACCTATTCTCCCACTCCTTTCGTTACTGATTGACACGTTGTGTGCTGTGATAAATGTGAGAGAGATGCTAAACCAGAGAGATGATAAACCAAAGAACCTATCAGAAAACAGGTTAGAGGTCAAAGAAATGCCGGAGGATCATGTTTTAGTCATCATTGTACTCAATCTCTCTCATTTCCTTTCTTTCAAGACTGTAGAAGCCACAGCCAAACTGCCATGAGAAGATTTTGGAAGCTCAGGCCCTCACTATATTCATGACATACTGAGATTTTAAGGGAAACAAGAGATACAGGAAAGTGAAACTGAGGTAAAAGATCATCCATGGCCTTACTGAATGGTGGAGCAAGTTTAAGATGCTGAATGGCCTACCCCTGCTTTGATTTCTTCTGTACTTTGCCATTATTGTTGTGGAAATCTCATGTGTGGTTACAGCAACACTTCCACCATATTTCTGTTAAGTCTATTACAGTGAGGACTAGTTACCGAAAATCCCCAGCCTATTCCGAAACCTTGATGTTGTGAGTAATAGGACATGGTTGCATTGGACTGGTGCTACGCTGTGCTTCACTGCTATCCACTCTGAACGATCTCAGTACATTATTCTCTATGTCTCTCACCACTCAGGAGAAACCAGGAACATCATGAAACCTTCTGCACCTTTGGAGCTGGGTTTCTTGGAGATGATTAACATCAAATCAAAGTAGATGCACACTCTAGAAGTGGAAGCTGTCACCACACCGTGATTAACTCTTGACTATTAACAGCCTTTACTGATTGACCTTCATCTGCCTCAAAATAAACACAGGGGAGGAATTGATGGAGCTTTTCTGTGACCAATGAGTCTAACTAAATGTTAAAAAATAATAAACCTGTTACCTATGAACTCATAGTAGGACTGATTTGCTGAAGTTATGCAGTTTCCAGACAGTTTAAAGTAAAGAGCTGAACAGCAGAATTCCACAGAGTCAGGCCAACTATTTTTATTTTGTTGACAGTTCTATAATCCCCAAGCAGTAATCTTCTGTATGCTAATTACACTAAGTAATCCCACACCTATAGTACTGACATGCCTGCACATGCACTCCTTGGCTGATATAATGATACAGAGGGTTAGGCAGAACAGTGTGACATTTTTCCTTCCATTTACTATGAACCACTTATCAAACAGATCATTTACTTCTGGCCAAAAGATAAGTTTCAGGAAACTGAGGAAGAAACCATTCAGTTTAACTGTAATCATGTTAGGGTACTGTAACGTTAATGAAATACCAGAGCTAATTTCACTCTATGCAGTGGACATGCTTAATCAGTGAGTTGACTAGAAAGGTTCCCAATTTTAATCCCAATCTGACCTGTCGATCTCAGCTGGGTCAGAGGAAAAGGGAACAAAATTAACCTCACTGAAGAAAACTTCTTGGACAAGACTCCTGCTTCTTTTGACGAATACTTCTTGGAGGTGGATGTTTCCAATCCAGAGACAGCATTAGTTTAATTAGGAAAGCTACCCCTTCCTCCTCAGTGTATACCAGCTTTAGTTTGGATTTAGTTCTCATGTCTCTTGTGTTCATCGATTTTAGATTCAAGGTGCAATCCAAAGACCTACATTGACTCTCCAGTGTAGTATCGACTTCACTGAATGAAGGGCCGTCTTTTGCTGAGAAGTTACACCACAGTCCTGTCTGCCTTCAGGTAGATGAAAAAAATGCATCTAGGGGACTAGTTGAAGAGGAGCAAAAGAGTTATCCCTGGTGTTGTGGAGAATTTCTGCCTCTTGATCAACAAAAAAATGCAGGGGTTATCTAGTCATTGTCACACTGCTGCTAGTCAGACCCTTGTTAAAATTGGCTGCCACTTCTCCCATGTTTCAATGACCAAACTTCTAAAGTATATTTCATTGGTTTTCGTGTAGCTTGTAACCTGGTAAAGGCAGATTACTGGCGCCTTAAAATCAGTTGCTTCGGGCAGATGGGGCCCGTCAGTTGTGGCTGGCAGTTCATCTAGGAGAAGGAAAACCCTGATCTCAAACCTCCACTGCCTGGCGCTATACATGCAAGGCATGGGGACAGCTTCGGAAGTAAACCCCGAGGGAAAAATCCGGAGCTGGAGTCCCTAAGGCAGTCCTACACTGAGTTCAATGCTGACTGGCAACTCCTGTGATGCTACTGGTACCTACCTGTATTGGTCTCTGCCATTCCTTTGAGTTCATCAGTTGCGTGGAGCACACACACAGGCAACAGCTTGCTCTCCGTATCGTACTGCCCTGGCTTGTGTATCTAGACAGCTAGGGCACAATGTCCTGGCCAACTCTGACCGACGGAGGCCCCTCACAACTGAGATCATGAAGAATGATCCTTCTTCTTTTCTGACGGAATGCTTATTAAAACTGATCAATCAGGTGAGATATTAAAATATAAGGAGTCCCCATGTCTTGTCTGCAGATAAATATGTCTCAACAGATGAGCCTTCTGGATTGATAACAAACCTGAACCATTTGCCTGGCTACTGATCTGCACCACCCTCTTCAAGTCTATTGCATTTTCAAAGCTATTCAAAACTGTGTAAATAGAGATAAAAGGAAGCATAAACAGCAACCAAATCCTACACTGAGAAACCATTGTTTTATAGCAAATGATTTATGAGGTAAACTAATAACTGGACATGTTTCATGAGAAGGGTAAGAGCCAAGACAAGAATGAAAAATACTGGAAACATGCCAGGTCAATCCTGATGGACTGATATAAATAAATGAGCTGAAGTTGCAAGTGTGGGCCCTCTTATAAATATGTTGTGTAGCAGGGTCTGTACTTGACACATGACCACAAATGCTGACACACTGCTCTGGTGTTTTCAGCACTTCCTCTTCCTGCTTTAGATTTCCACATCTCAGTATTTTCGTTTTGACCAAGTAAGGGATGTTCACTTAGCACCAGAAGATTTTGGGAACATAAGCAGTAATTCAAAGTCAGATAAGTGTCTTTTATATAAGCAGTAGAGGGGCATTTTGTGATATACAGTATACAGATAGATATTGAAATATTTGCAGATCTGTCCGGCAATGTTTACAAAAATATTTCACTGGCTTCTAAACCCAGTAGTCTACAAATCTGTGCTCATAATATACATTTTTGGGTACTCACAGATCCAATGTCCACACACCCCATCCCTTGAGAAACCTGTGCTCTTCTTTTACTAAAAAGTGAACTATCTACTACATTGAAATTATTGGAACTAATTATCTTAAAGGGAAGAAAACAAACAAGTGATATTCTTTTGCCATTAAACATCAAAAATAAATTATGTCATCAAGTATTTTCATTAAAAGTGTCTTACGTTCCAGCTATGAGCTACTGAAAGTGTCATAAAATATGTAAAAAGACCATTCAAACTACATCATCACCAACTAGTGGGTACCGTTTCACGTGAATCTCATCTTCCAGCATTTGGCTTATAGTCCTCTATGCCTGGGTGATTCCAGTGCTCATCCAGACACTATATTCCAGGTAGTCACCAGTATCTGGCTGCAGAATATCCCCCTTAGATCCATTTTCCGAATGTTACAAATAGAGCTCCTCTCAGTGGTTACACTGTAGTCAAATCTCAAAACATAATGATCAAATAGGCATCTTCAGGAAATAACGGCTCTCATCTTCAGGGGTGGGTTTGTGATGAGGTTGGCAAGATGTCATGAAGCTTTGGTTCCACAGTGGTGTGATAGACTGAGGATGGGCAGTGTTTTCCCTTCCCTCTCCCACACTTATTTCTGGAGTACTGTTTTTGCACTAGCCCCCTCTATGTAACTACTTCAAAGGCACAGTGGTTATTATTGAGCAACAGCAAGACGAAATTATCTTCAATAGATTTTGAAAGGAATAGAAGGTAACCTTTTCTAATTTTTTTCCTCATGATGAATTCATTTCCTGTAATTTACTAATCAAGCCTTATTTAACACCACGCCATTTTCATACAATTAAGGCCCATATTAGTTTTGCCAAAGTACCTAGGACATGACTGAGCCCCAAGAAATTTACATACTTCAGTTCATTTTTAATCACATTGCTTTTGTAAAATCACTTTTGTAAACCTTCAACAACACTGAAAGTCAAATGCAGGTGTACTGAAAAGAAGAAGGAAGTTAACTCACTGGAAAACTGCAGGGTCTGCAGGGTGATACAGATAGGTCATGTGAGTAGGCAGGGACTGGCAGATAGAGCACAACACTGGTAAATGCAAGGTCATCCACTTTGGAAGGGAAAATAGAAGATCAGATTCTTATTTAAATGGTGAAAGATTCCAGCATGCTGTTGTGGAGAGAGTCTTAGGAGTGCTTATCCATGAATCACTCAAGGTTGATTTGCAGGTGCAACAGGGTATCAGGAGGCAGAATGGAATGTTGGTCTTCATTTCTAGAGGGAAAAAAGTTAAGTGAAGGGAGGTTATGCTGCAACTATACAGGATACTGTTGAGGCTGCATCTGGAGTACTGTGTGTAGTTCTGGTCTCCTTACTTGAGGAAAGATATACTGGCTTTGGAGATGTTGCACATGATGTTCACCAGGTTAATTCTGAAAGTGAAGGAAGAGATTGAATCACTTGAGGATATACTTGGTGACAGTCAGAGGAATGAGAGGGGATATTATAGAAGCACATAAAATTATAAAGGGATAGATTGGATGGAGGCTGGGAAATTGTTGCCACTGGTCAGTGAGAATAGAATGAGGGGACATAGCCTCAAGATTTGGGGGAATTGATTTAGGATGGAAATGAGGAGAAACCACTGTTCCCAGAGCGTAGTGAACCTGTGGAATTCTCTGCCCAGCAAAGCAGTAGAGGCTATCTCATTTAATATATACGAAACTTTCTCATAGCAGGGAAATTAAGGGTTATGGGGAAAAGGCAGGTAGATGAAGCTGATCTATGGCCATATCGCCCATGATCTTATTAAATGGTAGAACGGACTCGATAGGCTAGAAGGCCAACTCCTGATCCTATTTCATTTGTTCTTATATTCTTAACCATGGGATCTTTACAGAATAACCTGCCATCTTGTTTTATATCTCTGTGCTTTTACTCTGTTGATCTACATCTTTCAGCATTGCTGTGCAAGACATTTAACACATTGAGAGCAAAATAAATTAAAATTTGATTTCCAATTTCTATATTCCTACAATCTGAGCATCACAAATATAGATCATTAGGTAAAACAATGAACAGGCAAAGGTAAAGATAAACCAGGTTCATACATTGCTGTGATAATTAAGGGAGTTGTGATTAATACTAACTAAAACATTGTAAAGTAAATCTCTTTATCATAATCCTACAGTGAATCAAGCAGAATATTAAAGATACAGAAAATTCTAAGGAACTGATCGGAAAAATAGTGTTGATATTAACATGGGAGATAACAATTGGACATCTTAAAAATGTGAAGAGTAGGATAGTCAGGGGATATGAGTAATCAGAGAGCCAAAAGGAAATATTCCAGAATGCGCAGTTTAAATTTGAAATGAGTGCCTTTCACTGTCTCCATTTGAGAAAAGGCTGAATAAAGGTCAAGGGAGTCAGGCAAGCAGAGTTAGATAGAAATGGATTGAGAGGATCTAATTCAAGAGTTGGTTGAGCTTAAATTGGAAAAGCCATCAGGTTCAGATGGTTGCTGATAGAAGCAAGAGAAGAAATAACAGAGATTCTATTCATTGTCAATAGAAGTGGTGCCAGTGGAGAGAAGGACGGTAAATGCTCATAAAAGGGGGGGAGGGAAATAAACCAATAACTATAGACCATGAAATAGTAACTCTATTTTTCTCTCCAAATATTTCCTGAACTGCTGAGTATTTCCAGCTTTTCTGCTTTTATGATAGCCAGTCTGGCATTGGATGCTGTGACTTTCATTACTATAATCCAGAAGAATGTTAATTGTTATTTGGAAGAACAAGGATTATTAAATGACAGGCAACAGGGATTTGTTGGTGCTGTTAATATGCACATGCATAGATTAATCAGAGAAAGGAGAAAATTACACATCTTCAAATGGCAGATGATATTCAATGCAGTGAAGAATGAAAAGACCTGTTATGAAAGGTTAAAAGCAAGGGAATAAAAGTTAAAGGTACAATGTGAAAAGAGTGCAATAATTGTGTCCCCTTGGGGTAAAATCAGACAAATCTTTGAGGATGGAAGAACAAACTGCAAAGGCATTAGGGATTCATATCATTATAATAATATTGGCAAAGATCACACAGCAAGGATAAAATAAGGAAAAGTTTTTATGTTGTAAGGAATTGTTATTACCAAGTACACTGCTTGGAAATGTAGTAGAAGGAAATTCAATATTAATTTTCAAAAAGGAATTTAAATGAAGAGGACATACTTGCTGATGCATGGAATGGGGAAAGTACAGAGAAGCAGGAGCAACTAGGTAAGTTCAGCAAAGAACACAGAGGTAACTTCCTTCTGCACTGTACACTCACATAACAATTCGCTTGTTCTTGCCCCAATGTGAAACAGGATTCTGCATATATATTTTAGTGGTCTTATCATCATTCAGCTCGAATAAAGTTCAAAGTAAAATTTATTATCAGAGTACATACATGTCACTACATACAAGCCTGTGATTCTTTTTTTGTGGGCATACATTCCAAATCTATAGAACAGTAACTATAAACTGTAAACATCAGGCATTTCAGGCATCTTTTCATTAATGTTCATAATAACTGGATTATTTATACATTCTGCAGACCTCCAAGAATGAGGAAAAAAAATAAAAAGGCACCTTGAGATTTCTGAATCCAGTAACTTACACTTAAGAATAATCAAATCCTTTGTAATATACAGTAACTCTGTTAGTTAATACATATAAATCATAAGTTTAGACTAAAAATCAGACCCCTCAACAAACATTAGCATTTTAATAAAGCTCAGTAATTTTATATATTTAAGAAAATTTCCCTTGATGATTCTCCAGGAAAATGTTGAAGTTTTTTTGAGTTGCAACCCAATTGTCAGGGAACTTTTGGATTTAGCTGAATGATTGGGATTTCAGCAACACCTTGTGTGGTACACTACTAAATAAACAATGTTAGTGTTCATTGCAAAACTGAACTTTATAACCCATTGCAAAAGCATGCCATTGGATATCCGAGACAGTTGCACAGTAATTAGCAGAATTACAAGTGGTTGTTCCAATGAAGAGGCATGTGGAGAGAGATTAATAGTTGGCAAGGTCTAATTGTGCTGGGTTATCCATCAACAACAACCAACGGCTTCCACCTCATTAACAGGAGGCTACTTACGTTCTATGATGTCACTAGGGCAAGTGTAGACTTGCTTATGGGAATGTGGCAAGAATTCAGCACACATACACTGTGTATTCAATGATTAAAAGGGAGCATGTGAGATCAGTCAAATTATAGCTCAGATCCTAATAGAATCAGGAATGAAAGCAAAAAGCCTAACAAAGTATGCACACTACAGAAAACTTTGCTTTGTATTTACAAACTGCTGTGCTATTTATAGAGATAGTTTCTGATTCACATCAAGACCTTGCTAAAATAATATTGGTTATCCAGGAACCTCTGTGTGTGTGTATATATATATATATATACCTACACAGTAGTAAAGCACTTTTCAAGTTGAATGAACAGTTTTAACAAAATATTTTATTATCCTTGGGCCAATAACAAAAAAAATCCTGTATTGATGTACTGCACGATATGGGGCTTTTGACCTAGCCTAGGTCTTTCCTAGCTCACTGATCTATTCTGCTCAGTGCGCAGAGTAACAGATCTGGTCAAATTCTGAGGTGAACAGGTTACATTCATTGGATTAAGAGACGAGCGAACGAGTGACCGGTTGAAATACAGCTCGTCAATTCCACCTTGTGGATGGAACAGCTCCTTTTTTTCCTATTCTAACCTAGCCATTCTTCTGAAATTTGGATTCTGCCACTTCCAGATTATGAGTATTCTCAAGTCAATGTGACGCTTTTCATTACGGCTGAAAATGCAGCTAATCAGATTAATAGATTTAGGTCACGGACTGCTGCTACATAATTATGAGGCAAAGCAGGCAGACACAAATCTGAATAGTCTAAGACTCCTGAAAAGGTTAATTCAGCCTGATATGTCTTGCCTTACCACGCTACAGGACTATAAAAACAGTTGCTTTACGTTACCAAAGCAAATGAACTATTTTTTTAAGAAAATCGACCTTGACAGTTGACTATGCAAATATCAAGTTTACACTTGTTACCAATAGCTTTTCATGCTTATCTGAATGGGCATTATTACAGTTTTCAATATAAGCTTCATTCCTTAGGTAGTGAAGAATGGGATCTTATTGGGCTCCTCTCATGTGCATAATACATTGAATATAGACTTTTAAAACAACCAAAGGGGTTACTTTACATCAGCATTCAATCATGGCAGTGGTATGATTGAACACTCTCCAAATGGAGCTCTAGTTTCTAAAGTGAAAAAGGCATTTTCTTGCATTGAAGGATGAATATCACATTGAAGGATGAATATTTCTTGCATTGAAGGATGAATATCACATTAAAAACTAACCAGCATTTACCTTACTGATTGAAAATTTTCAGATTGTTTTCACAGTCAGATCCGGCTATTTAAGGGTGTTTCACACTGGTGAAACCTGCTGCGGTCGGCCAGGGAACTGAACGGAGGAAAAGCATTAGCAGCCCCCAGAAACGACAGCAGCATTGAGCTGGATTTGCACTGCAGTTTGAACTACGCATTCACAGCCAGGGCCCCATTTTACCAGAGAACAGTGACTCAACAGAAAGACTTTCACTCACAAAGAATAAGAACCTCAAGATTTATAGCTTTAGTCATTGGCAACCTCTATAAATCATTCATACCCGAAAACCTACAAACCATTTTGTGCCCATTTCCCAGAACATAGATCTAGTTAGTAATGAGGACCTGCTGTTCCTGATAAGTAAACAATATTTGGTGCAAATGGTTAGTTTGACTAACTGTCTTATCAAAGAAAAATAATGGTTGTTTTCAGCATAGAAAATACATCTCAGTTCTTAATGAATTGTTTTTGTTCCATTAATGAAATGCAAAGTGGATCTCTTAATTACTATTTTCTATAATAAAACTTATGAGTCACAATTTGGAACATCTTTAGTAGAATTAGTTGAGACTTACATGTACAAATTCTTTAAGGAACAATTTCTATTATAGTTAGATTTTTGAAACCAAAGCAATACCATTTGTGAGCAATTTATTTAAATAACAACAATCACTGGAACAAAATTGCATAAAAAGTTAGAATAGAATTTTGATAGTGGCAGTGAACACAAAAGTAATATCCAGCAAACCACTTAACCGGCTTCAATTGCAGGTTTCTCTGGCAGAGCGGTGCAGACAATTGTGCATTTATGACCCTAATATCAAGCTGGGGATGCTCAGTATCTAGCTCATGTCAAGCAGACCCTGCTTGGTACTGGAGGAGGAAGAGTAGGCACTGTTGTTATGGAGGAGGAGAGTTGCAAATATACAAAGACAACCAAAGTGGTCATTTATCACACAGCTGGCCATTGCAGTGTCGAAAGCTCAAGTGACTTGGCAGGAGGTCAGGAAGAACCTCCATGATTTAAAAACAAAATCAAAAACGTAAAGGGTGGGTGTGAATATTTCTGTAAAGTCACAGCACAGGATGTGTATGCATGACAAGAACACAGCAGCTGTTAAAGGTTCAAACTAAAAATAAGAAAAGTTTACAAGGATGTAGCAAGATCGGTCATATAAAAGAAAACCCTTATTATACAAATTTAACGTGTCACTGATGGGAAAGAAAGTATGTTTGCTGAGAAAATTTACATGTGTGAAAAGTTAATCACCATTGATCTTATGTATGAGGCTTGTATTCAGCATATAGTTAGAAGCCAAAGCAGGAAACAGTACTAAAAGAATGTCATATATGAAAATACTCAGAACAGGTGAAGAGCGATTGGTCAAAATGCTTTAAGGGGAAATTTTATTGAAGGATTTTGATAATGATTTATTATTATTATGGTTATAATTTAATGATTTTGGGATTTTTTAATTACCCAAACAAGTCTGCTAAATTCAAACTGTTACCTACTTCATTCCTCAGACAGGAACACTACAGTTAGTACAACTTGATTCCTACCTATATCTCACCTGTCCTGGCTAACTGCATCCTTGGGAAAGCCTATATCTTGCTGTGATTGTTACCTCTCTCTCCTGCCTGATGACATATAGTCACCCAATATGGGGATACAAGATTAGTATATTGGAACATTTCTCAACTCAGCATATGCTATCTATGCTCTTTATAAAACAAGGACATACTCAGGCTAAAATCAACACCCAGCAATCAAACAATACCATTTCATACCGCTGGTGAATTCAAGTCTACTCCATAACTTCTAACTAGAGATACCAATTCTGCAGACCAAACATTACAGCAAGCTTTCCTCTTAAGCCCATCATTCCTACTGGAGCATAGGCCACTGACATCAGCCTGCCAGAGCCTTCCATCTTGGGCCAGTCTTTCAAGTTGTCCTCAGGTATAGCTCATCTTCTGTCTTCTACGTGAAGATCTTTCCTCTCCCAGAGATGAAGACGTTTGGCATTTTTTGTAGCTTTGGGTTTTTACTGGAAGTAGTTGCTAACCCCATGCCCAACCCTTCCCTGTACACAGCCGGTCTTTAGACTGACAATGGTGGAGTTGCAGCATTATATGGGTGAAGCATATTGCCATAGTGGACTTCTGTCATGGATAGGACTTATTTTATCTTACCAGGAATGATTAAGCCTATTTTGTTGTGAAAATAGGTTATGGGGTATGCAATGTGATTGCAACTGGAAAAATCCTGGCTCCTTTCTGTGTGTAAGGCAAGACTTGGTTAGTTCAAGATGAACCATGCTGATCCCTGGGTTTCAGTCCTGGGTCAAATCACTCAGATTAACACCAATATGGACTAGGAAGATTGGATGGCCTATCTAAGAAAATTATATTGGAAAATGGGTGCCTTGTATCAATATTGTGCTGGCAGCTAAATCCCCACTTCAGTATAGTGTGTCCCATCCACAATAACACAGGTTGCAAACTTCATCCTCCTTCCTAAGTCTCCTGCTTGCTGGAAAACTAGGATAAGGTGCCTTGTTCCACTGAAATAATCAACTTTACTACACCCATCTGGGAGATTTCAACAGCCAGCCTTGACAATATTTATATATTACACAAGCTTTAATGGAATCATCTAGGAAACCATCACTCTATGGAAAATATCACTGATGATGGGGACATAGTCTGGCCCATAGATTTCTTCATTCAGTATAAAATAACCCTGTCCTGGAGGCACAAACACATATGGAGGAACAGTGGGCACAGGATGGCAAACAGGACTAGAGGCACTGGCTGATTTTCCATGCTTGACTACTCAGGATTGCTCCAGCGCCCATCGGGTAGCAGAGTGATGCAACAGTTTGTGTAACTGCTTGACAGCTCCAGGTCCTGTCCTTGGGAAATGACTGTGGAGAAGTTTTAAGTTCTCCCCTTTACCATGTGAGGATGTGCTCAGTGCTTTGCCTTCCTCCCAGGCTGGTGGGTGAATTGGATTCTGTAAGACATCTTTCATATAAGTAAATGGGAAAACACTCAGATGTGCTGATGGGTATGTGAGAAGAAGTCTCAGAAGGTTACAGAGAAATAAGGTGGAGGAATGGGACTGATGGGATGGCTCTCTTTGGAGCTGGGATAGGTTTACATGGTGTTATGTGTTGGGCACGTGGCCAAGTGGTTAAGGCGTTCGTCTAGTTATCTCAAGGTCGCTAGTTCGAGCCTCAGCTGTGGCAGTGTGTTTGTGCCCTTGAGCAAGGCACTTAACCACACATTGCTCTAGTCTGTGCGAGGAGTGGCGCCCCACACAGACTTCCAATCTGTGCCTTGTAAGGCATGAAAATGCCTGACGCAGGCCTCTGAGTCGATGTTCCCTCCCCTCCCCCTCCCTATGATAGGTAACATTCTAAGCACTGTTCTTACTTGAGATAAGGAGAAAACCTCATAGATGTTAAACATTCAAAACATCGTGTGTAGCTAGTCAAAGAAGAACTGTCTGACCTCATCCCACATCTCAGTTCTTATCTGCAGCTCTGGAGATTATTGTATTTCAATGCACACACAGGGATATTTTAAGTGTTATGGGAGGTTCTCCCTCTACTATTTTTCCATTTTGACATGGGGATTCTCAAAGCTATGATCCCATTTCTGTAGACTCACTCACTGAGAGAACTAGGTACTCATCATTATCCACATGTGCTGGAGTTGGCAAATTGCTGGATATTGTTAATAAATGTCATCCATTATAAGTGGTTTGACCTTTCCTGACTATTCAAGTACAAACTAATAATTATTGTCCCATAAAAAACCAGAGCTACAGAACACTAACAGAAGCTCCAAAGACTTCATGCCTGTGAGAGGAAGGATCTTCACTTCGAAGACAGAAGATGGGCTTCATCTGGGAACAACTTGAAAGTCTGTCCCAGGACAGTGGACTCTAGTGAGCTGCAGCCTATGCTCCAGTGGGGATGACGGGCTCAGAAGGAAAGTTTGCTGCAATGTTTGGTCTACAGGGTTGGTATCTCTAGTTGGAAGTTATGGAGTGAACTTGAGTTTGCCAGTGGCCAGAAGTGGTGTTGATTGATTGCTGGGTGTTGATTTTAGCTTGATTATGTCCTTGTTTTGTAAAGAATATTGATGGCACATGCTGAGTTGAGAAGTGCTCCAATATATTGAGTTTACGTTTAAAGTACAACAAATAAATCAACAACTGAATTCCCCTCAGTACCATAATGACAGAGCTTCAGCGCTGCATAATGAAGTACTGAGGGAAAGCAGTGATGGCAGAATGGTAGTGTGCACCAGTGTCATTGATTAATCAACTGGAATGGTTTCAAATTAATTAAAGGTCACTAAATATGGCCTGCAGTACTTGCCATCTCAATACCAAGGTAGCAACTGGAAAAATAACCATTCAATACTCATCAGTCAGTGCCATCACAGAGATCGGGAGGGACAGAACCAGCAGCTCAGTGATCCTGGGTTTCATTGTTTTGGACATGATAGAGAGGGGATAATAGAAGTGCAGAGCTTGCACTACTGAGAAGGAACAATATCACAGCAGGACTCATAGAGGACATACTGAAGGGCCTGTCTACAGTAAGAGTTTGAGTTTGAGAGCCCTAATAGCATTGAGGTATCGAGGGATTGTAGAGTCCAGGTCCATTGTTCACTGAAGGTGAAAAAGTAATAAAGAAGGTATCTAAACAACAGGAATTCTGCAGATGCTGGAAATTCAAGCAACATACATCAAAGTTGCTGGTAAACGCAGCAGGCCAAGCAGCATCTGTAGGAAGAGGTGCAGTCGACGTTTCTGGCCGAGACCCTTCGTCAGGACTAACTGAAGGAAGAGTGAGTAAGGGATTTGAAAGTTGGAGGGGGAGGGGGAGATCCAAAATGATAGGAGAAGACAGGAGGGGGAGGGATAGAGCCAAGAGCTGGACAGGTGATAGGCAAAAGGGGATACGAGAGGATCATGGGACAGGAGGTCCGGGAAGAAAGACAAGGGGGGGGGTGACCCAGAGGATGGGCAAGAGGTATATTCAGAGGGACAGAGGAAGAAAAAGGAGAGTGAGAGAAAGAATGTGTGCATAAAAATGAGTAACTGATGGGGTACGAGGGGGAGGTGGGGCCTTAGCGGAAGTTAGAGAAGTCGATGTTCATGCCATCAGGTTGGAGGCTACCCAGACGGAATATAAGGTGTTGTTCCGCCAACCTGAGTGTGGCTTCATCTTTACAGTAGAGGAGGCCGTGGATAGACATGTCAGAATGGGAATGGAATGTGGAATTAAAATGTATGGCCACTGGGAGATCCTGCTTTCTCTGGCGGACAGAGCGTAGGTGTTCAGCAAAGCGGTCTCCCAGTCTGCGTCGGGTCTCGCCAATATATAAAAGGCCACATCGGGAGCACCGGACGCAGTATATCACCCCAGTCGACTCACAGGTGAAGTGATGCCTCACCTGGAAGGACTGTTTGGGACCCTGAATGGTGGTAAGGGAGGAAGTGTAAGGGCATGTGTAGCACTTGTTCCGCTTACACTGATAAGTGCCAGGAGGGAGATCAGTGGGGAGGGATGGGGGAGACGAATGCAATAAGCCCTAGACGACATTCAGGGATAGGCTGAAAAATGACATGTCACCAATTTGTATTCGACTGTCAAGTAATGGCCATCTCCAACAAGAGATGCTGACTATCCACTCTCGTCCTTAAACACCATTTACATCATAAAGATCATCATCAAAATTCTGATATCACCATTGACCTGAAACCGTCACAACCACAGACACTGCTGTGGAGTCTGTATGCTCCTGCAGGCGGGTAGCTGAAATGATTCAGCAATCACGCACGTGAGAATGCACATATTCCAGCTAATTAGGGTTTCTTTGTAATTGTATTTAACTCTCTTCGTTTAGTTTTTCGCGTCAACTTTAGATTGAAGCGCAACAATGACAATGAACTGTAGTCCAAGTTCTAGGAAAGAAGATTAGTGATTTAGATATATGCTGTTAAAGCAGAGGTTCCCAGCCTGATGTCCACATAGCTCTTGAATAAAAAAAGTTTGGAACCCTTGTTAAAAATTACTGCCTATGAGCCAAAGTGACAGAATTAGATTTTAGCTAGTTTGAGAGATTTAAGTTATTGGCCTATTGGCCTAGTATTTATTATATTCTTGTGTTCTGTACAATTCTTATTAAAACTCAGTAAACAGTTCATTCCAGTTTGTCTCCATACAGACAAAGCCAAAAAAGCAAGGCTCCAGAGATTAGGACAACAAAGATGTGGTCGCAGAAGGCAAAGGAACAATTACTGAATTGCTTTGAGTCAGTGGACTGGGCCATGTTAAAGCACTCTTCTGAGGATCTGAATGAATACATCAGGGTTGTAATAGACTTCATTAAAATAGCTATAGATGAGTACGTCCCCACAAAGTTCTTCACAGTCTTTCCCAAGAACCATGATTTCTGCAACCTGCTGAGGGCCAGCACAGAAGCGTTCAAGTCAGGAGAGCAAGAATGCTACAAGAGGTGCAGGTATGATCTCCGGAAAGCCATCTCATAAGCAAAGTGAAGATTCCAGACCAAACTGGAATCAACAAGGGATACCCGAAAGCTGTGGCAGGGTTTGAATGCTATAACTTCCTACAAAGTTAAATCAAGTAACATGGGGGACAGCAGGGCTTTGCTTCCCAGATGAGCTTAGTGCTTTCTATGCTCACTTTGACCATCAGAACATAGAGGCACCATTGTGAACCCCCACATCTCCTGATGATCCTTTGGTCTCAGTATCTGGAGCCGACATGCGGGCTGCCTTCAGGAAGGTGAATCCGAGGAAAGCATTTGGACCGGACGAAGTACCTGGCCATGTACTAAAGTCACGTGCTGACCAACTGGTGGGTGTGTTCACTAATACCTTTAACCTCTCACTTTGGCAGTGTGTGGTACCCACCTACTTCACGGAGGCTTCAATCAGACCAGAGCCCAAGGAGAGCATGGTGACTTGCCTCAATGACTATCGCATCCACTTACTTCCACAGTGAGGAGGTGTTTTGAGAGGCTGGTGATGAAGCATATCAGCTCTTGCCTGAGAGGAGACTTGGATCTGCTCCAATTTGCCTACTGGAGCAACAGGTCCACAGCAAATGTCATCTCATTGGCTCTTCACACAACCTCTGGAACATCTGGACAGCATGGATGTGTACATCAGGATCTCTATCAATTACAGCTCAGCATTTAATACCATCATCGTCTCAAAACTACAGCAAAGATGCATACATTATGATCTCTTTATCGATTCCAGCTCAGCATTAAAACCATCATCATCTCAAAACTAATCTGTAAATTCCAAGACCAGGGCTTCAGTACCTTCTTGTGCAATTGGATCCTCGATTTCCTCTCTTGCAGAACCCAGTCAGTTCAGTTTGGCAAAAACATTTTTACTATCTCCATCAGCAAAGGAGCACCACAGGGATGTGTGCGTAGTCCCCTGCTCTACTTGTTTTATACCTATGACTGTGTAGTTTCAGATAAGAGATATTTTTCTTTTTAATAATACGGGAGGTGTGTCAAAATTGATTATATGAGATACACTTAAGACATATTTGCGAGGTCAGATAATCTCCTATTTGGCTAAGCTTAAGAAACAGACGAAAATAGAGTTAGATAAGATTTCAAAACAAATTAAAGACGGATAATATTTATGCAGTCTCTCCTAACATTGATTTATTTAAACAAAGGGTTG
This sequence comes from Mobula hypostoma, assembly GCF_963921235.1. Taxonomy (NCBI): domain Eukaryota; kingdom Metazoa; phylum Chordata; class Chondrichthyes; order Myliobatiformes; family Myliobatidae; genus Mobula; species Mobula hypostoma. Next base: position 103,780,372 of record NC_086105.1, on the reverse strand, counting down.
AACTTCAATCACAATATAATTTACTATTAACTTATCCTATTGAAAGAAATTTGCTTAAATTAAAAAGTCAATTTTATATGTTTGGAGACAAAAATAATAAATCTATTAGCATCCCAATTAAAGGCAGCTGGAGCTAAAAGACAAATTTTAAAAATTCGTAAGGGAGATGGTCGTTTAGCTTGTAATTATGAAGACATTAATAAAAATTTTCAGGACTTTTACAGTGAACTCTATAAATCTCAGTTTCCAGCTGATCCTTCTAAAATGAATGCCTTTTTACAAAAGATTGATTTTCCTAGTATATCTGTTGAAGATCAACAAAATCTTGATATTCCTATTACTGAAAAGGAAATTCAGACAGCTATTCTTTCAATGCAATCTGGTAAAGCTCCTGGACTGGATGGTTTCTCTGTATGATTTTGTAAACAATTTGAGGAATTGCTTTCTCCATATATGTTGGAAATGCTCTATGGGAACTCGCATGGGACCCAGCTAGGCATGCCTCTTCGTTGGTTATGTGGAACAGTCTGTACTCCAGACCTATTCTGGTACTGCTCCCCAACTTTTCCTTCGGTACATTGATAACTACATTGGTGCTGCTTCCTGCATCCATGCTGAGCTCATCAAATTCACTTACTCTATCTCGGACATTCTTTCTCTCTCTCTCCTTTTTCTCTCTCTGTCCCTCTGACTATACCCCTTGCCCATCCTCTGGGTTCCCCCCCCCCTTTTCCTTCTCTCTGGGCCTCCTGTCCCATGATCCTCTCATATCCCTCTTGCCAATCACCTGTCCAGCTCTTGGCTCCATCCTTCCCCCTCTTGTCTTCTCCTATCATTTTGGATTTCTCCCTCCCCCTCCCACTTTCAAATCTCTTACTAGCTCTTCCTTCAGTTAGTCCTGACGAAGGGTCTTGGCCTGAAACGTCGACTATACCTCTTCCTAGAGATGCTGCCTGGCCTGCTGCGTTCACCAGCAACTTTGATGACGCTTTCAAATATTTGGGTGTTATCATTACTAAAAGTTATGGAGACCTTTACAGAGCTAATTTGGTTCCCGTAAGTGAATTTTATGAAGCAAATATTTTGTAGATGGAATCCACATACATTTTCGTTAGCTGGCCGAATTCATGCAGTTAAAATGATGATTTTACCAAAATTTTTATATGTATTTCAAAATATTCCTTTTTTTTAACTAAGAAGTATTTTGATCAGGTTGATTCTATTATTTCATCTTTTGTTTGGAATAATAAGACACCAAGAATTAGAAAATATCATTTACAAAAATCAAAAAAGGATGGAGGTCTTGCTCTGCCTAATTTAAGAATGTATTATTGGACAGTTAATATATGTCATGTATGTTCTTGGTTATATTGGACTGATAAAAATGAACGACCACCTTGGGTTGATTTGGAATTGAAAGCTGTGAAACAATTTTACTTAACTTCATTAGTAGGAGCCTCTTTACCTGTACAACTAACCAAAATTTCTATTCTAAATTTATATCCTATGATTAAGCAGTCATTAAGAATTTGGTACCAGTTTCGTAATTTTTTTAATCTTAAAAAATTTAACCTTCTTAGTTTAATTTATCGAAACTATTTATTTAAACCTTCACTTAGTGATCCTATCTTTTTTCTCTGCAGGAATAAAGGAGTTTATTCCCTCATGGATCTGTTTAAAGAAGGTCGATTGAGGTCCTTTGAGAAATTAGTAACTAAACATTCTCTCTCGCACTCACATTTCTTGCAATATCTTCAGGTCAGACATTTCTTACAAGAATATTTAAGTAACTTTCCATATATACAAGATTCTGACCTGTTAGACATTATTTTAAAAATTAATCCTTTAGTGAAAGGTTTTACTGGGAAAATTTATAATTTACTATTACAACAGTATAATTATTCTTTACTTAAGATTAAGCAAGATTGGGAAAGAGAGCTTAACGTGACCTTGATAACAAAGGATTAGTTGCGAATTTTGCAGTTGGTTAACTGTTCTTCGATTTGTGCCAGTCACTCTCTAATTCAATTTAAAATTGTACATTGTTACTATTTGACAAAGGAGTTTTGTCTAAAATACTTCCTTATGTTGATAGTCAGTGTGAATGATGTAAAACTGAGATGGCTACGTTGACGCATATGTTTTGGTCGTGTTCTGTAATGAAACAGTTTTGGAAATCTATTTTCTCATAATTTCTAAAGCTTTAAAAATTAATTTACAACCTAATAATTTGACAGTTTTGTTCGGTATAATTCCTCAATATATTCACGGTATTTCTATATCAGACCAACATGTAATTGCATTTGTCACATTATTGGCCAGAAGGGCTATTTTATTGAAATGGAAAGATGTCTCTGCTCCCACTTTTGATGCAATAGTCCTCTCAGGTGATGTTATGTCTTAGTCTGGAGAAAATTAGAAGTTGAACTTTTGATCCTCGATTTGACTTTGAGAAAAGGTGGGGTTCTTTTGCCCGCTACTATCATTTGATTTGAGGTAATTAAGATGGTCCCCTTCAGATTCTTGTGTAATTGGATTTGGTTGGCGGATTGATGTTTTTCTTTTATGGAAGCTTGTATGGCGTATAGCTCCAGGGTTGTGCTCCCAATGGATTTTTTTTCGTTTTTTTTCCAGTTAGTAGGGGTTTTTTTCCAGTTAGTAGGGTTTTTTTTTGTTTTTGTTAGTAAGGGTTCTGTTTTCCTTCTTCCTTTTTTCCAAAAAAAAAATAGTTTTAACATTTTGTTTTTTCTTATTATTATTAGTACACTGTTTAGCTTGGTTAATCAGTTATTTGATAACTTAACTCTTATTGTATATATTGATATGTTGATTTGACTAATGTATTTTTGTTGATTTTCAATAATAATTAATAGAAAGATTTAAAAATGAAATGACTGTGTAGTTAAGTACAGTTTCAACTCCATATTTAAGTTTGCTGACGACACCACTATTGTGGGCTGTATCAAAGGTGGTGGTGAGTCAGCATACAGGAGGGAGACTGAAAATCTGGCTGAGTGGAGTCATGACAACAACCTCTCACTCAATGTCAGCAAGACCAAGGAACTGATTGTAGACTTCAGTAGAGGGAAACCAGAGGTCCATGAGCCAGTCCTCATGTGGAGAGGTCAGTAAGTTTAAATTCTTGGGTGATACCATTGCAGGTGATTTGTTCTGGACCCAGCATGTAAATGTAGTTGCAAAGAAAGCACAACAGTGCCTCTACTTTCTTAAGAGTCTGCAAAAATTTGCATGACATCAAAAAGTTGGACGAAATTCTATAGAAACATAGTGAAGAGTGTACTGACTGGATGCATCATGACCTGGTACGAGAACACCAATGCCATTCAACAGAAAACCCTACTAAAGTTAATGGATTTGGCCCAGTACATCATGGGTAAAGCCCTCCCAACCATTGAGCACATCTACATGAAATGCTGTATCCATCATCGAAGATCCTCACCACACAGGCCATGCACTTTTCTCACTGCTGTCATCGGGTAGTAGGTACAGAGCCTCAGGACTCACACCACCAGGTTCAAGAACAACTATTACCCCTCAACCATCAGGCTCTTGAACAAAAGGGGATAACTACACTCACCTGCCCATCTATTGAGATGTTCCCACAACCAATGATCTTACTTTAAGGACACATCGTGTTATTTCATAGAGTCATAGAGAAGTACAGCACAGAAACAGGCCCTTTGGCCCATTTAGTCCATGCCAAAACCACTTAAACTGCCTATTCCCAACAACCAGCACTGGGACCATAGCCCTCCATAGCCCTACTATCTATATACCTATCCAAACTTCTCTTAATGTTGAAATCGAACTCACATGGACCACTTGTGTTGGCAGCTCATTCTACACTCACAACCACCTGGACAAGCCAGCGAGCACTGTGAGGGTCATGTTTTTTGACTTCTCCAGTGCGTTCAACACCATCCGCCCTGCTCTGCTGGGGGAGAAGCTGACAGCGATGCAGGTGGATGCTTCCCTGGTATCATGGATTCTTGATTACCTGACTGGCAGACCACAGTACGTGTGCTTGCAACACTGTGTGTCCGACAGAGTGATCAGCAGCACTGGAGATCCACAGGGGACTGTCTTGTCTCCCTTTCTCTTCACCATTTACACCTCGGACTTCAACTACTGCATGGAGTCTTGTCATCTTCAGAAGTTTTCTGATGACTCTGCCATAGTTGGATGCATCAGCAAAGGAGATGAGGCTGAGTACAGGGCTACGGTAGGAAACTTTGTCACATGGTGTGAGCAGAATTATCTGCAGCTTAATGTGAAAAAGTCTAAGGAACTGGTGGTAGACCTGAGGAGAGCTAAGGTACTGGTGACCACTATTTCCATCCAGGGGGTCAGTGTGGACTGGTGGATGATTACAAATACCTGGGGATATGAATTGACAATAAACTGGACTGGTCAAAAAACACTGAGGCTGTCTACAAGAAGGGTCAGAGCCGTCTCTATTTCTTGAGGAGACGGAGATCCTTTAGCATCTGCCGGAATGATGCTAAGGATGTTCTACGAGTCTGTGGTGGCCAGTGCTATCATGTTTGCTGTTGTGTGCTGGGGCAGCAGACTGAGGGTAGCAGACACCAACAGAATCAACAAGCTCATTCGGAAGGCCAGTGATGTTGTGGGGATGGAACTGGACTCTCTCACGGTGGTGTCTGAAAAGAGGATGCTGTCCAAGTTGCATGCCATCTTGGTCAATGTCTCCCATCCACTACATAATGTACTGGGTGGGCACAGGAGTACATTCAGCCAGAGACTCATCCACCGAGATGCAACACAGAGCGTCATAGGAAGTCATTCCTGCCTGTGGCCATCAAACTTTACAACTCCTCCCTTGGAGGGTCAGACACCCTGAGCCAATAGGCTGGTCCTGGACTTATTTCATAATTTACTGGCATAATTTACATATTACTATTTAACTATTTATGGTTCTATTACTATTTATTATTTATGGTGCAACTGTAACAAAAACCAATTTCCCCCGGGATCAATAAAGTATGACTATGACTAAGTGAAGAAGTTTCCCCACATGTTCCCCTTAAACTTTTCAACTCTCACCCTTAAGCCATGATCTCTTACCCCCCCCCCATCTATACCCCCCATAATTTTGTATGCATCTATCAAATCTCCTCTCAGTCTTCTACATTCAAAAGAATACAGTCCTAAATGATTCAATCTTTCCTTATAAGTCAGGGTCTCCAGACCCGGCGACATCTTTGCAAATTTTCTCTGCACTTGTTTACATCTTTCCTGTTGGTAGGTGACAAAAATGTACACAATACTCCAAATTAGAACCTCATCAATGTTTTTCAGTGTTCATTGATATTTATTATTATTGCATTTGCGTAGTTGTCTTCTGCACATTACTTGATCTTTCAGTGATCCTGTTATAGCTACCATTCCATAGATTTGCTGAGTATGCCCACAGGAAAAAAAATCTCAGGGTTGTACTTGGTGACATATGTGTATTCTGACAAATAAAATTTACCTTGAACTTTTGTGTCTTTCCCTCTGCGTTTGGGCCATCACTGAACTCCTGTCAGAAGCTCAACTGGCCTGGCTACATAGAGTCCATGCAGGATAGTGTCCTTCAGTGAGTTCCACACCCACAGATGCAAAAAGTCTTTTCTATTACCTGCATAAGCCAAGAACACTGGAAAACTCTCCAGCTGCCTGGAAGAGGAAGTGCCAACAACTCTCGAGAATCTCAAGACCATCCAGCAAAAAACAATCTGCTAGATTGGTACTCTGTTCATCATCTAAATATTTATTCCCTTCATACCAGTGCACCTTGGTTCTACCCTTTACTCCTTACAAAATATTCTGCAGTCAACAGCACCTTCCAAACCCATGACTTCTACAAACAAGGAAAACTACAACAGATGCATGAGAACACTACCACTTACAGGTTCCCGTCAGGTGACACATTATCTTGACTTGAATGTATATTGCCAGTACTTTATCATTGCTGGGTCGAAACACTAGAACTCCCTCTCCAGCAGCATTGTGACAATATCTTCACCAGATGGACTACAATGGTTCAAAAGGCATCTCATCACTACTTTGTTAAGGACAATTAGAGCGTGGCAAAACTGTTGATTGATGCATATATCCTGAAAAATGAATGGTTAAAAAACTTGCTCAAGTTTCATTAAATGAGGATAATAGATTACATTAGACGCAATATCTGTTCTTAATTTCTTTAGCTGCTGTCTTTGATTTTCATTCAGACATTTCCCTAATTAGTTTAAAGGCTGCTGTTTCACTTTAAGGCAAATAATAAAATGTTCTCTGTGTAAAAGACTTCAAAGCACATAGCAAAATTTCGGACTACTGCCATTGCTCCTTTACAAGCTAAAAATTGAGGTCTTGAAGTTAAAGTCTTTATTTGGGTCCAAGGTAGATTCTTAAGTTAGATGCCCATTAATCAGATCCATGTCTCCTAATACTGCATGTAAATTCCAATTATTTAATTAAACTCTTACTGTTTAACTAAGCATACATATTGCTGCTCAGCATACAAGAGACATGACCACTCAGGTTTGACTTTCTCTAACTACCGAACCTGCCTACCCTTTAAAGGGAAATACCTGGTGTCCTTCAAGTTCATATGACAACCACAAATGCCTAATCACCAGGGCATTGAGGAACAAATTTACAAGCAGATTAAGGAAATATGTATAAATATCAGTGTTGTTGTGATACAGACACAAGAAAATCTGCAGGAGCAGGAAATCCAAAACACACACAAAATGCTGGAGGAACTCAGCAGGGCAGGCAGCATCTGTGGAAAGGAATAAACAGTTATCACTTCAAGCCGAAACCGTTTATCGATCCCAATGAAGGGTCTTGGCCCGAAACGTCAACTGGCCTGCTGAGTTCCTCCAGCAATTTGTGAGGGTTGTTGTGACTTCAGCTTCCTAGTATAGACTCGGATCTCCTTAGTGTAAGAAGTCTAAATGGGGCTGAATTTGTTAGGCCAATCCAGGAGAGTTTCTTAAATCAATATGTACTTAGTACACCAAGAGGAGGCGCCTTACCATACCTGGTGTTGGATAATGAACCAGGGCAGGTGACTGACTTTTTTGTGGGAGAACAGTTAAGGAACAGTGATTACAAACAACTCCACACAAAATGCTGGAGAAACTCAGCAGGCCAGGCAGCAACTATGGAAAAAAGTAGTCGACGTTCCAGGCCGAAATCCTTCAGCAGGACTACAGATTTTCTCTTGTTTACAAACAACTCCATAAGTTTTAAGTTGGCTTTAAATAAGGATATAGATATGGACCTTGGAAGTATCAAATTAAAGCAGGACGAATTATGAGAGTATTAGACAAGAACTAGGGAGAGTTAACTGGGTACAGCTATTTCTGGACAAGGCCACATCTGACATGTTGAGGGTGTTTGAAGACCAACTACACAAACTACATTACATATTCTAGTAAGAAACAAAACCAAGGATGGCAAGTTAAGTGAAGCTTGGATGCTGGGAGCGGTGGTGAATTTAGTCAAGAAGGAAAAAGACGTACATAAGGTTTGGAAAACTAAAATCAAACCTTGAGAATTACAATGAAGCTACAAAAAACCTCAAGAAGGGAATTAGGAAAGCCAGGAGATGCAATGAAAAGTCCTTGGCAAGTAAGATTACAAAGGTATGTATGTATGTATAAAGGCATTCTGTACATACATCAAGCCAAAAGATAACTAGGGATCAGGTAGGATAGAATTAGAATCATGTTTAGTATTACTGGTATATGTCATGAAATTTGTTGTTTTGCAGCAGCAGTAAATTACAATACATAATAATAAAACTATAACTTACAATACGAATTACAAATAAAAAGAAAACTTATATTAAAAAAGCAGTGCAAAAGGAGAGGCAAGAATACTGAGGTAGTGTTCATGGGTTCATTGTCCATTCAGAAATCTGATCACAGAGGGGAAGAAGCTGTTACCAAATTGTTGAGTGTGTGTCTTCAGGATCATGTACCTCCTTGTTGATGGGGGCAATGAGAAGAGGACATGCCCTAGGTGACAGGAGTTTTAAATAATGGATGCCATCTTTGTGAGGCATGGCCTTTTGAAGATGTCCTGGATGTTGGGGAGGCTAGTGCCCATGATTGAGCTGGCAGAGTTTACAACTTTCTGCAGCCTTTTCTGATCCTGTGCAGTGGTGCCTGCATACATCTGTAGAAATTTGTGAGTGACTTTGGTGACATACCAATTCTCCTCAAACTCCTAGTGAAATATAGCCGCTGTCATGCCTTCATCGTAATTGCATCGATATGCTGGGCCCAGGATAGATCCTCAGAGATGTTGGCACCCAGGAATTCGAAAATTTCCTCTTCTGATCCCTCAATGGGGATTGGTGTTTTCCTTCACTTGCCCTTCCTGATGTCCACAATCAATTCCTTGGTCTTACTGATATTGAGTGCAAAGTCATTATTGGATAACACTCAACCACCTGATCTAATTCCCACCTGTATGCCTCCCTATCACCATCTGAAAATTGTGCAAACAATAAAGGTAAGCAAATAACATTCAGAACTGAAGTTGATGAAAGTGAGTCCACAGCCACGAAGCCAGTCATCGTTGCAGTAGGTCCAGGAGCCCATTAGTTGCAAACCATAGCCTCAGTTCAGCACAGAGCGAGTAAACCTCATCGAGTAGCGAGCTGAACACTGGCCTGCCCCTGTCCTCCAGCCCCCACACCCTGACCTTTTCAATCAATTCCTTAAATCTCCAAAGTTTGGGTCATTCTTCGCTCTTGGAGCTGGGCCCTACTGCTTCGATACACTCTCGGGTAAGGGCCTGCTGCCATGTTATCTACGTGGATTTTAGTAAGGTGTCTGACAAAGTCCCTCAAGGGGGGGCTCATCCAGAAGATTAAGAAGCATAAGATCCAAGGTGAATCAGCTGCTTGGATTCAGCATAGGCTTGTCCATAGAAGATATCAGATAGTGGTCGATGGGACTTACTTTCTGAGACTAGAGAGGTTGTGCAGGGATCCACATTGAGAACTCTTTTGTTTGTCATATATAGAAATGGCCTGGATGTGTGGCTAGTAAGTTTGCAGATGATGTGAAGATTGTTGGTGTTGTGGATAGCACAGAAGATTGGAACAGAATAAATCGGGATATAGATCAATTGCGTATATAGGTGGAGAAACGTCAGATGGAGATCTATCCTGGGCCCTGCGTAATGATGCAATTACGAGGAAGGCAGAGCGACACCACAGCTTAGCCAGTTCATATTGCTATTGGGACAGAGTCAGAGGAGCAAGGATATATCATCTAAGCCTTGGAGTGTGCAGGAAAAAAATGGCGTTTGAGAGTCAAGGGATTAGTAAATAGAAATTTGACAGGAGTCTGTGAAATTCTTTGAAATGTCTCTGAAGAAGCATAGGGTTTGAAAATTTCGGTATCTACTATGGAAGTACTATTGCCTATCCAGTCTTATGAAAAATGAAGCAAACTTAACAAGGAAGTGCAGTATGCAATTGAACTTTATAAGAAATGGTTTAATTACTGCATATTTAAAGAGGTTTGCCAAAATTGTTTTTATAGCCCCCATACATCTGGTGTGCTGACACATGCCGATGACTAGACATGTGCAGTGGTGTGCAGCTTCATACAACACCTGATGCCACGCCTGGCAAATTCAGTCTTGCATTTGCTCCCTGTGTAGATCACAGAAAAAAATATCTCAGTGAGTGTGAAACCTGCTTCATGGGTGATGTCTCTGGCTGTAAGTAGGTGTCCTTTAATTCAGGAAGTAACGCCTCGCAGCAGGTCTTCCCACACTGCACGCCAGTCCAATCACAATCCTGGCTTTCCTTCGTATTACGTCGAGAACCACAGGCAGAGTCTTAGAATATAGGACAGGTCATTTTGTTCTCAGGTGAGGAGAAACTCTTCATTCACAGAGGACAGTTGTGGAGGCTCATTCATGGAGTTCACTCAAAACACAGGTTGGAAAGTTGTGTTTGCCATGACCTTGGGGCTCATAGCCAGCTCGAAGGGTCAGCTGGCCTCGTCCTGCTCCTGTATCTACTGGTCTCATCTTTAAGGCGGAGTGACAATGGAAATTACTCCATTAAGGTGAAATCCTCAGAATTTCAAGAATAAGTCAGAATCAGAATCAGGTTTATTATCACTGGCACGGGGACATGAAATTTGTTAACTTAGCAGCAGCAGTTCAATGCAATACACAATATAGAAGAGAAAAAATAATAAATAAAATAAAAATAATTATAATAGATAAGTAAATAAGTAAATCAATTACAGTATACGTATATTGAATGGATTAAAAATCAGAAATACTGTATATTAAAAAAGCGAAGTAGTGTCCAAGGATTCAATATCCATTTAGGAATCGGATGGCAGAGGGAAGAAGCTGTTCCTGAATCGTTATGTGTGTGCCTTCAGGCTTCTGTACCTCCTGCCTGATGGTAATAGTAAGAAAAGGGCATGCCCTGGGTGCTGGAGGTCCTTAATAATGGACGCTGTCTTTCTCAGACACCGCTCCCTGAAGACGTCCTGGAAACTTAGTAGGCCAGTACCCAAGATGGAGCTGACTAGATTTACAACCCTCTGCAGCTTCTTTCAGTCCTGTGCAGTAGCTCCACACACTACCATGCGCCCCCCCCCCCATACCAGACAGTGATGCAGCCTGTCAGAATGCTCTCCACGGTAAATCTATAGAAGTTTCTGACTGTATTTGCTGACATGCCAAATCTCTTCAAACTCCTAATGAAGTATAACTACTGTTTTGCCTTCTTTATAACTACATCGATATGTTGGGACCAGGTTAGATCGTCAGAGATCTTGACACCCAGGAACTTGAAACTGCTCACTTTCTCCACTTCTGATCACTCTATGAGGATTGGTATGTGTTCCTTCATCTTGCCCTTCCTGAAGTCCACAATCAGCTCTTCTGTCTTACTGACGTTCAGTGCCAGGTTGTTGCTGTGGCACCATTCCACCACTTGGCATATCTCACTCGTGTACGCCCTCTCGTCACCACCTGAGATTCTACCAACAATGGTTGTATCATCAGCAAATTTATAGATGGTATTTGAGCTATGCCTAGCCACACAGTCATGTGTATATAGAGAGCAGAGCAACAGGCTAAGCACACACCCCTGAGGTGCACCAGTGTTGATTGTCAGTGAGGAGGCGATATTATCACCAGTTCGCACAGATTATGGTCTTTCGGTTAGGAAGTTGAGGATCCAATTGCAGAGGGAGGTACAGGGGCCCAGGTTCTGCAACTTCTCCATCAGGATTGTGGGGATGATGGTATTAAATACTGAGCTATAGTCGATGAACAGCATCCTGACATAGGTTTTTGTGTTGTCTAGGTGGTCTAAAACTGTGTGGAGAGCCATTGAGATTGCATCTGCCGTTGACCTATTCTGGCAATAGGCAAATTGCAATGGGTCCAGGTCCTTGCTAAGGCAGGAGTTCAGTCTAGTCATGACCAACCTCTCAAAGCATTTCATCACTGTAGATGTGAGTGCTACAGGATGATAGTCATTAAGGCAGCTCACATTGTTCTTCTTAGGCACTGGTATAATTGTTGCCTTTTTGAAGCAAGTGGGAACTTCCGCCCGTAGCAGTGAGAAGTTGAAAATGTCCTTGAATACTTCCGCTAGTTGGTTGACAGAGGTTTTCAGAGCCTTACCAGGTACTCCATCTGGACCTACCACCTTGCGAAGGTTCACTCTCTTTAAAGACAACCTAACACCAGCCTCTGAGATGGAGATCACAGAGTCATCAGGTGCAGCAGGGATTTCCACAGCTACAGTTGTATTCTCCCTTTCAAAGCGGGCATAGAAGGTATTGAGTTCATCTGGTAGTGAAGCATCACTGCCATTCATGCTATTGGGTTTTGCTTTGTAGGAAGTAATGTACTGCAAACCCTGCCAGTGTTTCCGATGTCACCTTCAAACTCATTCGAATTTGTCTCTTCACCCTTGAAATAGCCCCTGCAAATCATACCTGGTTTTCTGGTACAGGCCTGGGTCACCACACTTGAATGCCACAGATCTAGCCTTCAGTAGACGAAGTACCTCCTGGTTCATCCATAGCTTTTGGTTTGGGAATGTACGGTAAGTCTTTGTAGGCACACCTCATCCACACAAGTTTCAATGAAGTTGGTAACAAATGATTCATACTCATCCAGGTTCGAAGATGAATCCCTGAATATGGTCCAATCCACCAATTCAAAGCAGTCCTATAAGCACTCCTGTGCTTCCCTTGTCCATACCCTCTTGGTCCTCACTACTGGTGCTGCAGTCTTTAGTCTCTGAAGACTCAGGGAGTAGAAGTACAGCCACATTTATGATGTGTATTGTAAGTCCCCTTCCAATGTAAGCAGACTTACAATGACAGGTGGACAGTGAGGGCTATGTGTGGGTGTAAGTGACACTCTGTCCTCTAGTTCTCTTGGTTGTAGTGCTGGTCCTTAACTGCAGTAGTAGTGAGTGGGATGTCCCGCAGTCTCCTTCATGAGTGTTGGGATCCTGGCTAGTTATTCATCAATGCCTCCATTGCCTTTAGCCTGACCATGCAGCCCAGTGAATTCTTAAACCTGCGTCTAAAAGACTTCAGTTCAAGACTCTATCTTTACCGAGCCTCCTTTCGGTCTCTGTTATCATGTTGCAGAGGGGTAAATAGCCCTAGAGATTTTAAATATTCTCTGATCTGCCTAGACATTGCTGGCTCTTCAGGACCCAATGGCCACCAGCTGAGTTCTCCCAGCAGAGCCAGGGGTCAAAAGTGGAGATGTGATGTGCTACACACTCAAAATGCTGAAGAAACTCAGTAGGTCAAGCAGCATCTATGGAAATGAATAAACAGTTGACCTTTTGGGCTGAGATCCTTCCTCAGGACTTCATCATGTGATATGCTGATGTTTTCTGTTGGTTCTGAACCATGGCTGGAGTGTGTTCTTAGGGACATCCCTAGCTTCTTGGTGTTGACAAAGGAGAAGAGTTTTTTTTTAAATCACAGGCTGTTGGACACTGGAGGCTATAATGGGAAAACAGGATACGTAACAGCCTCAGCAATGGCATAACATTGTGTGCAGGTAAGTTTTAATCCAGAGAGCTACCCTTCTCCCAAACCCAGCCAATGAAGTGTAAGCTTTCAAAGTCCTGTCTACATGATGGTGGGATGGCTTACTTCAGGAAGGAGCATGGAGGTTCTTCTGGTGACTGGGCTAATGGTATCCTCCTGTCATGATTGCTATAAAAGATTAACTGTGGGGTGGCAGCTTGCCACACTTCCTGCACTACCACCGTGATTGAGCTTTAAATATTCTTTACCAGCTGTAGAGCTTTCCAGAACTTCCTTAGATTGTGCAAGGTGATTTAGAAATTTGAAGTTGTTCTCTCCCATCCATTTTCTGTCCTCCCTTTGCAGTGCAGGTGGACTCTCAACAAGGGGAGAGGTCCCGTGTCATAAGGGGGTAGCTGGAAACGGACCCAAGTGCAAGACACAGACACTGAAGTACTAGGGACAGGACTAGGACATGGACACAAAAACCGGGAATCTGGAACAGGACTGGACAAGAGAGCTAGAAGCCAGGGCTTGGACTCCGAGTCAGAGACTGGACAAGGACCCAGAACCTGGGTCTTGCCTCTGGCTCGGACCCCAGAACTAGGCAAGGACGTGACTTGGCTGGCAGGCAGGATGAGGCTGGAGTCTTCAGGCTTGAGGCGAGGCTGGAGACCAGAGACTTGAGACTTGAGGTGAGGCTTCAGACTTGAGGCAAGGCTTGAGACCAGAGACTTGAGGCAAGGCTTGAGACCAGAGACTTGAGGCGAAGCTTGAGACCAGAGACTTGAGGCAAGGCTTGAGACCAGAGACTTGAGGCGAGGTTTGAGACCAGAGACATGAGGCGAGGCTTGAGACCAGAGACTTGAGGCAAGGCTTGTGACCAGAGACTTGAGGTGAGGCTTGAGACCACAGACTTGAGGCGAGGCTTGACTAGAGGCCTGGGGGCTTGAAGCTCTTCCTGGGCAGGGCGCGATACTCCAGGGCAGGGTGCGGATCTCCACCCGGCGGAGACAGGGACAGGAAGGGACAGAACCCCCTTGCAGGGTAACGGCAATCTGGTCTGACTTACCCGACGGAGGCAAGGGACAGGAAGGGACAGGACCCACCGCAGGGTAATGGCAATCTGGCCTGCTTTACCCGACGGAGGCAAGGGACAGGAAGGGAGCTAGATACAGGGTGGCTCCAAGACAAGACTTCAGGCGAGACGAGGTGAGAGTTAGCGGCAAGACAAGGCAAGGCTTCAGGTAATGCAAGGCGAGACAAGAACGCCAAGGCAAGGCAAGAACTCCAAGGCGAGGCGAGAGTTACCAGCAAGACAAGGCAAGGCTTCAGGTAATGCAAGGTGAGGCCGGCAAGACAAGGCAAGGCTTCAGGTAATGCAAGGTGAGACAAGAACTCCAAGGCAAGGCAAGTACTCCAAGGCGAGGCGAGAGTTACCGGCAAGACAAGGCAAGGCTTCAGGCAAGGAAACAAAAGGCAGGGGAAGGAATATGAGGAGTAAGGACAAGAACAATCCAGCCGCCATGCCCTGGTCTCTGGAGGTATTTATGCAGCCAGCCCCAACGAGAATCAGCCGCCTCAATTAGTGCTCAACAGGAACAGAAACAGGGTAGACAGGAAAACCTGGAGCAAGGGTCGATGGACCAGACCGTGAACCGGAATGCGGACTTCACGGACCGGACCATGACATCCCATCTGTGTGAAGCCTGACTCATGTGTTGGTGAATGGAGGCCTTCCCTTCTTAGGCTGATTATTTCACCAACCGAGTTGGTCACTGATAAGCTGCCACAAAGTGCGATCTTGACATATATCATCCCTGGACTCTCTCTGTGAACAAGGACACAACCCCCATCTTGAACCGGCCTGGGGTGCAGAGCACATCCCAGACTCAACTGCGTAGCAGCACAGTGCTGCAGCAATTAGAGCTGCCACAGTCGAGCTCCAGTGGCTGGGTTTGATTCTGGTCTGGTTCTCCGTCAGTCCGGGGCTGGCATGTTCCTCCTGTGATCGCCTGTGTGTTCTGAGTACTCTGGTTTCCTCCCACCAATAAAGATCGTTGTTGGACAGAGAAAGGATGACATTCAGGAAAATAAGCGGTGGAAAGGGGATGGTGGGGTAACCCTGAGAGCTGTCATAGATTCTATGACTTATGTCATAAGAAAATATAATGCAAAAATTACAATCTCAGACAATTTTTCTATTGGCTAGAAAAGCCCAAGCTGTTCTGGTCTTGAGGCAGGGAAATAAGGTAGGAGATGGAGCATGAGGATGAAAATGAAGGACAAAAAGGAAGAGGAACAGCAGATCCAGAAGGACATGGTGAATAACCACACATCACAGGGAAGATCTTATGTTGAGCAAGGAAAAGCCATGGGCCTAACTACCTTGCCATCCCCTCCCCTAGAGATACAAATATAAGCACCAAGGAGCTACCAACAATACAAAGCCCAACTCAGCTTACTGTTAGTTTGAAGAATCGAAGGGAGACAGATCATATGATTATACCCTTCTAAAGAGCCAGCCAATGAGAGAAGAGAAAGCTAATATCACAAACACAAGAAAATCTGCATTTGCTGGAAATCCAGAGCAACATACACAAATGCTGGAAGAACTCAGCAGTCCTAACAGCATCTATAGAGGCGAATAAACGGTAGATGTTTGAGGTCTTCCTGATGAAAGGCCTTGACCTGAAAAGTCAACTTTTTATTCTTCTCCGTTGATGCTACCTGATCTGCTGAGTTCCTCCAGCACTTTTGTGCATGTTGCCAATGTGTACAGATCTGCTAGTCAACTGAAACAACTTCCTGACATTCCTGTGCTTGGTCACAACACCAGTCCTCAGTGGAAGCCCAGACCACAGTACATTTGGTCAGCATTAAAGTATACCATTTATTCTGATACTCAGACCTAATTGAAAACAATTTTAAATGATTGTATTTCAAGACCATTTTAAAATTTAATAGCACATCTCCAAACAGTGTTCCTTGTCAAGCATTAATCTTTCTAAGCTACCATGGCTAAAATCCATGGACCTTAACTCAAAGCTCAAGAGATCCAAATTTCACCCAACTCTTCACAAATTTGTACCTAAAAGAATAAATATATTCAAACAAACAGTTCATTTCTTTCCTTCCCATTGTCCAAGGATCCAAATACACATTCCAGGAGAAGCAACAAACTCAACTGGACTTGTTCCAATTTAGTGCCTTGCATTCAGTGTTCACAATATGGTCTCTACTACATTGCGCAAGACAAACCTAGGTTAAGTGATTGCTTTGAAGGGTTTAGCAGCAAGGGTAAGTTATCATTTTAATTCTTCAGCCCATTCTGATTGTTGTGTTCTTGTTTTTCTGCACTGTTTCAATAAAACTTACCTTAACCTTGAAAACACCATATCAACTTCCAAATTGGCACAGCACCACCTTCGGGACTTAAAAGCAAATTCAACTATTTCAGATAACCAGCCATTCCAGCTTCGTATCTCATATTTCCAGCATTGTATATTTCCAGCATTGTTTCTTCTCTCTCCTCTTCTGGTATTTCAAGTTTCATTCATCTCCTCCAGTCTCACCTCATCTAACTGGCCTCTCCACTAATCCTATTCAAATCTCTCCCAGTTTCCCCCATCACAGACTTTCCCTTTAGTTCTCTCTGCTTACCCTGCAACTCTATATTTGTTTAATTTCCAAGTTTTCTGACAGAGAACTGAAATACTAACTCGTGTTTCTCTGCCTAATCTGCTGATTTCCAGCAGTCTTTTTAGATCTGATTTCTAACACTTGTATCTTGCTTTTGAAAGACAACTCAATGTGCCAAACTCTCCATGTACAAATGGTGCATAACTACTCTGCAATTATTGCCTGTGCTTCAGAATCAGAACTAGTTTTATTATCACTGATATATGTCATGAAATTGTTGTTCTGTGGCAGCAGTACAGCATAAGACATAAAAAATACCATGTTACAATAATAAAAAAATAAACAAATATTGCGAAAGAGGAATAGTGAAATAATGTTCATGGATTGTTCAGAAATCTGATAGCTGAGGGAAAGAAGCTGTTCCTACAACACTGAGTGTGAATATTTAAGCTCCTGTACCTCCTCCCTGATGGTAGTAATGAGAAGAAGGCTAGTCCTGGGTAGTGAGGGTACTTCCTGAGGCATCGCCTTTTGAAGATGTCTTTGATGGTGGGAAGGCTTATGTTCAATATGGAGCTCGCTGATTCTACAACCCTCTGCAGTCTCTTTCAATCCTGTGCTTTATAGCCTCCATACCAAGTAAATGCACTCCCTGGGACATCTGCAGAAATTTGCTGGAGTCTTAGGTGACATGCCAAATCTCTTTTAACTCCTAATGAAATTTAGCCATTGGTGTGCCCTCATGTTGGGCCCAGAATAGATTGCCTGAGATGACAGCCAGGAACTTGAAGCTTCTCAGCCTTTCCACTGCTGACCACTCGATGAAGATTATTGTGCATTCTCCTGACTTCCCTTTCCAGAAGTTCACAATCAGTTCCTTGGTCTTGCGGACCAAGGCAGCATAATAAATTGGAGTGACCTTTAGAGTGATCAATAACCACCAGCACACAACATGCTGATCAATGTCTACACCAAACCTCAGAGGTCTATTTTTGCAAGTGGCCAAGTCAACTTGCACCTCTTATGGGGAAGGTAAATTGTGGCTATAAAATGTGTTGAAGGATTTTCAAAATTATTAATAATTTAAGCAGCTTGGAACCTGCAAGACTCCAATTGTCAGAGATTTCAGGCACAGGGCTGGAGAGCTTTTGGAAGATGTGGAAAACAGACACATCTAAAACCCGCAGAAGGGCAGTAGTGCTGCAGACAGGTGCTCAGCGGTTTGGGGAAGAATTAACACTGAGGTATATGTTTCTCTGAGAACACTGATGCAGTGTAGGTCTAGGTTTAATGATCTGACGCAAGTTGTTAAGGTGGTTGCAATCAGCTTCAAGTCATCTTTATCCACCTACTAATCAACAGACAATGATATCGCTTTCTTTGTCCTCACATACAGTACTTACCATTATGATAGAGGATATTTGACCCATCAAGTCTATGAGCGGTCCTATCAATCCCACTCTTGCACTTACTTCCTTGTAATTTATTTCTCATAC
Organism: Mobula hypostoma; assembly: GCF_963921235.1. NCBI lineage: Eukaryota > Metazoa > Chordata > Chondrichthyes > Myliobatiformes > Myliobatidae > Mobula > Mobula hypostoma. The sequence continues at coordinate 103,762,146 of NC_086105.1, read as the reverse complement.
GTTCCCATTATGATTCACACACCAGCCTTCTATATGAGAGGGAGTTTACACTAGCCAATCTCACAATCTGCCCATCTTCATAAAACCAGGAAATTGAGGAAATTGATGCAGTCGCAGGGAAAATATACAAACACCACACAGAGCAGCCGAGGTCGGAATCAAACTCAGGTCACCAGAAGATGCAAGACAGCTGCATGATCTGCATCACAACTGTGCCGTCCCATTGACACCCATGACAGACAGCTCACACACATTCACGCTTTTTACTAATGACAGGAAGCCTAATGCATTGTGCAATGGCCACTGAATTATTTCCCCTTTCATATAAGAGATGGCACATAACAACAGGCAGCATTGGAGTATAGGAGGGAACAGTACTCCTTCTTGTTTTAATCCCCAGAGTGGAGAGAGTGCTGATCATCATGGGATAGGCATCACTGACTGGAAGGGTTGTACTATGGTATTAGATTACCTAAACCACCTTCTCTAATTTCAGTACTCTCAATTCAATAATCTCTCTTGACTCATATTGCAGATGATGCAACCACTTGCTCCTACATTTCTCCTCTCCCCACATCACTAACTTGTCTTTTCACCTCAGATGCCCAAGAACAGGAACTTTCCTAGTCCAAGAAAAATAAAACATCCAAATGAAGAGGCCTTGTTCAACTTTCTATTGCCAACTACATGTTTTAATTGTTCAAGTTGTGTTTCTTCTTGTAAAAATGTGCATAATTTATGTTTTCGTTGTGAACTTTGTGAGTCTGATGCCTTGTGCCCATGATGCTACCGCAAATGAGTTTTCTTTGCACCTGCGCACGCGTGTACCTGCGCACATGACAATTAACTCAACTTTGACTAATTTAATAAACAGTGAAACTCTACACATATTTGAGAGCCCGGATCAAAGTAAGGCACTGCATATGGAGAGCAGGACATCACACTTATTCATTCAGAGGAGGGGCAAGGCTACAGGAGAAGCTGAATGCCTGTACATAGGCACTCAGTGCTGAGATGCATGGAGTGGTCTTCTAGCACCAACTTGTCACGGTAACTTGTACAGAGCATGGATATCATCCTTTCTCAGTGCTGGAGTAACAAGACATGCCCCGGGTAACTGCACTATGATAGCATAGCAATGAAGGAGTGAGATTTCAGTGGAGTGTCTTAGCCAGACCATAGCTAGGTCAAAATTTTACCTGAGAATCTGGTTTGAAATATGTGAAGGTCCAGTGTTAGCATTTCTGCACTGCAACATGCCAGTCACTTTACATGGACCAGGAGACAGGTTAAATATGCAGCACCATAGCAATTACTGTCTGCCCCCAAAAACTATGTACCATTGGCTCAGGAGAGAGACGAAGGCAATGTTGTTCCAGAAAGTGTGAACTGCACTGAATGTGCTTCCCTGTCTCATCACATGACCATGCCCATATCATGCCCTCTTACAGTGCCAACACCCTGCCTCTTCTTTACTCTGAAGGTGTGTGGAGCAATATTTGGGAGAACCCCATTATGGGCTCCCTCACTCAAAAGCAGCTGAAAGGGCGAAATCTGCTATTACCTTTGATGAAGGAGACAATTTGAGTTATAGAACACTGCAGAACAGAAACAGGCTCCTTTACCCACCCAGTCCATGCCAGACTATTATTCCGCCTAGTCCCATCCACCTGCACCCGGGCCACAGCCCTCCATATCCCTCCCATCCATGTACTTATCCAAGTTTCTCTTAAATGTTGAAATAGAAACCACGACCGCCACTTCCATTGGCAGCCTGTCCCACGCTCTCACCATCCGCTGAATTAAGATGTTTCTCGGCATGTTCCCCTTCAATATTTCACCTTTCACCCATGACTTTTCCCTATAACTCAGGTCCTCAAGTCCAGGCAAAACCCTTGTAATTTTTCTCAGCACTCTTTCAATCTTATTGATAACTTTACTGTAGATTAATGACCAGAAAAGCACACAATACTCCAAATTAGGCCTCAACAACATCTTATACAACTTCAACATTAGCATCCCAGCTCCTATACTCAATACTTTCATTTATGGCCAACGTCCCAAAAGCTCTCTTTACATCCCTATCTACTTGTGATGTCATTTTCTAGGAATTATGGATCTCTATTCCCAGATCCCTCTGTTCCACCACACTCCTCAGTGTCCTACTGTTCACCTTGTAGGCCCTACCCTGTGTTGTCCTCCCAAAGTGCAACACTGTACACTTGACTGTATTAAATTCCATCTGCCATTTTTCAGCTCATTTTCCAGCTGGTCCAGATCTGGCAGCTAACTTTGATGGCCTTCTTTGCTGTCAACTAAAACCCTAATCTAGGTGCAAATTTGCTGATCCAATATTCCACATTATTATCCAAATTGTTGATGGAGATGCAGCACCAATTTCTGTGATTCACCATTAGTCTCAGGCATCTGGTCAGACAGGCAACCATCTATTACCACTCTCTGGCTTCTCCTGTGAAGCAAATATTGAATCCATTTTACTACCTCATCCTGAATGCCAAGTGACTGAGCCCAACACATGGGACCAATCTCCCGTGCGGGGCTTTGTCATAGGTTTTGCTAAGGTCCATGTGCTAACATTCACTGCCTTTCCTTTGTCAATTCTCCTGGTCACTTCCTCAAAAAACTCTATAAGTTTGGTTATACATGACCTACCAAGCGCAAAGCCATGTTGACTATCCCTAATCATTCTCTGTCTTTCCAAATACCAGTCCTTTCCAATAACTTATGCCCTACTGATGTCAGGCTCGCCAACCTATAGTTTCCCGGCTTATTCTTAGAGCCTTTCTTAAACAATGGAACAACATTAGCAATCGTCCAATCCTCCAGCACCTCACCCGTGACTAACAATACTTTAAATATCTGGGCCAGGGCCCCTGCAATTTCTGCACCAGACTTCCCACAATGTCCAAGAGAATACCTTATTAGGCCCTAGGGATTTATCTGCCCTAATTTGGGTCAAGACAGCAAAAATCTTCTCTTCTGTGATAAGTGTCCCATCATGACCTCACTACTGTTTTGCCTCAGTTCTTTTGTATCTACATGCATTTCCTGAGTAAATACAAATGAAAAAATTCCATTTAAGATCTCCCCTATCTCTTTCGGCTGATCTTGACCACACTGATCTTCAAGAGGGTTAATTTTGTCCTTTGTTATCTTTTTGCTCTCAACATACCTATAGAAGCCTTTGGCATTCTCCTTCACCTTGTCTGCTAGAGAAACTTCATACCTTCTTTTAGCTCTCCTGATTCCCCTTTTAAGTACTCTCTTCCATTTTTTATACTCTTCAAGTAGCTCAGTTGTTCCTTGCTGTCCATAACTGCAATGAACCTCCTTCTTCTTCTTAACCAGGACCTCAATATCTCTTGAAAACCAAGGTTCCCTAAGTCTGTTAGCCTTACCTTTTATTCTGACAGGAACATACAAACTCTGTACTCTCAAAATTTCACTTTTGAAGCCTCCCAGTTACCAGATATGCGTTGGCCATCTCACTGTGCTCAACATTGCAAAGTCACTATCACTTCGTTGGCTGCTGGAGGTGGCTGCTTCTGAACGTCTCCTCCATTAAGTTTCGGCTTCTCCCTTCTGAAACTTCCTGTGCCCTGTGGAGATACTGCCCAAACTCACTTCAGAAACATCTGAAAATCACAGAAATCCTCCCATTGCAGCCATTTCTGGTGGTTCCATGGTAGCTCTAAGAGCAGCTGATCTTAGTTATTTTGCTGAAAACCTTCAGGAACCAAACTCGACTATCACCCAGTAGATGTAAATAAATCAGGGCTGGGCACGCTGTTCCAAAGTTGTGCTGCAGAGCCATTGACTGCATTGAGTTATCAACAGATTCATATTGTTAGCCGTCACTGTCTCAAGCCCACCTTCTGGAGATTTCAACCAGAGAGTGAAACAGTGAAATCAGTGTGTTGTAGAATTCAACCTTCAAATAAGGCAAGAAGATAGTTACATTGGTTCAGTGTTTGCATTTTCCACAAACGAGAGATGGATTTGGTGTTGTAACATATTATCATAATTGACAGCATTGCCTCCACCAATTTCAGCGGGATCTCTCAAGAGGAGGGCTGTCCCAAGGAATTCAAGATAAGGATGTTTGCGACTCTCATTGCGAGGCCTGCGAAGTACACCTCCATAAAGAGACTTTGTTTTTCTCTGGAAGGCTCTGTCTTCTTTCCTCCTAATCGCACGGGCCAGGTTACCTCACTGGTTAAAACACTGCGAGTGTCCTATTGACATACTGTTACTTAACTGTGCTTGATGTCTATTTGGATGGGAGGGGTATGGAGGTAATGGTCCAGATGTGGGCTGATGGGACGAGGCAGAAAAACATTTTGGTATGGGCTAGACGGGCTAAATGGCCTGTTTCTGTGCTAGAGTGCTCTATGATTCTATTTGCTGTTCCTCAAAGATCAGAGAGATAAGTGTGTGAAAGGAACTGCTTTATTTTTACTGGTCCTGCACTGCACATCCACTCAGCATTGAGTTACAATCCCAGTGTGTGTATCAGCAAACATTTCAGATAATGCTTCACCTTGTACTTCTCCTCTTTCCAAACATCACTAAGGAGCTGCCAAATAGAGATCAGAGAAAGAAATCGGGAATGATGCATTTAACCAGTCTGTTTCTCATTAAATCAATTGCAATGGTCATAATTGAGACATCAATAAGATAAGACTTATAAAATTCAAAGTACATTTATTATCAAACTATGTATCCATTACACAACCTTGAGATTCGTCTCCTTACAGGCAGCCACAGAAACGAAGTTCAAAAGAACCCATTAAAAAAAAGACCATTAAACACCCAATATGCAGAGAGAGAGAAAAAAAACAAATTGTGCAAAGAATAAATGTAAGCACATTGCACTCAGAACAAAAATGAGTCCATGGACACGAAGCCCAGGACATTCGGAGCAGGTCACAGCCGCAGCTTCTGACTTACAAAGAACTAAACGTATTTGGCCACAGAGTCTGTGCAGTACCTGAATAGCTGTGCACTATTTTTACTGTAAATTAAGGCCTGATGATATTTGCACCTTAGCAGACAAAGACCACATTTCATTTTCATTCACATATTGTGGATATTTTACGATACAATAGTAGGGGACAGAGGGTCCAGTGAGGTGGAGGAACTGAGCGAAATACATGTTAGTAGGGAAGTGGTGTTAGGTAAATTGAAGGGATTGAAGGCAGATAAATCCCCAGGGCCAGATGGTCTGCATCCTAGAGTGCTTAAGGAAGTAGCCCAAGAAATAGTGGATGCATTAGTGATAATTTTTCAAAACTCGTTAGATTCTGGACTAGTTCCTGAGGATTGGAGGGTGGCTAATATAACCCCACTTTTTAAAAAAGGAGGGAGAGAGAAACCGGGGAATTATAGGCCGGTTAGCCTAACGTCGGTGGTGGGGAAACTGCTGGAGTCAGTTATCAAGGATGTGATAACAGCACATTTGGAAAGTGGTGAAATGATCGGACAAAGTCAGCATGGATTTGTGAAAGGAAAATCATGTCTGACGAATCTCATAGAATTTTTTGAGGATGTAATTAGTAGAGTGGATAGGGGAGAACCAGTGGATGTGGTATATTTGGATTTTCAAAAGGCTTTTGACAAGGTCCCACACAGGAGATTAGTGTGCAAACTTAAAGCACACGGTATTGGGGGTAAGGTATTGGTGTGGGTAGAGAATTGGTTAGCAGACAGGAAGCAAAGAGTGGGAATAAACGGGACCTTTTCAGAATGGCAGGCGGTGACTAGTGGGGTACCGCAAGGCTTAGTGTTGGGACCCCAGTTGTTTACAATATATATTAATGACTTGGATGAGGGAATTAAATGCAGCATCTCCAAGTTTGCGGATGACATGAAGCTGGGTGGCAGTGTTAGCTGTGAGGAGGATGCTAAGAGGATGCAGGGTGACTTGGATAGGTTGGGTGAGTGGGCAAATTCATGGCAGATGCAATTTAATGTGGATAAATGTGAAGTTATCCACTTTGGTGGCAAAAATAGGAAAACAGATTATTATCTGAATGGTGGCCGATTAGGAAAAGGGGAGGTGCAACGAGACCTGGGTGTCATTATACACCAGTCATTGAAAGTGGGCATGCAGGTACAGCAGGCGGTGAAAAAGGCGAATGGTATGCTGGCATTTATAGCGAGAGGATTCGAGTACAGGAGCAGGGAGGTACTGCTGCAGTTGTACAAGGCCTTGGTGAGACCACACCTGGAGTATTGTATGCAGTTTTGGTCCCCTAATCTGAGGAAAGACATCCTTGCCATAGTGGGAGTACAAAGAAGGTTCACCAGATTGATTCCTGGGATGGCAGGACTTTCATATGAAGAAAGACTGGATGAACTGGGCTTGTACTCGTTGGAATTTAGAAGATTGAGGGGGGATCTGATTGAAACGTATAAGATCCTAAAGGGATTGGACAGGCTAGATGCAGGAAAATTGTTCCCTATGTTGGGGAGGTCCAAAATGAGGGGCCACAGTTTGAGGATAGAGGGGAAGCCTTTTAGGACCGAGATTAGGAAAAACTTCTTCACACAGAGAGTGGTGAATCTGTGGAATTCTCTGCCATGGGCAACAGTTGAGGCCAGTTCATTGGCTATACTTAAGAGGGAGTTAGATATGGCCCTTGTGGCTATGGGGGTCAGGGGGTATGGAGGGAAGGCTGGGGCGGGGTCCTGAGTTGGATGATCAGCCATGATCATAACAAATGGCGGTGTAGGCTCGAAGGGCCGAATGGCCTACTCCTGCACCTATTTTCTATGTTTCTATGATACAGAAAGTAATGTAAGGTAGCTGTGGTGAACTGAAGCCTCTTAGGACCCAGCCTTCAGACGCTTTTATTTTGAGATGCAAACAATAAAAAACATTGAGATGAGCTTCTATCAGGGTGTAATAGATCTTCCCCCGTATACTTTATAATTAATCAGTTGTCTGAAAGGAATGTTACTGTCACACAGTCATTAGTGAAACAATGGATATTTATTCAATAGCTGATCCACTGAACCGCCCAGCCACTATAAAAGGCAAAAGCCAGCTAGGCATATTGCATCCCCACTGTGACCCAAGACATGCAGGACCAGACTACTATTACAGTATCTGCTTACGGAAACAGAACGAACGTTATAAAGCATTATTTCTTTCTGTCAGAGAGAACAATAGACAAACATTGAGATAGGAAGACTTGCAGGTCTGTAATACTTTCATGTCATCCTGGTGTGCTTTACAGCCAATGAAAAACTGTTGAGATGTAGTCACTGCTTCGGTGTAGGAAACACAGCAACAAGTGTGTGCATAACAAGCTCCCACAAACACCATGTGATAATTAGCAGATACCTTTAAGTGACATTGATTGAGGGATAAGTATTGGTCAGAGAACTGAGCCAGAACTGCTTCTTAAACAACACTGAGGAATCTCTTGATTTCCCTTCGAAGAGCAGGCAGGGAGTTTGTTTTATCACTTCATCTGAAAAGACCACGCAGCTGTGCTGCAGTCCGGCAGTGGGACATTGGCCTGGGTTTTCCTGCACAGGGCTCTGGAATCAGAATCAGAATCAGGTTTAATATCACTGACATACTGTGTGTCATGAAATCTGTTGTGTTGCACACACAAAGAAGAAATACTGTATGTTTAAAAAAAAATTAATTAAGTAGGTGGTGCCAAAGGAGAAGTAGTGCCCTTGGTTCACTTTCTGATGGGAAATCCGATGACGGAGAGGAAGAAGCTGTTTCTGAAAGACTGAGAGTGGGTCTTCAGACCCCTGTACATCCTCTCCGATGTAGTAATACAACCTCCTGGGTTAGAGGCAAGGGTGGTACCAAATAAAGCACAACTGACCCAGTTAGAGTAAAATACAAACTGAAGAATGTGCACTTACTAAAGTGTCAGAAATATCTACAGGTGCATAGCCTATATTGCTTTGAATGTTTACCTTCTTTTGAATTGAGTTGCCTTCTTTGACCTGAAAACCTTATTTGATTTTTATGCATGCTTTGAATAACTTTGTTTGCTATTTTAATGCATACATTAAGACATTAAAAAGAAAAGTAATAAAACATGAGACATAAAAAACAAATCTAAAGGTAAAATCAATCTTGAACAAGAAAGAAAGTCAATAGGGATGTACAACAAAGGGCTGATTCACCAACACTCATTTTGCACAGATGTCAAAAGCCAAATTCGTCCCCTAGGAAACACCACTCATAAGACGATTCTGGCTTATGCAAACACTGTATCTTACCCCTGATGTGTTTCAATGGCATGAGGCATTCATTGCAGTTTTAAGTTGCCAGTGAGAAGTTCTTGATACTTTTAATCCTCCACATGCAGAGGAAACAAATTTGCAATTTCCGTGCCCTGGTTCTTCAGATTCTTTTGTTCAGTACAATTATGCCATAGCCTGCTGCATTATTTCTGCATTACTGTTACTTTAACGATACTTTTATTTTTCAAATGCTCTTTTTATTTATATATTGTGATACAGCATGGAAAAGGCCCTTCTGGTCCAACGAGCCATGCTGCCCAGCAACCTCCGATTTAACCCTCGCTTAACCACGGGACAATTTACAATGACCAGTTGGTAGGTCTTTGGTCAGTGGGAGGAAATCAGAGCACCCAGAAGAAGCCTGTGCTATTACAGGAGAATGTACAAATTCCTTACAGACAGCCATGGGAATTGAACCCGTGTCACTGGTGATGTAGAGCATTATGCTAACCATTGCGCCACTGTGCCTCCCCAAAACTCATTAACATTGCAACAGTACAAGCATTGCAAAGCTAAAACTAGCACATGAGAAATGTTACACAGAAGGAATTTGATGATGGAACAAAATCTTTTCCATTTTAAATATCATTTACTGAAACAAATGTATATAAATATCTAAATAGTGGATTCTTGCTGTCCTTATCCTTCTGAGGCATGGGCTACCTCAAGGCATTGGAGAGATACCTGCAGTGATGGTCTTTGCAAATTCCTTAAAATCCACAAGCCCAATGTCAGCATCCTCGCCCAAGCCAAAGTTCCCAGCGCTGATAGGGTACTGAAGGTCATTGATGGTACATACAACGAGGATATTGGCCTGGATGAAACCTGTCTAAAAATGCCTCAGAGCACTAGGAAACCCAGCTCCCAATTTGCACAGCACGTTGGATTTTGCCAGGCAGACATAACTGTTGATGCATTCTTCATGCAGTTGCTTTTCTCAGCCTCAGCTGCAATACAGAGGTGCCATATACTGTGTGGTCAGACCATGGTCAATTACACTGGATCCTGTTGGAGCTCTAGGGTTATCACTGGACTCCAGCAATCTCCATTGGCAGATTTCCCAGGCCTCTAGGGCACTGTTGTGGGGTGATATTGTGGGTTCTTATGGAACAAAAGACTGCTGTCCACTTTGACTTATGCCCTTACCTTGCCATTCCTCTTGTTCCTTTACCCATCAGCCAGCCATTCCAGATTTCTACCACTCATGGTGCAAGGGGTGGCCTGAAACCAGGATCAGTAGATCCAGAATGTCTCAACTAGATCTGTAGTCCTCTCCACTGGTGAATGAGTGTTTCCTGGAGCCACACTGCAGTTGCCGGAGAAGGACTGCATAAAGCCAAGTGTCTTCAGTGTTCCTGTCATCCGGGTAAGGTAAGGGGTTTAACTATCACGCGCCTGGGAAGACCCAGAGTCAAAAATTACACAGCAATTGACATACTGCATGTAAAAATCTAGATCAACATCTCCTCATTGAAGTGGGTGATCCCAAACATTGCTCTGTTCCTGACAAATGAACTCTCCTCTGGACAGATAGGCCCCTGGCCGTAGAGGATTTTCCTGCCACAGCCCCTTCTGTCTTTCTGAGGATTGTTCTCTCTATGACCTTGTTCCCCCTCCTAGAGGAACAGGGCGGAGTGCGTCCAACAAGTAAAGGTCATATCAAAAGATAAATATAGACTAATATTTATCCACAATGTCCTCAGTAAACCTTAAAAATGTTCTCCATTTCTCTAGTAATCAACCTCCAACAGTACTGTAATGAGGAAGGGTTGTGGATATATGTGTTAAATGCTATTAAAGGCCTAGCTCTCCGTACGTAAGTAATAGACAGTTTGGAACACTACAACACAAATTTGGCAATGCTGACTTTAACCTAGCTGTGTGGAAAACCTGATGTCACCATCAGGGTATGATATATAGTTACGTATATTGTGTTCACCCATTTGTAGGAGAGAGAGAGAGCCATGTTAAAAATGCGCTAAAGGTGATTAATGCAAACTAGTTCTGCAGTCTAAATGTTTGTTGTGCACAAGAGCATTTATAGAAAATAGGTAAAACTTCTCATGAGTATAACAGGAAAATATTGAACCTCAGAGGTAGTTGAGCTCTGCAGTAAGCACAATTTAATTAACTCAACCACATTTAAGGTCTAAGTAGATTACTGTTTTAAAAAATCTGGTTAAAAACAGGTTAATAATACAGTAGGTTAAAAAGAAAATCTTAAGCAGCTCTTAAGCAAAACCAATATGCACAAAATAACCTCATTTTCAAGGTTGGTTAAATGGTAGTTCCATCCCATGAGCTATAATCTATAACTAGCAAATATCATTACTCCATCAAATAGCGTTGTTTCAACTTGCATTGCCAGTTGCTCTTAGACGTTACCACATTTCAGTTTCAATCTTTAGCAATGATAGATAAACTGACCAAAGGTCACATTTGGTACAAGTCCAGGACAAGCCTGGCTATGTCTTTATACTGCACTTTCAGCAGGATCCCAAAATCATTGAAACAAATTGCACGCCTTGAAAGTCAGGTAAGATTAATAATTTATGATGATAGCACAAATATCTCTTTATGGAAGTGTACCCACAGAGCAGAATGGATTACAAAGCTGCATTCTAATCAAGGGCTCCAAGTTAAGTGACTGACACCTATGTATCTGTCATCTGAATGCTGCAATCTTCAAAGCACTTACTAGTCCTGACGAAAGGTCTCGGCCTGAAACGTCGACTGCACCTCTTCCTATAGATGCTGCTAGGCCTGCTGCGTTCACCAGCAACTTTGATGTATGTTACTAGAAGTTTATGTTCATTTTTAAATGTGTTAAGTACTACTGTTACTTCTTGTTAACAACACTACAATCATAATAAACAGTGCAACTTGAGGCTCTCAATTGACTAAAATTTCATTAAAATGTTTTATCAAAATGTTTGCAAGTCTATAATCTAAGCAAGCTTCTGGAGTTGACTTAAGGCTGAAGCAAGTTCATATATTAATTCTTCAATATAATTGATCCTAATGCACAGATGAATGGTAGAAGATTGGGGTGGGGTAGTATCTGAACAGGATGTGTAAGGTAGAATTGGCTTGATTGTCAGTGTAGGCTTGTTGGGCCAAGGTCAAAGGTCATATATTTGTGCTGTATCTCTCCTTGACTCTATGACTTGAAGTTGATCAAAGGGTTAGTGTGTGGTTCGAACAGGTTTAAACCTGTGTTAGTCAAAGATACATCCATCATGGCAGGCAAAGTGAGAGCGATATGTCTGAATCAGACGATGACTATCAGGCAGGAAGGCTAAAGAGGATTTCAAATATAAGGAGGGCAGGTTTAAGGAAAGGAGTGAGGTTGAGTGTAGGATAGGTTTGGGCATAAAGGTTGTGGCTGAGCTGACACCTTGCAGGATGACTAAAAAGCACCCATTATGGTTTCAAGAAACAGGCTAAAATGGGAACAGTAGGGTCTTGGTCAGAATCTATCTCTGGAGCACAGCATGAACAATTTAAAGCACACCATCCCATCAGAGTGTTCACAAAAATTTTGATAATGTGCTATTTTTCAGTACTTATAAATTACATAAATAAAATACCGATGTGTGACAATAGTCCTGTCAAAGCTGTTTACCAATGGGACATTTCTGATCTCCTAAAGCTGAAAAAATTTACTTGATTCTGAGATTTGGATTCAGGGTCTTTAATATGTTATATGCACAGTATATGATGGTGACATATCCCCTCACTGTGCACCAACTAGGACAAGAACAAGGAACCTTGGTGAGACCACAACTAGAATACTGTGTGCAGTTTTAGTCTCCTTAGCAAGAAAGAATATACTTGCCATACAAGGAGTACAATGAAAGTTCACCTGGGATATTGGAATGTTGTATGAAGAGAGACTGAGTTAATTCGGCTTGTGATTGCCTACTCCAGTTCTTGTTTTTCTATTTTCATAAATACAACAAACTGATCAGAGAACTGACATAACGTCTCCCAACTATTCTCATGATTCATGCATCTTCGCATTAATTTCTTCTTCCTCCACCTCTGCCAATTTTGACCACTTCAGTACTGGGTTACTTTCTGCATTGGAGTGCCAGGGGCACAGTGACCTGAGAGAATTCTTTAGGGCCTGGATATTCCCTTCATCCCATGCATTCTTCCCCACCATCTGCTTGGTAACTTTAAACCAGCTGTTTGGCCTTCGATGTGTCAAAAACAAATCTTGAGCACATCTCTAAAGTTGACAATTGCTTTAAGATAACCACAGTATGTTGTTCATTTTCCCCATTCACACTGTTTCTCTTCCCACAGATGTGGCTGAACCTGCTGAGTGGTCCAGCATCTCCAAGTTTTGTGGTTGGGGAAGAAAGTTGTTAGTGGTATTAGTGTGATCTCATGCAGTATGGGGTAAAAGGAGATTAGGTCACTGGGGGAGGGAATGTCGACTCAGACCATGAGAGGCCTGCGTCGGGCATCTTCATGCCTTACAAGGTGCAGATTAGAAGTCTGTGTGGGCCGCCACTCCTCACACTGACTAGAGCAACATGTGATTAAGTGCCTTGCTCAAGGGCACAAACATGCTGCCACAGCTGAAGCTCGAACTAGCGACCTTGAAATCACTAGACGAACACCTTAACCACTTGGCCACATGCCTTACTAGGTCACTAGGAAGTTGTTAATGTTTGAAGCCCTGGCTAGAAACTCCTGTGGCTACCGAGGCACCTTAAACATTGCAAAGTGCATTGGCTTCATTGGCAGCTCTCAGGCAGGGTGAGATGGTGATGTCTATTTTCTCAGCAGGTACTCCCACTGCACCTGCTAATCTCAAACAGCCTCCCACACAAATATTAACTTATCCTGAGTCTACTTGGCTTCTGCGACTGGAAGGATCAGGCAATTCCAGATGAGTACAAGTGAATATTTGATCCCCAAACAAGTTAACTAAATCTAACACTTTAACCCTTGAAAAAAATATTTCCAGCGCAAATAATGGAACCATTTTTTACTGCTGAGCAGGATATTTGTGTTTTATTTACTTCTAAATTCAAAAACAAACCATTTAATACTTACATATATGATATCCTTCATCATTATAGAAAGATTTTATCCTAATTCTTCTGGCACAAATTCCTCTGTCTATTTTCAAGCTATCTAGGATTCACGTTACATGTCGATTTCAATATCTTCCCTCACACAAAGGTATTAATGCCACCAGAAATATAAAATGAATTACACTGTGATTGCCCAATATGAAGAAAATATTCGGCATAATCCTCTAATTACAGTAATTAAATCAATGAATAGGATCACTGATATGCAAAAATTAATTCAGACTTGAGAAAAATACACCTTATACTTTAATTACTTTGTGATTCTTACTTACCTCTCATAGAGTTCATGAGGTCTGCACCAAAAAAAAACTTTTATTATCCTTCCACACATTTCCTTTATGTGATTTACTTGGAGAACTTTATTTATAGACAAATCACCAATATAAAGATTCACAAGTCCTTTGGCCCACTGGATCAATGCTGATCATGAAGATTCCATCTTTACACTAATCCTCTTTTATTCTTCCTGCTTTCACATCAGTTCCTCCAGATTCGACAGCTACCATTACACTTACTCCTACACTAGGGTCAATTTACAATGACTAGCTAACTGATCAGTCTGCATGGCTTTGGGATGTAGGAGGAATCCAGGGCACCCAGTGGAAACCCACAGTCACAGGAAGTGCATGTAAACTTCACACAGTCAACAAACAGGTCAGGAATGAACGCAAGTCACTGGAGTTGTGAGGCAGCACCTGCACCACTCTTGAGCACCACCTTTATATTCATAGCAAAGATAATATCCGTATCAGGGGCTTTATTAGTTGAGGCAAAGTTCAAGAGTCAGGAGATTATGTTACAGCTTTATAAAACTCTGGTTAAGTTATATCTGGAGTATTGCAATCAGTTCTGATCACACATTACAGGGAGGATGTGAAGGTTATGAAGACTTCAGAGGAGGTTTACCAGGATGATGCCTGGATGAGCTATAAGGAGAGGCTGGCCAAAAGAGGCTGGTTTATATTGGTATCATTTTGTAATCTCATGGAGCATGTCTGCCACCTTGTGGTTGGAGAATTCTGCCAAAATGTCTGAAATTCAAATTTTTCTCTGTAGCTGTCCATTCACAATCTATCTGCCAAAATCACCCACTCCTATAAATATGTAAATTTATCTCTTATTGCTTGAAATTCAGAATGTGTCTTCTTAAAAAGCCAACAGCAGTGCTACAAAATGGGGAGTAACATCTTATAATTGCACTTTTAATAAACACTGGATAATTGAAATATTCCTGAAATAAAAGAACCCTTTGATGATTTGGGACACCTATATTTTCCCTTCATTCCCACGCACAATTTATTCTCTGTTGCAAGGTAAAAGAAAAAAATTCCTACAAAGTGCAGCACAGTAACATGGTGGTTAGCACAACACTTTACAGTACCAGTAACCAGAGCTCAATTCCCACTGCTGCCTGTAAGGAGTTGTATGTTCTACCCATGACCACGTGAGTTTCCTCTGGGTGCTCCAGTTTCGTCCCACAGTCCAAAGACATACTGGCTGGTAGGTTAATTGGTCATTGTAAATTGTCCCGTGATTAGGTGTTAAATGGGCAGTTGCTAGGTGGCGCAGCTCGAAAGGCTGGATGGGCCCACTCCACATTGTATATCAGTAAACAACTGAATAAATAATGACATCTCTAAGCATATAGTCATTGTTCCTGAGCATTTTCTATTCTGTTGGCACACTGCACTACAGCAGAGAAGGAAATTGTTCCTATACTACATATTTGAGACAGGAACTGAAACAAGAATTTTAGACATTAATCTAACAAAATCTGGGTTTCGTTCACTTGGTTTCAGATGAAATTCTTAATACTGATTAAGCAAGTTCTTCATTTAACATAGAAGATGGGGTGACAGGAAAACTTCTAAACCTACACAAGCAACACACACAGAATGCTGGAGGACCTCAAACAGGCCAGACAGCATCTATGGAAAAGAGTAAACAGTTGACATTTTGGGCTAAGATCCTTCATCAGGATTAGAACAAGGGTAACCTATACAAGGGTTAGCAAAAAATTCTTTGACACCACTAAAGTGGCTGACGAATGGCAAAAGTAAGTTCCCTGGAGTCTTTTCATTATCGTATACCCTTGATAGTCGTCCATTTGGAGAAAAATGTGGGTGCAAACTGGACAAGTAGGTAAATCACTAAATTGGTTTATTATCGTCACAATGAAGAACTTGTCTAACATGCCATTCATACAGATCAATTCATTACGAAGGTGCATTGATGGAGTGCACAGTAAAACAATAACAGCATGCAGAGTAAAACGTTACAGCCACAGAGAAATTGCATTGCTGGTAGACAATATGATAAGGTTGTGAAGTCGCTCTATCTTATCATAATAAGGAACCATTCATTAAATTTTACAACAGCAGATTAGAACCTGTCCTTGACCCTGGTAGCACCTACATTCAGGCTTTTGTATTTTCTGCACAATGGGACAGGGTAGAAGAGAGGATATCCAGGGTGGGTGAGGCAACAGGAAGTGTGGACAGAGTTCATGGAGGGAAGGCTGCCTTTCACAATGTGCTCAGTTGTGTTCACTACTCTTCGCAGTTTCTTGCGGTCAGAGACAGAGCAGTTTCAAACCAAGCTGTGATGCATCAAGCTTACTTGGAATTATAGCAATGGGAGTTAAGCTGTTGATCAAACTAACATGGGTATCTCATCTAGATCAAGTAAGATCTTAAGTCCAAATTTAAAATGGCTTTTTACCTACCTATGAAATACGGAAGCACTGGCTCTGGACCTTCTCAATCCAATATGTGAAGGCATAGCATGCTACAGACCAAGTGCTGGTTAACAGTATTAATAGAAATGTGTACTTAATGGTCAGCATAGACACAAGGGGTCAAGGGCCTGCAATCTTAACTATTAGCTCCATCACTCGATGACAAACTAACTTTCAAATGGGATATATGGAAAAGTAGTCATTAATAACCCGAGAGGTTTAAATTTCCTATAAAACAGACTGAACACTTCACATGGGGCATTAAATAGCACAAGAGATAACCATTGCTATTCCTACTTTGTAACAAAAAATCCTTCTGTTGGGTACAGTTGGAAAAAACTGCATATTTTCTTCAACATTAACCAAAAAAAATGTTCATTTATCAACAGGTCATATATTAGCCGAACATAGAAGCTTCTTTACCTAAAGAATCGTGAGAACCTTGAACTCAGCACTGGTGGGAATGAAGAGTTGATATCCATTTAAGAGAAGGTTGAAAAACATGAGGGAAAGATAGTAAGTGGGCCAGTGGTGCAGAATGGTGAAATTGCCAGTAAATGTTGATACTAGTGTATACCTGAATCTAGGGCAAGCTGAGAGGAATGTAGGAAGAACAAAATTAATTTGTGTAAATGGGTCCTCAATGGTCAGTGAGGACTCAACGCGCATACAGATTTGTTCAGTGTTATATGATCCAATGACTTTTTAAAATTCTCCCTTCCATCACCTGAATGCTCACCTTCAACTGCATAAGAGTGAAGAGTTTTTGGTCTCTTGTTGATAAGGTTGCACCATCAAATGATGAGAAATGGGGATGCTCACTGGAGTCGGTATTCAGTAACTTTGATCAATTTGTCAGATAATGAAGAGTGGGTTTGATTCCTCCGCTAGGCCTAGTTGGTGTCAGCAAGAGAATTGTTCGAATAGACTTGGGGTAAGGAAGTGAAATATCCTTCACATCTCTTGATGCAGACCCATCATGGGGACAGGAAATTTGTTAGTGATATTTGAAATGCCTGATCTTTCACTAAATGCCTTTATGATTCTGTCTTGTCAGTGTCTTCTGATTTTTCAATGGTTCTGCCATGTTCAGAGACTGGAATATCTTAGTTCCTGTCTCTCTGATACTGCATGGGGAAATTGTGATCTCTGACAAGAGGAAGTCTTCAGAGTTCAACAAAAGTATTTCAACAATAAAAACGAAGAGAGCTCATTGCAGATGTGCTCAGAAATGTAAATTTATTATACAAGGAAAAAAAAACAGCTCTCTAATTTAAAACTGATTCTAAATTCAAAATCCCAAATTTAGAAAAAAGAGATGCAATTTCAATTAAAACATTCAGGGCTTGACAAAGTGGATGATTCTACTTTGGTTCCAGAGGTATCTGGAAACAAGAGTCGGGGTCTCAAAATAAAGGGTTGGCCTTGTGGGCAGTGGTGAGATAAAATGTCTTCATCCAGAAGGTAGTGGGCCTGTGGAATTCTCAACCTAAGAATCCAATCAGCAATAGATACTGTATGTTGATATCAAGAGAATCAAGAGATAAGAGTTTAGAGGTTAAAGGTGTTGCTGAGTTAAAAGATCTGTTATGATCTTACGAAGTGGCAATGCAGGTACAAGGAGCAGAATTACCTATTCTTCCTCGTATCACTTACATTAAAAAAATAAGTAGGCATCTGTTAGTCTCCTGAGACCATGGATTTGCATCTTGGAAGGTTTCCAGGGCGCAGGCCTGGGCAAGGTTGTATGGAAGACCGACAGTTGCTCATGCTGCAAGTCTCCCCTCTCCACGCCACCGATGTTGTCCAAGGGAAGGGCATTAGGACCCATACAGCTTGGCACCACTGTCATCGCAGAGCAAAGTGCCTTGCTCAAGGACACACACGCTGCCTCAGCAAAGGCTTGAACTAGCGACCTTCAGATCACTAGACGTACGCCTTAACCACTTGGCCATGCGCCAACACTTACATTAACACAGCTTTTACTGTTAGGAAAATATTTTACACAGGTGCATCATGAGGCAACTTCTTCCCAGTCCAAGGACTGTTATATCAATCACCACTTTCCCTCCCTCAAATCTTTCCTCCTTCCAAAAACTGACATTGCCAGAGGACAAGTTATCCTCATGTTGAAATTCAGTCAATTCAAGGGGATAAGGTAAACTAGCACAGGCCAACTCCTTAAGATCATTCATGGAAAATAACCAGTTGGGGCTGAACCCAGGGAAAGCATATTGTATGACTATTTGGTTAGCCAAACAATCCTGTCACAGTAAACTCCAGGGTCAATGCTTGCACTCTTGTTTCACGAGGAACAGGCATTTGAAGAACTTAGATTATGAGAACACCCAGTCTTCTTTTATTGTCATTTAGAAATGCATACATGCATTAAGAAATGATACAATGTTCCTCCAGAGTGATATCACAGAAAACAGGACAAACCAAAGACTAACACTGACTGAACCACATAATTATAACATATAGTTACAGCAGTGCAAAGCAATACCATAATTTGATGAAGAACAAACCATGGGCGCAGTAAAAATAGTCTCAAAGTCCCCAAGTCGATCAACTCCCGAGTCCCTGATAGCAGGCGGCAAAAGGGAGAAACTCCCTGCCATAAACCTCCAGGCACCATCAACTTGCCGATGCCTTGGAAGCACCCGACCACAGCCGACACTGAGTCCGTCCGACTGAAAACTTCGAGCCTCTGACCAGCCCCTCCGATACAGCCTCTCGAGTGCCATCCTCTGCTGAGCGCCTTCAACCTAGCCCCGGCCGCTGAAACGAGCAAAGCCGAGGATTCGGGGCCTTCTGCTCCGGAGATTCCAGTTACCACACAGTAGCAGCGGCAGCGAAGCAGACATTTCAGAAGTATTCCAGATGCTCCTCCATACTCTCACGTCCGTCTCCATCAAATCAGAATTGTGCACGGTCCCCTACTTGACAGATAACAGATATCATTCACCAGAGAGGCCGCGCGCGCTGTCGTCATGTCGCCATCTTCTCCTCCTCCTGCACCTGCACCTGCCATTGAAGTTTGAAGTTCAAATACATTTTATTATCAAAATACATATACCTCACTGTATGCAAACCTGAGATTCATTTTCTTGTGGGCATACTCAACAAATCTACAGAATAATAACTTTAACAGAATCTGTGAAAGACTGCCCAACAAGGGTGTTCAACCAAAGTGTAGAAGACAACAAACTGTGCAAATGCAGAAAGAATAAACAATAATAAATAAGCAATAAATATTGAGAACATGAGATGAAGAGTCCTTGAAAGTGATTCCATTGGCTGTGGGAACATTTCAATGGTGAGGCAAGTGAAGTTCTCCTCTTTGGTTCAAGAACTAGCCTCTTTGTTTGTGGGGTAGTAACTGTTCCTAAAACCTAGTGATGTGAGTCCTGAGGCTCTTGTACCTTCTTCCTGATGGCAGCAGCGAGAAGAGAGCATGTCCTGGGTGCTGCTTTCCTGCCACAGCGTTTCAAGTAGATGTGCTCAATGGTTGGGACTGTTTTACCCGTGATGAACTAGGCTGCATCCACTACTTTTGGTAGATTTTCCATTCAAGGGCATTGATGTTTCCCTTCTAGGCTGTGATGTCCTCTGACAAGAGGTATATCCTTTTTGAAGGCAGTATTATTTTAAAAATGTGCTGCTTCAATACAGTCAACACGACCAGGACATACACTTGGCTAGTACTCATTATCGTCACAGCAAACTCAAAATAAAACTCTACTTGGTTTGTGAAGGCTAATGCCAGAACCAGATTTGGTCTCACACAAGTAAATTCAACTGGTATAATCTTGTAATTCATCAGTTAGTGAGATGCAAAGAGAGAATGTCATTGGTTGATGCAGAAGCAAGACATGTTCAAAGGCTACAGAAGTTGCAGAAGTTTGAACTGAAGCCATAAGCATGAGGAAAACTACCTTGGAAAGTAGCAGGATGCCAGTTCCAAAAAAAAAATTAATATGGGATCGATAGTTTCATTGATGACCTCAATAAAATGTATTATATTATAGTATTTTATGCTCGAATAATTTTGAGGAATAAATTACTAATTTTATTCAGATTAATGGATTTTGATTTAAATTCCTAGAAATTTTGATCTAATGAGTTTGCTGATGCAAAACTTAAATTCTTTAGAAGATCTGTTACATACTAAGTAGGATTATCAACATTGTGTGCTAATGAACAAAAGAAATTCATTCAGACAAGTCATGTAGTGTTTCATAGAACTGGTACCCGGCTCCACAGTTTTAAACTTTGTTTTTTGTTATATTTAAAAGGGATGATAGATTAATCTCATCACCAAGCCTTATTTACTTAATAGAACTGATCGGTGGTCAAAGGTTCTAATGGGAATTTGATTATTTTTTTCTGAGTTTAAAGTGAAATCTCACTGTTAGGTTGGGTCACATTGATGAAGAGAAGTACAATAAAGCCAAGGAAAAATTGCAGTAAAAGAGGTTTTTGGTAATATAAATATAATCGGGAAATGGGAAATAACTGCAGGCTGGCAGGTAAAGGCATGTGTCATTTGGTGTGCAGGCTTGGCCTATAAATAAGTTCAAAGAGTGACAGATGATCTCATTGAAATATACAAAATCTATCAGGGCTCAACAAAGCTACCTTTCATTTGACTTACACTGAAAGGGAAATTTATATATAAGGAATCATATTAACCAGCAAAATTCTCTTGTATATGTTATTACTGCCTCTTATATGTGTACTTAATCACTTTGAGGACCAATTTTTGTTTTCTAAATTTGACTTAAGTAAAGGAGTAAAATTAAAATTGGAAACCAGAAGTCAGGCTCTAATATTTTCTGCACCTAAATTATATTGAAATTGATGGAACCTTACAGACCTGAAGGTGCTTCTTTTAAGAGAACACTTAATAATATGACTTAATAGGCCCCTTTCAGTTGCTCAAATTTCTAGTTGTATTGGTATAAAGCAACTTTCTGTTTATTTAGCACCTTTAACTGAGTAAAGTAATATATAATTAAAGAAACAAAAGCTGGAGTAAGACTCTTCGGCCCTTGCAGAGTAGGGAAACAGGTCATTTGGGCCATCTATGCCATTGTGAACAGTGAGCACTCTTCCACATTAACCCCATATCCCGTTATCTGCTCCGAAACCTCTGTGTCCAAGCCATCTGAGCGCTCATCCAGATACTTCTTAGACTTTGTCAGCAACCCTAGCTTCGATCACTCTCTCAGGCTGTGTTCTAGGTCTCCAGCTGAAGAAGGTACCCCTCAATTACCCTCTAAATCTCTTCCCCTTTATGTCATCTGACTTTATCTATTTCTTATATGCAAAATGTTTCCTCAATCTACCCCTCATAATTTTAGTTTCCTTGATCTTTCCCCCTCTTAACCATCACCATTCCAGGGAGAAGAGACCTAGTTTCTCTGGTCTCCCCTCATAAAGGAACTGCTCCATCCCAAGCAACATCCAGGTGAATCTCCTATGCACCCTCTTCATGGTGCCTGGAAATGCACACAAAATCTGAGCAAGGTACTATAAAGTTGGAGCAAAACCTCTCTATGTCTGTATTGAATGCCCAGTGAAAGCCAGTGTCCCATATGACTTCCACCCACTTTATCTATTTGTGATGTCACCTTCAAGGCTCTGTGGATTTGAACTCCAATGTTCTTCTGCTCCTCAATACCATTATGTTTATGACCAGGACTCATTAGTGTTCCCAAAACATATTTCCTCACATTTACTTGGATTAAGTATCATCCGCTGCTTTTTTAACCCATTGTACCAACACACAAATATCTCTCTGCAGCCTAAGACTACTATCTATCTATCTATCTATATGTAACTAAAATTCACATTCTGTTTATCTGTTTGTCGGTTTGTTTGTTTGTGCCCTCAAATTAGCCTAAATGGTGCATTAAAGAGGCACTTTTTTTGACTAAATGGACTTAAAATGCATTAATTTACAGAATGCATGGAAAGGTCAGGGTTATATTCATATAAAATTTCTCACGCGTCAACAGGCCCCGCCTTCCACACCCGATTCCAGCTTTCATGGAAACCGCGACGGGACATCACGACGCATGCGCACAGCCAGCCTCAGCAGCACCTCACGATGCTCAGAGCAGAGACACCAACTGCAGCAAAAGGACAGGGCAGCTGTATTTCAGGCAGTCATATTCTGCTAATCACCATCAGCATGTGCAGGATTGGAACAGATCAATCTGCGACCCATCAATAAGAGATAATTAAATCTTATTGTAATGAAGTACTTCGAAACACCCACCAAACCTTTTGCTGCAGTAAAGGACAGTGGTGACTATACCACATCATCAAGAGAAATCAGCATCCTGGAGGCCTTGGTGTTACTGCTTCAAATCTTCTATCCAGCATTAAGGTAAAAAAAATATGGTCAGACTAATTATGCCGCATGGAAAGAGAAGGGGGACATTATGGTCAAGAGATTACGCCAAACATTGTCGGGAAGCAGCAAGGCGAGGGAGAGAAAAAGAATCGGATGAGGCCAGGGCCGCCCGACTCTAGGATCAAAGAATCAGGACAAAAAAGATGAGACAAGAAGAGACAGAGGAGGAGAGACATGCACGTCTCCAAAATGACAACAATAGGCATAGAAAGTGGAGAGAACAAGAATCGGATCAGGGCAGGGCCGCACGACTCCAGGATCAGAGAGAAAGAACAAATGGTAGAAGAGATGAAGAGACAAAGGATGAAAGAGCTGTGCGTCTCCAGAATGACAACAACTGGCATAAAGAGACAAAGGAGCTGAGAAATGCATGTCTCCGGTATAAGAGACAAAAAAGAAATGGCAGAAGAGATGAAGAGACGAAGGATGAAAGGGCCGCGTGTCTCCAGAATGACAAATACTGGCATAGAAGGAGGAGAGAGGAAGAGACAAAGGAGCTGAGAAATGCACATCTCCAGGATAAGAGACAAAGAACAAATGGCAGAAGAGATGAAGAGATGGGGGATGAAAGGGCTGCGCATCTCCAGAATGACAAAAACAGGCACAGCAGGAGGAGAGAGGAAGAGACAGAGGAGAAAAGGAAAGATCGACTCGAGAATATCCGGCAAAGAGTAATTATTGCGAGAGTTGCTGAAGATGACAATGCCCGCTTTCAACACAATACCTCGACAGTGAAAGAGCAAGGCAAAATGCATGACTCGCACGCTGTAACTTTTCTGCAGATGTTGGTACGATGACCAGAGTATGCCCCAGGAGGAACGGGCAAGATATTTATCATCAACTTGATCCTTGCTAAAGTTAGGGGAGATGGGGGTGTTGCTATTGCTGTAGCATCATCCAGTATTGCAGCAACAATGATGCCTGGTGGTAGGACGGTGCATTCAAGATTCAAGATACCCCTCAAAGTCAAGGAAGATGCCCTTTGTAACATTGATAAAAACACCAATACTGCAAATTTACTCCAAAATGCAAGGCTTATTGTCTGGGATGAGTGCCCATGATTAGGAGGGAGAGCTTTGAAGCCATGGACTGGACTCTTTGTGATGTATGCGGCAAGACTGAGGCCTTCGGGGGTATTTTAACCATTTGCTGTAGCGATTTCCATCAGCTGCTGGCAGTTGTGAAATGAGGAAGTGATGCTGATGTGGAGAATTCATGCTTAGAAAAATCCTACTTCTGGAGAAGCTTCATCAAGTTTCAGTTGAAGAGAAATATGCAGATGAGTGAGGGAGAAGGATGATATTCTGAGTTCCTATTGGATGTTGGAGAAGACAAGATTGAGAAAAATGAAAACGATGAAATCGAATTACCTGAAGAAATGATTCTGCCAGCAAAAATTATGGGAGAATGCATTGATTTCATCTACCCGACATTCGACAATCCTGCAGAACTGTTCTCGAGGAATTCTATCTTGGTTCTTCTCAATGAAATGATGCAAAAAATAAACTTCACATGCATTATACGCTTCCCTGGAATCATGAAAGAATACTGTTCCTTCAATGCCGTAAGTGAAGGAGCTAACACCACTAATTTTTCAACAGAATTCCTTGATTCGGTCGAACTCTCTGGATTGCCACCGCATAAACTAGAATTGAAGAGGGGATCTCCCATCATTTCAGTGAAGAACTTGGATCCACCAAGGCTTTGCAATGGAACACGAATGATGGTGGAAGAACTGCACGACAATCTCATTGTAGCAAAGATAAACATTGGTGCGTTCAAAAATGACATTGTCATGATCCCAAGAATTACTCTCAGTTTATCAGAAGGGGAAGATGTCCCTCTTCAGTGGAGCCAGTTCCCGATACAGTCATGCTTTGCTATGACTATACATAAGGCCCAAGGCCAAACCATGGAGAATATGTTGGTTTATCTGGAGAAACCGGTATTCCAGCATGGTCAGCTGTATGTAGCTTTAAGCCGGGGAAAAAGAAATGAAAACATTAGAGTATTCTTGAAGGGTGCAGATCAACCAGAAATGTTGTCATCAAAAGTGTCCTTCATTAAACGAGGAGGAGCTATATTTGTCTTGTTACAGGTCTTTCTTCTTCAATAAACTGAGTTTTTCTTCTTTAATTTCCAAAGCAAAGCGATAGCAATAGCATTCAGGGAAATTTAATGTTCATTCTGGTCACATCAGAATGCACTACCTTTCTCTCAAAGGGTGCCCCAGCGGGTCACCCCGTTGTCTAGTCTATACTATGAACAACTTTGCCAATCTTTGTGTCACCTGCAGATTTACTGGTCTTGCCTTCCATACCCACATCTAAGTCATTTACGTATTTACAAACAACAAGGGAGCCTGCACCGATCTTTGTGAAACATGACCAGTCACAGGCATTGAATCATAAAAGAACACTATACCGTCAGCCACTGTTTCCTATTGCCAAGCTAGTTTTGTATCTAGTTTGACAAACTGCCCTGGATCCTATGATCTCTAACCTTTTGAACCATTCTCCCATATGGGGATGTGATTTACATAGACTTTAATAAAGCCAGTAACATCTAGTTCTCTGCTTCATCAATATGCTTAGCTCTCCAAACAATTCAAGTGAAGTGGCCAGACAGGATCCATCCTTGACAAAGCCATCTTGTGCTCTCTGTAATTGGTCCCTACCTTTCCAAATGAGCATACATCCTATCCCTCAGAACTGTTTCCATTATATTTCTTACCACTATTGTAAGGTTTACAGATTTATGTTTATCAGGCTTTTTCAGATTCAGCATCATATTTATTATCACCGACATATGATGTAAGTTTAGTTGCTTTGTGGCAACAGTACAGTACTTGATGCCCATTATGCCCCTGGCAATGAAGGTCCTCTGTCTCTGGCTGTATGGAAGGATTCTTCACTGCTGTTTCCATAACTATCATTTTTTGACCAGTCAGGGTTGTTAGCCCTGAGATGAACCCCTGAACCTGGAGGACCGGTGGACCACTCTTAGTCTGGCATCTACCCTTTGACCTGTTTGGCATGGGTGACCCTACTAAGGACCAAAGCACAAGGCCCTGACACATTGAGTGTGAGTCTTCAGGCTCCTGTACCTCCTTCCTGATGGTAGTAGCAAGAAGAGGGCATGTCCCAGATGGTGAGGGTTCTTAGAGATGGATGAAGCGTTCTTAAGTCACCTGTTCTTGAAAATGCCCTTGATGATGGGCTAGGTTTCCTTGTGACGGATCTGGTTGAGTCTCTAGCTCTCCACAGCCTGCTGTGATCTTGTGCCTTGGAACCTCTATACCAGGCAGTGATGAAACCAGTCAAAATGCTCTCCATCATACATCAATAGAAATCTGTAAGAGTCTTTGCTGATATATCAAACTCTTGATGAAGTACAGCCATTGGCAAGCATCCTTCATGATGCTTAAATGTGTTGAACCCAGGATAGATCCTCTGAGATGTTGACGCCCAGGAACTTGAAACTGCTCACCTTTTCCACAGTTGACACCTTCAATGAGGACTCGAAAGTGTCCTCCCGACTTTCCTTTCCTGAAGTTCATAATCAATTCTTTGGTCCGGCTGACTTCGAGTGTGAGGTTTTTGCTGCAAAACCACTCAATCAGCTGAGCTGTCTCACGCCTGTATGCCTCAATGTAACTATCTGAGATTCTGCCAACAGTGCCATCATTGGTGAATTTATACACGTTGCCTGAGCTGTGCTTAGCCAAGCGGACATGAGTGTAGAGAGATCACAGCAGTGGGCTAAGCACACATCTTTGTGGTGTATCTGTGTTGATTGTCAGCAAGGAGGTGTTATTACCAGCCCACACAGACTGCAGTCTCCCAATGAGGAAGTCAAGGATCCAGTTACAGAGGGAGACACAGAGGCCCAGGTTTTGGAGCTTGTTGATTAGTTTCATCATTTAGCTGTTTCCCCTTGTCAAACACTACATCACAATCAGAAAACCATGATTTGCATAATTTTAAACAATGAGGATGCATTTTGTGTTTTAATTCCACTTCCAATCTTTTCTTTCCTCTCTCTCTCTCTCCTTTCTAAATTCAAGGATCAAAGATCAAGAATCAACATTATGCGCCATTTACATTTACAGTGCCCTGCAAAAGTATTCAGCCCCCAACCATTTGTTCACATAAATGAGAATTACAACCAGGGATTTTGATCAAATTAGCTGAGAATTTTTATTTGTTAATCATAAGCTCCTTTTTTCACAATAGAGCCCAAAAATCAGGGAAAATTGTAAAGCATGAAAAACTAAAACTTCAAATATTAAATTATCGCCAGTTCAAAATTATTTATCCCCCTTTACTCAGTTCAACTAAAATACCTCTCACAGCAATTATGGCCAATAGTCTTTCTGGATAAATCTCTAATAGATTTGCACAATGCAGTGCAGCCAAATTTGCCCATCCCTTCTTACTAAGTTGCTCAGACTGTGTTAGTTGGTGAACTGGGATGCGGCAGTGGACAGCAATCTTGAGGCCTTGCCAGAGCTACTCAATCGGGTTAAGGTCAGGACTCTGACTGGGCCACTCAAGGACATCAATTTTCTTCTTTTGAAGCCACTTCATGGTTGGTTTGACAGTGTGCTTTAGGTTGTTGTCCTGCTGAAAGATTAACTTCCTTGCCAGATTAAGCTTTCTGGCAGAAGCTAGCAGGTTTTTTTCAGTATCTCTCTGTATTTAGCAGCAATCATCTTCCCATCAATCCTAACCAGATTTCCGGTCCCTGCTACTGAAAAGCGTCCCCATAGCATGATGTTATCTTCACTGTACTTTGCAGTAGGGATGATATTACCTGGCTGATGCATAGTATTAGATTAATGCCAGATGTTCCATTTAGAGTTGAGGCCAAAAAGTTCCTCTTTAATCTCATCAGACCGCAAGACCTTCTTTCACAGCTTTACGGTATCTTCTACATGACACTCTACAATATCTTTTATGGGCAAGGATATCCTCTTTATTTAGCCAACTATTCCTTGCAACAATTCCATAAATACCATTTTTGTGCAAGTCATTAGAAATGGTGGAGCCATGAACTTCATCTCCAGCTACAGCCACTGACTTCCGCAGCTCACTCGGAGTGACTGTCAGTCTCACAGTAGCCTCTCTTAAAAATGCCATTCTTCTCCAGCAACTAAATTTAGAGGGGCAGCCTGACTTAGGCAGTGTGACTGTGGTTTCACATTTTTTCCATTTTTTCATGATGGTTGGCATTGAGCTCCAAAGTATGGTCAGTATCTTTGAGATGGTGTTGTACCGTTCTCCAGATTTGTGCTTTTCTGTTACCATTTCCCTGACTTACCTTGAATGCTCTATGTCTTCACTTTGGTTTGGTCTGTTGAAAATCTACCATATCGTTGGACCATACAGAGAGAGGGTGTATTTTTTCTTTTGAATTCATTGAAAACAGGTGATCTTCCAATTTTCTATATCAACAAACTGGGTGAGTTGGTAGGGTAATATACAGTATTATACCTGAGGAAAGTTAGTGTAATAATTACAAAGGCCATGATTACTTTTTCATTTTCACAATTTTTAAAAAAATTTTTAGTACATCATAGACAGGTTTTGGAATTTTGCTTTTGATATGACATGATGCCCAATGTAGATTAGCTCAAAAAATCCTACTTCAATATATTCAAAATTTAGAAAATGAGACAGTAAAAATGTGAAAATAGTTGTGGGGGCTGAATACTTTTTCAAGACACTGTACGTGTACTGAATAAGGAACTTGCTCTGGTCTGTTACGGTACGATACACAGATTTTAAAACTTGGTGTACTAAGGGAAAGAGTATTAGCACTGAGATTGCTGAACTGTAATCAATAAACAGTAGCATGACGTTCCGTCTTCCATTTGTCTAGATACTCCAAAGCACAGTGCAGAACCAATGAGACTGGGTCTGCTGTAAAGCTGTAAACTCAAAAGCATGTAAACCCATCCACACAAACCTAGATGAAATCAGTGGCAACTGTGGTGTATCCATCCAGATCCTAAGATGAACTCCATCTAATCCACCAATTCAGAGCAGTCCTGTTTCTCTGCCTCCCTTGACATACCGTCACAGTCATCAGCCTCTGCCTATATGCTGGGAGTAAAAGTACAGCCAGATGACTGGATTTGCCAAAGTGCAGGCATGGGATAGCATTGTAAGCATTCCTCATGGTGGAGTAACATCAAATGTGTTGGCTCCTCTGGTCCTACAGGTGACATGTTGGTGGTAGATTGTCAGAGGCTTCTTCAAACTGGCCTAATGTCCCCCATAATGATTGGGAAGGCATCAGGATGTTCTGTTGGTGACTGTTTATCACAGGGTTCAGCTTCTCCAGTACCAGATTTATGTTTGTTTGGAGTGGAATGTACATTGTTATCAGAATGACAGTGGAGAACTCCTTCAGCAGATAGAGTGGACAACACTTACAACACGCTGGAGGAACTCAGCAGGTCGGGCAGCATCCGTGGAAAAGATCGGTCGATGTTTCGGGCCAGAACCCTTCGTCAGTTCTGAAGAGGGAAGGGGCAGAGGCCCTATAAAGAAGGTGGGGGAAGGAGAAGGCTGGTAGGTTCCAGGTGAAAAACCAGTAAGGGGAAAGATAAAAGGGTGGTGGAGTGGAGGCAGGAAAGGTGAAGAAGGAATAGGGGAAAACTCAATGGGTAGTAGAAGGAGGCGGGACCATGAGGGAGGTGATAGGCAGCTGGGGGAGAGGGCAGAGTGACATAGGGATAGGGGAAGGGAGGGGGAGGGAATTACCGGAAGTTGGAGAATTCTATGTTCATACCAAGGGGCTGGAGGCTACCTAGACGGTATATGAGGTGTTGCTCTTCAAACCTCGTCCTCGGAGCAGAAGCGGCGGAGACTGGGGAACTGGGAATAGGGAATGGCATTTTTGCATGTGGTGGGGTGGGAAGAGGTATAGTTGAGGTAGTTATGAGAGTCAGTGGGCTTGTAGAAGATGTCAGTGGACAGTCTTTCTCCAGAGATGGAGACCGAGAGATCAAGAAAGGGGAGAGAAGTGTCCAAGGCAGACCAAGTGAATTTGAGGGCTGAGTGGAAGTTAGAAGTAAAGTCGATGAAATTGACGAGCTCAGCATGGGTGCAGGAAGCAGCACCAATGTAGTTGTCAATGTACCGAAGGAAAAGATGGGGAGCAGTACCAGAATAGGTTTGGAGCACAGACTGTTCCACATAACCAACGAAGAGGCGGACATAGCTAGGGCCCATGCAAGTTCCCATAGCTACACCCTTAGTCTGAACAAAGTGGGAAGAGCCAAAAGAGAAGTAATTGAGTGTGAGAACCAGTTCCACCAACCGAAGGAGGGTAGTGGTGGTGGGGAACTGGTGAGGTCTATTATCCAGAAAGTAGTGGAGGGCTTTGAGGTCTTCTTGATGGGGAATGGAGGTGTATAAGGATTGGACATTCAAAGTGAAAATGAAGCGGTTGGGACCGGGGAACTGGAAGTTATTGAAGAGGTGGAGGGCATGGGATGTATCGCGAATGTAGGTGGGGAGGGACTGAACTATGGTTGACAAAATGGAGTCCAGGTAGGCACAAGTTCGGTGGGACAGGAGCAGGCAGAAACTATGGGTCTACCGGGACAGTCAGTCTTGTGGTTCTTGGGGAGGAGGTAAAACCGAGCTGCGGAGGACCTCTACCTCACTGAGGCCAAATGGCAGCTCTCTGATACCACCTCTTACTTAACCCTGGAACAGGACCCCACCAAAAAACATCAAACCATTGTCTCCATTACCATCACCGCCCTTACCAACTCCGGAGACCTTCCATCCTCAGCCACTAAATTCATAGTTCCCACATCCCGTACCGTTCGGTTTTACCTCCTCCCAAAGATCCACAAGCCTGACTGTCCTGGTAGAACCATAGTTTCTGCCTGCTTCTGTCCCACCAAACTTGTATCTGCCTACCTGGACTCATTTTGTCACCCATAGTCCTGTCCCTCCCCACCTACATCCAGGATACATCCCATGCCCTCCACCTCTTCAATAACTTCCAGTTCCCTGGTCCCAACCGCTTCATTTTCACTTTGGATGTCCAATCCCTATACACCTCTATTCCCCATCAAGAAGGCCTCAAAGCCCTCTGCTAGTTTCTGGATAATAAACCTCACCAGTTCCCCACCACCACTACCCTCCTCCGGTTGGCAGAACTGGTTCTCACACTCAATTACTTCTCTTTTGGCTCTTCCCACTTTCTTCAGACTAAGGGTGTAGTTACGCCTGCCTCTTCGTTGGTTATGTGGAACAGTCTGTGCTCCAAACCTATTCTGGTACTGCTTCCCCCAACTTTTCCTTCGGTACATTGACAACTACATTGGTGCTGCTTCCTGCACCCATGCTGAGCTTGTCAATTTTATCGATTTTACTTCTAACTTCCACCCAGCCCTCAAATTCACTTGGTCTATCTCAGACACTTCTCTCCCCTTTCTTGATCTCTCGGTCTCCATCTCTGGAGACAGACTGTCCACTGACATCTTCTACAAGCCCACTGACTCTCATAACTACCTCAACTATACCTCTTCCCACCCTGCCACATGCAAAAATGCCATTCCCTATTCCCAATTCCTCCATCTCCGCCGCATCTGCTCCGAGGATGAGGTTTTCCGTTCCAGGACATCTCAAATGTCCTCTTTCTTTAAGGCTCGTGGTTTCCCTTCTGCTGTCATCAATGATGCCCTCACCCGCATCTCCTCCATTTCCCGCACTTCGGCTCTCACCCCATCCTCCGGCCACCACAACAGGGACAGAGTTCCCCTTGTCCTCACCTACCACCCCACCAGCCTCCGGATCCAGCACATTACCCTCCGCAACTTCCGCCACCTTCAACAGGACCCCACCACTAACCACATCTTTCCCTCTCCACCCCTCTCCAGTTTCCGCAGGGATCGGTCCCTCCGCGACTCCCTGGTCCACACGTCCCTCCCTACGGATCTCCCACCTGGCACTTATTCCTGTAAGCGCAAGTGCTACACCTGTCCCTACACCTCCTCTCTTGCCACCATTCAGGGCCCCAAACAGTCCTTCCAGGTGAGGCAACACTTCACTTGTGAGTCTGTTGGGGTCATCTATCGCATCTGGTGCTCCCGGTGCAGCCTCCTCCACATCGGTGAAACCCCGACGCTGATTGCGGGACCATTTCATCAAGCACCTCCGCTCCGTCCGCCAAAACAGACAGGATCTCCCAGTAGCCACCCACTTCAACTCTGCTTCCCACTCCCATTCAGATATGTCCATACATGGCCTCCTCTACTGCCATGATGAGGCTAAACTCAGGTTGGAGGAGCAACACCTCATATACTGTCTAGGTCGTCTCCAGCCCCTTGGTAGGAACATAGAATTCTCCAACTTCCAGTAATTCGCTCCCCCTCCCTTCCCCCATCCCTTTGTCACTCTGCCCCCTCCCCCAGCTGCCTATCACCTCCCTCATGGTCCCGCCTTCTTCTACTACCCATTGTGTTTTCCCCTATTCTTTCTTCACCTTTCCTGCCTAACCCCTCCCTGCCTCCCCTCCCCCACCCCTTTATCTTTCCCCTTACTGGTTTTTCACCTGGTACCTACCAGCCTGCTCTTTCCCACCCTCCCCCCACCTTCTTTATAGGGCCTCTGCCCCTTCCCTCTTCAGTCCTGACGAAGGGTTCCGGCCCGAAACGTCGACCGATCTTCTCCATGGATGCTGCCCGACCTGCTGAGCTCCTCCAGCGTGTTGTGAGTGTTGCTTTGACCCCAGCATCTGCAGATTATTTTGTGTGGACAACACTTGTCTGCCTGAGGAGCACAACT
Source organism: Mobula hypostoma (assembly GCF_963921235.1). Taxonomy (NCBI): domain Eukaryota; kingdom Metazoa; phylum Chordata; class Chondrichthyes; order Myliobatiformes; family Myliobatidae; genus Mobula; species Mobula hypostoma. Next base: position 103,729,764 of record NC_086105.1, on the reverse strand, counting down.
GAGACAGAGCCACTACGTCTGTGTACCACGATGAGTTAATCATGAAGCACATGTCACCACTTGCACCTTTACCTAATACTGCCATCTTGTCCATGTGATAGATGGTGAAGCCCTCAAGCTGTAGTTCTGGGGGTGAGCCACGTCTCTGTAAAACAGAGAACACAACAAACTCTGATATCCTCCTGGTACTGTAATCTTGCTCTCAGGTCTTCAATTTTATTTTTCAGAAACTGCATTAGCCAGGAGGATTATAAGCAAGATGGCTTTACGCCCTGTGTTCCAGTTTTACCCGTGGTCTCCCGCCAATCACATTCCCTGAGACAATGGAGACCTCTCCTGAGCTTCCAGCTAATGCACTCACTCCCTGGGTGGTCTGGAGTCCTGAGTCTGCTCGTTCTTAAGATCGCTTATTCACTGAAATGGGCTAAAGTGATATTATTTACTGCAGGTGCTCTGGATGCCGATTTCATTTGTAATAGCTGCAAATGGGAATACATAATCGGGAATTGTGCACAGAAAGCTGCCCCTCTCCGGAGCCATTTTATTTACTTTGTCTTTCCTGAAAAAGATGAACCACATTTGCTGTCCTCCAGTCATCTGATACCTCATTTGTGTCCAACAAAGATTTTTAAATTGCAGCCAGAGCTGCAGCTGTTTTGCCCCTGGACACACACCAGGTTCCCGCCGATCGTATCGTCTCACCCTGTGCGTCTATGGTTGGTCCCGCGACCAGACCTCCAAAACTCGCATCAACTTGTGGGGGCACACTGCACTTTCAGGGTCTCGTTATCTCATGGTGTCGTGGTGTGTCTGTTGCCTTAGTGAACCTGTTCCTTTTATCCCCCTGCTGGGGTATCGCCTGTCCATCAAACTTCAAACAGTTCAAGTTCAAAGCAACTGGTCTCTGACAATACTCGGAACTGTGTCTCCTTTCGTTAATCTCTCTCGTCTCCCATTAACATTTCTGAATGTTCCCCCATTGTCTTTCTTATCGGCCTCAATCTTCTGATAACTTGGTATTTTGTCACATACCCCTATCCTTCAAAGGATTTTTACCGGGGTAAAAATTATAGGCATGAATACATTATCAGATACACACAAATATACATGTTCATCAGCTATTTGGCTAATACAGAGAATTTTAAGTTGCCAACACCTTAACAGACAGTCAGCAATCACATTTTCCGTTCCTTTTATATGTGTTATTTTAATAATCCTCTAAGACCAGGCCCCAATTTAGCAAACTTCATAGTGGCCAAAACACTAATGAGTTGTGATCAGTGTAACTTCTCAGTGGTTTTCGTCCTGGACACAGATAACAATGGTCGTCCCACACAAACATAGCATTCTTTGGCAAGGGCTTAGTAAGAGGGTGGGTAATATCTGCAAAGTTTTTTTTTTGCAAAACTTCCGATAGTACCACACCATCTCCAAGAACCTTCTCAAGGCTCTCTTGTCTGTCGGGGTGGGGACTTCAGAGATAGCCCGCACCTTAACTTGCATCGGTGCCAGCTGCCCCTGTCTTACCACAAATCCCAGATAAGTGACCTTCGTGTGGCCGAACTCACTTTTTGCGAGGTTCACTGTCAGGTTGGCTTCGGACAGCCGTTTTAACAACTCCTCTACTGCCACAATGTGCTCATCCCACGTGTCGCTCCAGACCACTACATCGCCAATATACGCTTCTGCGTTCTTTAGCCCATTTGTCACTGAATTAATCATCCTATAGGGGTGTTGCTCACTAGGCTGACCTGATGTGACAACAACTCCATGTCCCAGCTCTTTGCATCGCCTCGGGACATTCGGACATACGTGTGCGCGCCGTTTAATTAGCTCTCTTAACGGGTCGCTTTGTTTGGGGATTAAGTAAGAGAACTCATCAGCAAAGTTGGTCAACACAATAGAGTTCTCCCATCTGGTCAGCACCACACTTATCTTTTCAAAATGGGTCCTCCCCTAATCAGGTGGCACCCTAGCCTCATTAATTTTCATGATATCACCAGCTAGATCTGTTTTCTGATCGTGGTGAGCTTTTAACATGTTAATAGCCTCTAACTGTGTTAACTCACGTCTACAATAGTCAATAACATCCTTCCTCCTGTGTGGCCAGTAGAACTCTTTCATGATTCCGCCGACTGTTTTCCTCCCCCCAGAATGTCCACCGAGGGGTATCTTGTGGGCCAGGTTAAGAATCTCATCCCCATAAATTTTTGGCACCATCCCCCATTCCTCATCTGCGGGCATGGTACTTGGTCTCCCTCCTCCACACAATAGCTTACTGGCTCCCTTTTTAATTCTGCGTCAGAGAGAGCTGTCTTCGCCGAAACCATCACCTCCTCGTCTCGCTCCTGCGCCTGTACAAAATCCTTCCTGGCTAATGCTAAGTCTGCCTCAGCTCCCTCACTTCCTCCTGTTCCACTATGCTCCTTCTTTTCACTTTCTACCTCCCCCGGTACAAGGCTGGTAGAAACGCCTCAGCTAAATCTACTTCGGCAGCCTTTCTGGACACACGCCGAGTCACTGCGCAAACGGGATAAACCTGTGAGTCCATGGGCGGGGTCTCAATGCTGGCAGGCTGGCTTGCCAGTTTTACTGCTGAGAACACATTTCCGCCGGCGAGGTCATTACCGAGCAAGACTTCCACGCCTTTCATCGGTAGTTCGGGCCTCACCCCGATCGTGACCGGTCCAGAGACCAAGTCGCTTTTTAGGTGTATCTGGTGGAAAGGTACTGCCTCAATCCCTTTCCCAATGCCTTTTATGAGACCCTGACTTTCCCAGTCTGGGTCTCTGAACTAAAGTCTAACACACTCTTTAATATCAATGACTGACAAGCTCCAGTGTCTCTCCAGATCCATACTGGAACTGGGTTTAACTCCTCCTTCACCGACACCAATCCGGCCGAGATAAACCTCTCGCGCCCTTCCTGAACTTTATCAGACCTCTTTTCTCCTAGCGGTTTGCTTACCAGCTCAATACAGCCAGTCAGAACCGCCGTTCTCTCTTTTCCCATCTCCTTCTTTGGGGCAAAGCACCTGGATGCAAAGTGTCCGACTTTCCCACAATTATAACATATGACCCCAGGAGACTTCCTACCAAACTGCTCCCGGTCTACCTTATCCTTCTCATTAGTCCCCGGCTTACTTTCTGACTTTTCTGGCGGACTCTCCCCGCCGTCCTGACTACCCTTCTGGTAGCCTTTACTCCGGGTAAACTTCGTTTTATGTGTCAACGCGTACTCATCCGCTAACTCAGCAGTTGCGGCTAAAGTGTCTGCCTCTTTCTCATCTATGTAGGGTCTCATACCTTCAGGGACACGACCTTTAAACTACTCAATCAGGATTAGCTGTAGCAGTCTGTCATAATCCCCATTGACCCCTTTTGAGGCGCACCAACGCTCACAATATGTCTGCATCTCACGGGCAAACTCTAAATACATGCGGCCCCACTGCTTCCTCGCATTCCGGAACCTCTGCCGGTATGCCTCCGGGACCAATTCATAAATCCTGAGTATGGCCTCTTTCACCACCTAATACCTCTGGGCATCTTCTGCGGACAATGCCGAGTAAGCTTGTTGGGCTTTTCCTTTAAGTACACTCTGAAGCAAAACAGCCCACTTATCCCTCGGCCAGTCCGGACTCGCAGGAACTTTTTCAAAATGGAGAAAGTACTGATCAACATCGGTCTCATCAAATGGGGGAACCAGCCTAACCTCCTAGGTCGCCCTGAACCCTCCACCTTGGTTCGGCATGGGCCCCTGCGCTGCCGTCATCTTTAACCTCTCCAGCTCGAATTCCCTTTCCCTCTGTTTCTCCAACTGCCTCTCTTCTCACTCCAACTGTTTGTCCCTTTCTTCTCGCTCCAACTGCCTCTCTCTCTCTCTTGCCATTCTAACTGTTTCTCTCTCTCTTCGTGTTCTAGCTGTCTTACCCGAAACTCGTGCTCGAGTCTCAATTTTTCCATCTGCACCTGTACTGCGTCTCCACCAGGTTTTTCCATAGATATCACCTCCAGCTCCCCTTGGGGAAACACACCTTTAGACACATAATGCTCTATGATAGCTCTGTGCATCTCCTCTGTCCTCATTGTCGACATCCCCTTAAAAAGATTCAACCGTTTGGCCACAGCTGCCAATTCTACTTTCCTGGCATCCTCTAATGCCTCCAAGGTCGGCGCCTTTAGAAATTCCTCAATCTCCATTTCTGCTGTTTGCCTTTTCTTTCTTTCGGGAATTTTAACCCAATCAATTTACCCAGTCCCAAATTTAGCATTCAAAATCGCGGACAAGAACCCCACTTACGTTACGTACCCGGTAACTGGGTTGCCAAACCAGCAGAAATGGACCACTTAGTTGGAGTCTGGATTACTGGAACTAAGAAAGTTTTATTAAAGAAATAAGTAACACAGTACTCTAAACGTAAGGATATAAATGCAACGGGTTAGCAAAGATAAAACACACATGTACACAGAACTAGGATAATAGGATCAATCAAGCTCTATCGCAGTCTAGGGGTAAAATGATCAATCTCAAGTAACACAGAGTTCAGTTCAGTTTCAGTTCGCAGTAATCACTGTCATGCCATTGGGGGGAGAGAGAGAGAGAGAGCGAATGCTGATATTCAAATCGGATTCAACAGACCTTTGATATTCCTCGCAGTTAGCTTTTGGCGCGAGCCCTTTTTAATGTCTTCTGAGGTCACCGACTGTGACCCCTCCGTTCCAGATACAATTGTTCTTCTGCGGTGAAACCGGCACCCAGGCAAGGGTGGACACACACCCCAGGTACCCGCCGATCGTACCTTCTTACCCTGTGCGTCTATGGTTGGTTCCGCGACCAGACCTCCAAAACTTCCATCAACTTGTGGGGGCACACTGCTTTTCCATGGTCTCGTTATCTCGTGGTGTCGTGGTGTGTCTGTTGCCTTAGTGAACCTGTTCCTTTTATCCCCCTACTGGGGTATCGCCTGTCCATCAAACTTCAAACAGTTCAGGTTCAAAGCAACTGGTCTCTGACAATACTCGGAACTGTGTCTCCTTTTCGTTAATCTCTCTCATCTCCCATTAACATTTCTGAATGTTCCCCCATTGTCTTTCTTATCGGCCTCAATCTTCTGATAACTTGGTATTTTGTCACACTATCCACAGATTGCCCATGTTGTCCTGCTCCCTCAGTGGGAACAAATCCATTGACTTCAGGAATCACAGTGAAGCAGGCACCCATTTATGGGACAGGGCGTTGAGGAACGTATGCTCAAGAGCTTCAAGTACCAAAGGGTAAACATTACCAATAACTGGTTTCGGTCCAGCCGGATAGATGCTTAAGCCAAAGTCAAAGTAAAATTTACTATCAAAGTACATACATGTTACCATATTGTGGTGAGCATTTGGTCCATAATGACAGACGAGGAAGCTAGTTGAACTCAACAACCGTTTTATTGTGATAAACACTAAACAGATGGGCACCATGACCCAGGGAGTGAACCCAACCAGTCTCACACTGACGGGGGAGGTGACCATCACACACCCCGTTACAGTTAGGGTGATCCACAAATACACAAGCAAATAACTGTATAATCCAGCTAAAATGTAACAATAAACGAACTGGAACTTCCCCCCCCATAATCCCACAAAAGCATTTTAACACAAGAACAATAAACAGTACAAGTCATTAGAAATGCAGGGGCAGGCTGTCGACCACAACCCCACCCGGACAGAGCATCACACTGCCTCCACCCGAGGGGTCAGACGTCCCCCGGCAACCTCAGAGTCCATAACAAAGTCCAAAGGTTCCGGTGGGTGTCGACACTGCCGCCTGTTTGTGTGATGCAAGAGAAAGGGCACCCGGAGTGTCACTTCCTTGCTTCAGCCTCGCTGGGTTAGTTGTAGCCAGGGACTGACACGGTGCCAACTGGTCCCGGTGCAGCATGGCTGCCTTCCACTGCTTAGGCAACCGCGCCCAGTACATCACATTGGAAATGCGGTCGAGCACCTCTCCCAGCCCCTTCCAGTAGCTTCCAAGCATGGGGGTTAGTCCCTCCTCCCGAGGGGGGCAGTAGACCCATACTGGGGTCATCACCATGTACTGCTGCATTGGCACCATAGACTAGCAGTCCAGCTCTTTCTGGAACGCGCAGAGTACAAAACAGCTCCACGTCTGCACCCAGGCCAGTAGAAGCGCCCTTTGCCACTCCGAGATGGCCAGCCCCCACCAGCCCGCGCACCGACCACAGCACAGTGGTGCGGAGCCCCCGGGGGGCCACCAGCTGCAAGAGTCTGTCACCATCGGACAACTACCACCGCCGGAACAGCGACCTGTCGTGGTCCCCCAGCGTTCTCCACAGCGGGCAAGTCCCCTGGTTTGGATGGACTGAGTGTTGAGTTTTATCAGGCTTTTTGGGATGTCCTGGGGGATGATTACAGCCTTGTCCTAGGGGAGAGCCTAGCCACCGGAGAAATGCCCCTCTCATGGCGAAGAGCTGTTGTGGTCCTACTGCCCAAGAAGGGAGACCTCCGCCTGCTAAAGAACTGGCGGCCGGTCTCCCTCTTGTGCGCGGACTACAAGATCTTCGCCCGGGCAATGGCCAACCGTCTGGGTTCGGTAATTGGACAGGTGGTCCATCCTGACCAATCTTACACGGTCCCGGGCCGCTCCTTCCAGGACAATGTCCACCTAGTACGGGACCTGATCCACCTGCTCCAGGAGACTGGGACCCCGGCAGCGTTTCTTTCTCTTGACCAGGAGAAGGCGTTTGACCGGGTGGACCACAGTTTCCTGCTGGGCACCCTGCAGGCTTTTGGGCTCGGACCACACTTTGTGGCCCGAGTTCGGCTCCTGTACTCTGCCGCAGAGTGCCTAGTTAAGATCAACGGATCACTGACAGGACCTATCCACTTCCGAAGAGGAGTGAGTCAAGGGTGCCCCATGTCCGGTCAACTGTATGCGATCTGTGTCGAGCCATTCCTCGGCCTTCTTCGGCGAAGGCTGACAGGTCTGGCTCTGCGCGAACCGGACATGAGGGTCGTCCTCTCGGCCTACGCCGATGACGTACTCCTCATGATGACAGACCCCTGTGACCTGCGGAGGATGCGCGAGTGCCAAGATGTTTTCTCGGCGGCATCCTCCGCCAGGATCAACTGGGCGAAATGTTCCGGACTCTTAGTAGGCCAGTGGCAGGTGGACTCCCTGCCGGACGAGATGAGAGCTTTTGAGTGGAGCACCAGACGTCTTCTCTATCTGGGAGTCTACCTGAGTCCTTCTGGGGAGACCTGGCTGGCGAACTGGCAGGACCTGGAGACAAAGGTCATGGCCCGGCTAGGGCGCTGGTCAGGCCTTCTCAGGGTGCTTTCCTATCGAGGCAGGGTGGTGGTCATAAACCAGCTGGTGGCCTCCATGCTGTGGTACCGGATGGTCACCTTGGCCCCCCCTGCCCCTTTTGTTGCGAGAATGCAGAGGAAGCTGGTGGACTTCTTCTGGGGAAACAGGAAACACTGGGTCTCTGCAGCGGTTCTGAGTCTCCCAGTAGGAGAGGGCGGACAGTCGCTGGTGTGTGTACGCACACGACTGGCGGCTCTCCGCCTCAGGACTCTGCAGAGATTCCTGTACGCCGAGCGCCCTCCCAGGTGGCACGTGTTGGCGACTTTCTTCCTCCGGAGGGGCTGCTGCCTTCACGAAGATATGCAGCTACCACCGGCAGGCGTCAGCCGTGCTGCTTTGCAGAGGCTGCCCGGCTTCTATCAGGACCTACTGAGAGTCTGGAACATGGTTGCCTCAGGCCGGGAATCCCCTCCTCTGGCAGAGGGCGGGGTCCTGGCCGACCCTTGCCCTGCCTCAGCGGATGTCGGTGCGGCTCAGGTGTGTGGATCGACTCAAGCTGAGCTGCTCGTCGGGCCCAGGCCCCGCAGCCTTACCCGAGAGACGAATCCACACAACTTGAGCCGTCTTTCATCGACACCCACAATCCCATTCAGGGATGCAGGCAGGAGGTACCTTTATGGGCTGCTGCTCCACACCCTCCACTTCCTAGCCTTTGTCCACCGTCCCGACACGCCATGGCGGTCGGTCTTTCCACCTGGAGGTGAGGGGGGTCCCCAATGGAAGTCCCTTTACAAGGGAGTCCTCCCCATGCACCTTGGGGATCTCGGCTGGAGGGTGCTGCATAAAGCGGTGCCCTGCAATAAGTTCTTTAGTCTGTACACGGATCTCCCAGCCGCATGTCACTTCTGCGGGCTGGAGGAGACCGTGTACCACATGTACACGGAGTGTGTGAGGCTGCAGCCCCTTTTCGCGTTTTTGCGTGGGCTGCTTCTCGCCTTCTGGTTGCATTTCAGTCCCACCCTATTTATATATGGTCATCCAGTAAGGAGGGGGGCACAGAGGGATGAGGATGTCCTTGTCAACTTGCTCCTGGGGCTGGCGAAAATTGCCATCCGTGGCTCCTGGAAAAGGGTGGCAGGAGGTTCTCCCCGGGCGGACTGCCTGGCTATGTTTAGGGGGTATGTTCGTGCCCGGGTGAACATTGAAAAGGAATACGCACAGTCCACGGCGACCGTAGAGGTGTTCCGGGACCGTTGGGCTCCGCGGGGTGTAAATGCCATCATTGATGAGGATGGCAATATATTGGTTTAAGATGTATTGTCTGTTTGTAGTGTAGTAAATATGTTAGTCACTGGGTTTGTAAATATTGTATAGCACCGACATTTGTAATAAAGAATTTTGTAAAAAAAAGCGTTCTCCACAGCGAGTAGAGTATAGGGCCTTGGTCTATGGGTCCAGGGCGGAGACTTCTGCCCACTCCGGCCGTCGTCCACTTGTTCACTGCGCAGCTTTGATCCTCCACAAAACTGGAGTTTAAATTCAACGGCAGTGTTTTTTTAACCTGACACGGATGGATCGAACTCGGGAACCTTCGTTCTCGAGCATGGCGCTGATCTCACTGCGCCACCAGCCGAGCGCCGTCACTGTCGCTTGCCTCTGGTGCCGGGCTACTGCTGGGTGCGCTGCACTGCCGCGGGCCGCTGTGAGACCGGCGGTGGCTGCGGCTCCCGCTGGGTCCGCTTCCTGGAGCTGCCCTGCCGGAGAGCCACGGCTTCGGCGCCGAGGGAGAGTGTTTCCCTGACACCTCCACACGGGCCGCCCAGCGGGACAGCAGGTCCAGGCCAAGGATGCAGGACTCTCGGATGTCAGCGAGCTGCACGTGTTCCGCTGCGTTTCTCCCCACCGTGATGTGCAGCCTCCTCTTCCCTCAGATCGCCCATCGCCGTACGAGTCACCGGTGACAGTCGCCAGCTGGACCGCCATCGTTGTCCACCCGGGGGGATGGCTGGTCCGTGTTGGGGAGAACACCAGGCCGGATGATGGCGATGGTTGACCCCGTGTCCACCAACACACGGCACCTGATGCCCTCCACCATGCAGTCCACGTATAAGCCTTGCTCTTCACTCAAACGGCCCACCCGGAGGGGTGACAACGGAGGGATTCTGCTGGAGGATTCGGGTGGCGCTGCCCGATCGGCATTTCCAGATGGATGTTCTGAGTTGTGGCGTGGTGCCAGTGCGGGGCAGTCCCAAGCCAAATGACCTGCGTCACCGCACCTGTAGCAGAGATCGTTCCTGCCCACCGGCGGGGTCGGTGTGGCGCTGGTCGGACCTGCCTCACGGGCTCCTCCTCGTCAGTTTCCTCCTCCGCCTCAGTGACACAACCCGGAATCGCGGCATGCCGGGCAACGCTGGAACACCTTGGGGGGCTAAAATTGGTTCTGCTCTCTCTGCCTTGGCCAGTGCTTCGTCCAGCAATGGTGACGAGGTCAGGTGAACATGTTGCGTCAGCGCCTTTGCAAAGGCGTAGAGGGGAAGCTCTTCCTGGGCCGCAGGAGAGGGCTCGTGGTAGTTGTGCGGCGCACAACGGCGGAGATCTGCTGTAAGCGCCCCAAAGTTTTCTCCCATATGGCACTGTCTGCAGCACAGTTCTTCCCTCATTGCTTCCACCAACGGCCTGTGCTCAAAAGGCCGCTCCAGCGCCACTACGAGCGCCCTGTAGTTATGCTGCTCTGCCGGCGTTAGGTGAGGGAGGGCCCGCAGGGCATCTACAACCAGTGCCAGGGCAAGGTGCACCGGGGTCTCGGTGGGACTCCACCCATTGTGCCAGACAAGGCGCCCAGCGGCTGGTGCCGTTGTATCTGGGGAGCTTCATGGTGGATCTTGAGACGCAAATTGTCGAGGCCAGTTGATCTTCCTCTTGTTCCGGCGGCGTCTGCCATGGTGCTCATCCTCCCATGGCTAAGGTGGCTTGGGTTCTCCGGTGCGAGTTGCTATGGAGACGAGTGATGCGCTTCGCTCTGTTCCCCTGGTTGGAGAGCCTGGGTACACTTGCTCTGTCGGGGCTCCCTGAAAAGGCACGATGCTCAGTTCCCAGGTCCTCCCTCCGGGTCCCGTCTTCACAAGCCCAGTCCGTGGGTACAGGGGAGGCATACTGCTCAGTCCCTCGTCTTATCCCCGGGTCTTAAGGCACTCTATCCGGCGTCATAGCTCTTCAATCACATCGGCGATCTCACATCTCACTCCTGACACCAATGTATCAAGCATTTGGTCCATAGTGACAGACGAGGAAGCTCGTTGAACTCAACAACCATTTTATTGTGATAAACACAAAACAGACAGGGCACCATGACCGGAGAATGAACAGTCTCACCACTTGGGGGAGGTGACCATCACACACCCCGGTTACAGTTAATACACAAGGAAACAACTACATAACCCAAGCTAAAATGTAACAGTAAACGAACTGGAACTTCCCACCATAATCCCACAAAAGCATTTTAACACAAGAACAATAAACAGAACTGGTCATTAGAAATGCAGGGGCGGGTTGTCGACCACGCCCCCCAGAGCGTCACAATATACCACCTTGATATTTATTTTCTTCCGGGCATTTACAGGAAATGTAGAAATACAATGGAATTTATGCAAAACCATACATAAACAAAGACAGACAGACAACCATTGTATAAAAAGAAGACAATGTGAGTCTGTAGGTTGTGAAATCAGTTCAGTGTTGAGGTGAGTGAAGTTATTCATGTTGGTTGTAGGGTAATAACGCTTCCTGAACCTGGTGACAAGGCCCCTGTACCTCCTTCTTGATGGTAGTAGTGAGAAGAGTACATGGACTAGATGGTGAAGGTCCTCGATGATGGATACTGTATTCTTGTGGCAGCACACCACATAAATGTGCTCAGTGATGGGCAGGGCAATGGTGGGGATGGACTGGGCTGTGGTCACCATTTTCTGTAAACTTTTCCATTCCTGGCGATTGGTGTTGCTCAGGAAGCACACCAGTACATCCAGGTCCTCAAAAGGCTAAGGACCTTCATCAATAATGCACCACAGGGAGTATCCTGTCTGGATGCATCATGGGTTGGAATGGCAACTGCTCTGACCTTGACCACAAGAAATTGCAGAGAGTTTTGAACACAGCCCATTCCATCACAAAGTCAGGCCCTCCTTCTGTTGACTCTGTCTACACTTCTCACTGTCTCAGTAAAGCAGCCAACATAATCGGACCCCTCCCATCCTCTGTTCTCTTCCTTTCATTCGGCAGAGGGTAGAATAGTGTGAGAACAAGAGACTGTAAGATACAGGAGCAGAATTAGGTCAGTTGGTCCATTGAGTCTGCCCTGCCATTTCATCATGGCTGATCCAATTTTCCTCTCTGCCCCTATTTCCTGCCTTCTCCCTCTATCCTCCGTGAAGAATCCATCAACCTTTGCCTTAAATATACATAAAGACAGCCTCCACAGGTGCCTGTGGCAAAGAATTCCACAGATTCACCACTGTCGGGCTAAAGAATTTCCTCCTCATCTCTGCTCTAAAAGAACACCGCTCTAAAAGGAAGCTGTGTCATCTGGTCTTCGGCTCTTCCACGATAGGAAACATCCTCCCCACATAGACTCTATCAAGGCCTTTCACCATTCCATACAATTTAATGAGGTCACCCCTCATTCTTCCAAATTCTAGTGAATGCAGGGAGGGAACGTCAACTCAAACCATGAGAGCTATCAAAAGCTCTTCAAAAGACATTCAATCCTGGAACCATTTTTGTGAATCTCCTTTGAACTCTCTCCAGTGTTATAAGACTCTTGAAGTGATCTGTTATGCAAAAAAGACGAGGCTTGATCTGTCAAGGTGGCATGCAACCAAAAGCTTTTCACTGCATCTCTGTACAGGTGACAATGATAAGCCTGATACTTCCCCAGATTTTTTTGCCCTTAATATATTTATTTTCTCCAAATTTAACACCGTTATTACAGGTACAATCTTATTCTTTTCCATAACCACTTTAAAAAAGTTATGGTCACTATCTCCAAAATGATCTCCCATGCCTCTCCATCCAGTTGACCAGCGACATTCTCCAAGATAAGGTCCTGTAATGCTCCTCTCGTTGGTCAGAATAAATGTTGCAGAAAAAGCTCTCCTGGGCATAATTCAAAAATTCTGACCCCTCTGAGCCTTTAATGCTAAAATAATCTAAGTTAATATTTGGGAAATTTAATTTTCCCCTTACAATAACATAATTTTATTGCATCACTGATATCTGCCTATGTATCTTTTATTTGTCTCCTATTGGCTATTTGGAGGACTGCAAAGTGATGACACCCTTTTTGTTCGTAATCTCTACCCATGTGGCCTCGTTTGAAGAGCCTTCCCGAAAATCATTCCTCCATACTGAAACAACGCAATCTTTGATTTGTCCCCATTTACTCATAGCTTTTTCTTGTCTGAAAATTCTGTGCCCTAAGATAATGAGTTGCCAGTCCTGCCCATTGTTCAACATGCCTCATTGAATACTGTGGGCCAGTGTTAATTAAAAATTTGAATTCATCTACGTCACGAGATATGATCCCTGCATTAAACTAGAATCAATTGAGCTTGGAATGCCATTGATGTGCACTAACTCAGTTGTTTTGCCTACTGGACTTGATAAGTATTTCTCCTCTAGGTGATTGGACCTCACCAACTGAACAACTAACTACGTTTAGACCCTTTCCCTGCTGATTCAGTTTATCCTTCCCAACAGTGATTGCAAACCTCTCAACAGGGAAGCTGGTCTCACTCTGGTTAAGGTTCCACCTTGTCCCGCTTGTACAGGTCCCATATTCCCCAGAACTGTCCCAGTGAACCAGGAGCTAAAGCTCATCCTCCTTACACCATCCCCTCAGCCACCCTTTATCCTTCTATTCTCATACTCACCAGCTTGTGGCACCGGATGTAATCAAGATATTACAACCTTTCCATTCCTGCTCATTAAACATCTACCTGACTCCCAAAACTCACGATGCAGAACCTTATCCCTTTTCCTATTTACGTTAGTGGTATTGACATGTACCATAACCCTGGGCTGCACACTCCCCCCTTCCAGAATGTCCTGCAGTTGCTCCAAGACATCCCTGACCCTGGGGTCTGGGAAGAGAGCATATCAACCTGGAGTCTCTTTTGGGGCCACAGAATCACCTATCTGTTTCCCCTACCACTATCACTTTCTCAGTCTTGTTTTCCACCCATCCCCCAACATTCTGTACAGAAACACCCACCGTGGTGCTGTGAACTGGGCTGTTGCTACTGTTTTCTTGTGGGAGGACATCCACCAACAGTATCCAAATACATTTATTAGACAGGAAAATGACCACAGCGGCTTTCTTGTCATTCCTGGTGGTCACCCAACTCCTCTATTTCTGCATCTGCAGAGTGACCAGCTCACTAAAAGTACCGTCTTTTACATTTTCCACATCTTAGATGCTCCACAGCTTCAGGCAATTGTTTGGGGGCTGCAGCTGGACACACCTACAGGTGTATGTCACACTGGTGGGGGCATTGGGAGCAAGGGTGGACCCAAATGCAAAACACATCTTGTGAGGTTACTTAGATTTAGTTTATTGTTCGATACCAGGAGAGCAAGGCAGGGGCAGGAGTAGCAAACTGGACAGGGACTCAGGACTACGACTAGGATGGGACCAAGGGTCTGGGCTTGGACTCGGAATCGGATCCCAGAACTAGAGGAGACATGAAGAGGCTACGGTATGGACTCCGAGCCCGAGACTGGGCAAGGACACAGTACCTGGGTCTTGCCTCAGGCTCGGAACCCAGAACCAGGCAAGGACATGACATGGGCTAGGGAGAGGAGGAACATGGGAACACAGAGCCTCGGTCTCAGGGAGCAGGTACATGGAACCATGGACACATACACAGAACACAGAGTCGGGACCCCTCCTTGGGTATAGGACATAGGGCCGGGACTCACACACAGAACAGAGAGCCGGGACCCCTTCTTGGGTACAGGACATCGGGCCGGGACTCATGACCCTCCGCAGGGCAACGGAAAAACGGCCTGACTTACCCCACGCAGGTGAGGACAAGACAAGACAAGACAAACACTAAAGAACAACACAGTTCCTATCTAGCTCCAGCGATGGAACTAGACTGAGGTGCAGGCGAGGGCTGCAGACGAGGGCTAGAGGCGAGAGGGGCAGAGAAGGGATTCAGACAGGGGGGTAGGACAGGAATCACAGGCCGCCAGGGCCAGGACTTGACTCAGAACTGGGAAGCCGGCAGGACCAGGACTTGACTCGGTACTTGAATGCCGCCAGAGACAGGACTTGACTCAGTACTTGAATGCCGCCAGGGCCAGGACTTGAGTCAGTACTTGAATGCTGCCAGGGCCAGGACTTGACTTGGTACTTGAATGCTGCCAGGGCCAGGACTTGACTTGGAGCATCCGGGTAATGGCGAGCTCTCGACTTGGCCCGGGAACAGTAGACAGCGGTTTTTGATTCCCTCCGACGGGTTAACTGATGGACTCACCTCAGTGAGGAAACTTTGCAGGCTCGCTTTGGCGAGGTATCTTGACAAGGTTGCTCTGGTGAGGAAAGGCGAATTACCGGCACTTGCTTCAGGCAGAGACTAGGCTTGCTCCGGCCAGATGACATTGGCACGCCGTACCTTGACTTTGCAAACGCTCCAGTGCCGAACGGCTGAAAGCTGGAGACTATAAACTACCGGTTCAGCCGAGCATTAATTGCCTCTAGTCACCAAAGTTGGGGGACACAGGAAAACAGGGGATCAACGGTCCGGATCGTAACATAAACAAGTTAAATTTAAAGGGACCCCGATCCGGACCATGACAGTGTAGTAATCAGGGATGTTGGAAATGTCACCAATCTCCCACATCCTGCAGGAAGAGCACATTGCTGCCCTCTCCTTCATAACCCTTATTACTACTCCCTTTGATTAAAGCCAAAAACACAGAGAAACAGAAACTTAACTTGTCATGATTCACCCTAGTCACCTAGCTCAACAAAGCCTGCATTTTGTCCTCAACAGCAGCAATTTGGCTTTAAGGCAGTCACTCTCAAAATGAATGCTCCTGCAAGACTTGGCTCCCTTGTATATGCTGCAGGCAGGTAAAAAGAATTTGTCTCTTTACCTGACCCCATCTGTTTTGCCATCACTACTGCCGCCCCTTCTTGCTGCTAAATCTATGTTAGATCTCTGTTTATTTTCTGATTCTTAGGGTTCTTCCAAGGGTCAGGAATGACTAGCAGTCTCAACTCTTAAGATTTCAGTTTATTTTAAAGTACAAGCAAACTTACAAATACTAAGCAAACTAAATAAAGAGTTGAGAAATGATGTTAAGAGATAATAATCAGCAAAGACAAAAGAATAAAGATGGTGCCTCTGAAAAAAATCCACTTTTATAGTAAGCTAAGGAAAATTTCTTAGATGGGAATGCACTAGTTAATAGGCTACATAATTAAAGCAATTACATCACATGAGCAATCTGCCAATATCTGGCCAATGAAAAATGAGAAAGTAGATAAAATGTTAGTTTATCTGCTATACCACTTTCTGCCAGTGAGTGGTGATGAACCACCACATACTGTGAAAAATACAAGAGTTTGTTAAAAGCTACAAATCTTATGAAAATATTCTTGTTAAAAAGTGGTTTTCAACACCCACTGGTAGAAAAAAACTCAGTTAAGATTATTTCTCATTTTTAAAAACTCAGGCAAGTATTGACCCAGTTTGCTCAATCTTACCTCCTAGGACAAACCCATCATCCCAGGATCAAAATGAGTAATCTTTGTTGTACTCCCTCCATTGTAAGGAGATTGATACATCTGGAGTGATCATTGTAAGGTGATTGGTCCAGATGTGATTTCACCATGACCTCCATGCACACAAAATTTTGGAGGAATCAGCAGATTAGGTAGCATCTATGGAGGAGAATAAGCAGTTGACATTTCAGGGCAAAACCCTTCATCAGGAACTTTACAGCTTCTCCAGCATTTTGTACGTTGTTCAAGGTTTCCAGCAATGTGAACTTCTGTCTCTATGTCACGACTTGCTTTATTTGCACTAAGGAACTTTATGCAAAAATGTGATAATATTTGATACTACAGGGCATGGCATACCTTAGTTAACTCTGCCTTAAATTTCGTCGCAAATCTTCACCATGCCAGGCTGTCCCAAGCTGTGAGAGCGGAAAGGTTTGGCATAGGGCTAGCAACCCCATCCTGAAAAAACCCCGAGCTACATAAACGACAACGTAAGTTCCAGAGACCATGTCCCTGGGAAAGAATGGATCTTCACCCAGAAGACGTATAAAGTCATGTGGTGAAAGGGGAAACTTTCAGCGCAGGATAGACGACTCTGGCAAGCTGCTGTCAGTGGCCTATGCCCCAGTAGGGATAATGGACTTAAGTAAATTTGGTTGCATGGGGCACAAAACTTTGCACTGTACACCAAATTTCTAGGCATTTATCTTTTTATACTATAGAAATAACATGAATACCACCGTCAAAATTGGATTAGATGCCTTGTCTGACCTAAAGATGGTTTCTTTCCTCTCATCCACATCAGTTCCTTCCACCTAGTTTTTGTTGCTTCGCAATATACTCATTTAAGTAAACAAGTCATCATCACCATTCTGAATGGCTGCCTCTATATAAACTAAAGCAGCTTACTGTGACTTCCCAATTTATTTTTAACACTCTGGACGTATACAACTATTTAATTTTAATTTATTCAATGACCTTTCAGCATTTGGTTTATACAAGTTTGAAAACATGATACTCCAACCTTTAGAATATATTTCAGCCTCGCACCACTTACCATCATTATGTTTAACAACCTTCTTTTCCATGGGCTGTAGTCTGTCATTTGGAAATCTCATTAGCAAAGGATTAAAGTTTCAAACAACGGGCAGTGACTAAATCCACTTAATATGAAGCCAATTTGTACTTCCAGCTCTGTGATATTAGCATGCTAAATATTTCCAGCTCTGTGGTATGAATATGCTAAATACCTATGGCTGTAAATGAAGGAATGCCGGTGCACAGAATGTCCCCGTAACAAGCATTTGTATTAATTTGAATATAATTTACATACGAAATAGAAGCAGGAGGGCATCCAGTCTGTCATGGTTATCCCAATGAGAGCATGGTGATCTCTATCTTCCCTTCCAGATCGCACATATCTTGATTTTCTTAGTTACCCACTGCATTAACTTGAAACAAGCAATATTTTATGTGTTCTAGCATATAAACAAGCTGCTGGAGGAAGAGACTGGCAGCCTCTGTGCAGGAAAAGGAACGTTTGAATCAAGACCCAGCTTCAGTCCTATCCCTTTCCTTCACAGATGCCACCTGCCCCACTGAGGCTACGTCCACACCGCGCCGGATAATTTTAGTTCATACACCAGCTTATTTCTGCTGTTGTAGATTTCAGCATCTTCTTCCCTTCTTTATTTACCCTGCTTGGGTTCAAATGAGAGTATTTGTTTGGCAGTAGACAATTTAAGGGCCACTACTTGCCCAAGGGGGATAATTAAAATTCTCAAAGCTGAACTTATTGGATAGCCCTGGTGATAGTTGCAGGAATTCCTTACGAAGCCAGTCAAACCAATGGATAGGCTCCGATACTCTCATCAGCAGGGAGCGCAGTTATATGAGTAGTATCCACCCATTAATGCTAACCTGGAAATATGAAAGGAAATTTTTTAAGTGTACTAACTAGTGTGATTATTCACAAAACTGAGATTCCCAAGACACAAGCTGGGAGTGAGCGACTCTCTAACGTCCCCAGAAGCCATGTTGGAGGAAGAGTGAGGGTGAGGGGAGGGGGGAGGAATTACTTGTATCAGGTAGGGGTGGGTTGGAGTCCGGTCAGGTACATTCCTTCCAGTTAGCGTGGCACAGATACTTCAGGCCTCAAACAGGTCAAAGTCAGTGAAAAACTTCCAGTTCCATAACTTGCCAGTGGCACCGCTAATCTTAGGACCGGTCTGTGCTCCAAATCCCCATTAGCCACTCATTCGCAATCTATCAATCGGCTTTGGTGCCTATCCTTTACACTCTCACAGATCTAGCCCTGCTGTTGATCTCACACTCACACCCCACCCAAGGCCTCGCATCGGGAACAGAGCTGGTGGAAGGAGTAACAACCTGCCAAATTACCTAAGCCCCACCCAACTCCTTCCAGCTGCTGCAGTGTCTGCGGATGCCACAGTGACCGACTCGGTCACTGCCGAAGTCAGCCTGCAAATAAAAGAGAACACATCGCGCACAACGAACTGTGTTGAATATAAAGCTTCAGAGAACCGCAAAAACAAAGTCATTTTAGCAACTGAATTAATAGTTGATAAAAGCAAACATGCTATAGAGCCGGAAACAATTATGTTTAAAATTACAGATTTGATTTATTTTTTTTCTTAACATAGAACTTGCTTCTGATTAGTATGTGACCTACTAGTGCAATTAATTGTTCCCATAATGTCACTGGGCGGGTTAGGTCAGTTTAGGACCGAATACTAATAGTACTTCATGCATATGCATAGATTCGTTTTGTTTTGTCCTTCGCTAAATAGGTCAGCGAAAGTGCCCTCAATAGGGAAAGGAGCACTATATAAATTTATCACAGCAAGGTGCCATAAACACAGTGTGGAAACTTTAATCGCTTCTGTCATCCAGGCAATCGGCAGCTCTCACTGAATGTTTAAGCTGATTATGAATTGCTTGTGTACGGGAATCAGTCCTTGTCTGTATGAGGACGTGTGCCGCAGCGAGCAGACAGACAGTTCAGAGAGCGCGGAGACCACAGAGACCTCTGCCAGCCAGCGTCTTGAATACCAGCCGGGCAGCGAGCTCCGGACAAGCCACCTGGTCCTGAAGATGGATGTGGCCCCGCCCAGCACCTCTCCTTTCCTCAAGCCTTTCGCTTTAAGATACTCGGAGGCTTCGAGCCCCCGGGGTCGGAGGAGACACACGCTGCCAGCCAGCGAGTTCCGCAACCTGAGCCTGAACGATGCGCTCAGCGTGTTCGAAATCGAGAGGGAAGGTTGGCATCAGAACCAGCGGCTGACGGAGCCATCCAGTCCAGGATGGGTGACCCTGCTCCCGTTCCACTTGCCCACCCTCGTCCCAGATTTGTACTCCTTTTCTAAAAGCACCGCCGTTAATCCTTTAAATTCAGAAGGTCAGGAGGCGTCTATAGAGGGAAATGAACAGTCGACGATCATTTCTTACTTGAATCCATCTTTCGCCCCATCAACCCCTCACACCGGGCCGGCGATTCGCCCTATCCCTATTCTTCAGTCCGGATGAAGGATCTCGACCCGAACGTCGACTGTCCATTTGCCTCCCCAGATGTCGCCTGATACGCTGGGTTCCTCCAGCATTTTTTTTGCTCCAGATTCCAGCATCTACAGTCTCTTACGTCTTTAGCACGTTAAAATAGCCGCAAGTAGTCTGACTTTGTTAGCTGGCTTTATGTTAACTTCAGCGCTTGCTCGATGTTGGAGCTTGGACTTTTCTGAAACCGGGTCCCTAGCTTCTGCCTTTCCAATAATCAATAGAAAAGTGATTGGAAACCAAACAGACATACTTGTCTAAACAATAACTGAAAGGGCTGGAAATAAGTCAGGCAGCGTATAGAGAATTCAAACAGTAAAGGTTTCGGGTATAACTTTTCGACGGAACTTTGCTTCACATTTTCAGGTTGTATTTTAATTCGTTTTACTTTCGTGCTTTAATATAGTAATAAACTGGACTATTCTGTTTGTGGGAAGTTGAACAGATGATAAATACCCTTAGTACTATTCGGAACATTCACATAGGGGGATGGCGAGGGTACGGTCCTCAGGCGGACAAATGACATTCGCGCAGAAAAAAAGGTTGGCAGGGACTTGGTGGGCCGAATGGTCCATTTCTGGGTTGTACAACTCTGAGAATGCAGGAGCCCGCCGATGCGTGAATCTGGAGCAACAAGCAATCAGCTGCAGAAACTCAGCGGGTGGACCAACATCTGTGGAAGGAAAGGAACTGTTAATCAACGCAGAGTTTCGATCTGAAATATCGACGGTTCCTTTTCCCATCACAGATGCTGCTCGACCCGCTGAGTTCCTCGAGCAGATTGTTTGTAACTCAGCACATTGCGGCAAATGCTAGCTTTCATCGGAGTGTGAAATGCAGTCTCATAAAATATAACATCTTCTCATAAACCAGTGAACGTTCTCAAGTCTTTCCGCTTTCTTTCCTTCAGCTTTCATCTCTGTCTCTGGAGAGTGCCCTTTACACATGGACGAAGTGAGACACTTCCTAGAACTGTGCCCCGAGTTATCCCTGGGCTGGTTTGAAGAAGGGAGACTCGTAGCCTTTGTTATTGGCTCTGGCTGGGACAAAGACAAACTGTCGCAGGTCAGAGATTTAAGTTTTTTTAAACAAACCACTAACGTCTTGCACTGTGTAATAATAGTATTATCGTGTATCAGTGCGTAAAGTGCTGGAAATACTCAGCACGTCAGGTAATATTACTCAAACTCAAAGGGCGTGGGCATAGGGGAAAAGACTCCAAAAGCAAATCCTGATGGTGTAAAGTGTCGACCGGAATCGTCGACTATCGGCTGATTTCATGCATTTTTTTGCCCTTAATGATCCAACCTCGCAGAGGGTAAAACGGCACAGAAAAGCGATATATATATAATTATATAAATATCTAATCATACAAATATCTAATTATTTATAAGATTAATCTTAACTTGAAATTTGAGTTTATATTATTAGTGATCTGTGATAATTATTTTGCTATAGTTTTCATTTTTGTTGCTGGATAATTTTTTTCCTTTAAGCCTGCTTACTTTTAATTGCAACACATTTTTTTCCAAAAAAAGTAGCTCGTTTTCTTCCCCTTCATCCTCTGTGCAGTTGTCTTTCTTCAAGAATAAATGTCTTTATTATAAATTACCGGAGCGTATGACTTTTTAAACTTTTTCTGCCATTCTTTGAGATGACAGTAAAGACCACGACGAGTATTTGTTGAACTGTCCATGATTTTGTCTATCACTGTACTTTGTATTTAAGAAACGGGGGTGGGGAGAGATGGATTTTCCTTTTCCAGTGGACATTCGTACACCAGGAGTTTTTTTAAACATAAAATTATTCGTTTCATAATCATTATCACTAACACGATTTCTATTAATTCTACTTTGCACAGTAGTGTTGTAGTTAGCACAACGCTTTACAGTACCAGCGTCGCGGGTTCAATTCCCTCCACTGCCTGTATAGAGTTTGTAAGTTCTCCCCGAGTCCGCATTGATTTCCTCCGAGTGCTCTCGTTTCCACCCACAGTCCAAAGACGTAGCGGTTGGTAGGTTAATTGGTCATTGTAAATTGCCCCTTGGTCAGAATTAAATTGGACGAGGATTAAATCCAGGGATTACTGGGCGGAACGGCTGAAAGAGCCGGCAGACTCTATTCCACGATGTATCTCATTAAAAATATTTTTATTCCCGATTTATTGATCTAACTTTAAAATGGATTTCGTTTTCTATTGCTGGATAATAATTCCAGGGTTTTTGGAGTCCTAGCCCAGTAATATAACAACTTCCTTGTCATAATTCTGATCATCAGCAGTCTTTCAAAGTTTTGCTTTTAGATAGGAGAAAAAAAAAGATCCAGTTCTTACCTCTTGCAGTTCAGCATTGATAGACAGAACATGCTACCAAATAACACAACAGCAAGCAGGCATATTTAACCAAAGTAAACGCGCTTTCACAATTGAATCAAAGAAGATGATCTCACTTCACCTTTTTCCCCTCTTTAATTGTAAATAAGAACATTATGCTCAACACAGATACTCTAGACAATGATACAGGAGTCACGACACATTTGAGAAATGAGTACAATGTGATTTGGAACAAATATTTTATCTCAAATCTTGGAAGTTTTGAATTCTAATCCAAAGTAGAACTAATAGAAAGGGCTCATAATCACATGGGTTGGAATAAAAGAGGTGTGAGGGAAAAGAATTCATTACTATTAGTCTTTAAGCAGTTCATTTCTTTCTGACAATGTATGTTCTGCGTTAATACTGAAGCATTTATTTCATGGTTAAGCCACTTACGGTTGAAATACATTAAACCTAGGCTCCAACATCATTGAGAATCAAAGATCCACTGTACTTTTTCACCATCTACCCCGATGTTGACTCCGAGAAACCAGTGGTTGTGCCACCATACCTCTTGTACACCTTCCGTTCCTCCTCCTCCTGAAGTGCCTTAAACCTGTCATTCTGACCGGCTGGTCAGTATCAGGAACTTATAGGTTTGGAGGGACAAGCCATGATATTCAATGAACCACAGCTGTCAGTTAACCTGCTTTGGAAATGCTGATCCTTTTAGGTTTTGTTCTGTTGATAGTCAGATTGTCAGACACACATATTTATAATACTTCCCATATAAATAAACTATGTTAATGCACATGTTTACAAACACACCAATCCATGCTCCATTGACATGACTTATGTTGAACAATAGATTTCTGGATGTTTGTACTGCAAATCCAAACTACACGTATTATACTTGATATTTGTCAAGATAACAGACAATGTGTTTCATTGAATGCAGGATGCTATGACTATCCACGTTCCAGGAGGTTCCACTGTCCACATCCATGTCCTGGCTGTTCACCACAGATGCCGTCAGCAAGGGAAAGGTTCGATCATCTTATGGAGATACTTGCAATACCTACGCTGTCTTCCTACAGTCAAAAGAGCTGTACTCATGTGTGAAGACTTCCTGATTACTTTCTACCAAAAAGCAGGCTTTAAAGAGATTGGACCTTCTGGTATTGTAGTAGGTTCCCTCACATTTACAGAAATGGAATATGTTCTTGGCAGTGGTGCCTACTTGCGGAGAAACAGTGGCTTCTGAGTCATGTTAAGTTGAGATTAGTTATTTTTTTTCCAAATATGCTGTTTTCATTTTCTCCGTGCTATTTACAGTGTTCACATTAAACTTCAGCCTATGGTGTATGAACAGTTTATGTTAGATTAAAAAGTGCAAAAGGTTTCAATGAACCAAATTTGGCCCTTTGAAAGACTGACATGGCGGAGGTTCTCAACTCGGTCAGCTGTATAAACAGGCCAGAAACATTTGCTTACCCAAGCCTGTCCCATTTAATCCCAATGAAATCTATAAAGTTGCTGCTGGCATTATGAATTATTGTAACTACTGAGAGGTGTCACTTTTAAAACCAGTGTTTGCCACAGAACTTCAATTACAAATAGTTTTAAATATCCTTATAGTCCATCAAGCTGGATGAATAAATTGGTTCATGGATTTGTATATAACACACTATCAGGCATTGCAACCAGACAGAGCATTTGTCTTTCGATAACTTTGAAAGAAACAGAGGAACTCTGGCCGTCACATTATTCAACAATAATGCTCGATACTTCCGACTCATAGACCCTTGATCTAGTATTTATTCTAGAATGATGTTCCATCAATATAATAACTTGTTTTCCTCAAGTCCTAGTTCTATTTGCAATGGAATTTTAACAAAAAGGTTAATGACTTGGGTTGCCAAACACAGAAGGTAATTTTAACTTCACCGATCCAAGATGAATCCTTCAGGACTATTAGCCAATCATTTTACATAATGCCTAACTTGGAATATCAGAATTCTTCATCATAGTAACAAACTGTGTATCATCTTTTGAAGTTTAAATTGTATATGATTTGCCTTGAATCAGTTGAGGTAATCTGCGCTTTGCCAAAAACAAATTTCTCAGTTTTATTTATAGGCAGTGTATTTTGTCTCTGATATTATTTTACATTAGTTAACCAGTGTTTTCTCTGTACTCATACCATTTTCAATAAAACTGTTAAAATAATTATCGGACTGTATACTTCACTACCAGCACATCATTTCTTCTATTTCATAGCTTTACATCATCAAAGAAAATTCGTGAGATGTTAAACAATTATCTAGTACAGGTAGATATCATACGGAAGTGCTTGCATTCAAATTTAAATTCAGAATAAGATTACAAACAAGTTGTCAAAAAAGAATAAATAACCAAAGCATCATATGCTATGCTTTTCAAAATCATAAGGTTAATGAAACTTTGCAATTTTTGCTCTTGCTCGAGCCATCATTACATGGAACAATTTGTATCTTCTATTAATTACTTCAATGCATTTTGCTTCAAATCAGATTGATCCTGTTCTCTTAACTCATTTTGGAAGCTTGTAAAAAAGATAAAGCTTTAAAAGCTCTTCCTCATTTGGTACAATACTTAAATCTCAAATAATTCAATTACTGGCTTAAAAGTTCAAACTATTGATTGTTAAAGATTACTTCAAACAACTCCAAAGTATCACTCCTCTATTAATAATTTTCACCTTAAAACTGTCAGATCAAGAGCAGGCTTAGCTCAAGGCTACAGCTTAATCAATTTATATACATGCAAGGGTCTCACAGAGAAGATAGTTCTAAGCAATTTATTCACAGTGAATTCACAATTTATTCACAGTATTTGAGCTGTATTAAACATGATTTCAATGATTGCAAAGACAGCCAAAGAGTCAACTAATGACCTTACCACCACTTACAAACCCAAACTTTGATTAAAACCCAAGAAATAACATGCTCGCCATTTTTCTATTGCTTCCGCACCCCTTCCACCAAAATAAGCACGTGCTAGCAAAAGTTTATCCCTCCCTTCCAAATTTCAAACTTAAGAAGTTGAGTAGTGGTACAGAGTGGGTAACATCAATAGACTGGTTATCATCATCAACACAAGATAATTAATTCAATTGACTGTAAAGGAATCAACTATCTGCTCCTGCACATGGTGGGCAGATGGATTGATGCTGCTTTTGCCACTGTACGAGACAAGTGGTCATCCAAAATTTCTGAACACAATCGATGCTTAGTATTTGGTTCTTTGTGGGTTGCATAGGTTAGTATGCAGCACAAGGCATCCCAATTTTGAAATTGTTCATTTCCTTTCAGTGCAAGATATTAATAATATATTGATAACGAATATTAAACATAATATTTCTGTTCCTAAGAAGCCAATTTTTAAAAAATTAGCACATCCATCGCATATTGGAGGGATATTACATGCAGGTCAACATTATATTTTTATTGGTAATAAAAAAACTCCAGAATATAATTATATTATACATTCAATCCCCAGGTAAAAGTGCTCGAACAAATTCTATACACACTGGAGCTATTAAAACAACACAGCTTGAACAATCTTACAAGTAGTAAATCTATTATGAAAATTACCACCTTGACTTCGGCAAAACTAATTTAAAGATGGTATTTTGAAAGGACTAGAAAAACAACTCCCTAAAGTCAAACTAATTACCACAAAAATGTAAGGACGCAAAGGAAGGCTATGTGACAAATAGGGGGTTTTCAAACATTGGTTGCAGTGAATGGAAAGAACAGTCTTTTTCACAGGAAGTGGTCTCTAAAAACGTGAGGACAAAGGTTTAAGATCAGGCATGAGAGATTTAAAAGGGCACATGAAGCTTGATCTGCATTTGGAATGAGCTACCAGAAATAGTGGTTGAAGTTTGAACATCAGCAATATTTAAAAGCTATCTAGATAAGTACATGGACAGGAAAGGTTTAGGATGGAACTATTTATTACATGTGAATTGAGCCTCACAACAGTATTTATGACGAACGAAAATAGGTTAAGATTTTAATTCCCTTCCGCTTAATTAATAGTTCTAGTTGACTGAACTATTCAGCAGGTCAGAGTTTTTTTCAAAAATGTTTCCTGATCAAGTGATGAGAATGCTTCTTATCAGAAGCCTGTGAAATTTTCATATTACAATTGATCCCAGTTAATCATCTTGCCTTTGATTTCTTGAAACTTTAATGTAATTTCCACAGAATGATAACGAAGCAGTAATTCCACATGCATGATTTGCATTTTACATATAAACCACCATCTGTAAATTGCTTCTTACATAGTTATTAATAGCCTTGTGTTATGGTAATAGAAAAAGCCAGCAGCTCTTGAGAAAGTGTGGTTTAAAGGATTATGGTGACAGCAAAGCCTCCTCTCTTTGGACTCTTTCTACATTTCCCACGACTTCGGAAAAGCAACCAGCATTATCAAAGACCCCACCCACCCCAGATATTTTCTCTTCTACCCCCAATCCATAGGGCAGAAGATATGAAAGGTTGAAAACTTGTACCACTAGGTTCAAAGACAACTTCTATCCCACTGCTATAAGGATTTTGAATGGGTGTCTTAGAAGTTAGAGATGAACTTTTGACCCCACAATTTATAACATAATGGCCCTTGCATACCATTACTACTTGCAGGGCACTTCCCCTGTAACAGTGACACTATGCTCTGAATTCTCTTATTATTTTTCACTTGTATTATCTCAATACACTTATGTTTTGAAATTATCTGTATTGATGGTGTATAAAATGAAATTTCCTACTGTATGCATGTACCTATGAACTAACTCTATTTCCAAAGTAGGATGGTAACAGATTCATGTGGCTCTCCAAACACTAGCAATTATTTGTTTGGCCATGTGGCATATTTCAGTGTTATAAATTTAATGTAGTATTGACATGAATTTTACCACATTAGACAATAAGAAATTAGGAGGAAATTCTGCTTGCGTGAGAAAAGATAATTTTCAATTATTATTCATAAAATAATTGCAGTTTTGCCTGTTGGGTGTGGTCTTTCATTGTTTCTATTATGTTTCTGGAACTCACTGAGTATGGCGACAAGAAAACAGGTCTCAGGGTTGTATATGGTGACATATATGTACTGTGATAATGAATTTACTGTGAACTTTCCCATGGGAAACCTGCAATTATGTAGTGATAAAATGTATCTGGGTAATTTCCATCATAGGTGTTAGGTGTAGTCATGAATAATAATGTTTATTGATGTAGACTTGCTAATGTACAAGTCCTCATATTTTTTTAAAAAATCACACTTAAGAGGCAAGCGGAATTAAATGTCTGATGTAATATAATTTAACAATTTGTGGTTAAGATGAGGAAATGCCTTAGAGTTAGTGTCATAATTGTTTCCTGTCACTTTAGACCATAAATTATATCCAGCAAAGTTAATAAGTTTGAACAGTACTATTTTGAGATTTAGATTAAATATATACAATGTTCTTTCATGAAATTATGCAAATTTAAAAAATTGAGACTGTAATGATCTGTGTATTTCACTGATTAAATGCATATGTTTCTCGTTCACTTTATTTGGTTGAATTTTCCAATGCATCTTTGAGGATGAGGTGACAGGAAAACTGTGCCTTACAAAGAAAACTCAAGGCAGTGGCTCAGAGAACACCACCCACTGCCCATCTCACCTATTCCCAACCTTGCTTTTCTTGTGGTGATACCACCCTATCACATCAATGGGGTGAGCCGAGATTGGGAGCAAACGGCTCCTGCCACATGGACTTCAGCATAGCAAGCAAGCTGTTGTGTAGGGTTCCTACAGGAAGGTGTGCCCATGCAAGTAAGTTCATGTGGTATTGAAAAAGGCTCTTCAGCCATTCAAATCCACACTGACCATCAAGTACACATTGCACAAATCCTAACCCTGTTATTTTCTTCTCCCCTCAATCTTATTAATTACTCCAGATTCTATCTACCACTTACCAATGCACTAGGGGGTATTTACAATTGCTGATTAACATGCCAGCCTGCACATCTTTGAGACCTGGGAGAAACTTGGGGCATCTGGAGAAAATCTATCATAGAAAGAATGTGCAAACTTCACACAGTCAACACTGAAGATCAGTTTTGAATCTGGGTCTTTGGAGTTGTGAGGAAGCAGATCTCCCAACTGCACCACTGTGCAGCCAGAACAGCTGAAGTACAGGCACCAGTGGGAGTCTGTGGTCATCACCCAAGGAGTAAGGGAGGCACTCTATTCAGACCCAGAGATTTTTCAATGAGGATCTTGGATTTGCTATGAATGAATGACACAATGTAAAACTGGAAACAGACTGCCTTCATTACATTTCTTGAGGATCTCTAGAATATCAAAATTAATTGATTGTATTAGAAAACTTTGCACCTTAATTTCCAAACGTGAAGCAGACCCTTGTGGTTTGTAACAATAATCCAACCATATAATACAGCCAATGAACTTTTATTGTTGTCAGAAACAAGGTTAGTGTTTATAAACTATCAAGTTTAATCACAGATCCAATTTCTGTCACTTGCAGAAAATGTATTCCCTCAAAATACATCATGAATGAAATGGAAAACAAGAAACAATAATTCAGTTATGGCTAGGATTCCTTTTTTTCTTTAAGTTCCATCATTCTGATATTGGGTATGAGTATTAATTTAATCCAGATCCATTTAGGTTGAAATTCCATGTCTGTGACTTATCTACCTGAAACCAGGAATACGATGATTCTAAAAATTTCCAAACTCAAATAAATGGCAGAGTTCACAATAAGTGGGAAGTGAGGAGGAGGGTGTGACAAGAGTTAGATTTTCCTGAAATGATTATAAATGTAAAATTTCATGTGTTTAACAGCGATCTTCTATTCTTGAAATCTTATATGTGATGGTATCATTTCAAGAGCAAGCCGAGGGAAAGATGATGACAACATTCAAATTTAAAACTGAAGACTCAGTAAGGCTTCGATGATGTATTCTGCAAACTTGCAGTCCAGTCAGATGGTAGCTAAAACACTACCTGCAATTTATCACCACTTTAGCAGTAGTAAACAATACAAGATTTGATTTAGTGCTAAAACTAGTGTAATACAAAATTGGCAGCACAAAACATTGGTTCAAAAATAATGGGGAAGGCACGTAGGTCATACTTAGAGATGGTGTCCACAGTCCAGAGATGTAACTTGAGCATCAAATGCTAAGTGTAATTATTTTTTTAATTAAAAAAGACATCAGGTGAGGAGTTGAAGGATTACTTGAATATCACCATCAAAATCTTGGTAAATTCTTCTTAAGGACTCCATGATGCAAATACTGTTGACAACCAAATCTGTAACATTGATTGATGCGCCTTGAAGACTGACTAATGTAGATGTGCATTGAGGTCATATTTTTCACAGAATTTATCTGTGAAAGGAATACAAGTTAGGTATTCGCACCATTCACAAGTTATTGGGTAGACGTAAAACAAGACCACTAGTCCTGCAAACAGTCCTACAAAGATGACAAGGAAGATCATGATCTGACATCGCTTGCGGTACAAGTCAAATCTCCCAAAGCTGATATATGGGAGGAAGGCAAATGATAGGAAGAATCCACTGATGAAGCCAGATATATGGGCAAAATTGTCAATCCACGGGAGGAGACCAAAGGCGAAGAGGAAGAGGACGAGAGCCACCAGTTTGACAAATGCCTTCCAAGGTCTTGCTAGGATTTGCCAACTCTGGAAGAGCTCCACAAAAAGACAGGCAAGGATACCAAATTGTGATCCTGCTGGTCCAACCTTAAATAAAAAAAAAATATATATTTTTAATGTACTATTTCACAAAAAGTGCATCTTCCCAACTTAATATGACTGCTCCCCCATAAAATTCACTTTTGCAAAGGCCTGCTTTAAGGAGCAATTTTCTTTTCATCTGGCTGCCAGTAAAGTTTTATTTTTTCTCCACTGCTTTAGTCAAAAAAAGTTGACTATATCTTGACAAAGTTATCTTCCTAAAATTGAGTAGAGATTAAAAAAGGCAGGAGACTGGGGCTGAGAGGGAAATAGATCAGTCATGATAAAATGGTGGATCAGTCATGATAAAATGGTGCAGCAGACTCGATGGGCCAAAATGGCTAATTCTGCTCCTATATCTCATGTCCTAAATCTGTGGCAACTGAAGACTCTTGCGTCCCAAAATGGAAGCACTTCTTCTATTTGACATTGTTCTCACCTGTTAGATTCTGCCTGATGAACAGAAAGTAGTGCTAAGTGCTCAGGAGGGTCACACATGGATTGTTCCTGCACACAACCTACATAGCAATTAACAAGACTATGCAAGGTACATTCACCTCTCTGTGGGCTTGATGTTAAGATGATGGGGCACCCTGGAGCACCACTGCAACTATGTAGGGGAACACTGCAGCCAAAAGAACAGAACACCCTGCAGCACTGAGACTAACAGTCTGGGGCACCCTGTGGTAGTGTGACTGTCATTAAATGAGAAGCGTGAAAAACTGTCACTTAATAGAATGAATGACAACTCTCAGTAGCAGGCATAGCTTGATTACACACTTGGGATATTAAAAACCTTGGTTGACTCACTAAAATGTAACAGCTTTGTTCTCAGCACATTGTTCAG
Organism: Mobula hypostoma; assembly: GCF_963921235.1. NCBI lineage: Eukaryota > Metazoa > Chordata > Chondrichthyes > Myliobatiformes > Myliobatidae > Mobula > Mobula hypostoma. Next base: position 103,699,107 of record NC_086105.1, on the reverse strand, counting down.
AAATTTGGTGTAAAATTTGTAACACTGACACCGATTGTCAAGTCCAGTGTAAAAGTGCTCTAAGTTCACAAAGGGCAATCTTCTTTCTTGAACAAAGCTATCCTTCATGTAACCGTTGTTGAATCACTGAGTCTGAGACACAAAGAATCCGGTGGGTTAGCTGGGATTCAATGTCAGGGTTTGGTGTGGTCACCTAATGACAGTTCTAGTCCTTTAGTGTTAGGAATGGAGAACTTTCTATGAGGAACTTCAAACATCATGCACTAAATTTTCTTCTGCACTCTGGGTTTCTGCTCTTCATTTACTGTTCATCTTTCCACACTGCTGAATGTTTCCAGCATTTTGTTTCAGCTTTCCCAAGGCCCTCTAAGCAAGCTTGATTACTCCATAGCTAATTAAGGGCCATATAATTATGTGTAGCAGTAATCTGATTTGATTCATACAAGTTCACCTGGTATCCTTGCAGCTAGTGATGTTTTTGGGGGAGTGGTGAGGGCGAGAGGAGGGCTGAAATTTTCTTTTCCATTAATTTAAGCTCTATCAGGAAATCATTCAAAGGGTTGAAATGGATAATAAATCAGTTAGGATGGAATGGCAGAGCAGACTTGAAGGGCTGAATGGCCTAATTCTGCTCCTATGTCTCATGGATAAGTACTTAGCCTGCTGCAGTGCCCAAAAGGCTAGTTGTTTACCAACTTTAGAAAATGACAGCCCAGTCCATAATTGTCATAGAAGTTGAAGCTCATTATGGTATTATACTTTTGGAAAGCATTTAGACTAACCTATCATTACCACTGATGACTGCAATAAAGATGAAAATTTACAGCCCAGCCAATGTTTTTCTTCTTTGTTAACTAATGTCAGATTCATTTAGTAAAACACCGAATGCTGTGGGGAAAACTACATCAGGTAAAGCAGCCAACCTACTTCAGAATGGTCTTTCAACCTCAGCAGCCTTTGACATAATCTGAATATACCTTCATTAAAGTGACACAAACAGCCAATTTAAAAACATGCTAATGGACACAATTAGAAGGTGGTGGTTGCAAAATTACAGGGTTCTGGTTTAAAAATTATTCAGACTGCCTCCGCCTTTTAAAATTGTAGTACATCGTCGATGTTTACCTCAAAGCTACCAGCAATTTGCTCCTACCAGCATAACAGACATTTTGCTGCTTATGAATCATAACAAAAAATTGCTCTGTCCAAAATTATCTTCACTGCCTTTTGTGCTTCTTCAATACAAGCAACTACAAAACACTTGTATAAACAAGTTGCAGTTCAAAGCCATCTTTAGAGAATGTATTCAATCAGCTAATTATGAGAAGATTTCAGATGTCAGGAAGACAGGCAGATGATGGGGCAAATTTGTAGCCATTGGGATGAGTTGCAGTGCAATAAAGTTGCAGTACCAAATGCTGGTCTTAAGGTGTTATACTTAAATGCATGCAGCATAAGGAATAAGGTGGATGATCTTGTCGTACAGCTACAGATTGGCAGGTATGATATTGTGGCCATCACTGAGACGTGGCTAAAGGATGCATGTCTCTGGGAGCTGAACATCCAAGGATACACGGTGTATCGGAAGGACAGGAAGGTAGGCAGAGGGGGAGGCGTAGCTTTATTGGTAAGAAATGATATTAAATCATTAGAAAGAGGTGACATAGGATTGGAAGGTGCAGAATCTTTATGGGTTGAGCTAAGAAATCGCAGGGGTAAAAGGACCCTGATGGCAGTTACATACAGGCCTCCAAACAGCTGCAGTGATGTGGACTACAAATTACAACAGGAAATAGAAAAGGCTTGTCAGAAGGGCAGTGTTATGATAATTGTGGGGGCTTTTAACATGCGAGCGGATTGGGAAAATCAGGTCGGCACTGGATCTCAAGAGAGAGAATTTGTAGAATGTCTGCGAGATGGCCTTTTAGAACAGCTTGTTGTTGAGCCCACTAGGGGATCGGCTGTACTGGATTGGGTATTGTGTAATGAACTGGAGGTGATTAGAGAGATTGAGGTGAAGGAACTCTTAGGAGGCAGTGATCATAACATGATTGAGTTCACTGTGAAATTTGAAAAAGAGAAGCCGAAATCTGATGTGTCGGTATGTCAGTGGAGTAAAGGAAATTACAGTGTCATGACAGAGGAACTGGCCAAAGTTGACTGGAAAGGGACTCTGGCGGGAAGGACGGCAGAGCAGCAGCGGCTGGAGTTTATGCGAGAAGTGAGGAAGGTGCAAGACAGGTATATTCCAAAAAAGAAGAAATTTTCGAATGGAAAAAGGATGCAACCGTGGCTGACAAGAGAAGCCAAAGCCAAAGTTAAAGCAAAGGAGAGGGCGTACAAGGAAGCAAAAAATTAGTGGGAAGAGAGATGATTGGGAAATTTTTAAAAGCTTACAAAAGAAAACTAAGAAGGTCATTAAGAGGGAAAAGATGAACTATGAAAGGAAGCTAGCTAATAATATCAAAGAGGATACTAAAAGCTTTTTCCAAGTATATAAACAGTAAAAGACAGGTGAGAGTAGATTTAGGACCGCTAGAAGATGATACTGGAGGAATTGTAATGGGAGATAAGGAGATGGCGGAGGAATTGAACGAACATTTTGCATCAGTCTTCACTGAGGAAAGACATCAGCAGTATACCGGACACTCAAGGGTGGCAGGGAAGAGAAGTGTGCGCAGTCACAATTATGACAGAGAAAGTACTCAGGAAGCTGAATAGTCTAAAGGTAGATAAATCTCCAGGACCAGATGGAATGCACCCTCCTGTTCTGAAGGAAGTAGCTGTGGAGATTGCGAAGGCGTTAGTGACGATCTTTCAAAAGTTGATAGATTCTGGCATGGTTCCAGAGGACTGGAGGATTGCAAATGTCAATCGGCTATTTAAGAAGGGGGCAAGGAAGCAAAAAGGAAATTAGAGACCTGTTAGCTTGACATCGGTGGTTGGGAAGTTGTTGGAGTCGATTGTCAAGGATGAGGTTACGGAGTACCTGGAGGCATATGACAAGATAGGCAGAACTCAGCATGGATTCCTTAAAGGAAAGTCCTGCTTGACAAACCTATTACAATTTTTTGAGGAAATTACAAGTAGGCTAGACAAGGGAGATGCAGTGAATGTTGTATATTTGAATTTTCAGAAGGCCTTTGACAAGGTGGCACACACGAGGCTACTTAACAAGATAAGAGCCCATGGAATTACGGGAAAGTTACATACGTGGATAGAGCATTGGCTGATTAGCAGGAAACAGAGAGTGGGAATAAACGGATCCTATTCTGGTTGGCTGCCGGTTACCAGTGGTGTTCCACAGGGGTCCGTGTTGGGGCCGCTTCTTTTTACGTTGTACATCAACGATTTGGATTATAGAATAGATGGCTTTGTGGCTAAATTTGCTGATGATACAAAGATAGGTGGAGAGGCTGGTTGTGCTGAGGAAATGGAGAGTCTGCAGAGAGACTTGGATAGATTGGAAGAATGGGCAAAGAAGTGGGAAATGAAATACAATGTTGGAAAGTGTATGGTTATGCACTTTGGCAGAAGAAATAAACGAGCAGACGATTATTTAAGTGGGGAGAGAATTCAAAGTTCTGAGATGCAACGGGACTTGGGAGTCCTCGTACAGGATTCCCTTAAGGTTAACCTCCAGGTTGAGTCAATAGTGAAGGCGGCGAATGCAATGTTGGCATTCATTTCTAGAGGAATAGAGTATAGGAGCAGGGATGTGATGTTGAGGCTCTATAAGGCGCTGGTGAGACCTCACTTGGAGTACTGTGGGCAGTTTTGGTCTCCTTATTTAAGGAAGGATGTGCTGATGTTGGAGAGGGTACAGAGAAGATTCACTGGAATGATTCTGGGAATGAGAGAGTTAACATACAAGGAACGTTTGTCCGCTCTTGGACTGTATTCCTTGGAGTTTAGAAGAATGAGGGGGACCTCATAGCAATATTTCGAATGTTGAAAGGCATGGACAGAGTGGATGTGGCAAAGTTGTTTCCCATGGTGGGGGAGTCTAGTACGAGAGGGCATGACTTAAGGATTGAAGGGCACCCTTTCAGAACAGAGATGCGAAGAAATTTTTTTAGTCAGAGGGTGGTGAATCTATGGAATTTGTTGCCACGGGCGGCAGTGGAGGCCAAGTCATTGGGTACATTTAAGGCAGAGATTGATAGGTATCTGAGTAGCCAGGGCATCAAAGGTTATGGTGAGAAGGCAGGGGAGTGGGACTAAATGGGAGAATGGATCAGCTCATGATAAAATGGTGGAGCAGACTTGATGGGCCGAATGACTGATTTCTGCTCCTTTGTCTTATGGTCTTATATTCAGATAATGAAACAGTTGAACTGTGCTACTGCAATAGTGCCATCTACAATGTTAGAAGGCTTTCTTTAGTGATGAGGAATTACTTACTTTTCTCAGCTCTGGTGAGTATATATTTGATCCCTGTGGATTTAGCAAAGGGGCTTAAAAAAGAAAGACAAGCGGCTTCCTTTGCTAAAAATAGCAAAATTGGTTTTAAAGTTTGGTTGAAGCCTGGAGATATGTTGAGGAAATTTCATCAATTTCACTTCAGCTAGGACAACAGCTATGTACCATAGAAAGCCAAGTGAATTTATTGTCATGTGCCCAAGTACAGTAAGGTACGGGTGCAATGAAAAACTTGCAGCAACATCACAAACGTATCGGTTCACAAAAAGTACAGAATGTAAATTATACACAAGTGCATTGCCAGAAGGATTTACCCACCTCTGCTCGGTAAGGGAGGAATATGGCACTGGCCAGGTTTCCTGTAATCCCACTCAGGATGTAGATTATAGATATCCGAAGCCACCCCGCCAATTTTTCCAGGTCCCTAAGGATTGTCATTTGGAAGCAGATGGACACAAAGCAGTGGAGAATCCTGTGGGGTGATAAAATAAATGAGTGTGACCACCAACGTACACTTTCCATGTATCAAAAAGGGCTTTTACTTTTGTCACTCGAAATCATAGAACTCTCCAAGCCTGTAAAACAACACATGATCAAAATTTTGTACACCATACACACTTGGAATTTAGAAGAATTGGGGGTGTCCTCATTGAAACCTAACAAATGTTGAAAGGTTTCAATAGAGTGGATGTGCAGGGGATGTTTCCTACGGTGGGGGAGTCTACGACCAGAGGACACAGCCTCAGAATAGAGGGCATCCTTTTAGAATGGAGAGGAGGCTGAATTTCTTTAGCCAAAGAGTCAGGAATCTGTGAAATTCATTGCCAGTCCTCTGTACTGCCCATAGTTTGACAGCATTCCCCTCAGCTTCGACTGAGAAACATGTAAACATTCAATTCAAAAACAATAACTGTGCCCAGGCCCAACCATCTTCATCTGCTTATTAATTACGTTCCCTCAAATCAGTACACCAGAAGGGGAGATGTTTGCTTATGACTGAAGAGTTCAATCGATTTACAGTATTTTAGAGTTTCGGTAGTCTTTCATACTCACATGACCAGACTACACTTCAGGTTTGGGCCAACTCGTAGGCATAATCTACCAGTAGGTCTTTGAGATGTGGGTGGAAACCAGACCACCTAGACTAAACCCTTGTGCTGACAGAAAACGTGCAAGATCAACATGGACAAGATCAGAAATCAGAATTGAGCCCGAATCGCTGGAGAAGCCAGGCAGCAGCATTTACTGCACTCATAGTCATCATCTTTGAGGGCTATTAGAATGGGAAAATATGAAGTCTGGATCTTCCAGCTACACAGAATCCATCTGCAATAAATTAACCTTTGACACACTGCTCAGAGTTTCTAGAGTGAGACATGAACTCATAACCATCCAAGTCAGGACACTAGTGATAACAACAGAAGTGTGGCTGGCTGGCAAGAATAACACTACATCCAGTTAAAAACAGGAAATGCTGAAATCACATGGATACAGTGGAGAAAAAGACAACATCTCAGGCTGTTGTGTTTAGCTTTTGCTTCCAGATCCTGTCTCTTGTATTTTGCTACTATATCAAAGGGAACCTAAATCTGAAAGTTTTAGAGGTGACCAGCGTTCTGCTCAAATCATTTACTGTGATTGACTAGCATGGTGAGCACTTTATAACATGGGGCATTTAAATGGTACAATAATTGGATTAAAAGAGCATTAAAAGTTTCTGTAGTACAGCATGTAGGTCAAGTGCGTTTGCTTAGTCATTGATGCAATACACATGATGTCAATTTATAGGAAGTTAGTGATAAAAAAATCAAAAAAATATTTTCTCTATTTACTGGCATTTAGAACATAACAGCACAGTACAGGTCCCCTGGCCAATGATATTGTGCTGACCTTTTAATCTGCTTTAAGATCAATCTAACCCTTCCATCCTACATAGCCCACCAGTTTTTTTCTATCATCCACATGCCTATCTAATAGTTTTTTCCAAACGTCCCAATGTGTCTGTCTCTAGTACCAACCCTGGCAGGGCTTTTCACACACCCAGCATTCTGTGTCAAATACTTCCATATGAGAATCTCCACAGTGCTCAAAAATAGGACAAGTGGTATCAACTATTGAGTACAAACATAAGAGCTTAGTAATTACCAGATTAAAAAGAAAGGTTTCCATTTTCCTTCCTTAAAACAGATTCCTTACACATTTAGTCCTCTCAACTCGCTCAGCATCCCACTCATGAGGCGAGGTTTATTGAAGTCTCCAACTTACTTTCTTACAGATGAAAACTGATTTCAAGCTTATACACGCTTTGCAGAACACACAACTCATAAGTACCCTACTGGACAGTAAATGGTGAGTGGAAGATACTATAATGTCATCCATGTTGGTTAGAACGGCACAGGACAGCTGAAGAAAAACCATTGAAGCATTGCTTGACTAAGTATTGCCTTTCCATTTATTAAATGGTTTACCTTGGAATAAGCTGCACAAAGCTGATTCTATTTGCCAGTGTTCAGACACGTGCAGGCGAAGCTTATGAAGAAATGCAGGCATTTATAGCCAGGTTGAAGGTGAGAATTAGAACTATGTTCTGTGGAAGGTTCATGTGACTGGCCGTTGCAGGATTATCTCTACAGTTTATAATGAGATTGGAGTGATAGTGATTATGAATCCAGCAATCCATCTTATGTAGCCTCTGGGTTTTACTTACTTCAGGTTACACAGCTGCTTGGCAAAACTACTACACATATCATATCCTATTTCTACTGTAGTCTTTCAAGATCCATCAAAAAGACCTTAAAAACATTTAGCCAACGTGGTATCAGTTACTCCCTACTTTTGCTGTGCACAGCATCTCCATTTTCATTTTAATCTCAACATTTTAAAAGAAACACACGAACAACTTTGATTTTATATAACGTTTCACTGACATTCCAATGATTATGTGGAGAAAAACATTGATATGGGTGCCAAAATTAACACGTTTCTGTGCATTGCTCCTGCTCACGACTGACAGTATCAGGTCGCAGCAACTTTAGACAGTCTAGTTACTAGAACATGTCAATAAAATTGCCCAAATTTCTCTTCTAAAGGAAGAAAGTACTGAAGTTATTAGCTGAACTGAACAACAACCATTGACCTTATTGACGATCTCTACGTCAAGATCAATTGATTTAGTGTTTTTTATAAACGTAAAAGCATGTCCACTGCTGCTTCCCATTAACATAAAACACAATACAGTGCCAAGACACAGGCAGATGTTTAAAGGCTTGACTAGAGAGGTAGGTGTTAAGGAGCACCGTGGAGGAAACAGAAACGAGGGAGGAAATTCTAGAACACAAGACCCTTGCGATCAAAGCTGCGGCTGTGCTGGTGTGATTTGATCTGAGGGTAGTCAGAAGCAGAGCAGGTTGGAAATGTGGAAGGACAAAGTCACAAAGAGACTTGAAAGAAAAGGGAAATCACAAATCAATAAATATCTGACGCTGAAAGGACAAGGGTGGTGAGTTAATGGGATTTAGTACACAATATAGGTGTAACAGTTTTGAATTGCCTTAGCAGAGCAAGAGAGGCAAGGCAGAGGTGCACTGCCAAACTTTAGTTTACTACCAAGGTGTGGTTGAGAGTTCCAGGTAAATGAGCTGAGCTCTGGAGTTGGGTGAAGGAATGCAAGGTGGAAATGAGTGCCTTCAGTGGTGTTGATACATGTTGCAAAGCTCAATTCAGGACTCAGCCTGACGGTCAGGTTGCAAAAGGTTTGCTCAGATTCATACCATTACCAAGGAGAGGAATGGAGTTTTAATTTATTTTATTGAGATACAGCACAGAATAGGCACTTCGAGCCACACCACCCAACATACCCCTGATATAACCCTAGCTTAATAATGGGACAATTTACAGAGACCAACTAATCTACGAACCAACAGGAATTCTGGAAATTCAAGCAACACACATAAAAGTTGCTTGTGAACGCAGCAGGCCAGGCAGCATCTCTAGGAAGAGGTGCAGTCGACGTTTCAGGCCGAGACCCTAACGTCCTGACGAAGGGTCTCGGCCTGAAACGTCGACTGCACCTCTTCCTAGAGATGCTGCCTGGCCTGCTGCGTTCACCAGCAACTTTTATGTGTGTTGCTTTAATCTACCAACCGATAGGTCTTTGGACTGTGGGAAGAAACCAGAGCACCCGGAGGAAACCCACATGGTCATGGGGAAAACGTACAAACTCCTTACAGGCAGTGATGGGAACTGAACCTGGGTCACCTGTACTGTATAAAGCGTTGTGCTAACTACTATGCTACCATGCTGCCCTTCATAGAACAAGGGAAAAAAACTGGTTGAGCCCAAAGTTCAATTGCAATTCTAGCTTTACATGCATTTATTTAAGGAACCAACACTGGAAGTCAGATAACTGGACTGACGATTTATAGGCAAAGTATCAAGTTAAGCAAAGTGGTACTGATGAGGAGGAAGTGGGTGGAACCTGGTATAGCACTTTGGATGATGTGCCATCGGGCAAATGCAATGGCAAACCAGGAAGGCCAGGAGCAATAAGGAACGGCAAGAGCAGTCTTTGCACAGGAGAGAGAAAAAAAATGAAGCCAAAAAAATTGGGAAAAAAAAGGAAAGGAGGGTTTGCTTGTAGCACGGAGGTTTACTATGATGTTAATTCCATAGTGGGCAATTAATCACTCTACCAACTGATGTCAGTCAGAAGCAGCCTGATTCAAATAGCGAGTTCCAAGAAAATTTGTTTGTTCATTACGTGCCGTGTTGTAGACGTGAGCAGTCATGATCTTTCCATGAACGTGATTGTTCTTGGCAAATTTTTCTAGAGAAGTGGTTTGCCATTGTCTTCTCCTGGGCAGTGCCTTTACAAGACGGGTGACCCCACCCAGCCATGACCAATACTCTTCAAAGGTTGTCTACCTGGATTCAGTGGTCTCATAACCAGGAATTGTGATATGCACCAGCTGCTCCCATGACTTCATGTGACCCTGATCGGGGGTGGGGGTAAATGGGTACTACATCTTGCCCAAGGGTGACCTGTAGGCTAGCGGAGGAAGGGAGTGCCTTACACTCCTTCGATAGACACATCGCCTTGTCAAGACAGCCATGAATTTGGGAACTGACACATGGCTAATAAGAAGTGGAGGCTAGGGTAGAAAGGTAGGTTTTTTTAAAAGAATGATGATGGCAGACGAGAGGGGACAGAAAAATTAAAAGCTTGTTAACACAGTGGCCAGGAGGGGAAGGATTGCATATTATAAGGAATAAGGTAATAGAAGAGTGGTGGGACAGGAAAACTTTGAATAGAAAATGGGGATTATGTAGGGATGGGAGACGACAGGAATTAGCAAAAAAAGATGAGGGAGCAGATATTGGGGAGGGGTAGGAATCAGTGAAGGATCTGATTATGGATGCCATAATTTTCAAAATTTTCATACTTTGCATGGATGTTCCTGCTTTCTGTTAATGCCTTTCTTGAATCACTTCAGTCTGTGTCCTCTAATAGGGCTGCTGGATTGAGAGTTCCAGAATGGACTAGAATTTCAGCTGTCAACTTTCCCCCAGATTTGCCACACAGATTAGGAAGGATCATGTCTTTCATTGCTGTTGTCAGTCATGGCAAGTTGCTTACATGCCATTTTTGTTGAGAGTAATACACTACAGCCCTGGTATGATGTGGTAGAAGAATGAACACTTAGGGTGATGAACAAGATGGCAATTGTGTGAGGCGCATTGTAATTGCTGGTAAAAGATTAAAAGACTAATGATGCTGGATATGACCATCAGGTCAGGCAGCACCTGTAAGGAGAGAAACAGAGGTCAGCAGTGCAGGGTCACTGACCTGAAATGTTAATTCTAAATATTCTTGAGCTGAACTTAACCAGGCAGTTCCAGGGCTGTCTAAATATGGCTCTTTGTAATTGGCTATTTTATTAACTGGATTTAAATTCTGCAGTTCTTATGTTGATACATCAATGTATCGCTCACTCAATAACCAGGGTTCTGAATCATTAATATAAGAATATAATCATGCTCTAGTAGGTTACATATCTTGACAGAAGTTGAGAAACAATGATAGTTATGAGGCTGGAACTCTCAAGTCTGAGCAGTTTCACTTCTCATCTTGTGCTCTAGTTCCTGCCCATCTCCTTAATGTCCTACAACCTTGAGTAAGTTATTTCAATTCTGGCTTTTTGATTATCCCTGCTGCATCTTCGACATCATTGTTGACAGCTACAACTTCTGTGTCCAGACCCCAAAACTCTTTCCTCCTTGCTCTCCTCAACTGAGCTTGGATAATTTTCTTTTGTCTGATAATGCTCCTGTGATGCATCAAAGTTGATACCCTTGATGTGGTCCTCATTTATTCTCCCTTCAGAGTGACAGAGATTTCAGTGAGTATTTCTATCCTTTCTCTGTCAGTGAACCTGGTTGTTGCCTACAAAAACAATTCACATTGCAGAGTCATTGTTGACAGCAAGTATTGCCCATGGCGATTGGGCGGCAGAGCTGGAAGAGCTGCTGCCTCACAATGATAGAGACCAGGCAGCAATCAAGCTTTGGGCTCTTTTACAGTACAGTTGACCCAGGTTCAACTCCTGTCGTTGCCTGTAGGGAGTTTGTACCTTGTCCCTGTAACTGCTCCAGTTTCTTCCCACAGTCCAAAGACGTGGCAGCTGGGAGGTGAATTGTTCATTGTAAACTGTCTCATGATTAGGCTAGCGTTAAATTGGGGATTGCTGGGCAGTGTGGTTCGAAGGGCCAGATGCGCCTATGCCACACTCTATCTTCAATAAATAAATATTCTGGAACTGGTGAAATGATCACAATGTCGTAAGAGGACAACTAATTCAGTAGCATATTAGGAGGGGGAATTGGGCACTTCTCCTAGACTGGCCTTCATGTGACTCCATCCATCCTTCTACAATGTGATTGACTTTCACTAACTGTCAGCAAGCGACTGAATTCAGGAACATCTTGGAATGGACAATAAACACCAGCCTGGCAAGCAACATCCACATCACAGGAATTAATCAAAACCTTGCATCTTTTCAAAGGCAAATGTGTCTTTTCCATGAACAGTTGATCACTTAGCAGCTCTATTTAAGAAAACCACAGTGCCTAATTAAGCAAGAGTGGACTGGAGCTCAGCTTTATCACACTGGAAGTGCTTACCCAGCATGGAGGAAGAGTGAAAGCCAGAGTCTGTAAAACTGATCAGGCACTTCAGGATTGAGGAATGGTAGAAGTCCACATACGTCATCCATGCAATGCACCTGGAAAGTACAAAATACAATATTCTCAGCTCTGACAATGTAAAATTGCATTTACAGTGGTTTTTCACCATTTAAAGCAAAAATCACATTATTTTTCAATGCTGAGAAAACTTCGCTAGAATTAAGTACGTAAGATATAACCGTAATGCAGTGAAATAATGTTAGTATAAATCGGCAAAAAGATCAGCATGGACATGATGGGCAGAAGGACCTTTCTCTGTGCAGTACCATCACAGTGCACCTCCTTTCCTTTCTACTTTAATCTATATGCTCTACATGGCTAACTTTACATCAGTGATCCCCAACCTCCGGGCTGCGAAGCATGCAGGGGTGCAGCAGTAGCCGGGACGCACCAGCACATCTTTAAGAAAAAAGCCGAAATAAACAAGCTAATTAATTAGGTGCCGCCTGGCACGTAAATGTCGGCCCAGATCAGAGGCGATTGCCGATTTCACTTGCTCTACGCGATGTTCACTCCTCTTTCCAGGACGCTGGAGCCTTTAGCTGTTCCATTGTTTGGTCAATTTAAATACCAGCCCAGACAGGCTGAAAAGACAGGGCTGTCAGGATCGAGGTGACATGTTGAATCTACACAAACTTCTAATAAAGTATAGGCGCTGCCATGCTTTCTTTGTAATGACAGTTACGTGTTGGTCCCAGGACAGATCCTCTGACACTTTTCAGAGAGAGAAACGTCAATCTTTAATGCTGAAGAATTTAAAGTTATTGACCATCTCCACCTCAGTTCCTCTAATGAAGACCGGCTTCTGGGCGGCACCTAATTAATTAGCTTGTTTATTTTGGCTTTTTTCTTAAAGATGTGCTGGGTGCACTCTGGCTACTGCTGTGCCCCTGCAAGCTTCGCAGCCCGGACGTTGGGGACCATTGCTTTAGATGGTTTCTGTCACTTCTTGATTCAAAATCAAGTATTACTGCCTACTTAATTTCTTTTGCCACTGAAAGGAGGAAGGGATGTCTCTGAGGAAGCACAATTGCTCTGACATAGGTGGTACAAGTGGCATTCAAATGGTCCTGTCTTGCAGCTTTCACCTGCTTGATTCCTGGTGCAGCTCCTGGCATACCTTCCCGGACTCTTCATTGACTCAGACTTGGATCCCCTGCTTTGATAGTGGTGGCAGAGCAGGGTTTATGAGGCTGCAGGTCATGGATGCAACTCTGCTATTGCTGATGGATCACAGTGCCTCTGGATTGCCAGTCCTGAGCTGGTGAGTCCATTCGCAGTCTTCTAAGGAAAGCCATTGGAGATGATTCCCAGGGATAGGAATTTACTCAGATTTGGAAAGCATGGTATGGTTGAGGAACCATACCAGTTCCTTAAAGTGGTATAATTAGACCCTTTCTTTTGCTCATTTTCCAGAGCTCTTCAAATTATTTTCCCTCATTAGCCCACAAAATTTCCCTCATAAATCCCTGACTGACCATTCAAACGGTAAACAAGGTACAGTTCAGATTCAGCTTTCGTGTAACCAATCTCTACCCATTCTAAAACAGATCCTGACTGAGGGAAGAAGGAATGGGGCAGGGTGGGAAAGTAGAATGAAAAACTTTAACAGGCAGACACTGGACATTGCCTGGGATGCTGGCTAACGTGTGGAAGTAGGTGCAACACAGCTGTACCTATTGTACCATCCAGCTTCAACCTCCACTGCAGAAAGTACAAGGCCAAGAGCAGATCTGTGGAGGCCATCCATCAGTAAGTTCCACAATGGCCCTAACCTGCTCCATTGTTGTTCACATTGTAACAGGCTGCAGTATGCACTTAAGTCTTCATGCCTTGCAGTGCCTGGACTGGCCCAAAGCTTCCTGAAGGAGCTTAAATGAAAGCTAAGCAGATTGCATTTCCCAAGCAGCAGCTATTATGGATAAAACTTGTAGGAGAACAAGGATAAACAATGAAGTTCAACAGTTCCATGGATGGCCTGCTGGTTTTCTTAAAAAGTGAATAATTAAACTTAAAAATCTAATTCCTAAGTCAATGGTAAGAACAGCATTTACCATCCCTCCGTAATTGCCCCAAGGCAGAAGTGAACTACCTTCTTGGACTACAATTGGACAGGAGATAAATATATTAGACCATAAGATATAGGAGCAGAATTAGGCCATTTGGCCCATCGAGTCTGCTCTGCCATTTCATCATGGCTGATTCAATTTTCCCTACCGCCCCAATCTCCTGCCTTCTCCCCGTATCCCATCATGCTCTGACCAATCACGAGTCTATCAATCTCTGCCTTAAGTATACATAAAGACTTGGCCTCTACAGCTGCCTGAGGCAAAGAATTCCACAGATTCTCCACTCTGGCTGCTGTTAGTGCCAGCCCTTTGGTAGCAGGGTAGCTACACCTCCTGTTTGTTATTCTCACCACGGAACAACAGCTATTGTCACATGGCCTACATTTACACTTCCTTGGTCCAGTTTCACAGTGACTTGTGCAGCAGCTGCCTTACAGTGGCATGGATCAATGTTCAATCTTGAGCTTGGTTACTGTCTGTCTGGAATATTTTCTCCTTCCTGGGTGGGCTTCTACCAAGTGCCCCCTGCCCCCCGCCAATTTCTTTACACATTCCAAAAGACATGCAAGTTGGTAGCTTGATTGACCACTAAGTTGCCCCTTGGTCCATGCGAATGACAAAATCTTGGGAAAATTGATGGGAATTCAAGGAAAATTAAAAAATGTGATTGTTTACTATAGTTAGCCATCTCCTTAACTCACCTGGAGTAAACTAATTTGGTCAAAAATGGCTATTGTTCTGCGGACCTCTGACTCGGTCCCAAGAGAAGGATCTCACATTTGGCACAGATGCTTGTTAGAAAGGCCATGATATTAGCTCACCTGCTGGTTCCATCATCACTGTAGGTATTGATGGTCACAAAGTTTCCTCTTCCCTTTAATGGCTTAATTGTCCATACTTATTCACTAATCATGGCAGCACAATAGTACGTACATTAAATCCTAACCTTGGGTATTGTCTGAAAGGACTTCACATGCTCTAAAATAAAACAGGTTACAGGATGCAGGGAAATAGGATAAAAGTAATGGAAATAATGGGATTGCACCACTGAGCATGAATCCAAGGGAGCAGACAACCTCTGTTGTTATAAGTTTGTAGAAAACTCTGACTACATACAATGGCCAAAACAAGGCATCAAAATCTCTTGCTTTGGGTCACTTAAATGAGAACTGTAGGCAAGCTACATCTTATAGTGCAATATTTATTAATAAATACAGTTAAAGTCAAAATAGTAACTAGAAATTATTAAAATAATTAAACTGAAAGTGGGGCTTGGTTTACAGCCTTATTTTCCTTTCCCTTAAAAAAAAGACGGAAGTTAACCCAAGTGCTCTGTGCATTTGCTGGTCTATTAAACAAAGTAGTTTAAAGATTTAGATCTAGCCAGTGCTTTGATTCCATCTACTGAGTGTTTAATTAAAGAATGCACATGAGGACACGTGCAACAGTCAATTCAGACTGCCAACACAGATATCATACTATTCAGGTTTAATCCTTGACTGTGTAGCATTCTCAAATTTCATTGAATATTTAACACCAGCCTGAAATGTGAAACTGAGCTTCAGAACATTTTGATCAGATTTTGGGCTTCTGTTTTAAAGTTCAAATTCATATTCAAAAGTGTGAAAGTTATAAACAGTGTTAGTGAGTGGTCTTTAAAAACTGGTTCCAGTTGTCCACCTACGGATTAATTTGCTGGGGCCAGATTATAAAACCAAGCAAGGGGGAGGAAAAAGAAACATCTCCAAAGCAGCTGAATAACTAGAAATAACTAGAGGCTTCTGAGAAGCAATAATTAAAATCTAACCCAAAAGCAAAAGCTGACTAGGTAACCAGACCATGACAGTAGCATAAAGCAACATAAATCAAAGTACTTGCATGCAGTGTTGGATATGTATCTCTGCAGATAACTCGAATTGAGACAAAAAACTTTTTTCAGCAGAACTCACTGTCCAAGTGATTCACTCTCCCCAAGTGGCTCACTCTACTTATCACTGAAAGTAAAATTGTGCTGCTTTGGACAGACTGAATAGAGCCCAACATTGACTTCACTCAAAGTGTGCCGAATTCTACATACATTGAAGTGGTATGCTCCATCACCCAAGCTAATGGTTTCAATGCAAAGATACTGGGGATTAAAAAATAAATTAGATGAGCTATTGGTAACAGAGGATTACAGGAGGTTAAATGTAATAGATATTGGACAAATGTAGAGGCAAATGCAATGCCTATCTGTAGGTAAGAAAACTGTTATAATCTGCTATAGTTTGAGTTTTCCAACTTCTAGTGGAAATTAAATAAAAGTTGTTAAAAGTTTTCCTGCGAACTTAAAACTTCGCCATTCACACTGATTCCTCCATTTACATCACACACCAGAATTCTCTTCAATTCTAACAGCAGTCTTATCAGCCAAGATCGCTAAGCAGAAAACTGCACACAAGGAGGAGCCCTTTTCCACTAATATTTAACATTGCTTTAAGGTTTAATTCTACAACTGAGAACAAACATTTGATTTCTGTGATGGGAAAACGAAAAAATAGAGACACTGGACCTCCAACCAGATTTTACAAGCTCTGTCTCCCAAGGGAAACTACTGACAATAAGCCAAAACAGCAATGAAACTAAAATGTTCGTGCACACAGTAAGTGAGCATCTCCTGTCAACTTTATAATGTTTTTTCCCCAGTAATCTGCTTCTTCCAGTACACAGAACAATGTACAATACACACAGATTGACTAAACTGTGATATACTGGCAAGAAAGAATAACACTATTTAACGTTAGCAATGACCATCATAATGCTAATTTATTAGTAATCACAGTATTAGTTCATAGTAGAGGATAGATTTCTGATTCATTCTAACTCACATCAACTTCACAGTACATGGTATTGAGTCCATTTAAAATTAATGCCACCAGAATGCCCTGTGCGTGCTGTATTTCCATTTAATGCGTCACATGCTAACGGCTATTACCAGAATCAAAGACAAAATCAATGCCAAGTATGCAATGTAGATTCAAACCTGAGAGCAGAGTGTTGCTTCCTCATGGAAATAACCTTTCATGAATTCGCAATATTCCCTTGATGTAATTTCACATCTGCAAAACAAAACCCAAAAGTGAAACCGTGGCAAAATGCAGTTAAAGTTGTGATATAGAACTCAATGCAAGTTCACACCTGGGAGCTTTGGTATTTAGTAGGAGAGCTAAGGCAATGCAGTGTTACCCTCTGATTGTTTTCAGGCTAGTTCCTTTATTTTGATAGAATTACATCCTTAGAAACATCACTGCTCTGGTGACATAGCAGCCAGTTTTACCTGGATCAATTTCCATAAACAGAACATGACAACACGCTAATCGAACGCTGCTTAAGCTTTGACAGAACTAAGGAAATCTGACTTTCGGCAATAGTATAAACTATTTACAAGAAAAAAAATACCATGGATATGAATACACAACGTCACAGCAGAAAATGGGAGAAGTACACGGCAGCCACATCGACAACCAAGAGAAAGGTAGGTGAAGAGTCCAGAGAGGGGCTGCAGCCACAGTATTAAAAGTATGTTTCACTTATTAAAAGCCTTCTGTTGAAGTGTTTTTGGAATTGTGTACTTTAACACTTTCACTCTTCAAACAGATCATTTTGTAGGAATTATGAAGCAGTGAAGTTCATGTCCCACATTAAAAGATCATCAATATGAATGAGAGCAGTACATAAAAATGCTGACAGATTAATGGTGAAGGAAACCACCAGGACAGGCACGAGAATAAGGTGCCTTTAGGCGTATGATAAATTGTACCAAAATACCACATTCAAAATCAAAGAAAGCTCTAAAGGTTGCAAAGAAACCAGCACTCATGCAAACAACTACAGTGAATTCCAGTTCATTGGGCCATTGGTTAATCAGGGCAACCTCATATTTCAAACACTAAATAACAAAAATAAATCAAGAAAATAGCCAGCATTCCCATCATTTACTTAGGACACAGTGCCACCTAATTGGGACAGCAGACACTTGATGAACAGTTTATAATTTGGGTCAGTCATGTGCATGTTATGTGGCTGTTAAGAGACTACAATAGGCTTAAATAGCTTCACTTGCATGTTTATGTTCAAATTTTTGTTAGTGAATAAATAACAGTAAGATCATGGAAAGAAACAAAAGAAGGAAACCAAACAACAACGTGAATGGGGTTGATTCTGATCAACAGAACAACACCCCGCTCGGTAGGGGTAGTCATGGGCTGCAGGTGACACCAGACCGTCATCCAGAGACTGTAAGCCAGGGGTCTCCAACCTTTCTCGCACTGTGGACCGATTTCATGTTGACAATATTCTTGCAGACCGGCCGACCGTGGGGCGGGGGGGGGGGGGAGAGATTAGACTACAATGACCATGAAGCCTTGCGCGGGCACCAGTGCGCATGCGTGTACGTGCCGCTTTTTCTCTACAAATCGTTTTTGGCGATTCAGTTCGGCGGAGGGGGGGTTAATCACAAACGCAATATAGGTGATAAGTGGCAATACACTTAATTTCGTTTCTAAAAGGGTTTATCTAACAAATTTAATATTAAACACACAGCGCATATTTTCCTCGCATGAATATAGTGATAAGTCAATTATCAGGGGAGCTTGAAGTAAGTGTTGAACGAACTTCCAGTAGAAGTGGTAGAGGCAGGTTCGATATTATCATTTAAAGAAAAATTGGATAGGTATATGGACAGGAAAGGAATGGGGGGTTATGGGCTGAGTGCAGGTTGGTGGAACTAGGTGAGAGTAGCGTTCGGCACGGACTAGAAGGGCAGAGATCGCCCGTTTCTGTGCTGTAATTGTTATATGGTTATATAAGTCAATAGCATCATAACATTTTAAGTAACCTTTGAATATTAAACACACAGCACATATTTTCCCCGTATGAACATATAAAACCATTGCAACACACTAATATCGCTGAATCAGTGGGAGCCCTGGGCTTGTTTCCCTGCAACAAGACGGTGCCATTGAGGGGTGATGGGAGACAGCGATACTCGAAGGGGGTTCCTTATGTCCAGTCTATTCCGCAATTTAGTTTTCGTTGCATTCATTGTAGAGATATGTTGGAAATGGAAGCAACGTTTTCAGTGCTTTCGTGGCTATCTCAGGATATTTAGCCTTGACTTTGATCCAGAATGTCAGCAGAGATGTTATGTCAAACATGCTTTTCAGCCCGCCGTCATTTGCAAGCTCGAGGAGTTGACCTCCTTCCCGTGCTGACATGGATGACACGTGTGTAATGACCTCGCATGTGTTCAAGTTCAACAGTGGCGTGACAGGGAATGAGGAAAGGTGCAGCTGACTCCTATTGCCAAATCATATCGTTTCCTTGTGGCCCAGTAGCAAATGCTTTGCGGCCCGGTACCGGTCCGCAGTCCGGTGGTTGGGGACCGCTGCTGTAAGCAATAGGGAAAGTTCTAAGGGTAGCAACATGAAAGATCCATACACTTTATCAGAAAGGAAAGTTGGACAACACATGAAATGAAATGAAAAGGTTGAAGTTGATATCTCAGGCCTGTCAGAAATTAGATGGACCGACAGTGGCAAATTCACTAAGAATAGTTCTGTGGTAATGTATTCTGGAGGTCAACAGTATATGTATGGAGTTGGAATTATTTTAAACAAACAAATATCAAAATGTCTTATGGGATTTTGGGTGATATACGACCAGCTGCTTTTAGTTAAATTAAGGGGTAACCCTTTTAACATTAGCATAATCCAAGCCTATGCGCCAACAAATGATGCAGCTGAAGAGTATATCAACAAGTTTTATGAAAGTCTCCACAGTGCTTATGAGCAATGTAAATCTCAGCATATAAAACTAGTCATGGGAGATTTTAACTCCAAAGTTGGACAGAAAAGGGTTGATAACATCATAGGACCTTTTGGATTAGGCGAGAAAAATGAAAATGGAGAAAGGTTTACTGATTGGTGTGTCAGAAACAACCAAGTGATCACCAATACTTGGTATAAAAACCATCCACGTAGATTGTGTACTTGGATTAGCCCTGGAGCGAGAACAAGAAATCAAATAGATTTCATTACCATCAATGAACGCTTTAGAAATAATATCACAAATTCTAAAGCCCACCCAGGAGCAGACTGTGGTTCAGATCACTATCCAGTAATAGCTACCATCAAAACAAAATTAAAGAAACTGCAACGTAGAAAAAAGAGAAAAAAGTATATGTTGGGAGAACTTAAAAATGATAGCATACTTAAGCAACAATTCAAAACAGCTGTAGAAGAACACCTCAACGAAAATGAAACAACACCTATTTGGGACAGATTTAAATATGCTATACCACAATCAGCAGAGGAGATAATCCCAGTACAAGAAATCTAACACACCAACAAGGGGTGGATAACCCAAGAAATTCTAGATCTGATGGAACAAAGAAGGTTAGTGAAGAATAATGAAGTGCTAGACAGACAGACAGATCAGACAATTGTGCAATACTGTATTGCAAAGGAAGAATGGCTGAATCAAAAATGCAGTGAAGTAGAAGGCCATATTAACAACAGCAAAGAAATGCACAGAAAAATTAAGGAAATTACTGGAATTAAGAAAACCTCCTCTACAGGATGCACAAGATCAGCAGACAGATCCAGTATGTGAGAGGTGGATTCAGAATATAGAGAGCAGCTGTTTGAAGATAATAGAGGGGAGCCCGCAGATATAAAACACCCTAATTCTGGCCCACCTATTACCAAAGAAGAAATAACTAAAGCAATGAAAAGCATGAATCATGGTAAAGCCACTGGACCTGATGAAATTTCAGTAGAAATGATACAAGCCTTAGAAGATCTGGGCATAGATATTCTTTTTGAACTGTTTAATGGCATATACGAGTCTGATGTATTGTCTGATGATCTCTTGAAATCAGTATTTATAACTCTACCAAAAATTCCTGGGACTATCAACTGAGAAAATTATAGAACAGCCAGTCTTATGAGTCACGTAATAAAGATTTTGTTGAGAATTGTTCTGAGTCGAGTTAAAAACAAGTTAAGACCAGAGACTTCTAAACTGCAATAAGGGTTTTATTGAGGATAGAGGAATTAGGAATGCAATTTTCATACTACAAATGCTTTCAGAAAGGGCAATTGAATATCAAAATGATGTCTTTTTATGTTTTATTGATTTCACTAAAGCATTCGACAAAGTGCAACATGAAAATTATTTCAAATTCTCGCTAAACTAAACATAGACGGAAGGGACCAACAACTGCTTCAAAATTTATATTGGAACCAAACGGCGGTGGTAAAAATTGATGATAATATAAGTAGTTGGACTAAAATTCAAAGAGGAGTTAGACAGGGATGTGTTGCCTCACCATAATTATTTCATATCTACAGTGGAATGATTCTCAGAGAAATAAAAGACCTAGATGGGATAAAAATTGGAGGTGTTAACATCAACAATATAAGATATGCAGACGATACCACCCTAATAGCAAGTACTGCAGAAGAACTACAAATCCTCCTAGACAAAGTAGTACAAACAAGTGCAGATTTTGGTCTAACCGTCAACTGTAAAAAAAACCAAATGTACGGTAATATCAAAACAGCAGGATACTCCCAACTGCCAATTGTACATCGGTAACCAAGAGATTGAACAAAAGACCAGCTTTAATTACCTTAGTAGCTTTATATCACAAGATGCTAGAAGTAAAGTAGAAATAAAAAGAAGAATTGCCATTGCCAAAACCAACTTCCAAAAAATGAAACCCATCTTCACCAACAGACACATTTCTATAACAACAAGGCTTAGGCTACTAAAATGTTACATCTGGTCAATCTTGTTGTATGCTTCCAAAATATGGACTATAACACCAGAACTCCAAAGAAACTTAGAAGCAACAGAAATGTGGTTTCTTAGAAAAATGCTGAAAATATCATATAGAGATAGGGTAACTAATGAGACAGTACTCCAACGTGCCCATACAAAAAGATCTAGAAATGTGGTTTCTTAGAAAAATGCTGAAAATATCATATAGAGATAGGGTAACTAATGAGACAGTACTCCAACGTGCCCATACAAAAAGATCTTTAATGAGAACATTAAATGAGAGGAAACTTAAATTCCTGGGCCATGCCATCAGAAAGAGAGAAATAGAATGCCTTATATTACAAGGCCGTATGCCTGGAAAACGCGGAAAAGGAAGGCATAGAAGAATATATGTGGATACTGTGAAAGAACTGACAGATTCAAGTGCGCGAGATATCATTGACGCTGCAAGTGATCGTTCGATGTGGACAGCCATGATTGCCCAAGCGTGTAACATGCAAGGCACATGAAGAAGAAGTAGTTGATCATTCAGAACTGCTTCGTTCACTGTGGTTTCAAACATTCAGGCTTAGAAATGCAAGAAATGGCCGGAAGTGAAAATTAAATGATTTCATTGCTTCAACAAGTTAGGACCTACAAAGAAGTTGAAGGTACCAACAATCATCTTATTTACGGTGAAGATAAACATTTGGAGGATGCAATCATTGAAAGCATTGTTTGTAGGCATTCCACTACTTGCACTAGTTGTCTGCGCTAATTTTGCTTATTTAGTCAAAGAAAAGAATATGTCAGCATACACTGAATGAATTCCTCCATCAATGACTCTTAGGAACAAACACGCAGTTTTATAGTACCACACATCAAATTTGCTGGTGAACGCAGCAGGCCTTATAGTACTGTAGTAGTGTTGGTAGTGTTTTAATTTATTCTGTATTTCATTTAAATACATAATTTGTTTCTCAGTTAAACAGTAGTTTGTCTTTTTATGCCTTTTTAACTATTTCCATGAAACTTCAGCTAATAGGGGCAGCCACTTAATTGGGTGAAAATGTACTATTCCTGATGTGTCCCAATTAGCCGGAATCCACTGTATTTTCTTTATCCAAACTGTCTTCTGCCACTGCTATGTTATTTGTAATTAAGTACATTTGTAGATGTCCTTCAGGCACAAGACAATATGGTGGGTACACCTGCAGCATTCAATCCATACCTCCCATGGAGATGCGAATACTTGAATGAGGAAAGTAGGATCAGAAAGAATATTTCAAGTCATTGGTTGGAATCGATTGGCACTGATGTGAAACTAGAGATTGAAAATCAGTAGCTTGTTGATGCATTGCTCATCAGGTTTCATTTTCCATCAGCTCTGGCTTTTGCTGAAAGTTTTACTCATCCTGAACGCGGCGACATTAAGCCTAGAACAGACGGTGAGGCCCAGATTGTGGACTGGGCCTCTCCTGTAAGGTGACTTGCCTGTGGCTGTGAACTGCTGAGGTGCATTCCAAGCATTATGTTACAGATTCCGAAAGGCCCGTTTTCCCAATACACTGAAGAATCTGTAGGCAAGCTGAGAATTTTATCCAGCTGGTTGCACAGCAGGTCATTAATGAATCAGAATCCAACCTAAATTACATTTCCACTTTCAGACTGATAAGCTGCCAATGAAAAACTGGACACCGAACAGGGGCCCAGGACATTAGAAATCAGCAACCTTCAGCCCATTCAGTCTGTTGCTCTTATCACCCATCATTTCAAACCATTTAAATTGCATTTGACAGAGAAACAAGGCTATTGATCACAGCTGGAATTTTCTGTTGAAGGAACCTGAACAACGTATTGTGGGTGAGAGCTTCGTACTGCCACTCCTCTCTGGTTTGGAGCTCCCTGAATGCTCTCACTGTCAATTTAAAGTTAGGCTCCCTTCCTCCGGATTACCTCACAGAGGAAATAATTTCCATTTTGCAAACCGGACTCCTTTAAATACAGGTGCATTAGACCCTCCACTTTCCAAATTTCCATGCAACCAGTCCTCATTAATTTTTTTTTTTAGCCCCAGTACCATTGCAATGAACCTGGGCTACAGCCACTTTAGGTTCAATATCATCCTGCCGAAGTTGTGATGTCCAGGTATATCATACCCAGGTGCTACCTGACCACAACTTTATACAATTGTACAGCACAGTCTCTATTCCATTGTATTCGAGCCACCTTGAAATAAAGCAAGCATTTTATGAGACTTGGAGACATACATTATCATGAACAATTGAAGGCAGTGTAATACAGATTAAATCCAATGTTTATAAGAAACACAAGGAACGTTTCCCACATCTGACTCAAAATTTTTAATAGATTCAGTGTCATTATTTCATGGAACAGAGAAGCACCCTTGGCAAACACTCCTATGTTTCACTGCTACAGAAGATGGGCACTGAGCATTGGATGTATTCCAAAGTGAACAATACCATTAAAATAAATAGGGGCACTGTGGGGTGCAGACAGTCCCTCCCCTTCAGTGACATGACTCAGACCAAGGGTTGAAGCAGCACATCTTTGTGACACAAGGTCAAGAAATCTTCTCAGTGAGAAAATAAATATTGATCTTTTCAGGAATTATTTGAAGGTTACTTCCATACATTTGCCATATGCTTTTCTATCATTTAAAGGACCTGAGAAAAGGAGAAATTAAGAAAATGGGAAAGTATAATCGCTTGGAAATTCAATTTTATGTTCGATCAAACTTCTTATACAATTCTATTAAAAAACACAAAACCACAGCAATGAAGTGAGGGTTCCCTTCACAATCCCGTTCCACCTTCCTGTGGTTGTTATCCCAGCTGTTTGGTATGCCGAGGACAAGGTTGTGTGCCAGCTCTCCAAAACTACACTCTGTTCCAACTTTTCTACTCTACTGAGGTGGCTAACTATTCTTTTTAACCTTTCCCACTAAATCAGGGGTTGAATCATCTCACCAATGAACTGCTAATATTATTCTCAACCAGACATTTACTGAGTCTTTGTTTCAATAAGCAAAATGCAGATTATATTGACTTTCTACATCAGGGTTTCTGTTGAGTTCACACTCACCTTCCCTTGGTGCCAATACAGCAGGGCCGGCCTGTGATCACACAGTCCAAGTGTGGAAGGTTTGTGTGGTTTCCAGCAGTACTTTTAGTGCAAATCTGAAAAACATAATAATGGAAGAAACCTTCCTTTTAGTAGTTTAACCATGCATGATCATAAAGTTCGAAGGTTTCTTTTTTTAATCAAAGTATGCAGAATACAATTCTGAAATCTGTCTTCTCCAGATAGCCACAGAATACAGAAAAGCACTGAAGTAGTTGAAAGAAGGACATCAATCCCCCCCCGCACAAAAACTCAAACCCCAAACACTCCAACCCTTCTCTCACACAAAAACTAACAAATCACCCAAATGCCCAGCCCGCCAATCCACAACGAGAAATAGAGGGTGAGAACACAAAAAAAACATCACTGAAAGAGGCTAATATGAACTATAGTTAGTTTGAACCGCAGTCCAATCCATAAATCCAACCCAAGGGTGCCCCATCTAAGAGTGCCACTTCTCAGGACTATAAACATTGCTTGGATCACTTCAATAAATCATAAAATCCACTGGCCACCATATACCCATCATCAAAAACCTGATTTAAAGATGATGCTAAGATAATGGGAGTAGTCAACAATTGCTTGAAAGAAAACATCTCCTTTGCAGAGGTCACTTCAGAATTAAAATTAAAACCTGACCAGGCCATAGTCAATCCAAACCCAAGGCCAATTCAAGCTAAACCTAAAACCATAGGAGCGGATAGCATGGAACAAGTCCTTCAGCCAGATTTTGTGCCAATCACTCATTTACATCAGACTTGCATTATACCTACTTAATATTCTCTCCGCATTCTTCACTATGTCCTCCTAAACTCTGCCACTCACTTGCAAGCTAGGGGCAATTTACAACAGTCAATTAACCTGCCAAGCTACGTCTTTGTGATCTGGGAGAACACTGGAACACAGGGGGAATACACATACAAGGACATGCAAACTCCATGTAGAAAACAAGCAAGTGCGGGACAGATCCCAGATCTCTTTCACCAGAATTCTGCGGCTTAAATTGCTGGTAGGCAGTCAGAATATACTACTTTGTGCATTTATAGGTATGCTCAATACTTTAGAAAGACTGAACAACATTCAAAAAGAATACAATGAATATCAGGGGTGAACCATTTGGCCCTTAGCACTGTTCCTTCATTCTGTAAGATGACAGTTACCCTTTTACATTAATGCTACTTTCCTGCACTAGGACATACCCCTTCCTACAAAAACCTGGTTTAAATGCACCCAGTGAGTGAACCTCCAGAGTCCTCTTTAGTAGATATTTCCAGAAAAGTTTTCCTGAGGGGGGGAAAAAGAATTTTCTCCCTGCTCTGAATATCTAACCTTTTCTTTTAAGATTGTGACTGGTTCTAGCTACTCCAGTGAGGGGAAACATCACTACTTCAATCAACTTTCAATCTCTGCTAAATTCTTCATTCCATTGCGATAACCTGTCATTCTTTTAAACTCAAGAAAACAGACCTTCTCTGCTTACTCTCTCCTCACCCAACAAGACTGAAGGTAAACATGGACATTTTCCAAAGCTTGCGGTTTAAAAGTAAACATTGCTAGCTATAAAGAAAAATTCTCTCTTGTAGGGTTTGTTTACATTTTGAAGCAATTGACAATCCTGCATGTACCCTACTTCCTTCAAATCATGACGACAAAGTTGGCTTTACACAACTGATCTCTCCGTGATAACATAATCTCTGGTCTCTGCCTGTAAAGTGAACACAGTACTTGCTTGTGATTGCTAAGATCCTGTTGGAAGTTGTTAATGTGGAATGCCGCAAGTCCAATTCTGCACAGCATAGGTCATAGTGAGGCGTCACCCAATTACAGCCCTCCGGGAGAGAGGAATTGGAGTTGTTGTGCTCCACTGGAGGTGGTGTGGAGCGGTGACCAAGCTGGAGTCAGTGCTGCCCTCAAGTGTTTGCTCGGCAGAAGACAAGCTGCGTTCTGTTCAACTGCAGACTTCTGCAACCTTCATAGACTCAGGGTCTTGGACTATTTTTTTGTGTGTGACTATTACACTGATATCATATATGTGCTATATGTACCTTATGCTGTGTGTGACAGTTCACACTGTGTTTATCCCCTTGGCCCCACAGTAATGATGTTTTGTTTGGCTGCATTCATGTGTGGTTGAATGACAATTAAACTTGAATTTGAAAATAAAATTGGAAGTCGTCAGGCAACATTGATACAAGTCTCCTGCACAGGGGGCCAGGTTCAATCAGGACTTCAGTTGCATTCCATCTAGAGTCTGTACAGTTTTCCTTCACCAGATCCCCCTAGTGATCCAGTTTTCAGTTCAAGCTCAAAGCGTGGATAAATGTATTTTCTGCGTACTGTAACTCAACCACAGAGACTCAGGTGACCTTGGTTCGGGAATGAACTCACCATAGGTTGAACAATTTCTCCATTACTAATAGAAAAACCAGCAGATTACTGGAAGTGCAACATTCTAGTTTGAAAGATTGAGAAAACATTGGGGCAATGACATGACCTTGGCTAATCCTGCTGTAGTCTTAATGTTATCATACACAATTCTAGCATGTTCTTCCTGTTCTTGTACTTAGTAAATTTAACTTAATAACTGGTAATATCTTTAACAGTTCTTTGTCTTGTGTACTAAATGTAAAGAGAAGCTGCCAGAGTGAGGACATCCAGTTACGTTGGGCAAGGACAAATGGATCTTTCAAGTACTGACAGGCTGCACAATAGAGTACTGACTGTCTAACAAAGAACACACCAATGGAAAATGTGGTCTTGACATTAGAGACTTGGATTTGGGTCATGAATTTTGTACAATGGGAGTAAAGGAGAAGTCTGGAGGAGATATTATTGCTTAGAAATTAGATAGCACAGCTCTGGCCCTCCAGCACTGTGAGACTGCAAATCAATTTAACTCCAAGTAAATGCTGTTTGCAACCATTTCCGCATCAAATCTGAATTTCATGCTGTGAGTCACCCTTGTGACCTGATGTGATTCTCATGCAAGGATCCCAGTAATGATCTCATACCCTGCTCAACATTTATTTAGCAAAATATCTGAGCAGCTGGCATCACAGCTGCTCAGATGTTGACCACTGCCCATTCTTGGGGCAGCAGATTGTTTAAATGAAGCAGCACAAACCTTGGGGCAGCAGATTGTTTAAATGAAGCAGCACAAACCTTGGGGCAGCAGATTGTTTAAATGAAGCAGCACAAACCTTGGGGCAGCAGATTGTTTAAATGAAGCAGCACAAACCCGCCCCTTCCCACCAACACAAAAATAACCTCCAATATCTACTCCCCAGGTCTCCAACCTGTCTTCTGAACAACACATTTAACCTCCTGATTATCTCTGCATTTAACTTTCTCCCTATGTCTTCAGCTTAACCTTTCCTCTTAAAACCAACATACTATTGTGGAGGCTGCTGTGTTCCATCTAGTACGTCCTAACCAATACTCTGCTGGGATACACTAGCCACCATCATACTAACCTCTTCCCTAAATGCTAGGATGCTCCCCATTGCACATTGGTTTGATCCACGCCCTAACCCGTTTCCTGCCAATACTGCAGACGAGGGCCCAAAGACAGCAGTCCACCACACTGCTCTTGCATGCTCATTTAGTCTGCCCTTAGATAAGAACAGGAACAAAGAGTTGACGTTTCAGGCTGAGACCTTTATCAGGATCTTCCATTCATGAGCACTAAGGAAAGGTCTTGGCCTGAAATGTTGACCATTTATTCCTTTCCATACATGGTGTCAGCACTTCTGAGGTCCTGCAGCATTTTGGGTGTGTTACTGTAGATTTTCAGCATCTGCAGAATCTCATGTTTAGATTAGAGAAGCTGGTTTGATCACTTCTGGCACTGACCACTACAAGAACACTGCTGGAACCAATGAGAAATCTTTAAGCTAAAATCCTTGTATAGTCCCCCCACATTGGGGCAAAACAACATGCCAATGAGTACGTGTATCCAAGCTCTCAGACCCAACTCCAATTTTGACAGATCTTTGATATCATGGTTCAAGTCCTATCTAAGTTTGCAGTGACGTATCATAGCTAGCCTTCGCCCCAAATAAGGGTCTAAACTCAGCAACATCTTACTATCATTAACTTAATCGCAAGTGGAATTGAGTACAAGAGAAAACCATCTTGTTCCACTTTTGTATCCCCGGTGACACCATAGTGTTCAAATTTGGTCTCCCTACTGAAAGTTGCATATACTTATATAAAGGGATTGCAGCAAAGAAACAAAGAAAACTACAGCACATTACAGGCCCTTTGGCCCACAATGTTGTGCCAACCATGTAACCTACTCTAGAAACTGCCTAGAATTGGCGGGAGGAGAAGATGGCAGCGCGCGTGCGCAGTCCTCCGGTGAAAAATGATATTGTATCTGTTAAATAGGGGCCGTGAACAATTCTGATTTGATGGAGAATGGATGTGAAAGCACAGAGGAACCTCTGGAGAAATTCCTGAAATGCTTGTTCGCTGCTGTCATTACTGCGTGGTTGGGAATCTTTCGGAGGGTGGGCCTCAAAATCCCCGGCCTTGCCTGCTTTTGGCGACCGAGAAGGAGGTTGAATCATTCAGACAGAGATGGCGCTCAGTACTCGGTGTCGGAGAGCTGATCAGAGCTCGAAGTTTTCGGATGACTCAGAGTCGGACTGTGCTCGGCATGGCAGGGAGAGTTTTTCTTCCTTCTCCCATCTGCGTGAGATGTGGGACGTTTGAGAGACTTTGAACTTTACTGTGCTCATGGACTTCTTCATCAAGTTATGGTATTGTTGCACTGTTGTAACTATATGTCATAATTATGTGGTTTTGTCAGTTTTTTTAGTCTTGGTCTGTCCTGTGTTTTGTGATATCACACCGGAGGAAATATTGTATCATTTCTTAATGCATGCATTACTAAATGACAATAAAAGAGGACTATGTGTCTTCATAATCTAAAAAATTTCCTTACCACGTAAGGCCTCTATTTTTCTAAGCCTCATGTACTTATCTAAGAGTCTCTTAAAAGACCCTATTGTATCCACCTCTACCACCTTCGCTGGCAGTGCATTCCACTCACCCATCGTTCTGTGTGAAAGACTTACTTCTGACATCCCCCTTCTACCTACTTCAAAGCACCTTAACATTATACCCCCTCGTGCAAGCCATTTCAGTCATGGGAAAAAGCCTTTGACTATCCACACGATCAAGGCCTCTCATCTTATACACCTCTATCAGGTCACATCTCATCCTCCCTCCGTCGCTCCAAGGAGAAAAGGCCAAGCTCACTCAACCTATTCTCATAACTCATGCGCTCCAATCCAGGCAATATCTTTGTAAATTTCTTCTGCACTCTGTAGCATCCACATCTTTCCTGTAATGAGGTGATTAGAATTGAACACAGTACTCCAAGTGGGGTCTAAGACTCAATAGATTAATTCTTGTGGACAGTGGGTTTGCTGTACGAGATTAAACCCGAGTTTAGACAGATAAGGTGAACTCATTTTACACAAAATATTCTTAAATAGTTTTAAGGATTACACGTGGAGTTACACACACAAAATGATGGAGGAACTCAGGAGGTCAGACAGCATCTATGGGAAAAAGATGAATAAACATTCCACATTTCAGGCCAAGATCCTTCTTCATGACTAAATTAAAAGGCAAGAGGAAAGGATGGAGGCGAGCTAGAAGTTGATAGGTGTAGCCAAGTGTGTGGGAAGGGTAAAGAGCTGGAGAAGAAGGGATTT
Source organism: Mobula hypostoma (assembly GCF_963921235.1). NCBI lineage: Eukaryota > Metazoa > Chordata > Chondrichthyes > Myliobatiformes > Myliobatidae > Mobula > Mobula hypostoma. The sequence goes on along the minus strand of NC_086105.1, from coordinate 103,668,701 downwards.
GATAGGAGAAAGGGCAGGAGGAGGGGACGCAGGAGGAAGTGATAGGCAGGTGAGAAGAGGCAAAAGGCCAGAGTGGGGAATAGAAGAGGGGAGAGAGTGGGAAAATGTTCCCTTCCCCTCCCGTGGAGTTGTTGTTTTCCACAGTTGGATTATTTACTCACAAAATAAGGGGCTGGCCAATCAAAACAGAGTTGCGAATAAACTACTTCCCCCAGAGGCTGATGAATACTTGGAGGAGGGCTGTGATAGTTCAGCTGCCAAGTATATTCAAGAAGTCAAGAGAAATTAAGTGCATGAAAGTATATGTGGATAGTGCAGTGAAATGACGTGAAGGAAAAAGATCAGTCACAGTTGTACTGACTGACAGGACAAGCATGAAGGGCTGAATAGCCCACTCCTGTTGCTATTCTTTATCTTAACATTTGACAAACATCAAATCCCATGCATCCCAGTATTAACAAGAATCACAATGAAGAGGAAAGGGAGCACATCGAGAAACTAACCGTCACAATTATGGGAAAATAGTGATCCAAAGCCTTACCGGCCATTTGGTGATGTCATCAGGCCAAACGTGAGGAGGAACAGAGCCAGGTTCAATACAAACCCTGAAGAAAGAATAGAGGAGGGAAGCAAGAGTGTTAAAGCCCATAGCAACACAACTATGCTACACTTGGGAGTAGCATGCATAAGGGATATGGTCATTTCATCAGATATGGCATCAAGAACAACTGACATGTCAAAAAATGCTTCAATCCCATCTTAGAGAAAAGAATGGCCTTTACTACGACTAAATAATTTTGGAACTACACTATATGCAGTTTTTCTTTCGAATACTGGTGTGCCCCAGCACCTGAGGACAATTTAAACAAGGAATTTATTTTTTTAAATTAAAGGGAACTGCTCCAATCCCCTGTTGCCATTATCGGATGAGAACTGCAGAGTTGGTGCAGTTGGTTTAGAAAAATATTTTGAACGAATTATTTTCAAAGAATGTGATAAAGATTACAGAACCTGGCATTCTTAATACAAATTGCAATTCAGTCCAAAGAAATCAGCATAGTTTTTGAAAGGCAGACCACAACTGTACAATTTTGACCACTATACTGCTTAGTGTAGGTTTGCATTGAAAGTCCCCAAGGGTTCTGCTGTTCCTGAGGGTAGAAGCCTAGGGAATGCCAGTGGACACATTGGGACACAGCTATATTGGGTGTCTCTTGAACTTTAGGCTTGTCTTGTCAAGGTCTAAACAATCTCCTGCCATTTAGACATGAAGAAGAGCAGAGGAGCAGGTCAGGGCCAGGGATTCAGAGAGCCAGGAGGTTACATCTTCCTGCGTTGGCATTTAGTACATCTGTGAAGGAGCATACTTGGAGTTGTTTTGTGTGAATCAAGCTTTAGTTAGGTCATAGTGTGGTGTGCTGGAAACTGGGGAAAACAACCACACTCTCAAAGACATTCAGCCTCTTTCAATGCAGACAGAGGAATTTACAGCCTTGGGTAAATACCGTTGTTATAAGACTTCTGAATGGACTTCTTGCACGTTAAATATGAACTCTTGAACTATCTACCTCGTCATGACCCTTGCACCTTACTGCCTATCTGTGCATTCTCTGTAACTATAACACTATATTCTGCATTCTGTTATTGCTTTTCCAATACATTACCTCAAAGCACTTGCACTCAGTGGCCAAGTCATTAGGCACACTTGCTCACCCATGTAAATATCTAATCAGCTAATCATGTGGCAGCAACTCAATGCATAAAAGAATGCAGACATGGTCAAGAGGTTCTGTTATTGCTCAAACCAAACATCAGAATGGGGAAGAAATGTGATCTAGGTGATTTTGACCATGAAATGATTGTTGGTTCATTTGGGGTGGATTGAACATCTAAGAAACTGCTGATCTCCTGGGATTTTCATGCACAACAGTCTCTGGAGTTTAAGGAGAATGATGCAAAAAAAAACAAAGAAACATCCAGTCAGTAGCACTTCTGTGGGTGAAACTGCATTGTTAATGAGAGCGGTCAAAAGAGAATGGCCAGACTGGTTCAAGCTGACAGGAGGCAATAATAACTCAAATAACTGCACGTTACAACAGTGGTGTGCAGAAGAGCTTCTCTGAATGCACAACAAGTTGAACCTTGAAGTGGATGGGCTACAGCAGCAGAAGATCCCACCAGGTTCCACTCCTGTCAGCTAAGAAGAGGAAACTGAGACGACAGTGGGCATAGGCTTATCAAACCCCAACAGCTGAAGACTGGAAAAGCATCTCCTGGTCTGCCGAATCTCGATTTCTGTTGTAACATGCAGATGGTAGGGTCAGAAGTTAGTGTAAGCAACATGAATCCATGCATCCATCTGTCAATGGTTCGGGCTGGTAGTGTAATGATGTAGGGAATGTTTTCTAGGCACACATTACGTCCCTTAATACCAACTGACCATTATTTAAGTGCCTCAGCATTCCGTGCCATAAAGAACTCAAGATGTTCTGGGAGAAAAGGAGAGTCCTACCCAGTAGTAGAAAGGTGTACCTAATAAAATGGCCACTGATTACATGCCTTGAATTAATCTGTGTGGATGTATTGCAAGGGATCTCAGAACATGCCAGAAGAATACTAATATAAATCAGCTAACTATTACATCTGCTTTCGTGGTAGGTGGATGCTGGGGTGTTTACTCTTTGGTTATTCAAAAGGGAGCGTGTGTTACTGACAGGAACATCCCTCCGGGGGCTTCAACTGATGGAATACTATCAATTTCAAACAGCAGCTGTGGGTCATCAACACAGTACTGTGGGTCTGGAATCACATACTGGGTAGGGGCATAAGATTTAACTTTGGAAATGTACAATGGTGAACCAGATAAATTTTCAAACAGGAACAGCAGAGTGCTGGAGGTACTCAGCAGGTCAGGCAGCGTCTGTGCACAGAGGGAAACAGGGTTAAAGTTTGGGTTTAATGACCTTTCATTAGAACATGTTGAGTAGTTCAAATTTCTTCAGTCTTCATTTCAGATTTTCAACACCTCCAATTTTACTTTTGTATTTTTACAATAATCAGCAGTTTCCTAGCCATGTTTAATTGCATCCTTTTTATTCCAGACATATTAAACTAATGGAATTTATGTTCATATCCTGTTGTGGTGTGATTTCAACTGGAAGCATTTGCCCAGGACTCTAAATTATTAGCCCAATAACAAACATTATGTTACTGCTCTCTCTGCCATTTCTTGTGCATTGTTCAGGTGGGAAACAGACGTGTACTTACAGTATAGTTATACAAGTACACACTAAAGCTTCACACAACACACATCAAAGTTGCTGGTAAATGCAGCAGACCAGGCAGCATCTCTAGAAAGAGGTACAGTCGACGTTTTGGGCTTCACAGAAAGGTCTCTCTCTTTCAACTCAGTGTTGGTATGCATCAGCATATATCAGGGTTAGGCAACCTTAAGCACAAATGATTTTCTAGCATGCGTTATTCATTAATTTGAGGCAAAACATAACTGGATGTATTTAAATGGATAATTCCCATATTTCAAGTTTCTTATGGCATTTATCTGGCCCACCGTCCACTCATTAATACATGATCCAGCCCACAGAGGCAAAAAGGTTGCCAACCCCTGGCATATATAATCAGAAAATAACTTAAAATGCAGAGCCACCTGTGAATAAAAACCTCTAAAACTGCAAATTCCAAGCACTACGTTTCTACATTTATTCTTTCTGGACCGACACCCTCTGCTGATGATATTCTATCCAACTGACAGCCTGGAACGTAAATGTTGGTGGGTTGGATCACAACTCCACCAGGAGCGTTGGATCACAACTCCACCCAAGGTTTACAGGTCAATAAGGTTTAGCAGTTGAACCTAGATATTGAACTGGAACATCACCACTAATTACCTTTAACTTCCTGACCAGATACAGTGAGAACAACTGCATTGTCCTGCCTTAACCGAACAGGATCGATTCAGTTTCCACCCAGCGGCCACCCATTTTAATTCAACTTCCCATTATGACATGGCCATCCATGGCCTCCTCTACTGTCACGATGAGGCCACACGTTATACTCCATCTAGGTAGCTTCCAACCTGATGACATGAACCTCGATTTCTTGAACTTCCAGGAATGCCCTCCTTTCTCTATTCCCCATCCCCTTTTCCCTCTCTCACCTCATCTCCTTGCCTGCCCATTGCCTCCCTCTGATGCTTTCATCCATGGCTTTCTGTCCTCTGTTAGATTCCCCCTTCTTCAGTCCTACATCTCCTTCACCAACTTCCCAGCTCTTTACGTCACCTCTCCCCCCTCCCAGTTTCACCTATCACCTTGGGTTTATTCCTTCCCTCCTCCCAACTTGTAACTCTGACTCAACTTCTTTTTCTCCAGTCCGGTCCAAAACGTCAACTCTTTTCCATAGATGCTGCCAGGATCGATTCAGTGACATTCTGTACTGCATAACCTTGCTCCACATTCCTTTATTATTCGGAAAGCCTTTAACCTCTGCACTGATGCTATGTCTACACAAGTATTTTCTCAGCGGTTAGCAAAACAACAAAATTACCTTGGATCTTGATGGCACACTGAACCTTGACGGCGGAGAGTTCCATCGCTCAGTGTCGGAGTGCTACTGTGATGTGGCCACTTCACCCATACAGCAAGCGTAGTCTGGAAGAAACAATATCATCCATGAGATAGTTCCAGTGAGCTGCACAGAGTTGTAAAATCAGCCAGCTCTATCATAGGTACTAGGCACCATAGTATCTAAGGCATCTTCAAGCAGCAAGCAGTGGTACCTCAAAAAGGCGGTACCCATCATTAAGGACCCCTGCCACGCAGGGCATGCCCTCTTTTCACCGTCACCATCAGGAAGGAGGTACAGAAGACCGAAGACACACAAACACACGGCTCAGGGACAGTTTCTTTCCCTCTGCCATCTGATTTCTGAATGGACATTGGAACCATGAACACTATGTCACTACTTTTTTTATTTCTGCTTTTGCACTTCTTATCACTGAACTGTTCACACAACACATGAACTCACTTTCAAAGACTCTTCATCTCACGTTCTTGATATTTATTGTTTATTTTTTACTTTTTTTTCCTCTCTTTTTGTATTTGCACGGTTTTTTTTTGCACATTGGGGTTGCCCGTCCTACTAGGTGTGGTCTTTCAATGATTCTATTGTGTTTCTTCTTTTTACTATGATTGCCCACAAGAAAATAAATCTCGGGGTTGTATATGGTGACATGCGTATATTCCGATAATAAGCTTACTTTGAAACCTCCTTAAAACGAATATGTGACGCTATCCATACTTTTGTGGAGTATCAAGCTTATATCTGATGTCAAACCAGTTTCTACTGACTAAGTCTCAGTGGTGGAGCAGGAGCTTCTTTTTCTGGGGTGGGGGGGGGACTTCAGCTTTTGCTTCCTTTCACTTTCTCTTCAATTCCATGGGCCCTTAGACCCAGTGTGTAACCCAATGGCATGAAGCAAGACAGTCCAGAGCAACTCAAACCAGAGATTTAATCCTTTGGCATAGTTTGCAAATGATTGTTCAAGCAAACAGTTAGCAGACATCAACTTTAAAAATCACACACATTCATTTAAGATGGGCAGTTTCTTCCACCATTAAATTGTAAAATAGGAAGTTCGACATCTTGCTCTATTGTTCATGAGATCCATTACACTAGATACATAACCTCAAAAAGCTTTAATATGCAGAACAATAAGGGAAACTTTCAAATACGCAGCTTGTCTTACACACCCCACCTGCGCTAGACACAACAATCATGGATACATCCTCTAGGAATCGGGGAAAGTAATTGCACACATACTTTGGTCCTTACTAAGGAAATTGCATTGCAACACCAACACTGTCCACTAGCCCACTACTCATTAACAAATACAAAATGAAGATTATTATATTCACACATATACCACTTTCTCGAAAAATATTCTTCTGGAACTTTATAACAGTGAGCCAATCTTAATCTCATGATGCATCAATTTGAATGAGTTGAAAGAAACAGATGACAATTTTAAATTATTGCACATGTACAAATTGTGATGGCAAACTCAGATCATCATCTCAGCCTTCCCACCTCTCTCAGCTTCAGAATTTTTAACATTGCACACATTACTGGACTTTGACATTTTAATACTGCGTCGATCACTAGTTGCTCAGAATCCTTGTTGGGTTGGGGCTGCCAGAGTAGGTTTTTTCAAATCTCACTGCCATGTTGCAGAATATAGGCTGCCTTTTCCAGAAGGAATGCAAATACCATATCAAAGAGTAAAGCAGCAGCAACATCACTCCTTACCCTTGTACTTTTGAACATTTTTTCCCCTGGAAAACATTCACCTACCGAGCATTCTTTCTCTGAGGTTTGAACGCACCCTGACTTGTCGTTCCGCACACAGCAAGCAGATTTGTATTCCTCTTGTTTCATCTGGGTGATTAAATCGTGCACTTGTGAATCCTGCCTCATGCAAGGAGAGAACTTTGCTCCAAGGTGGATTAAAGCCTCCTGAAACAGGGAGTAACATGACACAAACTTTATACTTTTCATACTTATACTTTATTGTCGCCAAACAATTTGTTTCTAGAACGTACAATTATCACAGCGATATTTAATTCTGCACTTCCCACTCCCTGAATTACAAATATTAAATATTAAAAATAGTAAAAATCAGTAAATATTAAAAATTTTAAATTATAAATCATAAATAGAAAATAGAAAAATGGTAAGTAAGGTAGTGCAAAAAAACCAAGAGGCAGGTCCGGATATTTGGAGGATACGGCCCAGATCCGGGTCAGGATTCGTTCAGCAGTCTTATCACAGTTGGAAAGAAGCTGTTCCTAAATCTGGCTGTACGAGTCTTCAAGCTCCTGAGCCTTCTCCCGGAGGGAAGAGGGACGAAAAGTGTGTTGGCTGGGTGGGTCGTGTCCTTGATTATCCTGGCAGCACTGCTCCGACAGCGTGCGGTGTAAAGTGAGTCCACAGACGGAAGGTTGGTTTGTGTGATGTGCTGCGCCATGTTCACGATCTTCTGCAGCTTCTTTCAGTCTTGGACAGGACAACTTCCATAGCAGGTTGTGATGCACCCTAGAAGAATGCTTTCTACGGTGCATCTATAAAAATTAGTGAGGGTTTTAGGGGACAGGCCAAATTTCTTTAGTTTTCTCAGGAAGTAAAAACTTAAAGGTTGTATTAAGAGAATACCAACAGAGGGGTCAAGAGTGTAGAAATCTAGGCCACCAATTTAAAGCAGCCCCTCCCCACCACTCCTTGGGGGAAAAAATCTGCAAGTTATGTAGGAACCTGCTTCATGGTCACAAGGGTACAACCGTTAACATTTATTTATTAAGGGATTTACTTTACAAACTCGAGGTTTGTTACGAGCATCTGTTGGAACACAGGTGAACAGGCCCTTAGTTCTCATGATTGATCAGATTTATCGGTGGTACCGATCTTACACCAGTTCAACCCACAGTTACTCGAGCTGCACTCAATTTCAGAGTATGACTCAATCGTCAGAGAGAGACTATAAGATTGAAAAGCAGGATATCACCATTGCTTAAAGTGTGAGCAATGCTCACAAAAGAAGAAATATTGATTTCTATCCCCCCCCCGGCAAAACAAAATCCCTCCCCCCCATTCCTCACACACTGACCTTTTACCTCTTCTCACCTGTCTATTACTTCCCCCTAGGTCTGCACATCCTTTCTTTTCTCCTATGGTCCACTCTCCTCTCCTATCAGATTCCATCTTCTCCAACCCTTGACCTTTCCCACCCACCTAGCTTCACCTATCACCTTCCAGCTAGCCTCCTTCCCCTCCCCCTCCCCCTTTTTTTTATTCTGGCATCTTTCCCTTATTCTGGCATCAGTCCCGAAGAAGGATCTTGGCCTGAAACGTCGACTGTTTATTTGTTCTATAGCTGCTGCCTGACCTACTGAGTTCCTCCAGCAGTTAAGTGTGTGTTGCTGTGAGCAATGCTGTTTGTATAAGGGTCAAGGTGGTAATTGTCCATCTGCATTCCAAGATGGAGGAATGCAAAATGATGCTTTCTGGATTATGCTGCCTGGATTGGAGATATAAAGAGAAGTGTGACACTTTGAGGTTTCTCTAGACCTTTGAAGGTTTAGAGGAGAAATGTCAAATATTGGAGGTCATGCATTTAAAATGAGAGGGAGTAAAGTTTCAAGTAGATGTCGCAGGCATTTCTTCCCCCACACCTTTTTTTTAAAGAAACAGAGCAGTAGGTGCCTGGTATGGAGTCCAAGGTTCGTGGTAGAAACAGGGATGTAAGCAGATAGTGGCATTTAACAGGCTTTTATGCAGACACATGAATATCTGTGGAATGGAGGGTTATGGATCATGTATAGGCAGAAAATATTTAATTTAACTTGACATTTTGATCAGCAGAGGCATTATGCTACACTGTTCTATATTCTACGCAAGTTAAATAAAAAGCTTTGAGCAGAATTCAAACTCACTTACAGAGTTTGGTCCAATCCAGAAATTTTCTTGCTGTACAAATTTAACATTTTCATAGACACCTTTATTTCTTAAAATCTGAAGGAAAAGAAAGATAAATTCCACAAATAAAACAAACTTTGAAGCAAATCCTTATTTAATGCAGAATAAAAAATGGAATCATGAGTTACTGACAACATGGACTCAAACTCGTCAGAGGCAGCTCTGCTCCAGGGGGAGCCGGGGTTAGCACAGGGTCTGTCACCCTTTCACCACTGAGGAGGATCCACAAGTTAATAAGAGGAAGATGTGTGGATGCCACAGTACCAGAGGATATCAAAAACATGAAGAAAACTTCCAAAATACTTTCCTTTAGAGCCTTGGATTGAACGCAAGTCCAGGGTGAAGGCTGCAGCAGGAAGTGGTCTGACTGGGCATGGATTGTTATCACAATTTACACCATCCATTTTGAATTATGAAGGCGAATGGAATCAGGTGCCTTTCTAGATTTGCACACCATGCCTATATTATACCGGATGAGCCAGTGTTATACCAGAAAGGAAGGGAAATTACTGGGGTGAGGGATGGAGTTGGGGGCTCTCTCATTTAGTTCTGTCGTATTACGTTTCTGAGTAAGACAGCGAATCGGAAAGGGTTTTGTTATTGAGCAACTACTTACTGAATCTACAGTTTCATGTTGAGAAAATCCTATTGGAGCAATTCCATAGATACATACAGCTAGGATAGTGATCAGTATATGCACAAACGTAATCCAGTACGTGAAAAACGGCCTAAAAGATAAAGGAAGCAAATGTTAATGGATAAACACATTCACCTGAAGCAGCCATCTAAACATTTAACACTATTTAGCTTCTCATCAAATTAATTTAAGACAAGGATGCATGCAAATATGGGAAGAATTTGAGAATGTGAGCTTAATGGCAGGAATTCATTACAATTGTCTGTTTGTGTTTCCCATGTGACAAGCAAAATGGAAATACCAACTGGAAGGGATCAAGTGATTGAAACCTGGGAAGGCTGCCCTAAGGGAGGGAAGGAAGAGGGTCAGGCATTGCGCCTGTAGACTTAAAACTCTTCTGTACTGCTCTGAGCTATTTTGACAAACTTTTTGCCGAACAACAAAGTACAACTGAGTGGAAGCTACTGAAAATTCTAAACCAGTTGGTTTGGGCATTATGTAACTGAGCAAAACAGTTTTCCAGCCTTGATCAGATAAATTGTTTGGGTGAAGTCAGTTGCTGGAACTGGTCTCAGCACTCTGAGTTTAGGGAAGGAATTTTTGTTGGGTTCCTGGTCCGACTTAACAGCCATGAAAGAATGCCACATGGCCCAACAGATAAGGATGATAGCACGGGCTGGAATGTCAGATTAATCTGCTAGCAGTCACAGCCCAGATTCTCACATCTTGGAGTAATGGGTTGGGGGAGCCCAGTGCTCAGCCATCCTGAAGCAGTTACTGTCTTCAGGGGTAGAAATATGACAAAAGATCGCTGCCTGACAAAGGAGTCGGGGGGGGGGTGGGGGGGTAGAAAATTACCAGTCTCCAACACATCCTTGGGTACATTGACTGTTAACATAAACTATGCATTTCACTGTAAGATTCGATGTATATGTGATAAACAAATCAGAATCAGTATTTTGCCAAATCCATTCGTTCATATACAGTATACAGTATTATCAGAAAGACAGCAAGCAATGAAGATGGGAGAATAGTTTAGGAAATCTAGAAAATGGTGGCAAAAAATTGAAATATTAATATTTGTGGAAACTTGTGCGCTAGAGAAAAAACAAGCATCCAAAACTTCTCCTTTCTTAAATATATATAGACAAAAACAGTTCTCCAATGAGGTGACATGACACCATATATAAACTCTTAGAACAAGGAAGACCTATCACAAAAGCCACTATAAACATACGAAAATTACTTTAGTAATTTACTGATTGTCCTTACCGGTGATCATCCATATTATCTATTTGTTTCTTCACATGGCTGTCTATTCGCTTGCGATATGTTCGATTTGTTAGCTTTCCCACCATTCCTAGTCCATAGGGTCTCTTCTCCTTGGCAAGCAGTTTCTTGACTGGTATTGCAATGCGTTGACCTCTCCTCTGGCCACTCACGCTGACCACCTCCTGCCTTAAACGCACCTTGGGGTGAGGAGGTGCGCCTTCTTTTTGCTTCCGCCAGCCTCGCTCCAATGGGCTGAAGAGAACAGTTAATCAATGACTACTTTGTCCGGGTTATCAGAAACACCATTACCAAGTGAATATAAAATCCTATCGGGTTCTGAGAGCGTGGCCATTGAGAGAATGTCTCCGCTGTTGGGAAAAGTTAGAATTAAGTTTGGATTGGACCAAAACTTTAGGTCAGAATGAGGAGCTTCGGAGAATTAATGGCACCTAATGGCAACTCCTTCGCTTGCATCTTCAGAAACAGCTCTATTTCCATCTTTAATATCTCTATTTTTCCTTTTCAGGGTTCCTTAGAAGACTTAAGAGCTTCGCTCACCTTCGGAGGTCCAAGATTTTGTGGCTCTGGAGATGGCGGGGGGGGGGGGGGGTGAAAATCGGAGGTCGGTGTCCTGGCAGGAGATCAGTGTGTCATGGGAGTTGGAAGATCTAAGGCCGTGTGCCCGGAGACCAGAGGTCTTTGGGCACAGAGCTCAGAAAAAGCGACGTGACAGACTTTTAACATCATAAACCAGTGAGTTATTTGTTATGGTTCCCCTCTTGCTGTGAAACGAAGATGCCTCTTTCTCCCTTATTAGGGAGAGAGAGAGCCTGGGGTACGTCCAATACCGGGTGAACGAGTAGTGTTTGGAGTACTGCAAGTCTGTGTCTTTGCTGTTGCTTGCTGCACGCTTGACTGCTTGGTGGTGGGTGCTGATGCTTTTTTTTTTGCTGGTGGCGATGGGGGGATCATTGCTTGCTGCTGCATATGTGTGGGAGGGAGGGGAGCTGGTGGGGGCACTTTGGGATTCTAACATTTAACTGTCATTCATTCTTTGGGGGCACTCCTCTTTTTCGTGGATGGTTGCAAAGAAAAAGCATTTCAGGATGTAAAATGTATATATTTCTCTGACATTAAATGTACCTTTAAACTTTCACACTTTAAGAATAAGGGGTCAGCTACTTAAAACAGGTGAAGAGAATCACTCCTCCCCTCCCCCCCCCCACACACACACACACACACACACACACACACACACACACACACACACACGAACTCACTCTCCTGCTCCAAGGACTGTAGAAACACAGTAGAAATCTACAGCTCACTACAGGCCCTTCGGCCCACAATGTTGTACCAACCATGTAACCTACACTGGAAACTGCCTACAACTTCCCTACCGCATAGCCCTCTATTTTTCTACGCTCCACATACCCTATATAAAAGACCCTATAGTATCTGCCTCTACCACCCTCGCTGGCAGTGCATTCCACACACCCACCACCACCCATGAAGAAGACACTTTGAAATATTTCTAAAACTGAGATTCTCGATGCAGCATAGAATCATAGAGCACCACGGCACAGAAAGAGATTCTTTGGCCTGACCAGACCACACTGAACTGTTATTCTGCCTAGTCCCATTGACCTGTACCCGGACCTTAGCCCTCCATACCCATTTCATCCATGTACATCTAAACATCTCTTAAATATTCCTATCAAACCTGCATCCACCACTCCCACTTGTAGCTTGTTCCACACTTGCACCATCTTCTGAGTGATGGAGTTTCCCCTAAATATTTCACCTTTCATCTATGATCTTTAGTTCTAGTTTCACCCAACCTCAGTGGAAAATGCCTACTTAGATTAACCTATCTATAACCCTCAGAATTTTGTACACCTCTTTCAAATCTCCCCTCATTCTCCTATGCACTAGGGTATAAAGTCCTAACTTATTCAAGCTTTCCTTATAAATCAGGTCCACAAGTCCTGGCAACATCCTTATAAATTGATATCTCTAGGTACTCTAATTTCCTCCCATGTCCCAAAGACACACAGGATGGTAGGTTTTGTTGTCGCTGTAAATTACCCCTAATTTGTAGGAGTATAGGATTGGTGTAAACAGATGGTTATGATTAGTGTAGACACAGCAGGCCAAAGAGTCTGCTTCTGTGCTGGGTCCCTCCATCTCTCATTGTCTACGTGTCTTCATGCGTGGGGATACAACGGAAGAGCAAGAGCTGCATTTCAAATGGTAGAATGGAGATAAATGGAACTGGGGTGTTTGTATTTAATTACAACATAGTGAAGAAGAGAAGGTGTATGATATAAATAGCTTATTATTCCAAATTTTTAAAATATAATATTAATTGGCCAAAAAATTAACAAGACATCTGACTGATATCTTCACCGTGTGGAACTCTGGTGAATAGCATTGATCATGGTGTTGGAAAGTTAACAAGTTGAGACTTAAGCTGGCATATCTACAATTTAGAAATTTCCTAAGTACTATACTTTCCTCCTTTCCAATGCTTCCTCCTACATACATTTTAGATACTATAATTAACCTTAATCCATGTCAGAAAGGTGCATCGGCTATGATTTATAATATTATTATGAAACTTAGGAAAGCTCCATTTGATAAGATTAGGGTAGATTGGGAACAGGAATTGGGGTTTATCATTTCCGTGGATGACTGGGGGCAGATTTTACAATTAGTCAATACTTCCTCTATCTGTGCTAAACATTCCCTAATTCAATTTAAAGTTGTTCATAGAGCACATTATGTCCAAAGATAAATTAGTGCGCTTTTATTCTCATATTAATCCTTTTTGTGATAGATGTCTGGGGCAGATAGCCTCTTTAACTCATATGTTTTAGTCTTGCCCTACTCTGGAAACTTTTTGGAGAGACATTTTTAATATTATCTCCAAGGTATTGAATATAGATATCTCTCCTCACCCTATTACTGCTATCTTTGGACTACCTAAAATTTCCAGTAATCTTTCCCCTTCAGCCCATAGAATGATTGCATTTCTTACTTTAATGGCGAAAAGATGTATCTTACAACATTGGAAAGAGCTCAATGCTCCATCTACCTTTTTTTGGTTTTCTCAGACGATATTATGCTTGAATTTGGAGAAAATTAGAAGCAATCTTTATGACTGATTTAAATTTGAACAGACCTGGAGATCTTTTATTCAATATTTTCATTTAATGTAATATATACCCTTCTTGTTTTTTTTTTACTGTTTTTAATGGAGCTCGGGATTGAGGACGTGATTTTAAGTTTTTTAACTCTGTTTGGTTTCAAGTTAGCCCATTGCTTTGCTTTGCTTTTAGTTAGTTGCACGGTGGGTTTTTTTGGGGGGGGTTATTTTTTCCTTTTCTCTATTGATATATATAAAAATTAGTATAATATTATGTTACCTTGGTACGTTATGTTTAAATTACATTGTTTGTAGTTTTTTTTTGTATTAATATCTTCTGTAATTTTATTATATTCTAACAGTGTATTAGTGCCTATATGGCTTACCTTTTTGTATATTTATTCAATAAAAAGATTTAAAGAAAGAGACTTAAGCTGGCTACTCCTGCAGGAATTGTCACCATGGATAGGCTGACTCATTGCTTTTACCATGTCATTACGAGCCAGACTCATGCTTAGAGGAGACTGCTTGCCATCAACAGCGCTTTTACAACAATATGTAAGGCAAATGATTAGTGTTCAACAAAAACAGTCAAAGACTGTCTGTAAGAAGTTTGTACATTCTTCCTGTGAACGCATGGGTTTCCTCTGGCTGCTCCTGTTTCCTTCCACAGTCCAAAGATGTACCAGTTGGTAGGTTAATTGGTCATTGTAAATTGTCCCATTAATTTGATGGGTTGCTAGGTGGCGAGGCTCAAAGGGCCGGAACTGCCTATTCCACGCTGTATCTCGATAAATAAGAGATAAGGAGGGCTATCGCTTGCTTCCAGCAATCACAGACCCAATTGCACAAATTATAGATTATACTTATCTCTGGGGAATTTCGGTCAGTCAAGGATTGTTGAGTGGCATGGCTTGCTGACTTGGGTGGAAGGAAAGTTGAGTGGGTCCAAGACAAGTGGTACTTCAAATGATTCAATGGATTTCACACTTATTGGGGTACCTTGGCCTAAACGTTGAGGAAGCATGGGAAAGATTATCTGAGGAACTAACAAACCATCCAATTATATGAACATAAGAAAATAGGGGCATGTCAGTTACTGGGCCCACTCAAGCCTGCCTCAGTGCTCCCTGATCTTTCTATAAGTCTTCTTCCTCTTAAGTACCCCAACGAGCTAGGCTAGGCTCTGTGAGGAGAATTCCAGAGACTCATTTCTATTTGTGGAAAGCGGTTCCTTTACAACTCATTTTAAATTATCGCCACCACTCATCACATCCACCAATTCTGCAACCACATTTCCCTTGACAGAGATTCTCCCACTGGTGGAGCATATCAACATCTGCCCTGTCATGCCCTACTAAGACATTGCATGTTTTAATAACATCTCCTCTCACTTGTCTAAACTTCAAATATGGGTCTAAACCCTTTAACTACTTTTGATTGATATGATTTTAGTTAAATAGGATGGGGGGGTAGGAGAAGAATGGAGTTCAATCCTTTTAACTTTTTCTTCCCACAAAAGTTTCTTTTCATAGAATGGAAGGAGTAATCCTTCTGCCAATATAAAAGCTGCAGAGATAATGCTACAAAATATGAAAATGTGCACTTGGACTATACACTTCTGTTAGCAGTTAGAACTTCCCCACCCAAATAATGTTTTAATATAAAACTATTTAAAGTCATGATGGAACAAAAGAAAAATGGAATAAAATGCCATTTGAGAATTGGTATTTTATCATTTTCACTCTGGCTAATCTCACCAGCGACTCACTAGTTGGGATTATTCCTTTCTCCCACTACCATGAGGCAGGCAGAAAGAAAACCGGCAACTTACAGCATGAGGTGACTCTTCTCAAGTTCACTTTTGTCCAAGGCGCTGCCGGTTAAATCGGTCTGATCCAGAGAATTGCCCTCGGTCTCCTTCGCAGTGATAGCTTCCGCAGGCTCAAATACCTCATCGGGGTAAGTGGACAGCTCTTCATGTAGGACTCCTTCCTGGCCAAAAGGAAATAACAAATTTAACCAAAAAATCTCAACAACTGCAAGGTGATGATATTCTGTTAGTCACTCCATCATAGCAGTCACATTAATACCTCTAAACCACTTATTTTGATCGAGCATTTAGTTATCTACCCTAATATTTCAATGCAGTAAAACATTCAAAATGTTAAAGCCATAAATGATGATACTCCCTATATAACTTGTAATACGTGATAGCGATAGTTCTCTCATGACTCCCTTGTCCACCCGTCACCTCCTTCTTGGCACTTAATCCTACAAATGGGATCAGTGTTACAGCTGTCCCTACAGCTCCTTCCACTGCACCATTCAGGGCCCCAAACCGTCAATTTGGTATTGTCTACTGTAATCCAGTGCTCCTGGTGCGGCCTCCACTCCATCAGTGAGACGTGACATAGATCATCCACCACAAAAGGCAGGTTTTCCCATTAATTTTACTTCCCAATCCCATTCCGGTACATTGGTCCATCACCTCCTCTAATGCCATGACATCATTCTCAGGATAGAGGAGCAACACCTCATATTCTGTCCGGTAACTTCCAACCTGAGGGCATGAACATCGATTTCTCTAACTTCTGGTAATTTCTCCCCCTTCTCCCCTTTTCCATTCTGATTCTCCTCTTACCTCTTCTCTTCTCCTAACCTGTCCATCACCTTCTAGTGCCTCTCCTCTTTCCCTTTCAGCCATGGTCCACTCCCCTCTCCTATTAGATTTCTTCTTCAGTCCTTTATCTCTTCTACCTATCACCTCTCAGCTTCTCACTTCATCTCCCCCTCCTCCATCCAGCCACCTTCTCCCTCATCTGGTTTCACTTCTCACCAACTTGTACTCTGTGCCTTCCCCTTCCTTACTCTGGCTTCTTGCGCCTTCCTTTACAGTCCTGATGAAGAATCTCAAGTCTGAGAAGTTGACTGCTTATTTCCCTTCATTGATGCTGCCTAACCTGCTGAGTTCTTCCAGCATCATGTGTGGGTTGCTTTGGCATTCCAGCATCTGCACAATCTCTTGTGTATATGAAGATACATTTCTAGTACCAGTATTATATGAATAATATACATTCACTTAATTCCCCAGGCCAGGCAGCATCTCCAGGAAGAGGTACAGTCGACGTTTCAGGCCGAGACCCTTCGTCAGGACCTGACGAAGGGTCTTGGCCTGAAATGTCGACTGTACCTCTTCCTAGAGATGCTGCCTGGCCTGCTGCATTCACCAGCAACTTTGATGTGTGTTGCTTGAATTTCCAGCATCTGCAGAATTCCTGTTGTTCACTTAATTCCAGCAAGTTATTGTCAATAACATGGCATTCCTCATTCTGCACAATGCCCACTAGATGGAGACATTTCAAAGGAAATATGGGACAAGTGCAGTGGTGTCACTCCCCTGCACTAACCAGCTCTAGTCTGGATAAACAGCCCATCTATGGCTCAAGTTTTCTGAGAAACTGAAAGGGTATGTTCACGCCATTCTCATCAAAGTCAAGATGTCTTGAACTGGAGCAATTTGTACCTAAGCAAACTTCTATTGAATGTAGACCTTGGGTCAATTTTCTGTAACTGCTATTAAAAACTTCCAAGGAATACAGAAAATTCAGCATAGTTTTGGGAGTATCCACAGGTTAAAACACGATTCCATTTGTTGCTTTTCTTTTTACTGGTTAGCACCTCCCCTTACCATACATCAAATAGTAACATCATCACATTCATGCAATGGAATTCACCTTAAATCACACCATCAAACAGAACCAATCAGTATAGTATTCTTTCAGGAACGCCCACTTGCTCTGAGAAAACCGATAGTGTTACAACTGATTCCGTGGTGACTTCCTTGGGGAACAACACTGGAAAAATCCATGGTATGTTGATATTGAGCATTTCTATGGCAACGCATGAAGACTACGCACCTCTTTACAGATTGGATAAGCTGCAAAAAGCCAATGACTATCACTTTAGTTACAGTTCCAAGAATCCACCTTCCTGTAAGAGAACTGCATCATTTCACATTGAGATCCTACAATGAGGACTGAGAGTGTAGAGGGAAGGTAGCAAGTAAACAGAAGTGAGGGGAAGGGATTAGGCAAGAGGCTGGTGAGAGATTGGGCAATCAGATAAGAGAAGGATAATGAGAAGATGGAGCAAGGTGGGGTGGACAAAGAAAGGCATTGATTGAACTAGTGGGAGTGGGAAAGGAACACAGAGGAAGTGGGTTAAGTGAAACAGGAAACTTCAATGTTCACACCCTTGGGCAGAATATAAAGTGTTGCTCTTCTAGCCTGTATTTGGCTTCACCAAGGCATTATAACTAGAATGAGATAAAGAAGGCCAAAAGCAAAACGGAAGAACAGCACCCCATATTCTGTGTGGGTAGCTTTTAGCTCAGGACATCTAACGCTGGATTCTTGTTCATCCGCACCAGCTAAGGGCTGCTAAAGGAGATACCCGATAGAGTCTTTCTATATCAACCCCCGATGACCTTTTCAACAGTGGACGAAACATTTGCTGAAGGATTCCTGCATCAATCAGCTCCAAGGGCAATTATTCAAAGGTGACAGTGGGCAATACATCACTGCTTGATGAAGGCATGCAGCAAAGCTGATGACTCCTGAAGCACTTCAGATACGTGTTAAGCAATAGAACATACAGTATAAAATGGAAGTATCCTAACATTACTGTGCAACAGTCATACATCAACAAATGGCAGTATCTAAGGTTGTTTTTATTTTTTTTAATTCATTTTTGGGATGTGAACAATGCAGACACCAATTTATTCATTTATTGAGATACAGCACAGAATAGGTAGGCCCTTTGGGCTCTTCAAATTGCATGCCCAGCAATCCCCTGATCTAATCCTAGCCTAACCATGGGACAATTTACAATGACCAATTTACCTATCAACCGGTATGTCTTTGGAGTGTGGGAGGAAATGGGAACACCTGGAGGAGAGCCAAGTGGCTACGGGGGAACGTACAAACTCCTTACAGGCAGTGACGGAACCTGGGGCGCTGGCCCTGTAAAGCATTGTGATAATCACTATGCTGCTGTGCTGCTCCAAACAAGATACTCTGAAGAAGATGGTGGTGAGTCACAGACCTTTGGAGGAGACACTCTCATAGTAGGATTGCCAACTTTCTCACTCCCAAATAAGGGACAAAAGTAGCAGTCAAATACGGGACACTTGCGTTTACCTCGAGAACGACTACCATGACCAAGAAGCCTTGCGTGGGTACCTATGTGTGCATGCGTGATGTGCACATACGTGTACGTGCTGATTTTTTCCTACAAATTGGTTTTGGCTTAATCTTCCCGAATCTGATACACTGTACATACATTATTTCTACTTTATATAGGCTGTGCATTTATCATGTCATTCCTGCTTTTACTATATGTTAGTGTTATTTTAGGTTTTATGTGTTATTGGTATGATTTGGTAGGTTATTTTTTGGGCCTGGGAACGCTCAAAAATTTTTCCCATATAAATTAATGGTAATTGCTTCTGCGCTTTATGCCATTTCAGCTTACGAAAGGTTTCATAGGAACGCTCTACCTTAGCGGGGGAAATACGGGACAAGGGCGGTCCCTTATGGGACAAACCAATTTAGCTCAATATACGGGATGTCCTGGCTAATATGGGACAATTGGCAACCCTATCTCATAGCGATGTTGGACAGGAAGTTCCAGGATTTAGGCCCAGTGATGCAGAACCAGTTATGTGTTCCCTAACCAGAATAATGAACTCTCAAGGAGGGGAGTATGCAGGTGGTGTTCCCATATGCCCAAAACTTTGCCCTTCTTAATGGCAGGGCATGTTTGCAGTGCATTTTTTAAAAGATGATATATACCTACTGTGTACTGCTTTTTCCTTTATAAAGGAATAATGGATGGGCTACCACTCGAGAGGGCAACTTTACCCTTGGTGGTACTGAGTATCCTGACGACTCTTGACATGCATTGTTGATGGTGGAAAGGCATTGGGATGTGAGGATACAAGTCACTTGCTGCAGGTTACCCAGTTTCTTATTGCCACGATATTCAGGTGGCTAGTCCACGAGCTTCTGGTCTACAGCAACCACCAGAGGTATTGACGGTGGGGAACACAGTAATGATAGTGCCATTGAAACTCTCATTAGGACACATTTGGAATATTGGGTGCATCCTGGTTACCAGATTACAGGAAAGGTGTGGAAGCTTTGGGGAGGGTGCAAAACAGGATGTTGACTGGATTAGAGAGAATTAACTTTAAGTAGTCGGACAAACTTGGACTGCATTCAATGGAGCATCAAAAACTGGAGGAGGATCAGATAGAAGTTCCCCCAAGGCTGAAAATGTCAAATACAAGAGCTTCAAGTGATTTTTTTTTAATGTCTTGCACTATACTGCTGCTACAAAATAATTTTTCATGATGTGTCAGTGATACCGAACCTAATCCTGATTTTGAAAGAGGAAAAGCTTATGAGGCAAGTTTCTTTAAAAAAAAAATCGCACGCACGCACAGCGGCAGGTGTCTGGAATGTCTGCTGGGAAAGTAATGGAAACGTATAATTGCAATATTTAAGAGGCATTTTGGTCAGGGACATGAACAGAAAGGGAATGGAGGGATATAGATCAGGTACAGAAAGATGAGATTAGCTTAGATTGGCATTATCACCAACACAGGCTACATAGGCATAAGGGCCTGTTTCTGTGCTCTACTGTCCAATGAACGTCAAGCTCCTGTTGTTGATAGTCATGATCTGGCACATCTGAGGGACTCTTTACTTATCAGTTCATACATGAATGCAGTCTGGGTTATATATTAGCACCTCAATGATTTTGTAACCAGCAAATCTGAAAATCCAAAACCCTATCAAATAGACAACGGTTGATGCATTCCATTCTAAAAGATGATTAAATAATTGCCTGAAGAAGGGACGCGACCTGAAACTTTTTCTGTTAATTCATCTCCACAGATGCTGCCTGGCCTGCTGAGTTTCTCCAGCATTTTGTGTGGGTTGCTCTTGATTTCCAGTATCTGCAGAATCTCTTGTGTTAAAGAATTGCCTTCAACTTTTAAAAAAATATTTCAAACAAATCAGGAAGAAACTTTTTGAGTAGATGGAAAAACTATAGAATAACAGAGCCAGAAGGGTAATTTGAGGCAGTGAATCTGGACGTAGTTGTTAGTAAACAATTGAGTTAATGCCATTCACTCCCTTCCCTCTTTCCCTGAAAACATACTTATTTCAAATGCAAGGCTAGATCTGTATCCAACCATTTTTGATCAGGTAATTCATTCTTAGTAACAGGCAGAAGGAAAAACACCTACTGAAAATCTTTCAACATTAAAAGAGGTGATTATCCACCACATTTTTTTTTTGTTTAGAGTGACATAACATTATTTCACAAAATTCAGAAGTGGGATATTTGCTCAATGGGGCCTGATTCCAATTCCACACACATTTAATTTGCACTGAGGTAGTTCCACCAGTCAGCACTGGTTTGCAATTGCTGTTTAACTTCCATGCCTAATTCACACTGGATATTCTTCAACCTTGTTAAACAGCTGCATGCAGGAAACACAGCCTCAAGCAACAGAGAGTTGATGCCAGCATCAAATAATGATGCAAAGCGCAGTATGCACACCATTACATCCAATCATCTCTTTAAAGGAACCTCACCCTTGCAAAAAATGAGGTATCCAACTCATCTGGGAAATCCACAGTTTCTTCTTCTGCAAAACTGGCAGGGGTAAAGCTGCGTCGCTGAGCTCTCCTTGTTGTACTTTCCCTGAGAGATCGCCCCTGCAAGAGAGGTTGGCAATTCAATGAATTTTAAATTATTCGCAGTTGAAGTTGTGAAACAAAAACTTCCCTGTGCTTACAGGAATGTCAAAGCAAATTTATTTTCAAAGTACATGTATGTCACCGTATAGAACCCTGAGTTTCATTTTCGTGTGGGCATACTCAATAAATCCATACTTGAAGGAAGTGAGTACCTTCGACTGCCGAAGCAAAGCGAGAGGTTAAAGATCTCAGTGAACACTCCAGCCAGTTGATCAGCACAGGTTTTTGGCAGTAATATTAAGTCTGACCCTCAGTAGCTAGGAAAAGAAATCAATCCTTTCAAGATTACCACCAAGAAAGAGATCAGCGTTTCAAAATAACATTAGCCAATGGGTCAATATCCATTGCTTTATTTGACTGGAGTTCAGGTTTCATATTATAAACTCTTCATTGTTACAGAGCATTTCCAATGTTTTCAGCTCCTGGTGAAGATCTTTGACCTGAAATTGTTTCTCTTTCCACAGATGCCCAATCAATCCAACATGTTCTATATCTGCTTTGTTCTCTGATATTCAGGAGGCCACACATCTGCTCTGTGCTGAAAACCTTTTCTTAATGTGCAGGCAGATATGGGAGGCCTTTGTTCAAAGTGCTAGGACTTGGGTTAGGATTGGGGGATGTGGGGAAGAAAGAGGAGAAATATAACTCAGGTGAATGGATCACTGGAGTTTTGGAATGATAATGGTTGGTAGGCTTTGTAGGAAGTGTTGGGTGATATGGGATGCACAGGCTGTAAAGATGGTCAATGGATGCAGATTGGGTTCCAACAGGGGCGCAGGGTTATGAGGATGATTTGAAGGCCAACTAAGTTGACACTTACTATACCAGCTCCGAGATGGTTTATTAATGCCAGCCTGAGTCCTGTTCAGTCAGGTCCCCCTTGTCAAGCACAGGCATGCCCTATAGGTGTCAGTGGAGGAGCCCTTGAGCAGTGCAGGTCAAGTAGCGTGCAAGCATTATTCACACGGGGACCGGGAGCAGAGTCAGAGAGTTTGTCCAACCCACAGAAACCTCACATTTCATCCTTTTAAAATTCTATATGGATTACACAACATGCAAAATATAGAGATCACAAGATCCAGTTTCTAAGCATTCATGTATAGCGAGTTTGTTTTTAATTGACTTGTATATATTAAAAACTAGCATGCAATTCACCAGAAATCTATAATGTTTGAATCTATTATACCAAGAACAGACTTGTCTGGATATCACACTGCGACACCGGTGTTCTTTGATCTCAATCCTGTTCAAATTGCAGGTAAATTTGAGTCACAGGATATTATATAAAGACAACTCTGTACAGCAGTTTTTTTTGTGTGAACTGGGTTTAGTTACAGGGCTGGAATAACAAGGTATGAACATGCCACCTAATGTCATACATCTTAATCTGTGCACAAGGAGTGAGTATACCTGGCTCTGGTACTGATGCACAGTGAAAATCTCAGGAAAGAAAGGATAGAAACACAACATAAAATGGCAAAATAACAAAGGAAAATGCATAATGTGTCCATGCACACATTTCTCTTTTCAACAGAGACAGAAGAGAATGCCTTATATTCTATCTAGGTTACCTCTAACCCGATGGCATGCATATTGATTTATCTAACTTATGGTAATTTCTCCCCCCCTATCTTCTTTCTTTTTCCATTCCCCATTCCAGACATCCCACCCTGCAAAAACTCATTTCAGGGAGGTAGCACCATCAATTTGTGGGAGACTTCCGGGCGGGGTGGGATGTCTGCAATAGAGTAGCTCCTTAGCAGCTAGCCAGCTAGATTAATTAACGATAGCTATGCTAATGAACAAATGACACTTGTTAAACTCACCTCAACATGTCTTTTACAGTCTTAACCCACCATGGGCGATAGAAAAGTCACTGTTGCAAACAGTGCAGCGAGCAACACTGTCATTATTTTGACCCCTATTAGGCAGGGGTACACTTTAGTGTAGTCTGGGGTGACGTACGTTTTATTTTTTTTTTGGAACACTCTGCCAAGACGCACTCTCGCTCGCGCTCTCTCTCTCTCGTGGTCGCTCGCGCGCTCTGAAGCGCTCTCGCTCACTCTCAAAAATATTGATTTCTGTGATATTGTATATAATTTGTGGGCATCAGGGAGCCACTATTAATATGCAGGAGACTCCTGGAAGTTCCGGGAGAGGTGGGATGTCTGCCATTCTGGCTCCCTTCTTACCCCTTCTCTACTCCTCACCAGCCTATCATCTCCCTCTGGTGCCCCTCCTCTTTGCTTTCTCCCATGATCCACTCTCCTCTATCAAATTCCCGCTTCTTCAGCACTTTACCTTCTCCACCTATCCCCTCCCAGCTTCTTGCTTCAACCCCACCCACACAACTCCCTTCCCCCTCACATCTGGTTTCACCTATCACCTTCCAGTTGTACTCCTTTCCCTCCCCACATCTTCTTGCTCTGGTCTACTACCCCTTCCTTTCCGGTCTCGATGAAGGGTCTTGGCCCAAAATGTTGACTCTTTATTCCTGTTCATAGACGTTGCCCTACTTGTTGAGCTTCTCCAGCATTTTGTGTGTATTGCTCTGGATTTCCAGCATTTGCAGAATCTCTAGTGTTTACAGAATACAGATACAGTAGCTCTGGGAGAAAAACAAACTGCTGGAGGAATTTAGCAAGCAGTGCAGCATCAGTGAAGGAGAACAGCTGCTGAGTTCCTCCATTCGTTCATTACCTGCTTCTCTTTTTAATGTTATTATCCAAAGTCAAGTCAACTCACTTTTTATTGTCATTTTGACTATAACTGCTGGTACAGTACACAGTAAAAATGAGACAACTTTTTTCAGGACTATGGTGCTACATGGAACAATACAAAAACTACATTGAACTATATAAAACTACACTAGACTACAGACCTACCCAGGACTGCATAAAGTGCACAAAACAGTGCAGGCATTACAATAAATAATAAACAAGACAATATGCACAGTAGAGGATAGTAGGTTGTTGTCAGTCCAGGCTCTGGGTATAGAGGAGTCTGATGGCTTGGGGAAAGAAACTGTTACATAGTCTGGTCGTGAGAGCCCGAATGCTTCAGTGCCTTTTGCCAGATGGCAGGAGGGAGAACAGTTTGTTTGAGGGGTGCGTGGGTCCTTCATAATGCTGTTGGCTTTGCGGATGCAGCGTGTAGTGTAAATGTCTGTAATGGCGGGAAGAAAGACCCCGATGATCTTCTCAGCTGACCTCACTATCCGCTGCAGGGTCTTGCAATCTGAGATGGTGCAATTTCTGAACCAGGCAGTGATGCAGCTGCTCACGATGCTCTCAATACAACCTCTGTCGAATGTGGTGAGGATGGGGGGTGGGAGATGGACTTTTCTCAGCCTTTGCAGAAAGTAGAGACGCTGCTGGGCTTTCTTTGCTATGGAGCTGGTGTTGAGGGACTAGGTGAGATTCTCCACCAGGTGAACACCAAGAAATTTGGTGCTCTTAACGAAATCTACGGAGGAGTTGTCGATGTTCAGTGGAGAGTGGTCACTCCGTGTCCTCCTGAAGTCAACAACCATCTCTTTTGTTTTGTTCACATTCAGAGACAGGTTGTTGGCCCTGCACCAGTCCGTTAGCTGCAACACCTCCTCTCTGTATGCTGATTCATCGTTCTTGCTGATGAGACCCACCACGGTCGTGTCATTGGCGAACTTGATGATGTGATTCGAGCTGTGTGTTGCAGCACAGTTGTGAGTCAGCAGAGTGAACAGCAGTGGACTGAGCACACAGCCCTGGGGGGCCCCCATGCTCAGTGTGATGCTGTTGGAGATGCTGCTTCCAATCTGGACTGACTAAGGTCTCCCAGTCGAGAAGTCTAGGATCCAGTTGCAGAGGGAGGTGTTCAGGCCCAGTAGGCTCAGCTTTCCAATCAGTTTCTGGGGATGATTGTGTTGCATGCTGATCTGAAGTCTATGAACAGCATTCGAAGGTACGTGTCTTTTTTGTCCAGGTGGGTTAGGGCCAGGTGGAGGGTGATGTCAATGGCGTCATCTGTTGAACGGTTGGGACGGTACGCGAACTGCAGGGGGTCCAGTGAGGGGGCAGAAGGGTCTTGATGTGCCTCATGACGAACCTCTCAAAACACTTCATGATGATGGATGTGAGTGCAAATGGATAATGAATTGAATTTAAAATGCACTCTGCACATCAAAAACCACACAAATTGGGGAAAGAAATGGACACCAAATTAAAAAAGGTAAAGAAAATGCTGAAGAGCTTTTAAAAGACCGAGTTGAAAAAGCCGTTGAAGTGTCCGCTGTGTGATAACGTAACAGCTCAACAGATAAGAGACATCCCTTCTGTCTGTCTGAACCTGTGGTATTTGATACACACACCAGTGTGCTGGCCACACATCTGGTACAAGTGTGAGTAAGATCTCTGTAAGCAAATCCACTTGTAAGTCTTGTACATCACTGGGAGTCCAGCGTTTAGTGTTCATCTTTAAATAATTTGAGGTTTTGACGATAAGGTTCCCCTTCTCGAAGCATTGCAGTATTTCTGATGCATACAGAAATATGTACTCCCAGTACTCCAGGCTTGGGCCAACTCAGGCAATGTACATCTACTGACCTTGTGTATCTCACCGAATAAAACTCAAATGTGCCAGTAGATACGTTTTTATTGTTTATATTGGTCTCAAGACTCCTTAAACCACCAGCACTACTTTGCTCTATCCCTTTTCAATCTAAGTGACTTTGTATTTATATGATATTCATTTCAGAATCAGGTTTATTATCACCGACATGTGTCGTGAAATTTGTGAACTTAGCAGCAGTACAATACATGATAATATAGCAAAAAAATATGTAAATCAATTCCAGTAAGTATATGTATTTTGAACTGATTAAAAATAGTGCGAAAACAGAAGTAATACATATTCTTTAAAAAAGGGTAGGTGTTCATGGGTTCAATGTCCATTTAGGAAACGTATGGCAGAAGGGAAGAAGCTGTTCCTGAATTGCCGAGTGTGTGTGCCTTCAGGCTTCTGTATCTCCTTCCTGACAGTAATAATGAGAAGAGGGCATGCCCTGGGTGGATGGGGGTCCTTAATGATGGATGCCACTTTTCTGAGGCACCACTCCTTGTAGATGTCTTGGATACTATGGAGGCAAGTACCCAAGATAGAGCTGACTAATCTTACAACTTTTTGCAGCTTCTTTTGGTCCTGTGCAATAGCACCGCCCCCCCCCACACCCCCCCGATACAAAACAGTGATGCAGCCTGTTTGAATGCTCTGCACAATACATCCATCAAAGTTTTTGAGTGTTCAGGTGACAAACCAAATCTCTTCAGACTTCAATTGAAATATAGCCACTGTCTTGCCTTCTTTATAGCTGCATTGATATGTTAGGACCAGGTTAGATCCTCAAAGATCTTGACACACAGGAATTGAAATTGTTTAATCTCGCCACTTCTGATCCCTTTATGAGAATTGGTTCATGCTCCCACGTCTAACCTTTCCTGAAGTCCACAATCAGCTCTTTCGTCTTACTGACGTTGAGTGCAAGGTTGTTGCTGTGGCACCACTCAACCAGCTGGTATCTCACTCCTGTACCATTCTCATCTCAGCAAATTTATAGATGGCATTTGAACTATACCTAGCACACAGTCATAGGTACAGAGAGACTATAGAGCAGTGGGTTAAGCACACACCTCTGAGGTGCTCAAGTGTTGATCGCCAGTGAGGAGGAGATATTATCACCAATCTACACAGATTGTAGTCTTCCAGTTAGGACGTTGGTAAGGCAAGGGTTGGTTCTAGACATGACCAACCTCTCAAAGCACTTCATCACTGTAGGTGTGAGTGCTACTGGGTGATAGTCATTAAAGCTGCTCACACTATTCTTCTCAGGCACTAGTTGCCTTTTTGAAGCACGTGGGAACTTCCAACCGTAGAAGTGAGAGGCTGAAAATATCCTAGAATACACCCGCTAGTTGGTCAGCACAAGTTTTCAGAGCTTTACCAAGTACTCCATCAGGGCCTGCTGCCTTGTGAGGGTTCACTCTTCTGAAAGAGAGCCTGACATCACCCTGCACCGGTGCAGCAGGAAGCTTCACAGCTGTAGTTATATTCTTCCTTTCAAAGCGGGTATAGAAGGCATTGAGTTCATCTGGTAGTGAAACATCGCAGCCGTTCATGCTATTGGGTTTCACTTTGTAGGAAGTGACATCCTGCAAACACTGCCATAGTTTACATGCATCCGATGTCGCCTCCAACCTTGCTCAAATTATTTCTTTGCTCTTGAAATAGCCCTCTGCAAGTCAGGACTGGGTCAAGCAACTTAAATGCCACAGATCTAGCTCTCAGCAGAAGATGAACCTCCTGGTTCATCCATGACTTTTGATCTGGGAATGTACAGCAAGTTTTCATAGGCACACACTCACCCACACATGTTTTAATGAAGTCAGTAACAACTGCAGCATATGCATCCAGATTCAACGATGAATTGCTGAATACCATCCAGTCCACCAATTCAAAGCACTCATGTGCTTCCCTTGTCCATACCTGCTTGGTCCTCACTACTGGTGCTGTGGTCTTCAGTCTCTGCCTATACTCAGGGAGTAGAAGTACAGCCAGGTGATCAGACTTTCCGAAGTGAGGGCGCGGAATAGCACAGTAGGCATTCTTGATGGTGGTGTAACAGTGGTCCAGTGTGTTGTTTCCTCTGGTAGTACTAGTGATTTGTTGATGTAAGCCATCAATAGTTTTTCAATGTATCAGAGTGGGATACTACCTGTCACATGACAACTTCTATATCTGCTCCTTTTGGGCAGAGACAACAGAACTGACGTAACAATAGTTATTGTTTCCAATAAAAGCAAATGTGCCAACAATAGTAATCATACCTGAATATTGCTGTCAGTACTATTTGATTAGAAGTAGGATATTGCTCCATTTCAAACCGTGACTACTCAGCAGTTGAACACTTTAAAATATATTCCAGAATGTCAACTTATACAGTACGAAACAAACTTCACTGGACCAAAACACTTGATTGTGAAGAATAACTATGATTCAAATCCTACCCTTCACCTACCTTTACCAGGGCTGCTGCTGCCCTGAAACTCATCTTTGCCACAGATTCCCTCTTTCTTCGTTTGGGAATACGGTTGTATCCAGAGCGAGAGCTGGTGAAGGAACACAGGGATGCAGCACCAGGCGTGATTGGAGTATGGGGAACACTGTAGCCGTCATTTTCATCTGGCATCCGAAAAGCTCTTCCTCTGGCCAGTGGGTCTACAATCTGCATCAAGTTAAAAAAAAAGAGCAAACATGAAATTAAATAAAAACATTTCAGAAAAAGGCCCTCAACTCGACCCAGAGTAAAAATCCTGAAGACAAACCAACTAGAAACTCATCCACTACTCATTATGTAACACACCCAATATTCCAGCAAGTGCAATGAACTCCAGTACCAGGCAGATTTTAAAATAAGCATAATGACTTTGCCTGCTTTATGTCTTCATGTTCAATACGCCCATGTTAGCTTTAATACAAGTACATTTGGCTATCAAACCACAACACAGAGGTGCATATATAATCTTTTATAATGGGCCACATGTTCTCCATTAGAATTTGACAGACCATTACATAAAAATGAAATAAGTGCTTTACGTCATTTGAGTCAGAGTCATAGAAAAGTACAGTACAGAAACGCTCCCTTCAGCCCATCTAGTCCATTCAAACCATTTAAACTGCCTAGTCCCATTGATCTGTACCTAGACCATAGACCTTCATACCACTACCATCCATGCAACTATCTAAACTTCTCTTGCATATTGAAATCGAGCTTGCATGTATCACTTGTGCTAGCAGCTCATTCTACACTCTCACAACCCTGTGTGAAGAGGTTTCCCCTCATGTGCCCCTTAAACATTTCACCTTTTACTCTTAACCCATGACCTTTCATAGTCCCACCTAATCTCAGTGGAAAAAGCCCGCTTGCATTAACCCTATCTATAATCCTCAATTTTGTATACCTCTGTCAAATTTCGCCTCAATCTTCTACCTTCCAAGGAAGAAAGTCCAAATCTATTCAATCTTCCCTTGCAACTCAGGTCCTCCAGTCCTGACAACATCCTTGTGATTTTTCTCTGTACTCTTTCAACCTTGTTTACATCTTTTCTATAGGTATGTGATCAAAACTGCACACAATATTTCAAATTAGAACCCACCAGTATTTAATACAACTTCACATAACATTCCATTTCCTGTACTCAATACTCTGACTTATGAAGGCCATTGTGCCAAAAGCTTTCTTTACAACCCTATCTACCTGTAACACCACTTTCAATGAATTATGGACCTGTATTCTCAGATCCCTTTGTTCTACCGCACTCCACGGTGCCCTACCATTCACTGTGTAAGACCTACCCTGGCTGGTCCTACTGAAGTGCAACCCCTTGCACTTGTCTGTATTAAATTCCATCTGCCAGTCTTCAGCTGGTCCAGATCCCACTGATCTGGTAGTCTCTGATGGTCTTCCTTGCTGTGCACTACACCCCAATTCTTGGTGTCATCTGCAAATTTGCTGATCCAGTTAACAACATTATCATTCCAATCATTGATATAGATGGCAAGCAACAACCGACCCAGCACCGAACCCTGCAGCACTCCACTAGCATCAGGCTGCCAGTCAGAAAAGCAACTATCTACTACCACACTCTTGCTTCTCCCACATAGCCAATGTCTAATCCATATACAACCTCATCTTGAATGCCAAACAACTGAACCTTCTTGACCAACCTCCCATGCAGTACCTTGTCAAATGCCTCGCTAAAGTCCACGTAGACAACATCCATTGCCTTGCCTTCCTCAACCTTCCTGGTAATCTCCTCAAAAAAACTACTAGACTGGTTAGACACAACCTACCATGCATGAAGCCATGTTGACTGTCCTTAACCAATCTGTATTTCCCCAAATACTTATATACCCAATCCCTTAGATACATGTCAGTAACTTACCCACTAATGATATCAGGCTCACCCGCCCATAAATTCCTGGTTTATTTTTAGAGCCTTTCTTAAACAGTGGAACAACATTAGATATCCTCAAATCCTCCAGTATCTCACCTGACGCTAAGGATGATTGAAATATCTCCGCTAGGACCCCTGGAACTTCAACACTTACCTCCCGCAAGGTCAGGGGGACCATGCCCTGGGGACTTATCCACCCTAATTTGCCTCAAGACAGCAAAGACCTCCTCCTCTGTTTAGGGTCCATGAAGTCGATGCTGTTTTGCCTCACTTCTATCAACTCTGTTCGTCTGAGTAAAAATCGATGCAAAAAATCTATTTAAGATCTCCCTTTTGGCTCCAAACATGGAGTACCATTATGATCTTCCAGAGAACCAATTTTGACCCTTGCAATACTTTTGCGCTTAACATATCTGTAGAATCCCTTTGAATTGTCCTTCACCTTGTCTGCTAAGCAACCTCATGCCTTCTTTTAGCCCTCCTGATTTCTTTCTAATGTATTCTCTTGCATTTCTTATACTCCATAGGTACCTCATTCGTTCCTGTCTAGATCTTCTATGCACCTCCTTTTTTTTTCTTAACCAGAGCCTCAATATCTCTTGAAAACCATGGTTCCATAAACCTGTTATCTTTACTTTTTATTCTGGCAGGTACATGCAAATTTTGTACTCTTAAAATTTCACTTTTGAAGGCCTCCCACTTACCAAGTGCACTTTTGCCAGAAAACGGCCTGCCCCAATCCACACTTGATGGATCCTTTCTGATACTGTCAAAATTGGCCTTTTCCAACTTACTGTAGAATCTCAAGCTACGGATCAGACCTATCTTTTTTCATACTAACTTTGAAACTAATTGCATTATGATCACTAACTGCAAAGTGTTCCCTTACACTTCTTTGCTGGGAGACTCCATGCACTGAGTAAGGAAACTTTACCAAACATATTTGACAAACTCTGTCCCATCTAGAACTCTTACAGTATGGGTTTCTGAGTCAACATGTGGAAAAGTTAAAATCATTAACTATACCAATCATATGTTGCTCCTCTAAATCCCTCAGACAGTTGGGTACTCTGTAATATAGCCCTATTAATGTGGTCATACCTTTCTTATTTCTGTCCCACCCATAATGACAAGCTCTCCAATCTGTTCTGACTGAGCACTGACGTGACATTTTCCCTGACTAGTAATGCAACCCCTTCTCCTTTAATTCCTCCCACTCTGTCATGACTAAAACAGCACAGCCATGGAATATTGAGCTGCCAGTCCTGCCCCTGTCGCAACCACATCTCAGTAATAGCTGCAATGTCATAGTTCTATATGTTGATAAATGCCCTGAGCTCCTCTGCCTTTCCTATGACACTTCTTTCATAGAATCATTCACAGCTCAGGACATTCGTCACACCGTGCTCAACCTTCTGATTCCTGACTTTGTTGGAGGATTTAAAAACATCTGTTTCCACAACCTGCCCACCATCTGTCCTGAACTCTGGTTCCCATCCCTCGACAACTCTAGTTTAGCACCCCCGCCCGCCTCCCCCCCGACCACCCCTGTGCATCACTGACAAAGCTTCCCGCTATGATATTAGTCCCCCTCCAGTTCAGGTGCAAACCGTCTATTTTGTACAGGTCCAACTTTCCCTAGAAAGGAGCCCAAAGATCCAAAAATCTCTCCCCTCCCTCCCACACCAACTCCTTAACCACTTGATAAATTATATAACCTTCCTACATCTGGCTTCACTAGCACCTGATACAGATAGCAATCCAGAAATCACAATCCTAGAGGTCCGTCCTTTAACTTAGCACCTAACTCCCTGAACTTACTTTGTAGAACCTCATCACTCTTCCTACCTGTGTCATTGGTACCTACATGGACCACAACCCCTACTTAAAAATGGCAGTCCCAGACCCTGACAACATACCATTGGGGAATCTTGTCCCGGTCCACAGAACCTCCTTCCTGTTTCCCTAACTAACGAATCTCCCGTCATCACAGTTCCCGTCTTCTCCCCCCTTCCATCCTGAGTTACAGAGCCAGGGGCCCAGGGACCTGACCACTGTGACCTTCCTCTGCCCGATCATCCTCCCCAACAGTATCGAAAGTGTTGAGGGGGATGGCTACTGGGGCACTCTAAACTAACTGTTTAACCCCTTTGCCCTTCCTGACTGTCACCCAGTTTCCTGTGTCCTGCACCTTGGGTGTAACTACCTCTCTATAGCTCCTATCTATCACCCCTTGGCCGTCTAAATGACCTGAAGTTCATCCAGTTCCAGCTCCAACTCTTTAATGTCAATTGTTAGAAGCTGCAGTTGTATACACTTCTCACAGGTGTAGCCACCAGGGTCACTGGAGGTCTCCCTGCTTTCCCACATCCCACAAGAGGAGCATTCAACTACCCTGCCCAGCATCTTTACTGTTCCAAGTGTGCAAATATAAAGAAGAATATAAAGGGTTGGAGGTGGAGTTAAGATAGCGCTAACCAGCGACTCTTTTGCTTGCATCTTCGGAAGCAGCTCCATTTCCATCTTTAATACCTTTATTTTTCCCTTACAGGGTTCTTTTGAAGACCCTGACCTGAGTTACACACAGACTTGGGTTCTTTGTGGGATTGGGACCTGTTCTTGGGGTTTCAGAACCGGCGTTGTTCGGCACGCCAAGGGTTCGGCCTAAAAGGAGGCCTCGTTTTTGAAAGCCTGGGGCTCTGGAGACGGACAGATCGAGGGTCAGTGTCATGGCAGGAGACTCGTGTGTTGTCAGGAAGGCCAGAAAATCTTTTGCTGTGGGCCCGAAGACCCAAGATCTTTGCGAACTTTGGGCACGGAGCTCGTTAAAAAGCGATGAAGCGGACTTTTTAAACATTGTGAACCAATAGGTTGTTGTTATGTCTCCCGCTCGCTGTGAAAATGGGGGACACCCTCCCTCTCCCTTATTAGGGAGAGGGAGAACCTGTGGTTTGTCGAATGCTGGATGAAATGCGATAGTCTTTGGGGTAACTGCAAGGTCTGTGACTTTGCTATCACTTAGCTAATGCTTGTGCTCGGTAGCGGGTGCACTTCTTTTGCTGGGGGAGGGGAGTATTGTTGCTTTGCTGCCGCTTACACACGGGGGGGAGGCACTTAGGGGTTCTCACGTTTAACTGTCGTTCATTCTTTGGGGCACTTCTCTGTTTTCGTGGATATTTCACGAAGAAAAAGCATTTCAGCATGTATATTGTATACACTTCTCTGACATTAAATTGAATCTTTGAAGAAAAACAATAAATTAACTGGGGGAGAAAAGAATCTACCTATAGCTTTCTCGTCTTTTCTCACCCAAACCTCTTGTTGCTGTAACCTCGAAGAGCTAAATCCTCAAAATCCCTAATTCTAACACTGCCTACTCCAACAAAAGCTGCTCCAACAATGTCCGTTTTGCTTGCCCCCGTCTTATTTTAAATTGTTCTTGCCAATTAATCCTGGCTACTGACCGGTGGCTAGTCAAAACACCAAACTGCCGTGAGTCAATGCCTTGTACTCAATCGGTGAACCCAAGTGAGCTGCATCTTGTTATGCTTCCCATCCCTGATTGGCCACTGCTCAAACAGTCGTTAGTCATATCAATTCACCTTCACTCACGACATTTTGCAATAAAATAGTTCATATCAATTATCACAGCTAAAAGTACAGCAACAGCTAATTTTCTGCAATTAAATGCATTTTTGCATCACTGGCACTTAAGTAATAAGTGGTACTGATGCTTGGCACGGGTGTGATTAGGACCAACTTTTCAAATGGTTCCGTTTATCAGAGAATGTATACAGTATACAACCTGAAATACCTGTCTTTGCAGACATCCATAAAAAACAGAAGATCCGTAAAAGAATGAATGACAGAAATGCATATCCAAAGTGATTTAATTGACATACTATTATGATGTTTGTTAAAAGCTTAAACAATTAGATTACGTATCAATTATTTTTTGTAAAACGTTTATTATTAACTACTAACTGTCATAGTGGAAAGTTACCATTTTTAAAATCAGTGCAAGTATTTACACAAATAAAAATCCATACAATAAATTGATGCAAATAACAGAGAAACGAAGGACACCATTCCAGCTTTTCCTTCATATCTAGATTCAACTGTTCCATATCTGAATGAAATGCTGAGTCACATGGATCTATTAACCTAAAATAACTTATTTTCCTCTGGGAGCAAAAAAAACGGTAATGCTAAATCGATCGTCATTAATCAGTAGCATCACTTGTGAACAATATGAAGAAAATGATAACCAAGTATATCCAGACACCCTCCCCCTCCCACTTTCAAATCTCTTACTATCTCTTCTTTCAGTTAGTCCTGACGAAGGGTCTCGGCCCAAAACATCGACTGTACCTCTTCCTATAGATGCTGCCTGGCCTGCTGTGTTCACCAGCATTTTTTTGTGTGTGTTGCTTGAATTTGCAGCATCTGCAGATTTCCTCGTGTTTGCATTTTTATACCCAGAGGATAATCCAGATTCCAAAGGTAAAATGCTCTGCTCAAAATTTGCTGAACTGCCCTTCTAAAAAATTAGTTAAAACAATTCCAGCTCACTTTGATATGCATTGCAATGTTAGAATAAAACGTTCAGGAATCTACAGAGGAAATCACTAAAACTTGGAGGCCATTTGTCCCAATGATTAGCTCCTTTCCAAGGAGTCCCAAGCTCTCGCTCATGGTTCACCTTAACTATCTACCCAATTCTATTTTGAAAGCTACTGTTGAATTTGCTTCCACTAACAGTGGAATACACATTTGATTTGAAAGACTTACAGCTCTTCTTACACCCAACTTATTTGTCAGTTACCTAAAATTCGCTCTTCTGGCTCGCTCTACTGAACTTCATCCTCTCTAATCCAGGTACTATAATCTTTTATTTTTCTCTTCCCTTCATACTTGCCTAACCTCTTAATTACATATATCCAGGGGATTTGACTCAGTCCATGTGGTAGCCAATTCCGCATTCTGTTAGAAACAGTTTTTCTTCCCCTGAATTTCCTACTTCATTTCTTGGCGATGACCTTACTTGTTTGGCCTCTGAGGGGAAAAAGAACTTCCTACCAAGTTAAAATCTTGTACAATGTTAAATACTTCCACCAATGGCACCTTACCCTTCTCATTTGACGATAAACACCCAGTCTGCTCATCCTGTCCTGAGACTCTCTCAGTTCTGTGTCATCCTTACAAATCACTTGTGTTCCCCCTCCAGTGCCTCTACACTTTTATAAACAAGGTGGTCAAACTGTACACAGTACTTGAGGAGCGTCTAATCAAGGCTTGAGCCAAGTTCAGCATCCCTGAAGTAATAAAAACCAGCGTTTGGTTTGCTTTAACTTGCACTGCTATTTTTAATCATTTCTCAGATTCTTGCTCCTCCAATCCATTTAGATTCCCTCTCCCTCCAATGATTTTGTTTGGCTTACGATTTGGAAGCATGCAGGAGAATAAAGAGGACTGAAAGTCTGTTAACAGAGCAAACTTTTCCAAGGGCTTAAATGATCGAGGAGCAGACACACTCTCGCAAACATGTAATCATGCCTGGCCCTCTAACTCATTGCCAGCCTCCCCCAGTCTAACGACCCTTTATACATTACACTGAGATTCGTTATGGAAAAAAAATTGCAGCAGGAGAGCAATTCTATTGTTCACGCAGTGCCACAAGATTACATTCTGGATTGAAGTAGTCATTCCAACATGTTGACATACTTGTGGGTGGGAGCTTTCAAATGGCCATCAAATAAACACATCCCAAAGTCCTTCAGTGTCCACTCCCTCTTGTATTCACCATGCTTGGAGCCCAGGATAGCTTAAAAAGATATTATCAACTGGACTGCAGTTTTTTTCTTACTAATTGCTGAAACGTTTTTTAAAACGTTAGAAGGCAGACAGACACACAACTGTTGGAAAATACATGTCTATTCACAGACGGAGAGGAAATACTATTATAGCTATGCAGTTAAACTACTTAAACTGAACAGCTGGCGAGGCAAAATTAAGCCCAATAAAAGAACAGCACGGAAACTATTAAGAATTTTCCTCTGCACTATAACTTAGTTTAAAATAAATTATTCTGTATTAATAGATCCTAGAAATAATCAACATGAATTGCTATTTCTTAATAATAAAATGGTCGCAAAAACAAGATAGTTTGAGGCGCAGAAATGCATATCTGAGGTAACACAACTACCAGTTCTAACACAAAGATTTGGCAAGTTCTAAGCTTCAAAAACAGAAGGACTCCCTTAAAATCCTCCTTGTTAACAGAAAGGGTGGGTGATTTGTTTTTGAAAAAAAATTAACCTACAGAAATAAAAATCAAATCACACAAGCAGTAAGCACAAATGGTTACATGAGATCAGAAACAGTAATATAGGAGGTTTTGGCTACGTAATTAGCAGTTTAGTATCCTTACAAACACCACTCAACAATCAGCCAAGGATGGCAAAAAAAAAGTAGGGCAAGTGGTCAGGAATGGACTAGACAGTTTTAAAAAAAAACTGACCGACTTCACTGGACAGCCAAAGACTGTGTGAATAGAGGAGAATTATTGGCTCAGAGACTCCCCATGGCAGCTGAAGATTGGAACTTGGCTTTATGCTTTGAAACGGTCTCAGATGCGCAAGTAGCCTAGTAATTAGCACAAAGCTTTACAGTACCAGTGACCTGGGTACAATTCCTGCCACAGTCTGTAAGGAGTTTGGAAGTTTACCCCGTGACCACATATGTTTGCTCCAGGTGCTCCAGTTTCCTCCCACAGTCCAAAGGCATATTGGTTGGTAGGTTAATTGGTCATTATAAATTGTCGTGATCAGGCTAGGATTAAATCGAAGGATTGCTATGCAGCGGGGATCGAAAGTCTGGAAAAACCTATTCCACTCTGTATCTCAATAAATAAATAAATATGCTGGCTGAAAATGACCCCATTGAAGTTTACACCACATTAAAAAAATTAAATTTGTCTTTGATCTGAAACTTTACCTCTGTTTATCTTTGCACAGCTGCTGTATTTCTAACATTTTCTGACTTCAATTCAGGTTTTGAACATTTGTAGACACTTTTCTTTAAATTTCCAATTACTGGCGAAGGAAAAAAAACACCAACTACATCCAACAAACAGCTAGCATCATAATTTGGGGGGTGGGAGGAGAAGGGAACATGATGATTTCTCTGAAGGGATAAACCAAGATTACTTCACTTTTAATCTTGTAGTGATTGAACAATTAACCCAAGTAAAATGTAGACTATGAACTGCTCTTTAAGATGACGTCATTCACAGTAAACAAAAGGGTCCAGGTAAAGATGTTCAAAATACCATATTGTCTCGACACAAAATCGGCTGAGAATTGTACAGAGTATATAAAGTGTGACCAATTTGCTGTAATCCGCTTCATGTTCCAACTATGTGTCACACAAAATTCTCACCTAGACCAAAAGTATAATTTATAAAGAATGACTGACAAGGAGCAGAGCTCTGCTCCTTTGGGATATTTCTATATCCTGTAAGCTATGACATGAAATTCCCAAGAGGGAGTGGGCACTTTCACCTTCTCTTCCATACATCAAGAGCATCTGAGAAAAGTATTTATCACATCACCATATATTACAACCCTGCAACACCTCAATTAAACTGTCAGCAGACAACAAAGCTAAATTACTCAAATTAAAACCGGATGTCTCAGATAGACAGTTTGATCTGTGTAACTTATTTATTTAGAGATACAGCAGGCAGTCCAACTAAATGCTGCTCAATATTCTACTCAGAATTCCAGATCAAACTTTCCAATTAGAAAATAGAACCTTCTGCTTGGGAATTCTTTTTTTCATTAAGTGCAATCGTGAACAATAGCCAGATCAGAAATGTTGATCAAGTCAACTAGTTCCCAAAGAGAACTCTGATAGGCCAATCAGATGGTTCACTGCTGCTCAGCAATAGAACACAAAAAAAATCATATGTACAATTAAGAAACATTAAAAAATAGTAGAAATACTGTAGTCATGATGATTATGATGAAGTCTGTTGGAGAGAGACATTTATAAGCATGCTGTCCCCCCATAATTCAAAGAGATTGAAGGATAAGGTTGCAGGGTGACAAAATGTGGCAGGAGCACTTGGAACTAAAAACTAATCCCTACTGGGAGAAAACAGCACCTGTTCTTTCCACACTGTTCTCCAGCAGTTTAGGGACTAAGTCCAGCCGGGACATAACTCACAAGTGCTCTTGAAAGTCAGGTATTAATCCTACCTACCAACAACCAAGCATTGCCATCCTGGTCCCCTTCATGATAGCTTATGAAGAAGCATGTGACTTCCCTCCCAGAGACGATAGGTGTTTGTGCACTCAACTCTTGAAGGCTTGGACTCTACTGTCGCAGATTCACTCACTTTCCAGCATACAGTAATTTCAAAACCAGAAGGTGGATATCAGTAAAATGCATTGAATCAGTCAGCAGATAGTACATTGCATGTCCCTGTTAAACTCTGTCTAAGGTTGCCTGGGAAAACATTTGGCCTTTATTCAGTGGACTCCACCAAACATTACTGGCTAATGTTGGACAATTCTGGGAGCAATTCCAATCCTTGTAACTCTGTAGGATCGTGGGACCGCGTCAAGACTTTGCATTGCAAAACCCTGAACAAATATTACAGGAGTTCTAACCAGTACAAAACAAATGTTATGCAACGATAACAATCAAAAATGTAACGCTTGCCATAAACAGAAATCAGTTTCAGTGATCGAGGATATGAATGGGATTTACACTGATTTAAATGCATAAGAACACACAATATGGTTCAACAAACCATGCAAAATCTAGCAGCACAATCCAGAGTTACTCTGTGTACTCTGCTGGTACATTAAATGCAAAATCATAATTTTATGCAGTAAGCCAAACATGGAAGGACAGAGTGCTCAAGGGAATGTGCATGTGACGGCACTGCTGAAAATTAATAGGATAATTTTTCAGGGATATTTTTTAACAAAAACAAAATTAACATCATCGAATAGTATAACAAATCCCAACTATATTGTGGGAAAAAAAAGCTGCACAGCTTTATCTGTACTCTGATCATTGTACCTTTGCCTACTAGCCCCAGTATTTCAGGAACTCCAAAGTGGCTCATGATCCAAAATTGTACCTTCATCAAAGCTCTTCTCAAACTTCTGTGTTCCACAGAAAATAACCCTACACCAGCTTTTCCCACATTGCCATCCATCAACTCTACCCTACAAACCTTTCCCATAGGCTCCCCACAATTCTGATTTACAGTCCCAAAGATGGGGCATAATGGCCAGCTGAAGTTGGATTTGATATACAAACCCCATTTCCAGAAAAGTTGGGATATTTTCCAAAATGCAATAAAAACAAAATTCTGTGATATGTTATTTCACGTGAACCTTTATTTAACTGACAAAAGTACAAAGAAAAGATTTTCAATAGTTTTACTGACCAACTTAATTGTATTTTGTAAACATACACAAATTTAGAATTTGATGGCTGCAACACACTCAACAAAAGTTGGGTCAGAGAAATGTTTACCATTGTGTTACATCACCTTTCCTTTTAATAACATTTTTTAATCGTTTTGGAACTGAGGATACTAATCGTAGTAGATTTGCAATTGGAAATTTTGTCCATTCTTGCTTGATTCTTGATTACCTGACTGACAGACCACAGTACATGTGCTTGCAACACTGTGTGTCCGACAGACTGATCAGCAGCACTGGGGTTCCACAGGGGACTGTCTTGCCTCCCTTTCTCTTCATCATTTACACCTCGGACTTCAACTACTGCACAGAGTCTTGTCATCTTCAGAAGTTTTCGGATGACTCTGCCATAGTTGGATGCATCAGCAAAGGAGATGAGGCTGAGTACAGGGCTACAGTAGGAAACTTTGTCACATGGTGTGAGCAGAATTATCTGCAGCTTAACGTGAAAAAGACTAAGGAGCTGGTGGTAGAGCTGAGGAGAGCTGAGGAGAGCTAAGGTACCGGTGACCCCTGTTTCCATCCAGGGGGTCAGTGTGGACATGGTGAATAATTACAAATACCTGGGGATATGAACTGAGAATAAACTGGACTGGTCAAAGAATACTGAGGCTGTCTACAAGAAGGGTCAGAGCCGTCTCTATTTCCTGAGGAGACTGAGGTCCTTTATCATCTGCCGGACGATGCTGAGGATGTTCTATGAGTCTGTGGTAGCCAGTGCTATCATGTTTGCTGTTGTGTGCTGGGGCAGCAGGCTGAGGGTAGCAGACACCAACAGAGTCAACAAACTCATCCGTAAGGCCAGTGATGTTGTGGGGATGGAACTGGACTCTCTCACGGTGGTGTCTGAAAAGAGGATGCTGTCCAAGTTGCATGCCATCTTAGACAATGTCTCCCATCCACTACATAATGTACTGGGTGGGCACAGGAGTACATTCAGCCAGAGACTCATTCCACCGAGATGCAACACAGAGTGTCATAGGAAGTCATTCCTGCCTGTGGCCATCAAACTTTACAACTCCTCCCTTGGAGGGTCAGACACCCTGAGCCAATAGGCTGGTCCTGGACTTATTTCATAATTTACTGGCATAATTTACATATTACTATTTAACTATTTATGGTTTTATTACTATTTATTATTTATGGTGCAACTGTAACGAAAGCCAATTTCCCCTGGGATCAATAAAGTATGACTATGACTATGATATAAGACTTCAGCTGCTCAACAGTCCGTGGTCTCCGTTGTCTGATTCTCCTTTTCATGATGCGCCATACATTTTCAATAGGAGATAGATCTGGACTGGCAGCAGGCCAGTCAAGCACACGCACTCTGTGTCTACAAAGCCACGCTGTTGTAGCCCGTGCAGAATGTGGTCTGGCTTTTACCTGCTGAAATAAGCATGGACGTCCCGGGAAGAGACGTCGCCTTGATGGCAACATATGTCTCTCTAAAATCCTAATATACGCCTCAGAGTCAATGGTACCTTCACATACATGCAACTCACCCATGCTGTGGGCACTGATGCACCCCCATACCATCACAGATGCTGGCTTTTGCACCTTTCGCTGATAACAATCTGGATGGTCATTTTCATCTTTGGCACGGAGAACTCGACGCCCATTTTTTCCGAAAACTAGCTGAAATGTGGACTCATCTGACCACAGCACACGGTTCCACAGTCTTTCGGTCCATCTGAGATGAGCTCGGGCCCAGAGAACTCGCCGGCGTTTCTGCATAGAGTTGATGTATGGCTTCCTCCTTGCGTAATACAGTTTCAAGTTGCATTTCTGGATGCAGCGACGGACTGTGTTGAGTGACAATGGTTTTCCGAAGTACTCCCGAGCCCAGGTGGCTATAATTGTCACAGTAGCATGACGGTTTCTTAGGCAGTGCCGCCTGAGGGCTCGAAGATCACGCTCATTCAACAGTGGTTTCCAACCTTGCCCTTTACGCACTGAGATGTCTCTGAATTCTCCGAATCTTTTCACAATATTATGTACTGTAGATGTTTAAAGACCTAAATTCTCTGCAATCTTGCATTGAGAAATGTTCCTTTTGAACTGACTAACAATTCTCTCACGAATTTTGGCACAAAGGAGTGAGCCATGACCCATCCCTGCTTGCAAAGACTGAGCCTTTGATGGACGCTACTTTTATACCCAGTCATGATACCTCACCTGCTACCAATTAGCCTGCTTAATGTGGAGTCTTCCAAATCAGCGTTACTTGAATATTCTGTGCACTTTTCAATCTTACTTTAACTCTGTCCCAACTTTTGTTGAGTGTGTTGCAGCCAGCAAATTCTAAATTTGTGTATATTTACAAAATACAATTAAGTTGGTCAGTAAAACTATAGAAAATCTTTTCTTTGTACTTTTGTCAGTTAAATAAAGGTTCACGTGAATTAACATATCACAGATTTTTGTTTTTATTGCATTTTGGAAAATATCCCAACTTTTCTGGAATTGGGTTTATAGATTACAACAAACTCCTGAAACATAGGACACCACAGTCAGAGTTCTAACACCTACAATAAACACCCTCGTGCCAGCTATGGAGATTCGCCAGAAATCCAAATGCCGGGACTGGGGACTTTGTAGCTCCGGTCATTCAAACATAATACAGATGGCACTAGGACGCAGATTATAAAATTCATTAGTATGCAAAACAGATCTGGATTCCACAGATATTTCACTCCCTTTCCACCCCACCCACCTCTACCAGGGCTTGTGGATAGCAAGTAACATGCACAGAAACAGGCCAGAACTCTATGGATCCTGCTTTGACAAAACTAGAAGGGAAAGGGACTCTCCATTCCAGTGTCCTCTCAGAGCCACTGCAGCCACAAGGCCTCACTGATGAGCAGGCCCCAAGCAAGGCCAAAGCCCTAAGCCCTGTAATGGTTTTTAAAAAGCATTCAATCTTCAGAAACAATAAGTTAGCAGTACACAATCACAGTCAATAAAATATTATGAGATTCTGGATTGGTTAATGTCATTTCCAGTATCCAAGTGTAAAAGAGAAACAAAATAATTGTTACTCTGGATTCGATGCAGCACAAAAAAAAAATAATAATAAAAACACAGTAAATACACAAGTTAGATTATATGTTCATAGAGTGAACCTAGGCACAGCAGTCTCTGTACATTAGGTGACTGACAGGAAATGATAAAGGAGTGATGGTGAGGGTTGTGGAGGGGTGTGTTAGTGGGTGGAGGTGTTGATTAACCTTCCTGCTTGGGGAAAAGTAACTGTTTTTGCGTCTGGTGCTCCTGGTGTAGATGCTAGACAGCCTCCTCCCTGAGGGAGTGGGACAAACAGTCCATGAGCAGGGTGGATGGGATCCTTCACGATGTTGCTGGCCTTTATCCGACATCTTTATGTACAATGGCCTTGATAGTGGGTTGGCTGGTGATGTGTCGGGCAGTTTTGATAACCTGTTGTAGAGCCTTCCTGTCCTCTGCAGTGCTGTTTCCGTGTTATGCATGACAGACGTGTTATGTTTTTGATATGAACCATTACTAGCTATTCAAGGCACTTCATGATGATTGGTGTCAATGTCAAAGGGCGGTAGTTGTTTCATTCTGATTGTGTACAGTTCTGTGGTACAGGGATGATGTTGGCTGATTTGAAAGTTGTGGGGGCAGCAGGCTGGATGAGTGAAGTGTTGAAGATGTCTGTGAAGACACCAGAGAGCTGGTGTGCACTCAGCCTGGGATGTCGTCTGGCCCGGCTGCCTTGCGTGAGAAGGCCCAGAGTCCTTCTCATATCTGCTGCTGTTACAAACACTGGCTGCTCACCTGAGAGGCAGATAGCTTTCCTGACTGGCATTGTGCATAAAAATTGTGGTTTTTTTTAAAGAAAAGAGCATCAGGGATGCGACGATCACTGGAACAGTCAACGCTGCTTTTTGTGTGGTGAACAGTGCACTTGATGCCCAGCCACATACATTGAGGACTGTGCGTAGGCAGTCTGTGCCCACTTGATGCCCAAGATGAGGTTTCTCTGAGAGATGTTCAGTTACCAGACTAAACGGTCTCCAGAATACACTAAGAGATCACAGAAAATATTAAAATAGATAAAAACAAAAAAGTTTACACTTTTTTTTTCCTTTTCTTTATGCTGGTCACCTCCACTGGAATGAAGATTTCCACTCCA
This sequence comes from Mobula hypostoma, assembly GCF_963921235.1. Taxonomy (NCBI): domain Eukaryota; kingdom Metazoa; phylum Chordata; class Chondrichthyes; order Myliobatiformes; family Myliobatidae; genus Mobula; species Mobula hypostoma. The sequence continues at coordinate 103,624,610 of NC_086105.1, read as the reverse complement.
TTGAGTTTGGGAGTGTGGAAGGGTGGGTGATATGGAGAGGGGGAATGACCCAATACAACACTGGCAGTGGGATCACATTCTACCATCCAGTCCGTGTGGAAAGACAAATGTACCAACTTTACCTGTTGCTTTAATTGTGCTGGCTGTGGCCTACCATTCTAATCAGTAGATTTTATCAGTGCTCAGTGCACCTCCATCATCTATGACTTATGAATGTGCATCAAAAAGAGCACTGGAATCTCCACTGTATGCCTTCAATCAAAGATCGTAGCTATTTTTGTATCCACACTTCCTACTTTCTCTTTCAAGAAGATTATGTGGCGTGTGATCAAACACTCATAAAAACTCCCTTATACTAACTATCAGTGCAATGCATTAAAAATAACTCAGCCAGGCCCAACAATTTGCCCTTAACAAATTGGTACTGGCTCTTATTTATTAGATCATACTAGCCTAACTGTTAACTCTTTTGAAATCTTTCTCCACAAACCTCCCATGACAAGCCTGTATTGCAATTCAATTTTCAGTACGGATACATTTGCAGTGCTCCAAGACTCACATCAAAGGAAGACTCTGGTCTCACCTCCAACTTCGAACCTTACTTCTCTCTGCAGTTGGTATTATAATATCTAAACCAGATGAATTATACCTAGCCACCACTTTAAATCTGTCAGCCCTCCAAAACATCCACTTCTGCTGCTTGTGTCAACATTTGCTATCTTAACAGTCTTCCATCCAACCAGTTTGCCTACTATGCCTCAGCTAAGCTCCAAAACCTGGGTCTCTGTGACTTCATTTGCAACTGGACCATTGACTTCCTCACTGAGAGATTGAAAAATAAACTCAGCTGTCAATCGATGATCATGCTTGTCCTTGGATATTGGGTTACAGGATTCGCCTACAGGTGACAGATCATTAAAAACAACACCTAACCCTTTCCAAGATGACGTTTTGTTGATGGTGTGGAAAAAATGAATTGATGGTCTCTTTCTTCTTTTCTTTTGTAATTTATTTTTAATTGAAGTTCATCATCAAACAAACATTTCCATTAGATGTATTTCAGATACTGCACATATATCATATTAAATTTCCATTTCAGAAAATTTAATAAGGATCATTGATAGTTTTTGTTAAAAACCACAAATTGTGGGTGAATTTGGGGCTTCTGATCTTTCTGCTTAAGGTTCACTGCCAATTTCCTGGTTTCTCTCCACTTTTCATGGAATCTAAATTTCCTGGGATTTACCAGTACATACGTTGCAGAGTCTGCTCTGAGATTCTAAACCAAGTACGATTCAACACAGAATCCACCTATACATTCACCCAGATGATCTATCTGCAGGCATTGGTGTTGAAAGCCAAGAACGAGTAATCTTTTTCTACAAATCACTTGAACAGTACAGGTGCTATAGCCCACAACATTGCGTAAACCATTTAACCTCCTCCAAGATTAATCTAGTGCTTCCACTCCCCCACATAGCTCTCCACTTAATTATTTCCAATTATTTAAGTTCTTATTTTTAACTTGTTTATTTCATTTGAACATTTTTTCCATAGCCTGATGTACTTCTAGTAAAATGGAAAAAATGACAGACTGTAACCATTATTAGGGGAAGTTTTATCTAAATTACCAATAGATTATGTATAAGGAACACAACACTGAGACCTCATGACTACATGCAGAATCAGAGAACAGAGGATAATATATCAATGGAAACTAATTAGGCTTTGAATGATTTATTTGCACTTACTCAGTTCAATGCACACTGCCTGATGTACAACTGATCAATACATCAGTGACTTTATTCTCACTTGAGTTAGCTTACCATTTGGAACACCAGAAAATGTCTCTAGACCCTTAGAAAAGGATGGGCAAAAATCAATCATACACCTCCTTATTTGTCACTCTCAGAGTAATTCCCAATCATGTACATCAGGTCGAGGGATAAAATGGATTCCTCTGACATCCTCCTGAAATCGCTGATCCTTCCATTGTGACAGTCACCCAAATGTCCTGGGCCTTTGCCCGGCAAGGTGGCTGGCTGCAATTTATCATCCAACATTCAAGTCTACTTGACGTCTGCAACATGCACAAAATGCTGGAGGAACTCAGGAGGGCAGGATCAATGGAAATGAATAAACAGCTGATGTTTCGGGCCAAGACTGTCTGGTTTATTCATTTCCATAAATGCTGCCTGACCCGATGAATTGCTCCACCCGTTTGTGTGTGAGGCTTTGGATTTCCAGCATCTCCAGACTTTCTTGTGTTTACTACTTGCCAGCTGCTGTTCCAATCTGTAGTGAAGTAGCCTAGCCTATCAGCATGGAGACATTGGAGATTGCAGACACCGGAATCCTGAGCAAAACCAAAACAATAACATGCTGGAGGAACACAGTAGGTCGAGCAGCATCTGTGAAGGGAAAGGAATTGCTGACACTTCAGTTTCAGACCCTGTATCGAGTCCTCCTGATCAACTGCTGAGTTCATCCAGTACACTGCTTGTTGCCCTCAATAATGCTCTTTTACTTCTGTTGTAACAAAATTAATGGTCAAAATATTCAGGAAATGTTAACTGTTATGCCTAATTAATAAAACAATTAAGCAATAAGGTAGCCTAAAAATGAAACTAAACCAAGCAGCTTTGTGCAACAATCACTGATGAAGACCAAGGCACAGATTTATTAACTCTGGCAGAGTCCCAGTAACCATCACCGCTCGCACAATTAATAATTGAAGTTCAGTAGGAATCTTCACTGTTTGACATTTCTGCAGCTGGAACTGGCTGTCACTTTTACTTGAAAAGGCTTTAACAACCACTGCTTCAATTCAGCAGAACATAAGCCTTAAGCAGAATTAAATATCGAGGTACCTGTTCTTCATTAACCTTTATCAGCAATAAAACAGATAGTCTAGCGATTGTTATCTGAGCCTTACCTTCTGCATGCCAAACTGTGGCCCCACATAGAGAGGAGGGGGGGTTTCAGTGCTGGTGAGCGAGATGTTGTCTTGACTAGGTAATTCCATTTCACGGATGACGTGTGATTTAAGCTTGCCGTACCTCTGGCTGCAGTGGCGAAGGCTCTTCCTCTGCCATTTTTGGGTGGTATCACTATCTTTGCTAACCCCAAACCAATCAGCGGTACCTCTGTGGAACACAACACTTTGGTGATTATCCAGAACATTAATGGAATTTCATTGATCAAAATACATTGCAATTTCTTCTACCTTAACTGTAAATAATACATTGTCACAACACTATTTCTTGAGAGGCTATTTAAAGATGTGAAATAATTCATGCCTTTATGCATTATCAATTGCATGATGCATTACTTGATTGCATTTACCAGACATGCAATAAATCTCTTAAAGCAAACCACCATGGATATTTCTTAAAGGATTCAATTGTGAATGTTCTTACTTTATCATGACGGAAGTGGCTGCATACTTAAGGCCTGTGGTACCTTGCCGACACCATTGGGGTTTGGAAATTCCTGCCGATCCTCCAATCCAAACCATGGGGTGACAGTACAGCTTCCAGCTAGTCCACGCAAGCATGCAGTGGAGGGTAAGTTCATCGGTATATTTAAGGCGGAAGTTGATAGTTTCCTGATCGGTCAGGGTGTCAAAGGATATGGCGAGGAAGCAGATGTCTGGGATTCGGTGGGATCTGGGATCTGCCATGATAGAATGGCAGAGCAGACTTGATGCGCCGAATGGCCTATATGTTTAAGAATGCTCCGCTCTTTGCTCTTCCACATCCATCAGCAGAACAGCCTCGTATTTCGTCTCTCATGTGCTTATTAAGTTCCTCTTGAACACACTCCAACCTCTCTGTAGTAGCGAGTTCTACATTCTCACTAAGTAAAGAGGGTGTTTCTGGATTCCTTAGTTGATTACTTGAGTGCTATTACTGACTGATGGCCTCCAGGCCATCTCTTCCCCACAAGTCAACTCCCAGTGGATCTCCTCTTACACCATGTGTGGTAAACCATGTATATATGTTGTAAACAACAGGAATTCTGCAGATGCTGGAAATTCAAGCAACATACATCAAAGTTGCTGGTGAACGCAGCAGGCCAAGCAGCATCTATAGGAAGAGGCGCAGTCGACGTTTCAGGCCGAGACCCTTCGTCAGGACTAACTGAAGGAAGAGTGAGTAAGGGATTTGAAAGCTGGAGGGGGAGGGGGAGATGCAAAATGATAGGAGAAGACAGGAGGGGGAGGGATAGAGCCAAGAGCTGGACAGGTGATAGGCAAAAGGGGATACGAGAGGATCATGGGACAGGAGGCCTAGGGAGAAAGACGGGGGGGGGTGACCCAGAGGATGGGCAAGAGGTATATTCAGAAGGACAGAGGGAGAAAAAGGAGAGTGAGAGAAAGAATGTGTGCATAAAAAGGAGTAACAGCTGGGGTACGAGGGGGAGGTGGGGCCTAGCGGAAGTTAGAGAAGTCAATGTTCATGCCATCAGGTTGGAGGCTACCCAGACGGAATATAAGGTGTTGTTCCTCCAACCTGAGTGTGGCTTCATCTCTACAGTAGAGGAGGCCGTGGATAGACATGTCAGAATGGGAATGGGATGTGGAATTAAAATGTGTGGCCACTGGGAGATCCTGCTTTCTCTGGCGGACAGAGCGTAGATGTTCAGCAAAGCGGTCTCCCAGTCTGCGTCGGGTCTCACCAATATATAAAAGGCCACATCGGGAGCACCGGACGCAGTATATCACCCCAGTCGACTCACAGGTGAAGTGATGCCTCACCTGGAAGGACTGTTTGGGGCCCTGAATGGTGGTAAGGGAGGAAGTGTAAGGGCATGTGTAGCACTTGTTCCGCTTACACGGATAAGTGCCAGGAGGGAGATCAGTGGGGAGGGATGGGGGGGACGAATGGACAAGGGAGTTGTGTAGGGAGCGATCCCTGCGGAATGCAGAGAGAGGGGGGGAGGGAAAGATGTGCTTAGTGGTGGGATCCCGTTGGAGGTGGCGGAAGTTACGGAGAATAATATGTTGGACCCGGAGGCTGGTGGGGTGGTAGGTGAGGACCAGGGGAACCCTATTCCTAGTGGGGTGGTGGGAGGATGGAGTGAGAGCAGATGTACGTGAAATGGAGGAGATGCGTTTAAGAGCAGAGTTGATAGTGGAGGAAGGGAAGCCCCTTTCTTTAAAAAAATGAAGACATCTCCCTCGTCCTAGAATGAAAAGCCTCATCCTGAGAGCAGATGCGGCGGAGACGGAGGAATTGCGAGAAGGGGATGGCGTTTTTGCAAGAGACAGGGTGAGAAGAGGAATAGTCCAGATAGCTGTGAGAGTCAGTAGGCTTATAGTAGATATCAGTGGATAAGCTGTCTCCAGAGACAGAGACAGAAAGATCTAGAAAGGGGAGGGAGGTGTCGGAAATAGACCAGGTAAACTTGAGGGCAGGGTGAAAGTTGGAGGCAAAGTTAATAAAGTCAACGAGTTCTGCATGCGTGCAGGAAGCAGCGCCAATGCAGTCGTCGATATAGCGAAGGAAAAGTGGGGGACAGATACCAGAATAGGCACGGAACATAGATTGTTCCACAAACCCAACAAAAAGGCAGGCATAGCTAGGACCCATACGGGTGCCCATAGCTATACCTTTAGTTTGGAGGAAATGGGAGGAGCAAAAGGAGAAATTATTAAGAGTAAGGACTAATTCCGCTAGACGGAGCATTTTTAAACCAGAATAGGCACGGAACATAGATTGTTCCACAAACCCAACAAAAAGGCAGGCATAGCTTTTTAAACCAGAATAGGCACGGAACATAGATTGTTCCACAAACCCAACAAAAAGGTAGGCATAGCTTTTTAAACCAGAATAGGCACGGAACATCTACCACCACTCTGCTCCGTCTAGCGGAATTAGTCCTTACTCTTAATAATTTCTCCTTTTGCTCCTCCCATTTCCTCCAAACTAAAGGTGTAGCTATGGGCACCCGTATGGGTCCTAGCTATGCCTGCCTTTTTGTTGGGTTTGTGGAACAATCTATGTTCCGTGCCTATTCTGGTATCTGTCCCCCACTTTTCCTTCGCTATATCGACGACTGCATTGGCGCTGCTTCCTGCACGCATGCAGAACTCGTTGACTTTATTAACTTTGCCTCCAACTTTCACCCTGCCCTCAAGTTTACCTGGTCTATTTCCGACACCTCCCTCCCCTTTCTAGATCTTTCTGTCTCTGTCTCTGGAGACAGCTTATCCACTGATATCTACTATAAGCCTACTGACTCTCACAGCTATCTGGACTATTCCTCTTCTCACCCTGTCTCTTGCAAAAACGCCATCCCCTTCTCACAATTCCTCCGTCTCCGCCGCATCTGCTCTCAGGATGAGGCTTTTCATTCTAGGACGAGGGAGATGTCTTCATTTTTTAAAGAAAGGGGCTTCCCTTCCTCCACTATCAACTCTGCTCTTAAACGCATCTCCTCCATTTCACGTACATCTGCTCTCACTCCATCCTCCCACCACCCCACTAGGAATAGGGTTCCCCTGGTCCTCACCTACCACCCCACCAGCCTCCGGGTCCAACATATTATTCTCCGTAACTTCCGCCACCTCAAACGGGATCCCACCACTAAGCACATCTTTCCCTCCCCCCCTCTCTCTGCATTCCGCAGGGATCGCTCCCTACACAACTCCCTTGTCCATTCGTCCCCCCCATCCCTCCCCACTGATCTCCCTCCTGGCACTTATCCGTGTAAGCGGAACAAGTGCTACACATGTCCTTACACTTCCTCCCTTACCACCATTCAGGGCCCCAAACAGTCCTTCCAGGTGAGGCATCACTTCACCTGTGAGTCGACTGGGGTGATATACTGCGTCCGGTGCTCCCGATGTGGCCTTTTATATATTGGTGAGACCCGACGCAGACTGGGAGACCGCTTTGCTGAACATCTACGCTCTGTCCGCCAGAGAAAGCAGGATCTCCCAGTGGCCACACATTTTAATTCCACATCCCATTCCCATTCTGACATGTCTATCCACGGCCTCCTCTACTGTAAAGATGAAGCCACACTCAGGTTGGAGGAACAACACCTTATATTCCGTCTGGGTAGCCTCCAACCTGATGGCATGAACATTGACTTCTCTAACTTCCACTAGGCCCCACCTCCCCCTCGTACCCCAGCTGTTACTCATTTTTATGCACACATTCTTTCTCTCACTCTCCTTTTTCTCCCTCTGTCCCTCTGAATATACCTCTTGCCCATCCTCTGGGTCACCCCCCCCCCCCGTCTTTCTCCCTAGGCCTCCTGTCCCATGATCCTCTCGTATCCCCTTTTGCCTATCACCTGTCCAGCTCTCGGCTCTATCCCTCCCCCTCCTGTCTTCTCCTATCATTTTGCATCTCCCCCTCCCCCTCCAGCTTTCAAATCCCTTACTCACTCTTCCTTCAGTTAGTCCTGACGAAGGGTCTCGGCCTGAAACGTCGACTGCGCCTCTTCCTATAGATGCTGCTTGGCCTGCTGCGTTCACCAGCAACTTTGATGTATGTTGCTTATATATGTTGTAACTGGGTTACCTGTCTGGACACACCCCTCTGCTGACTGCCCCTGTGGCTCCTCCCACAGAGTCCTGTATAAAGGTGTTCGCCTTGCCCCTCCCCCTTAGTCCAGGGGCAGACACTCACTGTGGAGGTCGTATTGTACAGCGAATAAAAGCCTTTCAGTATTTTACCAAACTTCAGTCTTTTGGAGTAATTGAAGGTGCTTCAATTTTATTCGCTGTACATTTTAAAACATGGAACAGTCCCTGAGACCAGAAAAATTAGACCTCAATCCGCAAACACCTAAAGCTGGAAACGCTTTTGAACTCTGGCTGGCCTGCTTCAAAGCATATCTAGAGGAGATTAAAGCGACCGACCCCGTAGCTAAGCGCAGAGTTCTACTCTCCAGGGTCAGTCCACGGGCCTATTCGCTGACAGAGACCAGCCGAACTACGACGGAGCAATGAACGCACTTAAAATTCAATACCTGCGGCCGATAAACAGCGTCTATGCTCGGCACCGTTTAGCAACACGGCAACAACGCCCCGGGGAATCGAGTGCTGAGTTCGTCCAGGCCCTACAGACGCTTGTGCGAGCCTGCAATTGCCAGGAGCTGACGGCAGCGCAGCATGCAGAACTCCTAGTGAGAGACGCCTTCGTCACGGGGACCAGGTCAGTGTACGTGGGCCAGCGGCTGCTGGAAAAAGCCGATCTTACCCTAAGTTTGGCAATGGAGCTGGCTGATACGTTGGAGGCCGCTCTGCATAACTCCGTGGCTCTCCAGGCACGTGATCCCCCAATGGCCTCGTGGGCGCCGCAGACCCCGCAACCTGCCAGCGAATCGACCTCGGCTGCCGCCAGTCGTGAGTCCGCAAAGTGCTACTTCTGCGGACTGGAGAAGCACCCCCGGAAACGCTGCCCGGCCCGACAAGCTACCTGCTCCAGCTGCGGAAAGAAGGGCCACTTCGCCAAGGTCTGTAAGTCAAAACCGCGAGCGGGATCGAGCAGCACCACATGCGAGACGTGGGGGTCGCCATCTTGCCTGCCACCATCTTCCCTGCACGCCGCCACCACGTGCGAGACATGGGGGCCGCCATCTTCCCTGCTGCTATCTTCCCTGCACACCGCCACCAAGTGCGAGACGTGGGGGTCGCCATCTTGCCTGCCGCCATCTTCCCTGCACACCGCCACCATGTGCGAGATATGGGGGCGGCCATCTTGGTCGGCGCCACCTCCCACCGCCTACGACCAACGGGTGCTCACAGGACACCCCACCACGCCGGACCAAGACAGCGACCCCACCCTGGCTTCCGTGACCCTCGACCAAAGCGCTCCCCACCAGCTCACAAGGTCAATAATGGACATCCTGGTGGAGGGGCACAGGACAAGCTGCCTGTTTGACACAGGCAGCACGGAGAGTTTTATCCACCCGGCCACAGTGCAGCATTGTGGACTCATGATACGGCTGGTAAGTTGGAGGGTCACCATGGCCTCCAGGTCACATACAACAGACATCCGGGGGGGGTTGTGTAGTGACACTAGTGGTGCAGGGCACAGAATATCGGGACTTTAAGTTACTGGTCTTGCCTCAACTGTGTGCCCCTGTGCTGTTGGGGTTGGACTTCCAGAGCCACCTGAAAAACGTTACAATGGAGTATGATGGGCCCCTCCCGCCAATTACTGTCATAAAACCCCTGTTTTGTAGAGATATGTCACGTACCCCACTACTGATCATCCACACACACCAACCCGCACATCCCACCCAACATCATGCCAACTGCCGCACTACCGACGCCACTTGCGGCCTCTCCACCCTCAGGATCCCTCCCCCACCGCTGTTCGCCAACCTGACCCCCTACTGTAAACCTGTTGCAACTAAAAGCAGGAGGTACAGCACGGGGGACAGAGCTTTCATTAAGTCGGAGGTGCAGCGGCTGCTCAGGGAGGGGGTCATTGAGGCAAACACAAGTCCTTGGAGGGTGCAGGTGGTCGTTGTTCAGAACGGGGAGAAGAATAGGATGGTCGTGGACTATAGCCAGACCATCAATAGGTTCACGCAGCTCGCGCGTACCCTCTACCCCGCATCGCGGATATGGTCAATCAGATAGCACAGTACAAGGTGTACTTGACCATAGACCTAAAATCCGCTTACCATCAGCTCCCCATGCGCCGGGAGGACCGCCCTTACACTGCCTTCGAGGTGGACGACAGGCTTTATCACTTCCTGCGCGTCCCCTTCGGTGTCACGAATGGTGTATCTGTCTTCCAGAGGGCAATGGACCGGATGGTGGACCAGTGCCAACTGAAGGCCACGTTCCCATATCTGGATAACATCACCATCTGCGGTCACGACCGGCAGGATCACGACAACAACCTCCAAAATTTTCTCCAAGCGGCCAAATCTTTCAACCTCACCTATAACAAGGACAAGTGTGTATTTGGGACCACCCGACTTGCTATCCTTGGGTGTGTCGTGGAGAATGGGGTCATTGGCCCTGACCTCGACCGTATGCACCCCTTGTTGGAACTCCCTGTTCCCAACACCCTCAGAGCCCTCAAAAGGTGCCTGGGCTTCTTTTCATATTACGTCCAATGGGTTTCTAACTATGCAGACAAGGCCCGCCCCCGGTCAAGTCCACCACATTCCCCCTCTCTGCCGAGGCCCACGCGGCCTTCAACCTCATAAAAGGGGACATTGCCAAAGCAGCAATGCATGCGGTGGATGAGGCCATTCCTTTCCAAGTAGAGAGTGACGCCTCCGACTTTGCGCTGGCTGCTACCCTCAACCAGGCAGGAAGACCAGTGGCGTTCTTCTCCCGTACCCTTCAAGGCCCTGAAATTCGGCACTCTGCGGTAGAGAAAGAGGCTCAGGCCATAGTGGAAGCTATAAGGCACTGGAGGCACTATCTTGCCGGGAAAAGGTTCACCCTGCTAACTGATCAGCGCTCAGTCGCGTTCATGTTTAATAATCAGCAGCGGAGCAAAATCCAAAATGATAAAATTCTGAGGTGGAGAATCGAACTCTCCACCTACAACTATGACATCATGTACAGGCCTAGGAAGCTCAACGAGCCCTCCGATGCCCTATCCCGGGGAACATGCGCCAGTGCGCAGATCGACTGGCTATACGCCCTACATGTAGACCTTTGCCACCCGGGAGTCACCCGGCTTTTCCACTTCGTGAAAGCCCAGAACCTGCCTTACTCCCTTGAGGAGATCAGGATGATGACCAGGGACTGCCAAGTCTGCGCAGAGTGCAAACCGCACTTCTTCCAACCCGAAAAGGCACCACTCATCAAGGCCACCCGCCCCTTTGAGCGACTGAGTGTTGACTTTAAGGGCCCCCTTCCCTCCACCGACCCCAATGTGTACTTTCTTAACGTAATTGACAAGTACTCGCGGTTCCCCTTCGCCATCCCCTGCCCCGACACCACTACCACGTCAGTTATAAAAGCCCTGCGCAAGCTCTTCACTCTGTTCGGATACCCATGCTATATCCACAGTGACAGAGGGTCCTCGTTTATGAGTGACGAGCTGCACCAATACCTGCTGGCTCGGGGAATTGCAACTAGTAGGACCACGAGCTATAATCCCCGGGGGAATGGACAGGTGAAGAAGGAGAATGGCACGGTGTGGAAGGCCACACTCTTAGCCCTCAGGTCAAAGGGACTGCCGGTCTCCCACTGGCAGGGGGTCCTTCCCGAGGCACTCCACTCCATCCGCTCCCTGTTACGCACAGCCACCAATGCCACCCCTCATGAGCGGCTCTTTTCTTTTCCCAGAAAATCGACCACTGGAACCACCCTACCATCTTGGCTGACGTCCCCGGGGCCAGTGCTGCTCCGGAAACATGCGAGGAGCAATAAATACTCCCCGATGGTCGACAGGGTTCACTTACTTCATGCGAACCCCCAGTATGCCTACGTGGTTTTACCTGATGGGCGGGAGGACACGGTCTCCATCCGCGACCTGGCGCCCGCAGGAGCTCCGGGCCCCTACCCTGAACACTCCGTGGTGACTATTGACCCCGTACCCACCGATGTATGTACCCACGAGACACCACGCACTCCAAGCCCTACACAGACACCACACGACACTCCCATACCAGGCACGACGCACACGCACGAAGGATTACCGACGCCTAACGTCCTGGCACCTGAAGTCAGGCCGGAGCCAGCACAACCGCCATCGCCGGTGCAATCACCACCGGTGCTACGTAGATCACAGCGACGGACTCGACCGCCTGATAGACTTAACCTGTAAATATACTTCTTGTAAATATTGTCCGTCACTTTACCCCGCGGGACTCTTTTTAAAAAAAAAGGAGGGGTGAATGTGGTAAACCATGTATATATGTTGTAACTCGGTTACCTGTCTGGACATGCCCCTCTGCTGACTGCCCCTGTGGCTCCTCCCACGGAGTCCTGTATAAAGGTGTTCGCCTTGCCCCTCCCCCTCAGTCCGGGGGCAGACACTCACTGTGGAGGTCGTATTGTACAGCGAATAAAAGCCTTTCAGTATTTGCACATGCCTCAGAGAGATTTAGGGACCAGATTATACTGATAATGCAGAACTTTAATCGTCTCCCATTTCTAATGAACTGAAGTGTCACACAAGGATGTAGATCAGGGGTCCCTAACCTTCTTTGCACTGTGGACCGGTTTAATATTGACAATATTCTTGCAGACCAGCCGACTGGGGGGGGGGGGGGGGTAGGGTTGCCAACAAACAAGAGTAGCAGTCAATTGCGTTTACCCAAAAGACTACAGTGACCATGAACAAAAACAACAGGAATTCTGCAGATGCTGGAAATTCAAGCAACACACATCAAAGTTGCTGGTGAACGCAGCAGGCCAAGCAGCATCTATAGGAAGAGGCGCAGTTGACGTTTCAGGCCGAGACCCTTCGTCAGGACTAACTGAAGGAAGAGTGAGTACTCACTCTTCCTTCAGTTAGTCCTGACGAAGGGTCTCGGCCTGAAACGTCGACAGTGACCATGAAGCCTTGCGCGGGCACCAATACGCATGCACGTTGTGACTTGCCGATTCCCCCCCCCCCCAGCAAATCCACTTTGGCGATTCTGTTCTTGGGTTGGGTGTTAATCACTACCGGACTATAGGTAGTGGGTAATACACTCAATTTTGTTTCTAAAGGGTTTATCTAACGAATTTAATATTAAACACACAGCGCATATTTTCCTCACATGGATATAATGATAAGTCAATTATCAGGGGAGCTTGAAGTGTTGAACGAACTTCCAGTAGAAGTGGCAGAAGCAGGTTCGATATGATCATTTAAAGAAAAATTGGATAGGTATCTGGACAGGAAAGGAATGGAGGGTTATGGGCTGAGTGCAGGTCGGCGGGACTAGGTGAGAGTAGCGTTCAGCACGGACTAGAAGGGCCGAGATGGCCTGTTTCCGTGCTGTAATTGTTATATGGTTATGTAGGTCACTTATAAGTCAATAGCATCATAACATTTTAAGTAATATTTGGATATTAATCACACAGCACATATTTTCCCCGTATGAATATATAAAATCATTGCAACACACCAATATCGCTGAATCAGTGGGAGCCCTGGGCTTGTTTCCCTGCAACAGCACCGTCCTATCGAGGGGTGATGGGAGACAGCGATACTCGAAGGGGGTTCCTGATGTCCAGTCTATTCCGCAGTTTAGCTTTCACTACATTCATTGCAGAAAACTCCGCTTTGCAGAAAAATGTTGGAAATGAAAGCAACGTTTTCAGTGCTTTCGTGGCTATCTCAGGATATTTAGCCTTGACTTTGATCCAAAATGCCGATAGAGATGTTATGTCAAACATACTTTTCAGCCCGTCGTCATTTGCAAGCTCGAGGAATTGATCGCCTTCCCGCCCTGACACGGATGACGCGCGGGTCATGACCTCACATGCGTAATGGCTGATCAGTGGCCGTGACAGGGAATGAGGAAAGGTGCAGCTGACCAAATCAAATCGCTTCCTCACGGCCCAGTAGCACATGCTCTACGGCCCGGTACCAGTCCGCGGCCCGGTAGTTGGCAACCGCTGATGTAGACGATTGCACAAAAGCTTGCATCTCTATGGAGCTGCTGTTCATGGATGATGTAACAGCACTGAAAAGACTAATGTAGATGACTATCTATGTAGCTGAGACTTTGTTAAATGCTCCCATCAACATGGAATGCATTAACTGTTACAACACAAAATGGTATCAGCTCTCACAGTGATAGAGTTCAAGTTCTTGCTGCATTCGAAGGAATGGAATTGTACGGAAGAGGCTACATGGCCAAACTATATTAATGTTTGGAATCCTGCTATCCATAAATATTTAGAGGATTAATTTTCTTGCATGTCTGTTAGGAAAATAATAATACTTTGCCCTCTTGTGAACCATGCTTGATTCATCAGTGAAGTACAAGTTGACATTCCTTATGATAGATTGGAATGAACTAGATACAAAGGTCAGAAACACTGAAGCCATTGCAACACCAGTAGTACACTATGATACAAATCTGTTGGAACTCAGCATCTGAGGAAAAAGCAGATTTGTCAACGCTTCCTTAGTAAAGTTGAATTTACAATAGTTTTCCCATTACAAGCCGTATCTCTCCCAGATGAAACAAATGCAGCACTGAACTGAAGGACAGGGGTTAGCGCAATGCTATATAGTACCAGCAAGCCGGGTGCAATTCCCACCACAGCCTGTAAGGAGGTTGGATGTCTCCCCGTGACTATGTGGGTTTCCTCTGGGTGTTCTTGTTTCCTCTCACAGTCCAAAGACGTACCAGTTGGTAGGTTAATTGGTCATTGTAAATTGTCTCGCGATTAGGCTAGGATCCAATCAGGGGTTGCTGGGCAGCGTAGCTCGAAAGGGCCGGAAGGGCTTATTCCACGCTGCATCTCAATAAAAAAAACTGTCTCACATCTTTCAATTCATTCCTTTCCACATCCTCCATGACATAAATCTACAGAAAACTCAGGAAACAATTTCTAAAAGTATGTAAGGTAAATGTAGCTTTCCAATGATATTCCAATGAATATTATTCCAAAATAACCAAAAACTGCATGTCCCTCATTAATTTTAACAACTTCCTATAACCCCAGTAAGTGCCCTCTGGCACCCATTTCATACAACCGTTAGTGAGTCTGCCCAGAAACTTTAAGCCTACAATTGTTAATGTCATTGGAGAGATGTAGCAATGTTTTCACAAGGGTTTATTAAATTTACAAAATTTTACGCCATACCACATTAGGAGACATCAAGAAAGATGACCAAAAGAGAGAAGATAATCACATTAAACAAGCAGTACAGCTCTTGGTTGAGTGATGGGGAGGAGATACAATGCTACCTCGGGCAAGGTGTTGTACCTGCTTAACCCCCCTGGGATCAGGGTCACAGGAAGCCATGGGAGAAGGTAGAGGATGGTCAAAACACAAATACTGGTTCTATAACCACTGACGCCAGGGAGACAATCTTTGAAGTGTATCGATAATGGCTGGGGTCACCCATCTTGCAAAGACACTGCCCAGAGGTGGCAAATGGCAAGTCACTTCTATAGAAAAATTTGCCAAGAACTTGACCGTGATTGCCTACGTCTTTGTCCTGGAGCTTGCTCACCATTCAAAAACATTGTGCCTGATCTGACTGTTAACCTCAACTCCTACCTACTGTAATCTTTAACCCTCTTGCTCATCGAGCATCCATCTACCTCTGCCTTAAAAATATTTCAGGGTTTTATTCCACTGCTTTGAGAAAGAATTCCAAAAATTATGGATGCCAAAAAAATTGTAACTCATCTCCACTTTAAATGGGAAGCCTAGTGGCCTCATTCTAGATTCTTCCACAAAAGAAAGCAACTGCCCCATCTTTACCTCTCAGGATCTTGAGTGCCCTCTGTCTCTTCTGCAGATACAAGCCTATCACATCCAACCATTCCTTACAGGAGGAATCATGAACTGCAACTATTAGCCTTCCCACCTATTCACTGCCTTAGTTACAAAGGTGGCAAGATCTAGCGAGGAATGGAATTCTTGTGCTTATGAATTTAGTAGCTCCAGGTACAAGGATGATTGATAGAGGGTAATATCAAAATATTAAAAGAGTTCTCATTTGCTTTGATCACGAGCTGTTCCAGCTTGAATAAATGAAACAGGCAACAATTCCAAGGAAGTACAATCTCCACACAACTTTCTCAGCCTCTAGACATTAATTTGTTCTGGCACCAGCAGCAATGGAAAAAAGGATGTTCCCCTGATACAATTTTAAATTTGAAACACGATTTGGGCAACTAATGAAATCTGTTACGACGATGAATGAAATGGTAAACTCTGTATTCGAACTGTCTCTACTTGTTGAGCAACATGTTTGTGCTTGCCTCTTAACTGAAGCACACTTACATTTTGTTTTGGAAGTTCCTTTCAAAGTAAATCAGAAGTATCACCTATCTTTAAAAGAGTACAATGGCACTCTTTGAGAAGTGAGAAGGTACTTCCTTTTGAGAACTACTTGTACTTAGAAATAGTCATTTTATTTGTTGGTTGCACAGATGAGTGATCTGACCCGTATCACAGAATTCTACAAAAATAATTATAAGATGCTTCAATTCACTGATATCAGAATCAGGTTTATTATCACCAGTATGTGACGTGAAATTTGTTAACTTAGCAGCAGCAGCAGCAGTTCAATGCAATACATAATCTAGCAGAGAGAGAAAAAATAATAAATAAAATATAATAAACAAGTAACACACATCAAAGTTGCTGGTAAAAGCAGCAGGCCAGGCAGCATCTCTAGAAAGAGGTACAGTCGACGTTGCAGGCCGAGACCCTTCGTCAGGACTAACTGAAGGAAGAGTTAGTAAGAGATTTGAAAGTGGGAGGGGGAGGGGGAGATCCAAAATGATAGGAGAAGACAGGAGGGGGAGGGATGGAGCCAAGAGCTGGACAGGTGATTGGCAAAAGGGATATGAGAGGATCATGGGACAGGAGGCCCAGGGAGAAGGAAAAGAGAGAGGGGAGGAAATACCCAGAGGATGGGCAAGGGGTATAGTCCGAGGGACAGAGGGAGAAAAAAAGAGTAAATGAGTGAGTGCGTAAGTAGTAAGGGATGGGGTACGAAGGGGAGGTGGGGCATTAATGGAAGTTAGAAAAGTTAATGTTCATGCCATCAGGTTGGAGGCTACCCAGACGGAATATAAGGTGTTGTTCCTCCAACCTGAGTGTGGCTTCATCTTTACGATAGAGGAGGCCATGGATAGACATATCAGAATGGGAATGGATTTTAATTCACACATTATGACAACTCAAGCACGGTTAAATGCTTTTATTAGTAAGAATACAATTTCCTTTTTAAAAGTATTTACAAACGGTTACTATGAATGTTAATATAAACTATGCCAAGTCATTGATAAGTTCTTCATTTCTTCACTGAAGTTGCTCACAGTGTGTCCTTTCAGTCTTTAAATTTTGTTCTTCACAGAGGCATCTGGTAAAGCCTCTTCACCACTCTCGTCACCTTGACTCGATGCACATAACGTCGGAGAAGCTCACCAGCTGCTGCTTTTCAAAGTAAACTCTCTCCAATGAATTGGGTAGTGGATTTTGAGTGGAGTGGTACTGTTCAATACCTGTACGATCATATCTCAGAACCTGCGATCCATCCCCGACACAGGTGTATGGGCTGCCATTCTCTATTCCAAAAAATTGATGAAGGTCTGGGAGAACACAGATTATCTTCTGCACCATCATGAACACCAACCAACCTGGAACTCTCATGGTGTTGATTTCTAGCACTCAGGAGTGATATTGCTGAGTTTGACTGCAGAAACTGGAGTTGTTGCTGCTATTTATTGGGGGAAGATAAACACTGTGCTCAAATATGGTCGTTGTAATGATGGCTTCATCATATTAAGACATTAACATTATATCTGCCCATATTTAGTCATTTGGTTCATCTAGTTGTCAACCATTGTTGATGTGTAACTATGTCACACAATTTATCTTCCCCCAATAAATAGCAGCAACAACTCCAGTTTCTGCAGTCAGACTCAGCAATATCACTCCTGAGTGCTAGAAATCAACACCATGAGAGTTCCAGGTTGGTTGGTGTTCATGATGGTGCAGAAGATAATCTGCGTTCTCCCAGACCTTCATCAATTTTTTGGAATAGAGAATGGCAGCCCATACACCTGTGTCGAGGATGGATCGCAGGTTCTGAGATATGATCGTACAGGTACTGAACAGTACCACTCCACTCAAAATCCACTACCCAACTCATTGGAGAGTGTTTACTTTGAAAAGCAGCAGCTGGTGAGCTTCTCCGACGTTATGTGCTTCGAGTCAAGGTGACGAGAGTGGTGAAGAGGCTTTACCAGATGCCTCTGTGAAGAACAAAATTTGAAGACTGAAAGAAAACACTGAGCAACTTCAGTGAAGAAATGAAGAATTTATCAAGTGCCCTTCAATGACTTGGCATAGTTTATATTAACATTCATAGTAACCATTTGTAAATACTTTTAAAAAGAAAAATATATTCTTACTAATAAAAGCATTTAACCGTGCTTGAGTTGTCGTAATATGTGAAGTAAATTCCATTCCCATTCTGATATGTCACACATTTTAATTCCACGTCTCATTCCCATTCTGATATGTCTATCCATGGCCTCCTCTACTGTAAAGATGAAGCCACACTTAGGTTGGAGGAACAACACCTTATATTCCGTCTGGGTAGCCTCCAACCTGATGGCATGAACACTGACTTCTTTAACTTCCACTAATGCCCCGCCTCCCCCTCGTACCCCATCCATTATTTACTTATATACACACATTCTTTCTCTTTCTCTCCTTTTTCTCCCTCTGTCCCTCTGACTATACCCCTTGCCCATCCTCTGTGTTTCTCCCCCTCCCCCTTTTCTTTCTCCCTGGGCCTCCTGTCCCATGATCCTCTCATATCCCTTTTGCCAATCACCTGTCCAGCTCTTGGCTCCATCCCTCCCCTTCCTGTCTTCTCCTATCATTTTGGACCTACCCCTCCCCCTCCCACTTTCAAATCTCTTACTAGCTCTTCCTTCAGTTAGTCCTGACGAAGGGTCTCGGCCCGAAACGTCGACTGTACCTCTTCCTAGAGATGATGCTGGCCTGCTGTGTTCACCAGCAACTTTGATGTGTGTTGCTTGAATTTCCAGCATCTGCAGAATTCCTCGTGTTTACGATAATAAACAAGTATATCAATTATGTATGATAAATAGATTACTAAGAAATGTGCAAAAACAGAAATACTGTATATTAAAAAAGTGAGGTAGCAGCTTCAAAGTCCATTTAGGAATCGGATGGCAGAGGGGAAGAAGCTGTTCCTGAATCACTGGGTGTGTGCCTTCAGGCTTCTGTATCTCCTACCTGATGGTAACAGTGAGAAAAGTGCATGCCCTGGGTGCTGGAGGTCCTTAATAATGGACACTGCCTTTCTGAGACACCGCTTCCTAAAGATGTCCTGGGTACTTTGTAGGTTAGTACCCAAGATGGAGCTGACTAGATTTACAACCTTCTGCAGCTTCTTTCGGTCCTGTGCAATAGCCCCTCCATACCAGACAGTGATGCAGCCTGTCAGAATGCTTTCCACAGTACAAATATAGAAGTTTTTGAGCATATTTGTTGACGTGCGAAATCGCTTCAAACTCCCAATAAAGTATAGCCGCTGTCCTGCCTTCTTTATGACTTCATCAATACGTTGGGACCAGTTTAGATCCTCAGAGATCTTGACACCAAGGAACTTGAAGCTGCTCACTCTGTCCATTTCTGATCCCTCTGAGGATTGGTACGTGTTCCTTCATCTTATCCTTCCTGAAGTCCACAATCAGCTCTTCAAATAACCAACCCTTTAACAAGCCTAATCTTTGTTTATGAAGGTGCCAACACGTGGACCAGTTTAGACGCAAAGCTAATGCTCATGTGTCTACCTTCAGTGCTAAAAAAAAAGTAATTCACTGAACTGAGTTAACTTTCACCCTTATCCTAAATCCGTCAGTTGGACCATCTGCATTGTTGGTCACAGGTAATAATTCATCCTGGGTCGATTATTGGTCACACAACTGCTGCTCATTAGTGATGAAGGTGAAATATTGCTCAGCACAGAGTGGTGGTCAAGGTTCAGCAGGGTTTCGGCCCAAAATATCAACTGTACTCTTTTCTATAGATGCTGCCTGGTCTGCTGAGTTCCTCCAGCATTTTGTGTCTTGCTCGAATTTCTAGAATTTGCATATTTTCTGTGGTTTGTGATTGAGCCACAGGATGGTTTCTTGCCAGTTTACACAGGCGAAATGTTTAAACTGTTCTTGAACTCTTTTGAAAATTATAATTTTACATTTTTGACTGATGCACGAGTAACTGTCAACAATCTCAACAACAGCTGATTGGTTCATTGGCTACTGTAACTTGTCCCTGCTCAAGGTAGTGGGAGAATTGAATGCAGGAGTGAGAAGAGAAAGAGTAGATTACTGGGAACTTGGAGGAGAAACGTATTAGCAGGATTGATCGGAAAGTGGGTCCAGACAGTAAGCTGTTAGCAACCCTCTCGTCATGGCTGGAGTGATACCTCTCTCTCTCTCTCTCTCTCTCTCTCTCTCTCGAGAGAGAGAGAGAGAGAGAGAGAGAGAGAGAGACAGAGACAGAGAGAGAGAGAGACAGAGAGAGAGAGAGAGAGAGAGACAGAGAGAGAGAGAGACTGTGGGATATCAGTGTTGGGATGAACAGCATCTTTTTTGATGGACTCAAGGTCATGGTTTCTTTAGGAGCTTTGCTATTTCATGGCAGGTGGTGGGGGAACTGATGCTTTTGCTGAGGTGTGGGGGCGGTCAAAGCTTTGCTGCTGCTTGTGTGCGGTGGGGGGGGTGGCTTTGGAGTTCAATCATTTTTCTCTCATTCATTCCTTGGGGTTTTTCTTCTGTTTCGTGGTTGTCTGCGAAGAGTAAGAATGTCAGGTTGTATGCTGTATAAATTCTGATATTAAATGAATTGCCAAACTATTCCCCTGTTTTTGTTATCCAAAATATACGATATTCAGAATAAAAAATATTTAAATGAATAAATACTGTCCAGTGGTGAAAGAACCCTACATTGTGAGCCCTTGCAGTGGCTGCACCAAGTTTCAGTGCATCCCTCAGCAAGTATTTCTGCAGCCTTAAACGAGTCTAGAGATCTCTCATTGTGCAAATTTAGGGGCAGACCTAAGGAGGTCTTTCACCGAGTTGATGATTTTCCAACAACTCTTGATGTCCGTCATTGTGTGTGTCCTGTGGTGCAGCCCATAAGTCACAGAGTCCTTGGTTACGAAGCTGCTCAAGATGAACCTTGACATGGGCCCTTGCATCTTCCTCCACAGCCTCTTTGAGAACCCAGTTTGCAAAGTAGAAAGCGAGCATCTTGTCTCCACTACAGTCCTCACGGGGGCCGTGTGCAGTGGGAGTGATGTTCTGAGCAAGCAGGAAGTATCTGACTGGGAGAGTCCCTCTCACCACCAGCCAAACAAGGTATTGGTGCCCACTGGGGAGATCGTGTGATCAAGATGGTCTGGACAGTCTGATCAGTGAATGACCACATAGTGTCCATCAAAAACTTCTCCCGCAGTGTCTGTAGGGTATTCCGTGCTGACCAATGGCTGTTGGACGTTTTCGGTCAAAGTGTTGGTCAGGAAGAACATTTCCCACAAAGGTCAGGTAGTGCAGCTGCAACCAGCTGACTGGGAAGTTACACAGCATTGGGGCCAGAGCCATCCTTTGCAACGTGAGGGACAGAAGGTATCTCAGCACATAGCAGCACTCGATGCCTATGTACTTTGGTTCTGCACACAGCCTGATTCAGCCACACATGAAGGTGGTCATCGGGACAGGGATGACATTGGGTACATTTTAATTGTACAATGCATGCATTAATTAGTTTCCTTCTATGCCTAAAGTAAATATTAAAAGAACACTAAATATTTGGGAGGGAAGAGATTGAGAGCAGCAGCACATTGCTGTCAACATTATTCTTGTTACTGTGGCCAACATGATACCAGGAATAACCCAAACCCTTCCCATCATCTATCAAGCACATGGTCCGGAGTGCAATTAAATACTTGTCTGGAACGTTGCAGCTCCACCAACACTCAAGCACCTTCCAGTGCAAACAACCCATTTCACTGGCACACCATCCCTATCGATAATATTCAACCATCATCAAATTGTGGCTGCAGGATGCATCATCTACAAAATGCATTACGCACACATGCAGGCTACTCTGACAGCACCTCACAAACCCATAAGCTTTGTTACCAAGACAGACTAGACAAGGGCCCAGGCAGATGGAACACCACCTGCAGGTTCCAAATCATATCCCATCTCAGCAGGGAAACATATCAGCAGCCTGTCTGTGCTTAATAGTAATACTCCCTGCCCAATAGCACCTTCACTTGGAGGACGATGGTGATTCTGCATCACCTTCACAAGAGGAATTTAAGATGGGTGATAAAATTCTGGCCTTGTCCAAATCCCACAAATAAAGTTTGAGAAAAAAAACACGCATTTCAGGACAGGGTGCTAGCCAACCAGCAAGCCTAAAAGGACGTTCCTTTAGAGAAGGAGGAATTTCTTTAGCCAGAGGGAGGTTAATCTATGGAATTCATAGCCACAAACAGCTGTTGAGGACCAGTCATTGGATATATATTGGGCATACCAGTGCCCATGAAGAACAGGATGAGCTGCTTCAACAATTATGGCCCCATGGTATGCACATCTACTGTGATTTAAGCGCTTTGAGAAGTTGGTCATGGCTAGGACCAACTCCTGCCTAAGCAAGGACCTGGACCCACTGCAATTTGCCGATCACCACAATAGGTCTACAGTGGAAGTGATCTCACTGGCTCTCCACTCAGCCTTGGATCACATCACACCTGGATGAAAGTAGTACCTATGTCAGGCTGCAGTTTATCGATTACAGCTCAGCATTCAACACAGTCATGTCCTCAGTTCTAATCAACAAGCTCCAAAACCAGAGCCTCTGTACCTCCCGCTGCAACAGGATACTTGACTTCCTCACTGGGAGACCCTCAAAGGATTGCAAATAACATCAGCAGCTCGTGGACAATCAACACTGGCACACCTCAAGGGTGCGTGCAAAGCCCACTGCTCTATTCTCTTTACACACATGCCTGTGGGGCTAGGGACAGTTCTAATGCAATCTATAAACTTGCCAACGACACAAATTTTGTTGGCAGAGTTTCAGATGGTGATAAGGACGTGCACAGGAGCAAGTTAAATCAGCTGGCTGAGTGGTATTGCAGCAATAACCTTGCACTCTAGCAAGACCAAGGAATTGATTGTGGACTTCAGAAGGGGAAGTCAAGGAAACACATACCAGTCCTCATAGAGGGATCAGAAGTGGAAAGTGTACTTGAGTGATATTATAAATATATAGTTTGATTAAGCATTCTTCATTATTTGCATAAATCATTACAGGTTATATTAAAAATACACAAATAGCATAAGCATTATGCTATGAAGCCACATTTGCCCACCATGCTAAAAGCAAACTCATGGGCACTAGCCTCCCCAGCATTAAGGACATCTTCAAAAGGCAATGCTTCAAAAAGGTGGCACCTATCACTGAGGACACCCCATTACCCAGGACATGTACTTTTCTCATTGTCACCAAAGAGGAAGTACAGCAGCCCGAAGACATACACTGAACATTTCAGGAATAGCTTCTTTCCCTCTGCCATCAGATTTCTGACTGGACAATGAACCATTGAACATTACCTCAGTAGTTTCCATCGTTTTGCACTACTTATTTAATTTTATATACACATGCAGTATATATACACACACACTATATATATTCTCACCATCTATGACACGCCCATTTCTCATTACCACCATCGGTGTGGTAGTTGAAGCCTGGAGACCCACTCCCAATGATTCTTCTCCACCATCGGATTTCTAAGCAGTTCATGAACACCAGCTTATTTTCTTTTTTTTGGACTATTCATTTATCTTTGTATTATATATTGTTACGTACCCCGTAACTAGGTTGCCAAACCAGCAGAAATGGACCACTTAGTTGGAGTCTGGATTACTGGAACTAAGAAAGTTTTATTAAAGAAATAAGCAACAAAGTACTATCAAAAGGATATAAATGCAACAGTTTAGCAATGATAAAACACACATGTACACAGAACTAGGATAATAGGATCAATCAAGCTCTATTGCAGTCTAGGGGTAAATGATCAGTTTTAAGTGACGCAAAGTTCAGTTCAATTGAGTTCAGTTCAGTTCGCAGTAATCACTGTTGTGCCGTTGGGGCGGGGAGAAGAGAGAGAGCGAAAGCAAATGAATATTCAAAACGGATTCCACACAGACCTTCGATATTCCTCGCAGTTAGCTTTCGGGCGAGCCCTTTGTAATGTCTTCTGAGGTCACCGACTGTGACCTCTCCGTTCCAGATACGATCGTTCTTCTGCGGTGAACCCGGCACCCAGGCAAGGGCGGACACACACACCAGGTTCCCGCCCGACCATATCTTTCTACCCTGTGCGTCTATGGCTGGTCCCGCGATCAGACCTCCAAAACTCCCAGCAACTTGTGGGGGCACACTGCTTCCAGGGTCTCATTACCTCGTGGTGTCGTGTGTCTGTTGCCTTAGCGAACCTGTCCCTTTTTATCCCCCTGCTGGGGTATCGCCTGTCCATCAAACTTCAAACAGTTCAGGGTTCAAAGCCTCCGGTCTCTGACAATACTCGGAACTGTGTCTCCTTTCGGTAATCTCTCTCGTCTCTCTCTTATTAGTACCTTGCATGTTCCCCCATTGTCCTCTTATCAGCATCAATCTTCTAATAACTGGTTCTTTTGTCACAATATATAGTCTCACACTGTACTGCTGCTGCATCACAACAGATTTCACATCATATGAGACAGTGATAATTAACCTGATTCTAATTTTCTCCTTCCAGACAATTCGGCTAAAGAAAAGAGGACTCTCCCAGGAACATGAGGACATGCCAAGATCACTGGTTTCCTGTCATTTTGCGGTGTATACACAAGACATACATTGGCACTCAACAGAATAACTGTTTTCTCCCACACTACCACAAATGGGAACTACGCTGATTTTTAAATGCCCAAGTGTGAGGATGCCACACAGGGCAGACAGCCTTGTAGTCAGCACTTATGCCTGAACCTACAAATAATTCAAGGTTTATTCATTTAACCCACAGTTTATTCACTTGAGTAAATACATGCAAAGTCACAGGATTTATGAAGCACATTTAAGATTTGCCTTACCACAAACTTTCTTTATAGACATTATAATAAATAGATGAATATATACAGTACCATTCTATAATTATTTAATATGTAATCATTCATATTTCTAGAAATGCCTTCATAAAGAATCTGATTACATTGTACATGATGGATAAGGAAGCAAAATTTATGGGCGGGAATTACATAAAAGGTTTAGATTCACTTTCTATTAACCAGCTTCATCCATGTTAGAGAGGAAATATTATTAAGGTGTAAAGTAGACCCACATCAAAGCAACTGTTCCATCAACCTGCCTTCACAGTTATGCCAGAATTCAGAGCTGGATATGGGAAGCAATAAACCAAAGGCAAAATAGCGAGCCAATTTGCATGCCTTCAGTCAGGAACAAAACCTATGTGTGAACTACAAGCAGACAAGGAGAAAGTTTGGATGTGATGACTTCTGTGGTTGAATTGTTTGTTTGCTGGCAACTGTAGATTCACATATGGTAACTGAGTGAACTAAGACCTTTGAGCGCTGCACAATGACTTGTACTACTAGAACAAAATCTGCTGGAGGAACTCAGAGTTGAGCAACATCAGTGAGAGGAAAGGAACCGCCAAAACTCTGCATTAGGACAGGTCTGAAGTCTGAGCCCAACATGCACTGTGTTCCCTTTAAGAAAACTGTCATGCAGAAACAGCTGGGTAAAGCAGCATTATGAGGAAAAGAAACAGAAATCTGTCTTGAACTGTAGTAAGTTCAGATAGATGTTAATGTTTACATAAGAAAGCAGCTGGATGTGGTCCAAACCAGAGCGACACCAACAATAAAATTAATGTGGATCTAGTGTTCCCAGCCTTAGAGACAGAAATAATATACTACTGATTTTGCAAACAGCAAGCACAAGATGCCCTTCAGAGTAGGCAGATGTATCAGATCACCTGTCATGCCCACACTGCATTAGCCACACATCTGCCCAGCTTTGTCCCAACACTGCTCAACATCTGGAAGTGAACAATGAAAGAATAAGGGGCAAAACTGTTCCAGTACAAAGTCTGCATTCCAACATCTGCCCCATCGCATTAGCTGAGCAACAACATTTTATGAAAATGGAACCAAAATACAAAAAGTCGCCCACCAGAATCGCAACTCGCTGTTTATAAGTGAACTGAACTTTTAATCAATCGCCAACCACAACTTAACACTTTAGTCACACTCAAATACGTCAAAATTATTTATTTGCCGTTCCACTACTTAAGCAATGATGCAAAAGTTCTTTTGAAAAGAGTAAATGAAGGACTGAAGCACAGTCACAAAGGAGGCTTCAGTTTCAACCTCAAATCTCAGAGGGCTAGAACTATCTACTTCAGCATGTCTACTGAGAGGGCTGACCAGGTTCTTGGGCCTTATCGGCAGCAAAAGAGAGTGTTTGGTAGCTTTCATGTGCAAGGCTTTCCCCAGTGATGTACACTGGATGCTACCATTACTTACCCTACCATAAGCTTTGCATATGA
Organism: Mobula hypostoma; assembly: GCF_963921235.1. Taxonomy (NCBI): domain Eukaryota; kingdom Metazoa; phylum Chordata; class Chondrichthyes; order Myliobatiformes; family Myliobatidae; genus Mobula; species Mobula hypostoma. Next base: position 103,598,322 of record NC_086105.1, on the reverse strand, counting down.
AGGCTACCACCTGTCTTTCACTGACAGTCAGGTAATTACATTTGCCAATCAGGTACAAGAACATGGTTTAATGGTTCCTAATCCCTGAGGGACACTACATACCAGAACATTTTCTTTCTGCTGAAAACTGAAGAAAATTGTATATTCCGGCCACGGGAATAGGATTCGGGAGGAGAAAGAGGTACCGACAGACCTAAATGGTCTTGTGCAGTGGCCGGGGAGGTGAAGTGGCATTGAACTGCTTCAGTTTAGGTATTAGTGCTAGGGGGATGAATAGGTATTTTGTAGGTGGGACTGAGGGCAGGTGGTGAGGACGGCGAGAAATCTGGAAAATCAGCAATAAGGAAACAGTGCAAAGGCTGGCCCAACCCCAAATATTAAGTCACTTACCCGGCAGGTGTTTGAATGGCACAATACCTGGGGGGGGGGGTCGTCGATGCCCCAAACAGTACCCAAGAATGGTATTCCTCTGATAGAAAGTTTATCCTCATTTCCGATTAATGCACATTGCAACTTATTTCTTTTAAACTACCCCAAAGCTGTATACTTTTGTATAATTGTTTGATACAATTAGAAAATCATAATAACTATTAAATGACTTGAGCCAGCCTTATTAGGATACTGTAGCAATGATATTAACCGGAAAGGAAAGAAAAGACCCAAAGGCAAAGGTCAGATAATGCTCCCTGCGGCTCTGTGCTAGGACTGGCACACATAAAATTCAGCCAAATATTTAAAATAATAACTATTATAATTAAATGGCAATTAAACTATCATATTTCAATGAGGAAATGACAAACATGAATAAATAAATACCAGGTAGAAAGGCAGTCACACTGCTAAAACATAGAACACAAAAGGTTGCACATTTAAACCATTAAAGAGAGAAAATTTTGGTTTTCACATTCAGTGAATGAATCCGACATTTCTCAATAAACATTAAGTAAACAGATCTAGTTCACAGTACCTGCTCAATATTAGGCAAGGCATGCCCATTCAATAAAGATGTCATGACTCGTCCAATTTCGTGTTGGTTAAAAAGCTTAAGCCATCCAGTACTATGTTAAATTGAGAGTTAACTTTACGTCAGATATTCTTCCAGCTGATTCCTAAAAAAAGTTAAGCCATTCTCTATCCCAGTTGTTCTAGTATGATTCTTTAACTAGACATTGTGTATAAGCATGTATGACGTTTGAGGGCGCAGCTATGAAAAAGCTGGCCTCTAGTCTTGGAGAGAGCAAAACTTGTGTAAAGAGGCAAGACCTCGCCTGGCAAGTCTCATGATTCTGACTTGCATGCCACAGATTTTTGTGGTAAAAACAAAGAGCCATTTAACCTGCTCATCTATGCTTTTAAACACAGGTGGCAAAAAGCTGAATTAAACATTTGGCTAATAATATGCAAATATAGCAGAATTCGGAGAGTTCTGATCATTTTTTGTTTTCACTTCATTAAAATTCTTAACGGTTTATTTTCAAGATTTAAGTGACTGTGTAACTGCTTAGATCGCTCTCCAGAGCTGCATGTTTAATCATGTTCTTTCAAGGTCTAAAAGCAACCAGGACTTTGAAGAAGGAAAATAAAATGCATGCCCAGAAACATCCCAATTGCAAAAACACAGCTTTTAGAAGCTTTGGTAAATTGAAAGTAGCTTTTAATGACACTTCAAATGGCAATGTTATCGACTAATAATCTCCAAGCCAATTATATTGTGTATTGTTGATGCACAACATCACAATTATATTGCGATGATCAGATTAGGAAAAACACTACATACTTTCAGCTATAATGGCTACATGTTATTCCATACCTTTTGGAGTTATACATTTCAGGGATAAAATTAGATCGCATGTCACAGAATATTTGGGGGGGGGTTAATATGCTCGGTGAAAAGGTTGTAGTTAGCTACAAAAAAACTTCATTCTTGCTGCACAATCCAATTTAAAAAGGTTAATTTTAGATTAGAACAGAAAGCATTGTGTGCCTTACACACTACATGCATTACGCATTGCAATCACAAGGGCTAGCAATTGCTCACATTGCACTTTAGTTCTGCACATTGTTGCCATTTAAAGAGCACTGATAAATAATGCAGATATCATGCATAAATTACTGAGCAATTCAAGAGAGTTCCCTCTTGTCGCCAAATGCACAGTACATAAAGTGCTGGTGACACATCCTCACAGCTTTAGTACATTAGAGCAGGAGCTCGCATGCTGTACAGACCAAGCACAAACATCACAGGTACCTCAGCAAAGATCTGGCAGAGAAAGACTGGTGCCTTTTCGGTGGGCTCCTACCAGCTCTGTGACCTTTTATAGGCATTGTGTTAATTCTTTCAAACCGCACCCTTGGGTTGTAAGGAAAGATGAAGTAAAAAGTAAAATAGATAAAGTAGAAAAGGATAGTCACAATAAAAATAACTATTCATTGTCAATTATTTGCACACTGATAAAGATCCAACCCATTTTTCCAGACATATGTAAAGCACAAATCTTCTTCAATCAAAAATCAAACAGAGGTTGGCAGAATTCCACTTCCCATTCCGATATGTCAGTCCATGGCCTCCTCTACTGTTGTGATGAGGCCATACTCAGGTTGGAGGAGCAACACCTTGTGTTCCATCTGGGTAGCCTCCAACCTGATGGCATGAACATTGATTTCCTCGAACTTCTGGCAATGCCCCCCACCACCCCCAACTTCACCATTCCCCATCCCCTTTAACCTCTCTCACCTTAACTCCTTACCTGCAAATCACTTCTGTCTGGTGCTCCTCCCCCTTTTCTTTCTTCCATGGCCTTCTGTCCTCTCCTGTCAGATTTCTCCTTCTCCAGCCCTGTATCTCTCTCACACAAATCAACTTCCCAGCTCTTGACTTCACCCCTCCTTCTCCCAGCTTTACCCATCACCTTGTGTTTTCCTCCCCTCCCCCACCTTCTAACTGACTCATCTTTTTTCTCCTCCAGTCTTGAAGGATTTCGGCCCAAAATATCGGCTGTACTCTTTTCCATAGATGCTGCCTGGCCTGCTGAGTTCCTCCAGCATTTTGTGTGTGTTGACAGGTTGGCAAGTTATTTAATTAATCCTAAAAACAATATCATTGTCAAAATCGTAACTAAGCAATGCAGGCATTTAGATTAACTGGGTGACATGCTTCATATTTTGCGATGTTGAGATTTCATTTGCTGCAAGCACTTGTCTGCCACATTGTGCCGTCCTGCATACCACAGAGGAAAGTAGTTCGTGGTTTCCCACAGTGACAGGATCTAAACTATTGCAAATTACGACAGATGATTCATAGAATCTAGAGCAACAACCTGCTGAAAGAACTCAGGTCAGTCACTACTTGCGGGGGGACAGGAATTGTCAATGTTTTTGGTCGAAATCCTGCATCAGGGACAGAGTTCTTCCAACAGATTCTTTGGTGGTGCAGATCAATGTCCTCTGACATAGCGGTCCTCAACAAAATAGCAAACGAGGCACATTAGACATGCAATTCCAACTAGAAATTGAAGGTTGTAACTGCAACATCCTGTGTGAGATTACTGTGCATGATAGTTCAGCTGCATTCCTCTCCACAAATTTACTGCACAGTCCACATTAAAAAGGCTAAATTTAGAACAGTCTCAGGAGCTTCCGCCCTCACCATGCAGGCAGCACAGGGTAGTTGGCTGCTAGCTTTGGACCAGACAACTTTGCATGATGGTGGGTTGGGGCTGCAGTGGAGGCACAGGAAAATCTCTGACGGCCTTGTGCTACTCTGGGATAATATTGCCTACTGTATGTGCAGGGCCGAGGAGTGGAGCCTGCTTAGTCAGCTTGGACCATGCTAAAGCCTTCGGATGGATATCACACACATACAATTCATGATGGGCGTGCTCTCCTAAAAGTGCTCTATACTGGTAACTGTATTTCAATTCAAATTAATGGGTGGGAGACAGGTAGATTCCCCATAATCTGGAGTCAGGCAGCGATGCCCTCTCCCATCCTGCTTGTTTGCTGCACAGAACCCGCTGAGGATTCTATCTGGAAGGACAAGAGCATGAGCGGGAAGACACTGCCAGGCAGTGGGGGCACACAAGGCAAAACCTCTCTGTATATGGGCAAAGTCACCATGATCAATTGTCAGTTTACAGATTGGCTAGCATCTGCAAAGAATATGGTTGGCATCAGGGGCCAGAGTCAACCACAGGAAGAGCGAGATCTTGCTCTTCAGTAACTCAAAAAATTTAAAGTTCAGAGTAAATTTATCAAAGTACCTATATGTCACTATACACTACCCTGAGATTCATTTTCTTGCAGGCATTCATAGTAAATACAAAGAAACACAATGGAATTAATGAAAAACTGCAAACAAGATGGACAAACAAGCAATGGGCAAAAGGCAATAAACTGGCCAATTGCAAAATGGGCAAAAAAATAATAAATAAATAAGCAACAGATAGGAAACACGTGACAAAGAATCCTTGAAAGTGAGTCCATAGGTTGTGGGAACAGTTCAGTGATGGTGCAAGTGAAATTGAGTGAATTATCCCCACTGGTTTAGCAGCCTGATAGTTGAGGGGTAATAACTGTTCCTGCACCTGTTGGTGAGAGTCCTGAGGCTCCTGTATTTTCTTTCTGATGGCAGCAGTGATTAACCAAGAAATAACAGGCTTGTAAGAATGGAACGGCAGTTGTCATGACAAAGGACCTCGATAAAATCACTGTCACGAAAGAGATAGTGATGAGCAAACTAGAGGGCCTGAAGGTAGACAAGTCCCCTGGTCCTGATGGGATGCATTCCAGGGTGCTGAAGGAATTGGAGGAGGTTATAGTAGACGCGTTGGTAAGCATTTATCAAAACTCTCTAGACTCTGGGCAGGTCCCAGCGAATTGGAAGACAGCAAATGTCACTCCACTTTTTAAAAGTAAGGATGTCGGCAAAAGACCGGCAACTTTAGGCCAGTTAGCTTAACATCTGTAGTCGGGAAAATGCTTGAAGCTGTCATTAAGGAAGAAATAGCAAAACATTTAGAAAGGAGTGGTTCCATTAGACAGACGTAGCATGGATTCAGAAAGGGCAGGTCCTGCTTGACAAACTTACTGGAGTTCTTTGAGGACATAGTGAGTGCAGTGGATAGAGGGGAACAGGTGGATGTCGTATACTTGGATTTCCAGAAGGCGTTCGATAAGGTGCCGCACAAGAGACTTATAAATGAGATACAGATGCATGGAGTCAGAGGAAGTGTATTGGCATGGATAATGGATTAGTTAACCAATAGAAGGCAGGGAGTTGGTATAAATGGGTGTTTCTCCAGTTGGCAGTCGGTGGTGAGTGGGGTGCTGCAGGGTTCGGTGCTGGGCCCACAGGTGTTTACCACTTACACTGATGATTTGGAAAAGGTGACTGAGTGTAGCGTAGCAAAATTTGCTGCTGACACTAAACTGATTGGAAAAGCAAATTGTACAGAGGATGTAGAGAGTCTGCAGAAGGATATAGATAGGCTAAGTGAGTGGGCCAAGATCTGGCAGATGGAATACAACGTTGGTAAATGCCAGATCACCTATTTTGTAAGAAATAATAGAAGAGCAGAATATTATTTAAATGGTGAATGATTGCAATATGCTGTTGTGCAGAGGGACTTGGGAGTGCTTGCTCATGAATTGTAAAAAGTTGGCTTGCAAGTACAACAGGTTATTAAGAAGGCAAATGGAATGTTGGTCTTCATTGCTGGAGGGATTGAATTCAAGAGCAAGGAGGGCATGCTGCAACTATACAGGGCACTGATGAGGCTGCACCTGGAGTACTGTGTACAGTTCTGGTCTCCATACTTGAGGAAAGATAGACTGGCTTTGGAGGCAGTGCAGAGGAGGTTCACCAGGTTGATTCCAGGGATGAAGGGGTTAACCTATGAGGAGAGATTGAGTCGCCTGGGACTATACTCTCTGGAATTCAAAAGAATGAAAGGGAATCTTATAGAAACATACAAAATTTTGAAAGGGACATAAGATAGAAGTAGGAAAGTTGTTTGCATTGGTAGGTGAGACTAGAATCATGGGACATTGCCTCAAGATTCGGGGGAGAAGATTTAGGACGGAGATGAGGAGAAACTGTTTTTCCCAGAGAGTGGTGAATCTGTGGAATTTTCTGCCCAGGGAAGTAGTTGAGGCTTCCTCACTAAATATATTTATTAAGGGTGATGGGGAAAAGGCAGGTAGATGGAGCTGAGTTTACGGACAGATCCGCCATGATCTTATTGAATGACGGGGCAGGCTCGACGGGCCGGATGGCCTACTCCTGCTCATGTTCTTATGTAAGAGAGTATGTCCTGGATGAAGGTTCGTGATGATGAATGCTGCTTCCCTGTGACAGTGTTCCTTGTAGATGTGCTCAGTAGTGTGGAGGGCTTTGCCATCATGGACTAGACCATATCCACTACCTTTTGTAGGCTGTTCCCACCATTCCAACATCCTCTCAATAATCAGGTCTGACTAGCTGAAGGTAGTGGGATTCCGGTTCAGAGGGGCTGAGGCATGTACCAGGAACTGGCTGGAGAGCAAGGTGAAACAAATTATGGGTCTGTAGAAATAGCATTCTCAGTCAATAACCGGGAACAACTTGGCTTACAGGTATCATATGCTCTCGGGCAGCTGTACTTGGCATGTGTGGCCTGTTCCTCATTCCTCTTCCTTAGTAATAATTCTGCCAGTACTTCCAGTTTATGTGGGGGCCAAACTGGAGAGAGACATTTGGGGCACATTCCAAACAACCCCTGAGAATGGACAGAAGCATTTCCAATGTTCCCCTCATCCTGATCATCACCTTCGTGTGTGGCTGTTAGTTGCTGTATGGTTCCAAAGTATATAGACAACAAGAGGCAGATACTGCTGGACGAGGAGACTATGGATTCAGTGGTTTTATTCACTAACCAAATGGTCCAGAACATCAGTAGGTCATCTCACCACCAGATTTGACCAAGAAGCTCTAAAACCTCATCTGGCTGGCAGTGCCCCCCCCCACCGCCCCCACCGCCCCACCAGTCAGATGCTTCCTGTAGAGTTAACATATCACCCACAATGTAATCAGTCCTTGGAACAGCTGTGTTGGAGAAGATGGGATTACCCACCCCTTTGCAGATGAGGGTGTGGAGAAGGATGCAAGGGACTGAGCTCGTTCACCCCCAGCAGCTGTGTAACAGAGGTCTCTGATCTACAGGCTGTTCCCACGGACACACACTGAGACAGACATCACATGCAGCTGCAAGGTCATCAACTCTGTGAAAGACGTCCCTCTGGTCTACTCAAACTTATTGGTCTTCTAGTTCAGTGAGACATCTCTAAGGAAATGCTGCAAATAAGCACAGTCCAGACTGCAGAAGTACTTGCTGAGGGGTGCACAGAAACTCCGTGTAGCCACTGCTAAGGCTCTGGGGGGCAAGGACCACAATCTAGGCTCCTTCTGTTACTGCACAGAGGAGTGGGCTTGCGTGAGGAAGCCCCTCACACAATGAAAGTTGCATCACCTCAGGGAGCCACACAAGTGGCAACAGTGTGATGTTTTCTTTTTCTAACTACTAACTACTCAATTAACAGTCATGAATGCAAAAGTTCTTTCCACATTTTTTTTTATTAAGAATACGGTATGCGCGTCTTTATATAACAGACAACTTTTAGTTTTTAGATAAAATTCAACTCTGTCATAACAGTCTTATTGTACAGAAACAGGACCTTCAGTCCTCTACATGCACACCAATTAATGCCCCCATCTACTAAGATCCCATTTACTCCCATTAGGTCCGTAGCCCTCAATGCCTTAGTAATTCAAGTGCCTGTCGAAAATTATAATGGGCTATCTCGCAAAGTGATTGGTACTCATATCACTATCAGATAAACTACTACCATTTCAGCTTTCATTAAGCTTAATAACTTGCCTTACGTGCAAGTGGCACTTGTACTTCCAATCACCTCTCGTGTGCCTGGCCACAAATCAGTATGTTGATTCCCACAAGCATGTTCCAAGCCACAATCAAATGGCGAGTGGCAATCAAACTACTTAAGAATTTAATTCCCCAACTTTCAGCTATTAGGCATGTTGTTTCGTTGCTGCTGTTGCTCTCTGCGCTTTGTGGTGCAGCAGGCAGCAACCTTGACATTTCTTTTAGCATCTGTCGTTTTTTTTGTTGTTTTTTTTACAAGGCTGAGTTGCCAGCTCGATGCTCAACCTAGCACAGACAGAAAACAAGCAAGGAGCTGGCCGGATTTGAACCCAGAGCCACTCGCCTCAAAGTCCAGTGCAGATGCCTCTGCACCACCAGCCGGCTCAGGCTTGCTACTTTCGGAATAATTTGTGAATTTCACAAACACTGAATATATTACACCATTAATTATTAATAACTCTATTTTGCAATGCTGCTCAGAGCAGTATCAAAATATTTCAGAATGTTTGAATACTTCAAGTGAGCACAATGATTTATTTTAATGCCTAGTGGAGGAATGGTGTTATATCTAAAATTCACACATTAGTTTTCAGCAGCTCATGGGAATAAACAAGTAGCTAAGAAACAAAATAAATGCATTCATTCTGTTAACAGGCTAAAGAGACAAATTCAAATACTGAACAGACGCAGTTTTATTAAACAAAATGGGATAAGCTCCTTCCAAGATTTATCACTATATAAAAAAAAGACTGGTTACAAAAGCCCAAAGCTCTGTGACATCAAGTGTCTTATTTTGCTGTCTCTTGGCTGAAAACTATTCAAGCAAGAGGACAAAGAACTATTCTCATTTTAGAACACCCATAACTTTTCAGACATTTTTTTCTCAACTGCTCTGTATCCAAATCCTTTGTGAGAGCATGAACATTAACATGAGGTTTGTGGTTTTACAACTTCACTTGTCCAGGATTTGCAAGAGAAAACAATAAAAAACCTTCAGGTGTTGCAATGCAGATTTTTTTTAATTAACTGAACTGAAGACTTCATAACAGGTATTGTGCTCCTCAATCCTCACTGGGTGCTTGTGATGCACCATGCAGGAAAGCTTTTGGTGTCAGAGCTACGACACTAAGTATGACCATGAAGCTATGAAAGTGTGTGCTTCAACCAAGAAAGGGTATAAAATATGCACCTTCGTTATTACTGGAGTCCACAGTAGAAGACAATAATGATTTTGCTTTCAACATACTGGTGGACTAGGCCAAGGATGCTTTGTTTCTTCCAGCAGCTGGCAATGCTGTCCACCGCTCTTCAGCGTTCAGGCTGTGGCAGGGCATTTTTAAGTTCATGTTTGCATGTGACACCTCAATTTACATAAACTTAACTTGAATAATCAAAATAAGGGCCAAGAAATGGCATAATTTGCACAGGTAACACTTTACATTTCAATGTATACAGGAACATCGCCTTTGATGACAGGTAGAGCTCTCAGCTGTGCAGTAGTAATTCAGTGTTTTCATGCATAATAACATTTTCAATCCTAGATTTTCATGAGTTATTTATATTGCAAAATAAAGTCACTTGAAAATGGGCTTTAAAATTACATGTTATGCTGACCTCTTCTCCGGCCCTTAATCACTGTACCAGTTGTCATACCTCTAACTGAATTTTTCAACATTTTATACTAATTTGAACAAGTTTAAGAATTATGCCAATCTCACACACATGACCCAGACACGTTTAAATATCCTGGTGACTTTTACTTCTTTTACTTACCATCTTCAGGAATTCTTCATTATGTTTATCTGTTCACTGATAGTTTCTGGGATTCATTAATCTCCCTGGCAATTGACAAGGGGATCCAGGCTGTCACACAGATGGCTGGAATTTTCTGAGCACCTTTTTTCACTTTGCCACCGGTGCCAACATCTATGCCAGTAAATTCTTGCCCTCTCAGATCTGGGTGAACATTAAGCCAATGACTGTGTGGCTTTGATACTCCAACAACAAGATGAAGCAAGCCAAACCAGTTTATAAACACCTATTACACAATCAAATCTCCTCTTCCCGAAGAAGTCCCATACATGTGGCTTTGGATCAACAACAGAGCTCTCCTGAGTGATATTCTAAGATGCAGATCAAGGATCCTCCCAAATGATTACAAATTCATTCAGCTACTGGTGATAGAAGATTCTCCATTTTACTTCTCAGAATCAGGTTTAATATTACATGCACATATCATGAAACTTGTTAACTTTGTGGCAGCAGTACACGATAAATATAGAAAAAAGTGAATTACGGTAATTATATGTACAAAGTTAAGTAGTGCAAAAACAAATAATTTAAAAAAATGTTGTAAGTAAGTGTTCATGGGTTCAATGCCCATTTAGAAACTGGATGGCAGAGGGGAAGAAGCTGTTCTTGAATCATTGAATGTGTGCCTTCAGGCTTCTGTACCTCCTTCCTGGCCGTAACAATGAGAAGAGGATATGTCCTGGATGGTGGGAGTCTTTAATGATGGGCACGGCCTTCCTGAGGCACTGCTCCTTGAAGTCATCTTGACAAGTAGGGAAAAACAAGCACAAGCTTGGGAGATAATTTACAGTCCTTCCAAGATCATGTGTCTGTTTTGTTCACTGTCAACCCCAGCAACGGTGGGACATCAACCCAAAACTGGACTCTTCTGTGGTTAAAGCTGTTAGCCTTCATCCAGTGAATCTCTGCCAGTTCATATATCAATGACTCAAGATCAAGGGACCCAAACACACCCACCATTAAAAGTCACAAATAATATTCAACTTGAATGACTTGTATCCCAGGAAAATTAACTGAGTGACAACTCAACAAAAAGCAAAAAAATTAACCTGCCCAAAGTCTTTTTTCCAAAAAAAAAATCATTTAGTAATCCAGTTTATCCATCTCCCCTTATAGGCAATAGAGTGGCAAATCTGGCACAGATGCTCAGTTTAAGGCTGTGGCTTTATTGTGGGAACTGGAGAATAACTTCATAAGGAAATAGTTCAGCCACATACACAAAACAAAATCTCATGAAGGGCAGGAAATCAGACACTGCATTTCGATCAAGAATTAGTTACATCCAATGAGACCACCGACACACTAGCACCACAAAATGGACTTTGGCAAATGGATGTGACATCTTCGCATACATCCAACCCTGACCACCAGTTGTTAACTCAACAGCTGCGTATGGTACAGTCATTCATTCCAACGGGATTTGCCCAGACATGCCTCGGGAGCAAGTTAGTCATTCCCTTCCTTTTGAAATCCAAGCATACACCCTGCGCTGTTTGTTACTCCTTATCCCAGCTGGCTTTGACTTTGATAACTCTATTTATGTGCAGTGCTTCCTCGTTCTCTTTAGAGAAGGAGAAAAGCCAACACGTCGGATTCACATTCAACGCTTATGAAGAGTTGAGACCAAATGTGTCACTTTCACTACATGTTCCCACGGGTAAATGTATTTCAGAATATTATGTACAGAATGTGAGCACTTTGGAACACCCAAATAATTGCAAACTTGTTCATTTCATTTTTTTACTCTACAAAATCTTAAAAATCAAGTATTGCACAATTGTGTTTAGCAATCCAGGGAGAGGACAATAATATCAGTTTTTATTTCAGAGATACAGCATTGTAACAGGCCCTTCTGGCCCGACAAGCTCGCGCCACACAGTTACACCGTGACCAATTAACCTATTAGCCCACAAGTCTTTGGAATGCGGGAGGAATCCGAAGCGCCTACAGAAAATCCACGTACAGGGTGAATGCACAAATTCCTTACAGGCAATGGAACGGAATCTGAGTCGCTAACGCTGTCATAATGTTGCGCTAACCAGTACGCAATCGTGCTGCCCCTGGCTGATGGGAAATAGAGCTGAGCAGATCAAGGACCTATAGGCTGAGCTTACATTATGGCCAGCACGGTAGAGTCGTGGTTAGCACAATGCTTTACAGTATAGGCGACCCAGATTCAACTTCTGCTGCTGGCTGTAAGGAGCTTGTTTATTCTCCCCGTGACTGCGTGGGTTTCTGGTTTCCTCCCACAGTCCAAAGACGTACCGGTTGGTAGGTTAATTGGACAGTGTAAATTGATTTGGCTACAATTAAATTGGAAGCTTGCTGGGTGGTGAGACTCAAAGGGCTGAAAGGACCTATTCAACGCTGTATCTCAAAATATATAAATATTTTCTACCAATTTGACAGACTCTTTCCTAGTCTAGACTAATTCACATTCTCTCCTGACTAGTTGTGTTAGAGCTGGAATCTGCATCTCTGAAAGGAATATAGATTCTCTTTCCTGTGCGCGGAAATGTAAAGATGCTTTGGTGCCATGGATTCAATGCAAATATGATTCTGTTGGAGTGCAAGCAGGGGAACTCCCCTCAAACTTCCACCACTGACCCACAGCATAGAGGTAATTCACAGTAGTCAATTAACAGCAACAGTAAGCAGTCTTAAATAAAACTTCAGAAAACAAACATATCATGTGAGTTTGAACCACATAAGTGACAGCTAACTATTCAAAATGGGCGGAAAAAAAAGCAACCGTGATTAAAGACAGAAGAATTCCTTCAAAATGGTTCACATAATAGGTCACAAGTTTGCATCTGCTGCATTTGTTTGCTGCTCTTCAGCTCCTTTTCTCTGTATCCACTGCAACCAGGCGTAACATGAAAAGAACCACATGCAGACGTAACAGACTAAGCACATTGTCACAGGGAGGAGGCTGGTCCTTTGGAAAAGGGAGAAAAAGGGTGGAAACAGGAGGAATCATAATTTGGATTTATACAGCATGGGAAAACGTCCCAAGGCATTTCACAGGAACAATTAACACAGAGTTCAAGTTGGCACTGGTGAGACACTGTGACTGACATCTTACTAGCAGCAAGCAACTCTAGTAACTATTAATCACACTTTTTCTGGACAATGATCACTGCAATCAATAGGCTTCAAGTTCTTTTCAGAGTTGTGCTTTTGAACCACCTCTATGACCTGGCATTTTTTGTAGTGTGAACTGGAGGCTCGAAGCTGCAGCAAGGTTGCAGTGTGGCAGGAGCAGGCCGACTCGAGGCGGTTGAAAGAAAGGAACACGCTTGGCAATTGGTGGAACAGAAGTGGAGCCAAATTGAAGTGGCAGGGCCTGGGCCAGAGAGCGAGGAACAAATTGATGTTTGGCTGATTTAAGCACAGGACCAGATTGAAAAAGTCGGGTGCGGGCCGAATCCAGGCATCAGGGACTGTGCCCAAGAGTGAGGAATGAGGCGATGTTTGACCAATTTAAGCACAGGGCCAGATTGAAAAGGTCAAGCTGTCAGGGCCAGAGGCGAGGGACAGGCCAGTGTCCAGCTCGCAGCCCCATGAGGTTTACTCATCTCTGTGCTGAACTAAGGCCATGGCCTGCAATTAACAGGCCCCTGGTCTGGCTGCAGCAATGAACAGGCTGTGAACTCACATTCGTGACCACTAATTCTGTGTTATTTGTTTACTTTTTATTATTTACACGATTTGTTTTCTTTTTTCCCCCACACATTGGGTGCTTGATGGTCTTTTTTGTTAAATGGGTTCTATCGGGTTTCTTTGTTTTGTGGCTACCTGTAATAAGATGAACCTCAAGGTTGTACATAGAATACATACTTTGATAATAAATGTACTTAGAACCTCGAGTCAGACAAGTGGATTGGCAAATGACCAAATGCTTCACGAAAGATGTGAGCTTTCAGGAACATCATAATAGTTAAGTTGCCAGAAGGATAAAGGGAAGGGAGGGAAATCAAATGCAGTTGAACATGGAGGTGGTGGTGTTACCATGTGATTGTTACTCTCACTTAGGTGGCAGAGGGTTCAAGTTTAGAAAATGCTGACTAAGAGATGCTGTGATGCATTGTGAAGATGGTAAAGACAGCAAATGGTACATGCCATTGGTGGAGACAAGAATATCTGAGCAGCTGTGCCAAACCTGGATAGGAACAAGCTTCTTAAAATATTATTGGATCTGCACTATAAGGGGCGAGTATTCCATCAACTTGTCTCGCAGATGCCAGAATGGCTTTGAGGAGACAGGGATCAAGTCAACAGCCACAGAATTTCAATACCCTGAACTGCATTAGTCACCCTAGCATTGTTCTGCTTGGTCTAATTAAGCCTCTAAAGATGAAGATTAGCTTTACTTGTCACACGTTCATCGAAACAAATCCTGAAATGCATTGTTTGAGCTGGAGGATGTGCTGGAGGCAGCCCGCAGGAATCACCATGATGACTGCACCCGATGCCAACAGAGCACGCTCACAATTTACTAACTCTAAGCTATATGTACGTCTTTAGATTGTGGGAGGAACCAGAGCACCTGGATGAAACCCACATGGTCACACGGAGAATGAAAAACTCCTTACAGACAGCAGTGGGAGTTGCTAGTCCTGTAAAGCATTATGTTAACTGCTACTAATTAATATATGTCCCTCATCCCAACCCCTCCAAATCCAGATGATTTTAGCCATGTAAGGAAGTTCATTGATGAATAGCTGAAAAAGGCTGGGACAGGGATATTATGGGAGAATTCATGTGCTGGAATCAGGATGATTTGCTTCCAATAAACACAAAAGTCTTATTTGGATATTCAGCAGTCATGAGTTGTACCACACCCTTCCCAATTATCATTGCTCACTGACTTCAATCATCATTGTGGCTATACCCACACGAAACAGCAGTTCAATAAGCCATCTTCCCAGCAGCAATTATGCAAGGACAATTAAACACTGGCTCATTCTGTGAATCCCACATGATATGAACGAACAATTTTTTAAAAGTCATTAATAACACTGAAATGCTGCTCTGACATCAAGGCAGACACTCTTATCTTACTGCTGATGTTCACATTTGCACAAAATAATGTCGGGAACCAGGTGACCCAAGTGAATATTAAACTGAGAAGCCAATAACAAGATCCAAGTAAACAAGCACTGCTTGACATCTGTATCAATGATCACTATTAAGGTGATGGAAGCATCAAGGTTAGGGGCATATCAAGACAAATTTTCCTTTTCTCCCCCCCTCAGAAACAGCTACAGAGAAGGTGACACCAAACAACACCTGGAATGTTGTTGAGGTCAGTGCTTTTCTCTATCCAGTGCACTCAGCTTTTTCAGGAAGCACATGAGTAAACAAATTAACTGAAACTTGACTTCTGTGTCAGAAAGTGGATAAGATGTAACACCCAACACACATCAAAGTTGCTGGTGAACGCAGCAGGCCAGGCAGCATCTCTAGGAAGAGGTACAGTCGATGTTTCGGGCCGAGACCTGAAACGTCGACTGTACCTCTTCCTAGAGATGCTGCCTGGCCTGCTGCGTTCACCAGCAACTTTGATGTGTGTTGCTTTAATTTCCAGCATCTGCAGAATTCCTCGTGTTTAAGATGTAACACCCCCTATTCAACCTTTTGACCAGTATCAACCTTGCACTTGTGGTGGGCCAGGTCATCACTGAGGGTGAAAGTGTTCATCAAGTGCTTACTTCTGCTCTCTAATTCATTTATCCCCACTGGATGTGGCAGGACTGCAGGGCTTTGGTTCTGCGTTTGCTTAGCTCCATCTACTTAGCATAGATTTCAAATGTAGCTTCACCAAGATGGCTCCTCACCTCCAGGTGGCACATGAACTGAACCTATTTAGTCTTTGGTTAGTGTCATAATTATAGCTGAACAATGTTTTCAAATGGGTCTGTGGCTCTGCAAAGTTGATCATTCCTACTGACACCGTCAGGGATTCATGCAATTTGGGTTATTTAGTGAGAATCTAATCAATCTCATTTTTCATCTATTAGCCACAGCTCTCATCTGTCCTTTCCAGTTCAACCAGCACAAATGCTTGCTAGTCTCTCTGTGATGGACATTGAACTTTCCAGCCCAGATGCCTGTGCCCTAGTGTACTGAGTAATTCTAAGGGTCAGTCAACATGAAAGGGCACTGATGTGTGAGGAGACCCTGGAGTACCCCTATTAACTGTGCTTTTGAAGAGAGAGAGAGTTATTTACCACCGATGTGTTGCTTTTGGAGAGGGAGAGAGGGAGAGAGGGAGAGAGGGAGAGAGGGAGAGAGGGAGAGAGGGAGAGAGGGAGAGAGGGAGAGAGGGAGAGAGGGAGAGAGGGAGAGAGGGAGAGAGGGAGAGAGGGAGAGAGGGAGAGAGGGAGAGAGGGAGAGAGGGAGAGAGGGAGAGAGGGAGAGAGGGAGAGAGGGAGAGAGGGAGAGAGGGAGAGAGGGAGAGAGGGAGAGAGGGAGAGAGAAAGATTAACGGTTGGACTGTCACTTTAAGGCACTAGAAGTAACTTTGGATTTTTACTGAGTTGGGTTTGGAGACAACACCAAGCAGCTCAAAATTTGCTATGGTGACCGAAGGCAGATTGTTGATATTTTTCAAGGACTTGTTGTCTGCTTGTGCATTTCTTCACAGACAAAGGAAGGAGGGACTCTTTGAATGACAGGTGATGCTCAGCCTGGTGAGATAAATGGGAGGTCGGATGATACAGACCTCAGACACATGATCTGGACACTGAATGAGGATTGTTGTGCCCGCAGAGAAAGTGGGTTTTGGAGGATCGATCAGGCGGATCAATCCAAATTGCTATTCCAGCGCTGAAGAAGGGGTTGACTAGTGGGGAGTTGTCTAGGTGTCCACCCTTGCCGGGGTGATGGCTCCACCACAGGAAAACCGGTCCCCCGATTAAAGTCACAGTTGGTGACTTGTAAAGGGTTTCGGAGGACGACGAGAAGATTGATGGCATCAGCTCACCTGAAGACTCAACTCACTCTCTCTCTCTCTCTCTCGCTATTCAACTACATACCACGAACTGAATTGAACTTTACTCAACATCGTAAGACTGTATCTTTTTACCCCTAGACTTAAAGAAGCTTGGTTTTTCATACATATATTTCTACACTTACTTATATATAATCATTGCTAACCTGTTTGATTTATTTACATTTATATTACTGTATTGCGTAGTCACTAATAAATATTATTAGTTTATAGCAATACCAGATTCCAAAGTGTTTTCCATCTCTGCTGGTTCTTTATTCCCGCCACGGGGTACGTGACAGACGTGTCACCTTCTTTGATTTAGCTAACATCAGTGACGTCATCAGCATACTTAAATATGGCACTGAAGCTGTACCAAGCCACACAATTATAGGTATAAAGTCAGTACAGCAAGGAGCTAAGCCCACAGCCTTGTGGTGCACCTGACCTGATGCTGAGTGTGGAGGAGATGTTGTTGACAATCCGTGAGCAAGTAGAGGGTTCGGTTGCAAAAGGAGGTATTGAGGACCAGGTCTTGGAGCTTAGTTTTGAGAAGATGATAAAGTTGAATGCTGAGTTGTAGTCAATGAAGAACATCTGGACGTTTGCAACAAATGGCATCTGTTGTTAAGGCTTTGTGATGGTAGAATCCTGATTGGTTGTCAGGCACAAGCTGTTATGCATCATGACAAATCTCTCAGCGCTGTTCATCAGGGTGGATGTACGTGCTGCCCTGTGATAGTTCACTGTACCACAGTTCATGTACTCAGGCAGAAGAATGTTCCTTCAAAGTATATCAAACGAGGATTTCTCACAAAAAAGAGGATTCTTTTTAATTCCAGATTATTTTGTTTTTAAAATTTCCGAGCTGCCATGATGGGATTTGAACTTCTATCTCCAGATTATTAATCTAATTTACTCGTTCAGGAGTGCAAAGAATGCAAAATAAACAAACAACAATAAGAAATGTGGCAGACACTAACCAAAAATATATGATATTGCAGGAAGCTGGGCTGAGTTTTGATTACCACTAACCAGTGCTAGGTGCCTTCCAAAACATAGAATCTTAACATCCAACAACAATTGGGTAGGACGCTTTCACTGAAATATATTCTTATAATCTGTCTGACAATATTTGTGTATTCTATCTTTACCAGTGATACCAGACATCAGGGACATGACTGAAATCAATCAAGTCCATTTCAAATCATTTATCCTTAAAATATTAGCAACTTAATGGACGCAACTTCCCTACAACTTCAAGGAACTGTATGACTATTGGGAGCCAGTTATCTGACACTGAAGACTAATGCAATCTCTATAATGACAATTTCACATACCCACTATTTTTGAAGCTTGTTTTTCCATGAACTACTTGGAGAATTTATTCAAACTTGATGTTTTTATTTATTCTGGAGTTGCCAAAATTATCATTACATTGCTTAGACTATCACCTGCAAAAAACACAGAATACAATTGTTTTGAAGTGTGTGTGTGTGTATGTCTGGGTGTCTGTTTTTCCATAAAGTACATTGACAATTTGATGTTCCTGAACGAATTATTCTGCCAGAGGAACAAAACTCAGCACAGTTGAGGACACTGAAATTATTTCTTTCAGATTTTAAGGCCATTTCACATGTATACTGCAGCAATTTAGCCCACTCCAAAATGTGATCTTATTAACTTCTTTGGGTTTTCTTTTCTAGAGGAGGAATTGCCCAAAAGAAATTTGTGAGTTGCTTTGTAGAACACCTGTATTGAGCTCATAGGAGCAATCCTGAGCTTCCAGCTGCTTGCCACTGATTCTACATACCATACTGACGTACCAGCTTGTCCTGTCATGTGCTGTTACAATAAAGCCCAATGCAAACTTGAGCAACACTATCCTATCTTCCATCTACACATACAGTGGCCTTCTAGACTCAAAGTCAAATTTTCCAACTTTAGGTCATTGCTGCCAGTCAGTGACCTTTTGATTTTGGCTCATTTGTTGCCCACTAGTACAGCTTGACCAGCTGGACATATTCAAATTGGCCCAATAACCCATAGTCTTACACTAGCATTGTTACTGTCTTGTCCCATCTATCCTTCATGCTACCTTCTTTGCTAGGTTTACTATCATTTTTATATTATTACTCATGCACGGGACCAGCGTTTCCCTTCCGTGGGAGGGTTCAGACTTGTAGCTACAGATGATGAGCTATAGTGATATTTAAGCAACATTTAAAAGACACTTGGATAAGTACCATGGAGAGGAAAAGTGTATAGGGATATGAGCCAAATGCAGGCAAACGGAATTGGCTTATGTGGGTACATCAGTCAGTATGGACAAGTTGAATCAAAAGGCCTGTTTGTGTGCTATATTATTGAGCACTTAAATTTTAAGTATTCATGAATTTCAAGATTTGCTAAACTAAAAATTGTGGGTAATTGAAGGATTAGGAATTTCCATTTCTACCCTTTACTATAATAGCAGAGCAAAGAAAGCCAGTCACCATGAGGCTGACAGAATGGGAGCATATACAAAAGAAAGCCCTGATGATACTGAAAATCTGTAATAAAAACAGAAAATATTGGTAACACTTAGCAGGTCAAGCAGCATCTAAGGAAAGAGAAAGTTCATCTTGGAAATAATCTGGAAGATGTGTAGACTGGGTAGTTGATGGTTGAATTGAGTTGTTCTCCAATCTTGGCAATTTACTTCTAAACGTTTCGTCACCATGTGAGGAGAAATAATTCATGCACTGTTGACCTCCATTGTGTGTCCTCCAAATGCTTGGCCTTTATATACTTTTCAATTAGCTGATTGGACATCATTTCAGAAACTCAGCTGAACAAACTAAGCTATTAGACAAGACCAATTTGGTCTACAAAATCCAGTGCAGGGATGGCAGCAAAATTACCTCGGCCAAACTGGAAGAAAGCTATCCACAAGGATTCATGAACATCAACTGGCTGTAAGGCGGCATGATCAACTCTCCCCAGTCGCTTCCCATGAAGATCGAGAGGGGCATCAGTGAAAGTCATGGAGCAAGCAAACACGCAACATACAAGAGAATTTCTTGAGGCGTGGTTTTCGGAGAACAATTCTATAAACGTATGTAGACCTCGTCCCTATTCATGAGCCAATGTGGGCAAAGTTCCAGACCACAACGCACGAAGCTCGCCACAAAGCAACAGCAGCGAGACTTCCTCCCCACATCACAACTGAGTTTCTAAAGTGACGTCCAATCAACTGTTTGAAAAATATGTAAACGTCAAGCATTGGGATGACACACCAGAATCAATAGCGCACTGACAATTTCTCCTTGCGTAGTGACAAAACGTTTGCAAGATAATTGCCAAGATTGGAAACTGACTCAACCCAACCAGGAATGTTAATGTTTCAGGTCAAATAGGGAAAATTAACATAAAAATGATAGTAAACCTTGCAAAGAAGGTAGCATTGGAGATAGATGGGGCAAGACAATAACAATGCTGGTGTAAGACTATGGGTTATTGGGCCAATTTGAATATGTCCAGCTGGTCAAGCTGTACCAGTGGGCGAAAAATGAGCCAAAATCAAAAGGTCACTGACTGGCAGCAATGACCTAAAGTTGGAAAATTTGACTTTGAGTCCAGAAGGCCCGTGAATGTACTGGGGTCAATAATTGTGTCCAGTGCTCCCAATGCAGCAGACTCTACATTGAGGAAACCCGTCATGAACTGGGAGACGGCTTCGTCAAGCACCTCTGCTCCATTTGCCACAATGAGGACTTATCGGTGGTCAAACATTTTAATTCTGATTCCCATTCCAATACGTTGGTCCATGGCCTACTCTTGTGCCAAGTTGAGCTCAACAGTCAGGAGGTTATGTCACAGCTTTATAAACCCTAGTTAGGCAGCATCTGCGGTACTGCATACAGTTGTGGTCACCCCATTGTAGGAACAATGTTGAGGCTTTGGAGAGGGTGAAGAAGAGGTTTAACAGGATTTTGCCTCAATTAGAGCGCATGTGCTATAACAAGAGGTTAGACAAACTTGGGTTGTTTTCTTTGGAGTGGCGGAAGCTGAAGTGAGATCTGATAGAGGTTTATCAGGTTCTGAGAGGCATAGAGTATCTTTTTTCCCCTAGGATAATAATGTCTAATACCAGAGGGCATGCACAAGGTGAAAAGGAGTAATTTCAAAGGAGGAATGAGGTGCTTGTAGTGTGCTGCCTGGTGAGGTGGCAGAGGCAGATACATTACAGATTTTAAGAGACATTTAGGTAGGCACATGACTGTGAGGAAAATGGAAATTTATGGACATGGTGCAAGCAAAGGGGATTGGCCATTTGATTACTAATTTTAATCGATTTGGCGCATTGTGGGCTAAAGGCTCTGTTCCTGTGCTGTACTATGTTCTATATTCTCTAGTTGGCAATCAGTGATGAGCATGGCGTCACAGGGGTCAGCCTGCAACAGTTCATGTTATTGATTAATAATTTGTAAAAGAAGACCAAGTATAGTGTATCCAAGTTATCTAAACTTGCTGATCATATGGCTAAAAATTAATTTTGCAGAGGATGCAGAGAGTCTGCAGTGAGATATTGATAGGTTAAGTGAGAGGGCAAAGGTTTGGCAGGCGCAGTAGGTTGGCAAATGCAAGGCCATCTACCTTGGAAGGAAAAATAGAAGATTATATTTAAATGCTGAAAGACTGCAGCAAGCTGTTTATGGAGAGGGACTTGGAAGTGCTTGTCCATGAATCTCAAATAGTTGATTTGCAGATGTAACAGCGTATCAAGAAGGCAAATAGAATACTAGAGGAACTGGGCAGCAAAGTTATTGCTGTAATTGTACAGGGTACAGAAAAGGCCACACTTGGAGTATGGTGTACAGCTCGCGTCTCCATATGTGAGAAAAGACTTACTAGTTTTAGAGGCAGTACAGAGGATGCTGGCCAGGTTGATTACAGAGATGAGGGGTTTAGCCAATGCAGAGACATTGAGTTGCCTGGGGTTATACTCAGAATTTAGGACAGTGAGATGGGAAATTATGAAAGGGTTAGATAAGATAGAGGACAATGAAGATGAATGCATCAGGATGCTCTTCATTGACTACAGCTCAGCATTCAATTTATCATCCCCTCTAAATTCATCAAAGTCTTCAAGAACTAGGCCTCAGTGCCTTCTTGTTCAACTGGATTTCCTCATGTGTGGACCCCAGTCAGTTCAAATTGGCAACAAAAATCTCCTCCATAATCCTCATCAGCACAGTTGTACCACTTTTCTTGCTTTATACTTACGAGTGAGAGGCTAAGCACAGCTCAAATGCCATATGCAAGTTTGCTGACATCACCACTAGCAGAGGCCAAGTCAAAGGTGGTGACAAATCAGTATACAGGAGGGAGACTGAAAATCTGGCTGAGTGGTGCCACAACAATAACCTCTCACTCAATGTCAGTAAGACCAAGGAGATCATTATTGACTACAGGAGGAGGAAACCAGAGGTCCATGAGGTACCTCATCAGGTAAATCAGAGGTGGAAAGGGTCAGCAACTTTAAATTCCTTGCTGTTATCGTTTCAGAGGCCCCAAGCAAGTACCATCACAAAGAAAAGCATGGCAGCACCTCTACTTCCCTCAAAGTTTACAAAGATTTGCCATGACATCTAAAACTTTAATAAACTTCTACAGCTGTGTGGTGGCAAGTATATTGATTGGTTGCACCACAGCTTGGTATGGAAATGGGTAAAGTCCTCCCCACAATTAAGCACATCTACATGGCACGCTGTCACCGGAAAGCAGCATCCATCATCAAGAGTCACCTCTATCTAGTCCATGCTCTCTTCTCAAAGATACAGGAGCCTCAGGACCCACACCACCAAGATCAGGAACAGTCATTTCCCTTCTACCATCAGGCTCTTTAACTAATGGGAATAACTTCACTTGCCTCATCACTAACGTGTTCCCACAACCTATGGACTCACTTTCAAGGTATCTTCATCTCATGTTCTCGATATTTATTATTTATTTCTTTTTCTCTTTTGCACAGTCTGTTGCATTTTTGCACATTGGTTGATTGTCCATGCTGTTGGATGCAGTTTGTCATGGATTCTATTGTGTTTCTAGCATTTAGTGAAAATGCCCAGAAGAAAATGAATCTCAGGGCTCTATATGACGATATACATGCTCTTGGATAATGAATTTACCTTGAGTTAGGAAAGTTGTTTCCCCTGGTAAGTGAGATTGGAGCTAGGGGATAGAGCCTCAAGATTTGAGAAAGTAGATTTAGGAAGGAGATGAGTTCAACTGCTTTTCCCAGTGTATTGAATCTGTGGAATTCTCTGCCCAGTAGAGGCTGTGTTAAATATATTTAATGAGGTAGTAGAGGCTATATTTAACACAGATAGATATTTTGCATAGTTGGGACTTAGGGGTCATGAGGAAAAGGCAGGTAGGTGGAGATGAGTCCACAACTAGAACAGCTATGATCTGATTGAATGGCGGATCAGGCTTCCCATTTCTTATGTCCTTCTGCAAAGAGAAATGTTCAGCTATTGATTTGCATTGTGAACACTGTATAGGAAATGAAGCCACTAACAAATTGCATTGCATGGCATTCTGTGCTCAATCACTGCCGACATCATGGGTACAGCTGGGCTAGAAACCATAGTTGTTCAGTTTTTCCCAGACCACAGTCTTTTATAGGCTTGTGGTCCCATGACCATACCTCAAAGGGACCGAATACTAACCTCAGAACCCAGCAAGTTATCAGGTCAAAAGTCAGGTCGAGTTTGTTACATGCACACGGATACACAAATGCAATGAAAAATTTAGTTGCAGCAGTATCACAGGCAAATCATATTGTTTAATCATAAACAAGAAAAGAATTTAAACACAAGTTACACCTAATTTTATTTGACAAGAACGAACACAATTAGAACAATAAAACGAGGTCCATTTAAATGGTCAATGTGTTGCTAAACCGTAGTGATTAGGACTGTTCTGATGGACTCAATAACAGAATGGTTGAAGAGAAGGAACTATTCTTGAACCCAACGATGAGAGACTTCGAGATTCCATACCTCCTGCCCAATAGTAGCTGCAAGAAGATGGCCTGGCCTGATTGGTGGGGATTTCTGATAATAGGTGTTGCCTTGCTGACGCAGAGCACCTCATGTAGGGAGGGATGTTGTCTTGGATATATTGGGCTGAGCTCACTACCCTCTGCAGCTTCTTATGTTCCTGTGCATTTGCATTGCCAAAACAGACCACGATGCAGTCAGTCCGGATAATTTGAACAGTAAATCTGTAGAAGTATGCCGTGTCTGCTCCTCATCTGAAACTCTGATGCTGACAAATCCTTCCAGCATTTTCTGTTTTTGATTTGATTTCTAACAATCATAATTATCACTAAAGCCAGAGTTTTGGATTCTCGGCTTATGTGCCACAGCTGTTATTTTGCCCAACATTAGAGAGAATGTCTCCAATGTTGTTATACTCGCGTCTGCCCTGGTTAATGTTTCTACTGCTATGCTGGGAGGTACTTCATTTTAGTAGTTTTCTGTAAAAGTAGTGGGTCCTGCTCGTAGAATGTTTTGATTAAAAATAATGAGCCAAGTTGTTCAACTTAGGAATGTTGGTTAGCCCATCAGGATGGTGGGATTGGGAGAAAGTTCAAAGTAAGGAGAAGGTTCTCCTTACCTCAGAACTCCCAATGTTCCTGTTTGGTTGAACCCCAAATAATACTGACCCTAGAAGTATCTCATTTATGAAAGGTGCCCTTCTCACCGCTCAGTCATGTGGCTGTTAGCAGAGGTAGCTAACAAGCTGAGTTTGTATATGAGCCCAGGTGACAGGGTTGCACTCTATTTGTTTGCTCTGTCACTAAAGTTTGAACTGTTTCAACAGGAAAGAAAATGAAATTATCAGATTGGTGAAAGCAAGCCCATTCCGGATTTATGTGAAACTCCTGCACTGCAGTAAGTCACTAGATGATGCGCTGGAAAGTTTTAGTCCAACTGCAGTGAAACCCCAATTTTACACGCCCCAATTTAACGCGAATTCGGATATAACGTGATGAGTCATTGGACTCCATGTACATCCATGTCAATCCATACTCCCTTTTGCCAATCAACTTCCCAGCTCTTGGGCTCATCCCTCCCCCTCCTGTCTTCTCCTATCATTTCGGGTCTCTCCCTCCCCCTCCCACTTTCAAATCTCTATCTTTTTTTTCCGTTAGTCCTGACGAAGGGTCTCGACTAGATGCTGCCTGGCCTGCTGCATTCCACCAGCATTTTGTGAGAGTTACTGGACCTTATTTTTTTGCTCAAAATAGAACAAACTGCTAGAAAAAGAAAATCTTTTTCTGTGAAAGATAAGCTTCATGCCTTAATGCGATCAAGACTAAAAGTTGCAAGTTGCACGAGACCTCGGGATACCGGAATCAACACTTCGTGTCTGGAAATCTCACAAAGAAAAGTTATGCACGCCGCTTTGCAAAGTTGAAGAAGCAGGACTAAAAGCCAAATGCCTGAAGACAGCCAAAGAAGTCAGCCTCGATGACTCCCTGCACAAGTGGTTCGTTCAAGCTCTCTCAGAAGGCCTTCCAATTTCCAGTCCTATTCTCAAAGCTCAAGCCAAGGAGTTTGACAAGCAGATCAACAGAAAAACCTCACAGTTCAAAGCTAGCAATGCTACGTTCAAGCAAGGAACACTCGATCACTTTTTAAAGAAATAAACTGTAAATGATGACTGCTAATATTCTTGAATGTTTTTATGTTGTTTTATGTATTAAAAAGCTTTACTAAAAATTAATTTGTGTTTTAATTTCTACAGTAACAACAACCCTGATTTAGCGCGACCCCACTTTTTTTGCGATGACATTTTATGGACCCAAACAATCGCGTTATAATGGGGTTTCACTGTATATAGATCACTCATTGAGAGGAAGGATTACATCACTAAGATATCATTACTGAAACATTACATGAAGAGATAAGGTCTTTCATAACTTCAAAAGTTTGAGAGTTAGGAAACACTAAGAGTAACCACTCCGCCCTTGAGCCTGTCCCACCATTCAGTGTGTTCATGGCGATCTGCCCCAGACCTCTCTGACTCTTCTATGTCAGCTCCCCAGAGCTCTCATTTGATTTTTCAATAAATTTATTTACTTCCTCTTTAAATGCCCCAAATCTTCTGGCTAGTTAATTATAAATTTAAAAACACACCTTTTCTTTATGGTAAAGATACAATACTGCCCTTGCACCATGAAAGTGAAGCATTTGCCTTTAAGTACTTATACATACATCTTTCTTTATTCATTAATGACAAGAAGGGAGGGTACTCAAAGCTAAGCTTCTATACAAACATTATGATAGTATGAGAGTCACTATACAGGTATTAAGAGAAAATATGAGGATTTCAGCAGTGAAGCTACTGGCCCAGTCTCAGCTGAGTCAGGTGACATAATGGAGAGCAAATATCACCTCCAAGTCACATGGTTGCAGGGAGTCTAGTTCATTCTCAAATAGTGAAAAGGAGATAAAGGGGCCAGACACAATTGCCTAGAAGTGCCACTGATCAATAATGCTCTCTCTTATGTCCAGTGCCATGCAACTGAAAATCTATTTCCTTCCCCATGTCCCAGAAAACTAAAGAACCACATCAGTTCAGAAACATGACTGGACACTTCCAGCATCATTTGAACATTAGAAAGATGATATAATTTTTAATATCAGGGCAAACATGATTATACACTTCAGTTGGTTAATTAAACTAGCTTGCTGTACATGTAAGCTTCTCAAGGCTCCCTTTATATTAGTATATCACCCTGCCCTACACCTTAATCCTGTGAATTCTCTTCCAGTGAAACACTGACCCTAGCATATTCCAGAACAATTGACCCCACTAAACTCCTCTCATCAAACAAACCACACTGGTCTGATGAACACCTGCTCTCCATCCTCCCAGCACACACAACTGTCTGATTCACCCATCCCAGGGCAGTACTCAAATTCCTCCCTCCCACTTCCAAAGCTGCCCCTTACTTTCACACAATACCAGAGTGCAGGTGTATGCAATTTGAAAATCAAGGAGGATCTGGAATCGTTTGGGAAAGTTTGAGAAACTGAGCACAAGTACAAAAGCCCAAGAGAAGTAGCACTCAACCTTTACTAAAATGTTAATATGGGTGAAGACTGAATTATGAAGAGGTATTCAAGATATTGGGCCCTTTACCATTATGCCTGGGGATCGAAGCAGATTTTTTTAAATTCTGAAAAACTTAAATAGATGATTTAATCTACCGATTCTCATGGAAGTATACATTTAAGATAAACATGACAAAGGAGGCGAGAATGTGATTTTCTCAGTAACAAGCTGAAGGACAAAACCTTCCAATCATTTTCCTTCAATACAGGAGTGAGTCAAAGTCTTGAAAATAAGGAAGATATTCTTATTCCTTTCAGAATTGGACGCAGGCACGATTTTGAAATTGGAATGAGCATCTGAGGAAGTAATTGACACAAAGGTGTTCCTTGTTACATCATTAAAATCCTCTAACGTGAGTGTTCAAAAGAAACGGCAAGGATAACCTCGCTGTCGCTCTCTGTAATTGGGTTAAATACACAATTTACAACAGTGTGTAATACTATTTTAAATTTATAGTGGACCACAAATATACAACTTTTTAATTACCCCTAGAGCCAGTTGTGCAATATTGGTCAAATTTGCACTGACAATATAAACAGACTGAATGACCCACTGAGGCATCACTGGTTTAGTAATAATAATGATTGGATTAACTATGACAACTATGATCGCAATCCGGTGGAGTAACATTTCAGCACGAAAGGTTAAAAGCATCACTTGCTGAGTAAACAGCAATGATTCACCAAACCTGGCACATCAGCAGAAGCTCTGCAGTTTATTGTTGTTTTGACTGGAACCAACAATTTGCACAGTGAAACAAGTGCACGTACAGTTCAAAGATGCCAGAGTTTACTACAGTATGGCACAACGTAGATTCAGGAAAAAAAAATTGTCATCTGATACAGTTTTAGTTAGGTTTATGATAGTTATTCCCCTTTGAATGGGGTGAAGAAAACCAGAAATTATTACCTCTCAAACAGGCTAAAAGGACCAGAATGGAAGATGTCATAAAGCTGATCATTAGGGAATCTGGTTAGCAGTTTTTATGGTGGAAAACTATCTTAGTAGGTCCATCTTGTGGTAAAGGTTAGTCACTTCAGGTGAGAAAGCAAACAATGTCAGAATTACAGATCCTGATGAAGGATTTTGGCCCGAAACGTCAACTGTTCACTATTTTCCATATATGCCATCTGGCCTCCTGAGTTTCTCCAGCATTTTATGTATATTGTTTGGATTTTCAGCATCAGCAGATTTTTCTCATGTTTGTAAGAATCACTCAGTATTATGATTGTCACAATATTTATATATTTACAGAGGTGCAAACGGGTCTTTGTGAGTCCTTGCGTAGGATTCCCTAAAGGTTAACTTGCAGGCTGAGTCAACGTTAAGGACAGCAAATGCAATGTTGGCATTCATTTTAAGAGGGCTAGAGTATAGCTGCCAGGATGTAATGCTGAGGTTTTATAAGGCATCGGTCAGACTGCATTTGGAGGATTGAGAGCAGAGGTGGGGCATTTATGGAACATACAACAGTACAGCACATGAACACGCCCTTCAGCTCATAATGTCGTGCAGAACCAATTAAATTAGTAATAAAATGGCTAACTAAACTAATCGAATCTCCCTACATAATGTCCAAATCCTTCCATTTTCCACACATTCATATCTAAAGGTCTGATAAAAGTCTCTAAATGTTATTGCATACAGCACCACCCCAGGCAGTGCATTCCTGGCACCCATCAATCTGTGTGGAAAAAAAACTCACTGCCCAACACCAGGTCCAGTGTAGCACCTCCTCTTGTTGGCCTACTGATTGAAGAAACACTCCTCAATGCACCTAACAAATTCTTACCCATCTAAACTCTTGCACTCAGAAGGCCTCAGTTTATATTAGGGAGGTTGAAGTCCCCCATGACAACAACCATATTGCTTTTACACCTTTCCTTAATCTGCCTGCATATCTGTTCCTCAATGCCCAGTGGATATTAGGGGTCTAACGCAAACACCAGGAAATCTGCAGATGCTGGAATTTCAAGCAACACACATAAAAGTTGCTGGTGAACACAGCAGGCCAGGCAGCATCTCTAGGAAGAGGTACAGTCAACGTTTCGGGCCGAGA
This sequence comes from Mobula hypostoma, assembly GCF_963921235.1. Taxonomy (NCBI): domain Eukaryota; kingdom Metazoa; phylum Chordata; class Chondrichthyes; order Myliobatiformes; family Myliobatidae; genus Mobula; species Mobula hypostoma. The sequence goes on along the minus strand of NC_086105.1, from coordinate 103,569,362 downwards.
CCATTCGTCTTCATCCTGATGAAGGGTCTCAGCTCAAAACATCGACTGTACCTCTTACTAGAGAAGTTGTCTGGCCTGCTGCATTCACCAGCAACTTTTATGGATATTGGGGGTGTCCTTAGTACAATCGCACCTGAGACAATTGCACCCGTCCTATTTTTGAGTTCTACCCATCTAGACTCAGTGGATGAGCCCACCATTATGTCTCCTCTAAATGCAGCTGTGATATTGTCCCTGAAAAGTAGTGCAATTCCCGCAACTCTTTTACCTCCCCATCTTTTCTAAAACATCAAAACTATGGGACATCCATGTCCTTCTCTCAACCAAGACTTTAATGGCCACAACATCATAGTTCCTGTACTGATGCATACTCCAAGTTCATCATCTTTACCCCTTAATACTCCTAGCATTAAAATATGCACTGTTCAAACTATCTCCCCCATCGTATCTATTTCTTTGCCCCGTCTGTTTTTACTGGCCCTGACATCTACCTTCCTGTCCATCCTTGCACTTTCTAACCTGGTGTTCTGCTTCCCCTCTCCCTGCCAAACTGGTTTAAACCCCGAGTAGCACTAGTAAACCTCCTGGTCAGGATACTGGCTCCCTTCTAGCTGAGGTGCAACCTGTCCCTCTTGTACAGGTCACCCCTGCCCCAGAAAAAGTTCCAATTATCCAAGAACCTGTTATAAGGCCTCTTGCATCAGTTGCTCAGCCACTCATTCACCTGTACTATCATCCTATTCCTGCCCTGACTAGAAAATGGCACTGGAAGTAAACCAGAGATAACTAACAGAGGTCCTGCTCGTCAGCCTCTTTCCTAACTCCCTATAATCACTGCATAATTTCTTCCCTCTTCCTACCCATGTCATTCATGCCAAAGTGCACCATGACCCCTGGTTGCCCACCCTCACTCTTGAGAATATTCTGTAGCCACTCTGAGACATGCTGCTCTCTAACACCTGGGAGGCAACACATCATCCTGGAAGGGACTTCGCAGTATACTAGTAAAATCACACACATGAGAAAATCCGCAGATGCTGGAAATCCAAAGCAACACACACAGAACGCTGGAGGAACTCAGCAGGTCAGGCAGCATCTGCGGAAAACAGTAAACAGTTGACGTTTCAGGCCGAGACCCTTCTTCAGGACTCAAGAAGGGTCTCGGCCTAAAACGTCAACTGTTTACTCTTTTCCACAGATGCTGCCTGGCCTGCTGAGTTTCTCCACAATTTGTGTGTGACTCCACCCTGGAGTCTCTTTCTTGGCCACAGAATCTCCTATCTGTCTCCTTAGCTCTTGTGTTGCCTATCACCATCAAACTGCCTTCCCTACTGAGCCTCAGAGCTGACCACAGTGCTACTGGCCTGACTGCTGATGCAGGGCCCTGACAGAATACATGCCCAGCAATATCCAAAAAGGAACACCCGTGGCTGAGTGAAATGACCACAAAGGAACCCTGTACGAACTGCATAAACCCTTACTTCTCCTAGTGGTCACTCATCTACAAACTGAAGTCTGCACTCACTCTTCTTAGGACTACCTCAGTAAAAGTTTAATCTGAGGTTTACAGCCTCCAAGATGCTCCCGAGTACATCAGCTCCAGCTTATCTTACAAAAGATATGCTGGCATTGGAGGGGGTCCAGAGGAGGTTCACGACAATGATTCCAGGAATGAAAGGGTTAACGTATGACGACTCTAGGTCTGTACTTGGAGTTTAGATGAATGAGTGGGTTCTCACTGAAACCTATCAAATATTGAAAGGCCTGACTGGTCATGGAGCAGATGTTTCCTACAGTTGGGGGGGGGGGGGGCGGAGTCTAGGATATGAAAGCACAGCCTCAGAATACAGGGACATCCATTTAGATTAGAGATAAGGAGGAATTTCTTTAGCCAAAGGGCAGTGAATCTGTGGAAGTCATTGCCACAGACAGCTGTGGAGGACAAGTCAATGGGACATTTAAAGTGAAAGTTGAAAGGTTCTTGATTAGTCAGGGGAGAAGGCAGGAGAATGGTATTGAGTGAGATAATAAATCAGCCATGATGGAATGGCAGAGCAGACTCAATGGGCTGAATGGTCTGATTCTACTCCTTTGTCTTATGGTTTCAGATCTGAATGCTTATAATGGCAAGACTTCATTTGCACACTGATAGAGCGTGCTGTGACAAAGCTGACAGCACTTTGTGATCAGAGCTGGAGAGTTGGAAGCTCTTTCATGAAGCTGATTGAAATTAAATATGTGGAAGAGAGCAGTGGAGGCAGAGACTGGGAAATGCATCAATTCTCAGAGAATAAAAGGCAAAGCATCCTATCTGAGCATCCCAATTTATAAATTAGAAATAGGTTTGTGAGAAATGGGAGGCTGCAGGAACTAATGTGTCTGAAATAATGATGGGAAATACATTGATACAATTTAAACTATTACTGCCTCAAGAGAACGCAAAAATCATCCTCACTGGTTTACACTCCACAGTAGGCAGAAAGGGCAGCAGGATCAGCAAACAGTCAGTGCAATGATGTGGCCCCATACCACAAAGAAGGCTGAAGCACACATGCATCAATGGAAAGTTTGCTTTCTCAATGTAAAACCATATCTGTAGTCCAAAGATCAGGTCTAGCACTCAGGATATCGTTGTTTCATCAGCTGTAAGATTTCTGCTACCTCCTCGTATTCTGTACCTTCCACTGGAAAGTTAAAAAAAGGTTTTTAAAACCCAATAGCATTCAGGATAGAGGGAGAGGAAGAACAAAAAGATAAATCTCTCACTAGATTTGGGCAGGTTTCATATTCGCATTTCCTTGGAGGTAGAGGATTCCGTGCCTCATTCAGTAATGTGTAAATACTCAAGGCACAAGATCATATGTTGAAGATATTTGAATGAGACATCTGAAGAGTGAGTGCAAAACCAAAGCCCAATGGCAACACCTATAAGAGGGTGGCTAAAATACAGAAGTTGCAAATCCACACTTTTCCACAAAGCTGTGTTCTAGCCAGCTCTGTCATACGTAAACAAGTGCATCAACAAAGAACTGAGTGCACCTGTGAGCTTGATTCATTGCACTTAAAGAACATTTAAGATCAAGTTACAACAATTAACTTGAAATTAAAAGGGTTGTTAGTAATTGAATGGCATATTTTTAGTAAAATTAAAACAAGTGGTTTTAATTCACCTAAACAGTCCTAACAGTGAGAAAAACCAAACAGATACCATTTCAGGTTGTATCCAGATCAAACTGGAAGGATGAGCAGCTCTTCCCTCAGTTCTACCCTCATTCTTATAACAGAACTTTAATGCTGAGAATGATCTTCAGAAGAAGTAAAACCTCTGCCTAAATATTAACTGTTTTAGGGCTATTGTTCAAGCAAAACTTCACTAGCTTCATTTAATCTCACTTTTTAACTTTACATATTTTAATGCCTTTGCAGCTCAATAAACTTTACTTTATCCGAGTTTGAACCGACAGAGACAAAGTTGAACAGAAGTATAGTGGAATGCTTGCAGAATAATAATAAACAGTAGAAGAAAGAAACTGTCTGCCTCATTTTGAAAGCAAGTGTAATTATATTCCAGAGCAGTGGAGGTGTCTACTACTGGGAACACTCCAAGTGTCATTCCATCACCACCTTCTAAGAGTATTCTCAGCCTTATAAGTTCCTTTTCCCTTCAGCCAAGCACCTTTATTTTCAAAAGAATTGATATTGCCTTACCTTTTGATGGTCTGGGTTATAGAGGTCTGCCTCTGGAACGTAGGCCGCCTTTGCTCATTTGGTGGAGATGGTACCCTTGTGTTTTCAGGTGGCATGCTGACACTTCGCAGGTAGTGTTGGTGCCTTAAAGACTGGGTAGGACAGAAGGAGAGGTACTTTAATCTCAATAGTTACCAGGACATTCTCAAGGTTTTACTACTTTTTAAAATCTTACCACCTCCAGAGAAATATCTGCTCTGATCTCTGATGGTGTTAATAATTCCCCTCCAACAAATGTCACAGATTGAAGATTCTTTCTCAGAACTGACAGAGAGGCAACAGCAGCTCGTTAAACTGGAGGGCAAGGAAGGGCGGAGGGTCACTGATTAGGGTAAAACTGAGGTGATCGGGGATAAGCAGCAAACAGGATTATCTGGCCAATAAATTAATGAGTCAGACAGATAAAAAGGAGGGATTGCAACATGCAGGACAGGAAGTCCTGGCTGGTCATGCTGTACGTTGCCTCAGGCCAACATCTGGGTCTTTCCTTGCCCTTTAATTGCATCCACTGACTCACTCACCAGAGTTTACTGACATCACAGCTGACCCTATGGTGACCCGAAGCTTACCCAATTCAAGACGCCCCCGAACTCCTTCCCTATCTGCCCTGCAGCTTAAACTTGTCTCTTTCACAGTTCTGATGAAGCATCTTTGCCCTGAAACATTAACTCAATCTGTCTTCCCACTGATGCAGCCTAACCTGTTGAGTACTTCTGGCATTTTATGTTTTATTTTAAATTTCCAGCATCTAGAGATTTTAAAAAAAAATTCCACTTTCAATAGTTGACTCATTATTTGACTCCAACTCAAATAATGAGGGCGGAGCTTAGTCAAGATGGTGCTAAACGACAATTCCTTTGCTTGCATCTTCAGAAACAGCTCTTTTTCCATCTTTGATATCTCTATTTTTCCCCTTCAGGGTTCTTTTGAAGACCCTGACCTGGAGTTACATGCTGGCTTCGGTTCTTTGCAGGAATGGACCCGCTCTCAGGGTTTCATGACTGGCCGTTATTCGACATGCCAAGGATGCGGCCTAAGAGCTTAACTCGCCTTCGGGGGTCCAAGATCTCGTAGCTCTGGAGACGGGCGAATCGAAGGTCGGTGACCCGGCAGGAGATCGGTGTGTCGTGGGATTCGGAAGGTCCAGAGACCTGAGATCTTCGGGCAGCGAGTTGTTTGTTATGTCTCCCCTCTCGCTGTGAAACAGAAATACCTCTTTTTCCTTTATTAGGGAAAGAGAGAGCCTTTAGTAGTCTTTGGGGTACTGCAAGTCTGTGTCTTTGCTGTTGCTTTGCTGCACGCTCGGTGCAGATGCTTTTTTTTTGCTGGTGGGGGGGGGATCGTTGCTTACTGTTACTTACGCACGGGAGGGAGGGGAGCTGGGGCGGCCTTCGGGGTTCTAACATTTAACTGTCATTCATTCTTTGGGGACACTCCCGTTTTTGTGGATGGTTGCGAAGAAAAAGCACTTCAGGATGTATACTGTATACATTTCTCTGACATTAAGCGTACCTTTGAAACCTTTTACAAGTCAGGTCACACATCTTCAGTCAAACATAGAACTGTGCAGCACAGGAACAGTCACTTTCGCCCACGATGTCTATGCTGAACAAAATAGCCTTTTAAACGAATCCTTCTGTCTTTATATGGTCCACATCAGTTCTTCTCCATCTGTTCATGTATCCGTTGAAACGCCCCTTAAATGTTGCTTTATCTGCTTCCATCAGCTTCCCTGTCAGCCCTTTCCAGACAGCTACCCATTATAAAAAAAAACTCATTTCGCAAATATCTTTAAGCTTCCCCATTCACGGGTAAGACAGTTTTGAGTTTCTTGTTAACAAAAATACTTCATTTTGGGGAAAAAAAATTTCTTGCTGTGTTGCAGTTTAAAAGCTCCAAAAGGACAGGGGGAGAAAGAAGCAAATACCAACTTTGGCAGCTGGTGGACATACTTTCTTCCCTTTTTCATCCCAAACTCAGCTGACCAGCCTGCTCATGCATGCTCTGTCATGAGACAACAAGGAGTGTCCCTTCTTCATTCTCAGACACGCCTGGCACCTGTTGGCGAGGCATTGCTTTGTTGGGGCTGTGGATGCAAAGCTCAGACCAGATGAAATGTAGAACCTCAGGCTGTTGCCACCCACCCCTGTTCTAAAATAGTTTTCAGAATGAACAGGAGCCACTGCCAAGTATTTTTTTGTACATTTTTCCACTCCTGCTCCTGTGGGCTCACACGAAAATGAAACGGCTTTCTGAAAAATAAAGAGCCTCTTGGCTACTCTTCATGGTCAGTTTGAATGGTGGGGAAGCCCTGGCAGTAAAGGAGCCCAACTGGCTAAAGGTCACATGTCCAGATGCCACTAATTCTAAATGGAAACTCAAACCGTATAAGGGAGGGTGAAGGGAACTGGGTAAAGTACTGGAAGGAGGAGGATAAAATAATTAAAAATCAGCTTTTCCGATTCATTTTTCATGGTGTGCCAGTATTAGTAAGGTCATTACTGTTCAACCCACTGGGGAATCAAATTTCTCCAGGTCAGAAGGAACGAGATAACAGGGCAACTCAATGGTCAGACAAAGGCAGGTATTGAAGGAGATTCTTTAAGCAGTGGAGGTAAAATGTTGGAAATAGTTAAGGATGACATTTCAAAGTTTGGAGTTCAAAGGCATGAAAGCATAACAATGGAAGTTGGGGTGGAGTTAGATGCCAAAGGGCAAGGGCCCAGTGTACTCATAGGTTCATGGAGCTGAAGATGAATTTGTAATTTAGGATAGTATGCATGCTGGAGAGACAGTTGCAGGTGGGTGCATTCGATTGAAGCACGGAACAAGGCCATTCAGCCCATCAAGATTCTGTAAATATAGGACTCAAACAGCTCTAGCTAATCTTGGCATATTTGTAGTTTGTACTTAAAATGATGTAGTTGAGAAATGGAAAGAGGCAATAGATTAGCTATTTATTGGAGGAAATTAGTTCTGTCAACACCAATGTGAAAAGCAAGGTGACAAAATAAAGATCAACAGAATTATTCACATTTCTTTAAAGCACCACAATACACACTTCAGTTAAAAATTAAGGTTAATTAATTCTTTATTGAACATCTTCCCACCAAAGTAAAATCAGAGAGTTGGGTGATGATTCTATATAACCAAGGTTCCTATCAAAGAACAGGCAGCCAATTCTCTGCCAAAATCCCATCAGTTCAAATCAATATACAGACACAATTTCAAATGATTCATAAAACCACACCATTTAGTTTTTTTTAAGAAAAAAGGACAACATCTCTTACATTCAGCTAAAAATCCTACATTAAAAGTGCCAGACAGAACTTAAAATGCTGACTCATTTGCTCTGATTTGTTAGCAACAGGCAAGGTCAGAGATGACTGGAGAGCAGAAAAATGAATGGCAGACATCCCACCTCTCCCGGAAGTTCCGGGAGTCTCCCGCATATTAATAGTGGCTCCCTGATGCCCGCAAATTATATACAATGTCCTGGAAATCGATTTTTTTGAGAGCAAGTGAGCGAGAGAGGGAGAGAGAACGTGAGCGACCATGAGAGCGCGAGCGAGAAACCGCGAGAGAGCGACCACGAAAGAGAGAGCACGCGAGAGCGACCACAAGAGAGAGCGAGCAAGCGCGCACCATGGCAGAGTGCTCCAAAAAAAAGAAAATATAAAACATACTTCACCCCAGACTACACTAAAGTGTGCCCCTGCCTAATAGGGGTCAAAATAATGACAGTGTTGCTCACTGAACTGTTTGCAACAGTGACTTTTCTATTGCCCATGGTGGGGTTAGGACTCTAAAAGACATGTTGAGGTGAGTTTAACAGGTGTCATTAATTCATTAGCATAGCTATCATTATTTAAACTAGCTGGTTAGCGGCTAAGGAGCTACTCTATTGCAGTCGTCTCACCTCTTCCAGAAGTTCCGGGAGTCTCCCGCAAATTGATGGTGCTACCTCCCTGAAATGAGTTTTTACTGGGTGGGATGTCTGGAATGGACATAATGTGAACGGAGCAGATCTTCCAGGGCAAGTCGAGACCCTACCCATTTCATTTTGCAATGACAGGCAAAGAAAACCAGGCTGAACCATTATGAAATTGTGTCATGTCAGGGGACTTGGTAGGAACCACAACAATAGAGCCCAATTCACAAATTATTGCTGAAGGAAATCCAATATCAAGAAGCTTTGTAGGGCGATGTCAAAACTGAAATAAAAATAAGATCTTTTGGGATCAAATGAATTCCACTGGGCCCTGGCCTACCTAAATCTGACTCCGACACAACACTAGCTAGAATTAACGTTAGGTATTTTATGTCAACTCAACATCACCCAACTCCTCGAAGGTAATCGAGTACTGGCTGCTTTAGTTTGTACAGAAAAATTAAACCAACCACATTTGTCCAAAAGAATAAGCTCACATAACAGAATTCCGTCTTCCATTTGGGCACATTCCAGCCCTTGGGACTTTATAACAACCTCTATAATTTCAGACCACTAGCCTTTATGTTGGAATTGCCAGTTCTTTTACAAGGTCTAATGTCAGGTTTGTCACTCTCTACAGATGTTACTTGCTCAGATAGATATTAGACCGCACTTTGCTTTAGATTTTCAGTGGCCACAATCTCCCACACCACAAAGTCAATCTTTTTTTTTAAATCCTTTCTCCTCCAAGAGGACCACAACCTTGTTGTAGGGTTTGGAGGCTTGTGTGCCACAATGACCCACAGAGCTATGTTGGCTGGAGTCAGGGCCTTGTACTTTGACTCTTGGTAGGGTTCACTCTTGCCAAACAGATCAAGGGGTAGAGGCCAGACAAGGAGTGGTCCACCTGTCCTCCGGGTTTGGGGTTCAATTCAGGGCTAACAACCTTGACAAGTCAAAAAAAAATTGTTACAGAAACAGCAATGGAGAATCCTTCTATATCTGTGTACAAGTATGGACAGACAGAGACAGAGGACGTTCATTGTTGCCCTAAATGCCAGCAGTGTAACAGGTAGAAAGTAAGTAATATCTTCTAATTGCTCTCATTCATCCGATGATAAAGCAGTTCTGAAAACCAGTCGGCGAACAAAGGTGCTGGTCATTAACTCCAGGAGATGAGGCAGAGTGCATCAATGGAGATGGCTTACAGTTTCAAGATATTAGGAGTAAATATCATCAGTGACTTATCATCACCACAGCCATGAAAACGTACCAATGCTTTTATTTCCACAGAAGACGAAGGAAAATCGGCATGTTCCCAATGACGCACCAAGTTTTACAGATGAACCACAGAAAGCATTCTGCCTGGATGCATCACAGCTGCTCTGCCCAAGGTTGCAAGAAATTGCAGAGTTGTGAACACAGGCCAGTCCAACAAACAAAGCAGCCCCCCCCCCCCGCTCCAATGATGCCATCTACACTTCATGCAACCTCAACAAAGTAGCCAACATAATGAAGGACCCCCTCCACCCTGGTCACATTTTCTTCTCTCCACTCCTATCTGGTAGGGATAGAAACACTTGAAAGCATGTCCCATCAAGCTCATAGCTTCTATCCCAAATACGTGAAATCTCGAAAGGACTTCACATATGTTAAAAGAACTCTTGATCTCCCAATTTAATCTTGCAGTGGCCCATCTTTGTCTACTTGCACTGCTTGCTTTTTGTAGCTGGAACACCTTACCTGTGTCCCATTTTCATTTTTACTACCTTGATGTACTTATAAATGGAATCTGTCTGGTTAGCACACACATAAAAGCCACTTAACGTGTACATATGATCGAAATAAGCCGATATCTGGATATCCTTGGTCTTCATCCTAACACAGATAGCACTTTCATTCCCTCTACCCTCAACTACTTAAAAGCACCCTTGTTTTCTTTTTCACTAGATCTAATGAAGGGTCACTGACCTGAAATAATACTCTCCCCCCAACCCCCATTCACAGACATCAGCTGACCTGCTGAAAATGCCCAGCACTTTATACTTTTATCCAAAAGCATGCCATGTCCAATCTTATGCTCTGTACTCTGATACAGTGTATCCACACGGGGTAGGACATCAGCAACTAAATATCTAGTTATGTAACATGCCCAAGGTGCCCAGCATACTGAATTCCCTTCAGCCAACTGAATAACAGTGTTACTATCCAAATACTTAAAATGGCGACTTGCCGATAAATTTATTCCATCTTTAAGGGGGTACTCACTGAAACTTGACAAGAATAAATAATTACAATAGAAGCCATTTCCCTTTCATTAATTGTATCTAACAGGTGATGTGCTTAATAAATACTAAGATCATAAGCTGCAATTTTAAATCTCCTTGAAGCTTTTCTGTCATGGTGATGGAAGAAACAGCATTAACCACATCTACACGAAACGGTGTCATAGGAAAGCAGCATCAATCATCGGAAATTCCCACCAGCCTGGCCACACTCCCCTCGTGCTGTTGCAATTGGGTAGATTAAAGGTACAAGAGCCTCAAGAACAGTTACCACCCCACAACCATCAGACTCTTGAACAAAAGGGGATAACTACACTCATTAGCCCCATCAATGAACTGTTCCTACAAACAATGATCTCACTTTCAAAGATCCTATCTTATTACTTCATGCTCTTGTTATTTCTTGCTATTTACTTATGTTTGCATTTACATAGCTTCTGGTCTTCTGCACTTGGTTTGACCTTTCATTGATCTATTATAGATTTGTTGAGTATGCCTGCAGGAAAATGAAACTCAGGGTTCTATATAGTGATGCAGATGTGCTTTGATAATAAAATTTTACTTCGAACTTTTGAACTCTAACATACAGGAAAGAGTCATCCTTTCACTCATGCAATAGGTATTTGCCAAATAACCCCCTTGACAACAGTGTGCATCTACTACTTTGACAATTAAAAGACTGTCTTGATATCATCTCAACAATGGAAACACGGTATAGAAGTTAGTATGTGAGAAGTATTGTTCTACAATGAACCTGTACCAAGGTCATCATGTACAGCAAAGGGAGTGCTTTACTGGAAAAGGCTTCAGACTCACACCATGTTGACCATTGATGTCAATAGGCACAATTTAAAGGGCAGAATGTTTTGGTGATTGGAAGTAAGGGGGCTGGGGTGAATGTCAGAGGTAGGTGGGTGCATGAAACACCCTGCCAGAGGAGGCGATAGAGGCAGATACCTTAAGGACACTTAAAGAGACTATTAGAGAGGCACGTCCAGGGCAGAAAAATGGAGGGGCATATTGTAGAGAAGGGATAGATATATCATAGAGCAGGTTAAAAGGTCAGCACAACATTGTAGGTTGTAGAGTATACCTTGCTGTAATGTTGTACACTTAGATCTGTAGTGAACGTTAACTAAATGTTGAGGCCTCACTTGGAGCATCGAGAGCAGTTTTGGGCCTCTGATCTTAGAAAGGATGCGCTGACATTGGAGAGGCTGCAAAGGATGGTCACGAAAATGAATCTGGGAATGAAACAGTAACCATATGAGCAGTGATTGAAGTTTCTGGGCCTGTATTCACTAGAATTCAGAAGAATGAGAGGAGAATCTCACTGAAATCTATTGGATGTTTCCTGTGGTGGGGGAGGGGTTCTAACAGAAGAGGATACAGCATCAGAATAGAGGGGTGTCCTTTTAGATTTGAGATGAGGAAAAATTTCTACAGCCAGAGAGCAGTGAATCTGTGGAATTCTTTGCCACAGGCGGCTGTGGAGGCCAAGTCACTGGGTATATTTAAGGCAGAGGTTGATAGATTCTTGATTAGTTAGGACATGAAGGGATACAGGGAGAAGTCAAGAGATTGGGGCCGAGAGGGAAAATTGGATCAGCCATGATGAAATAGCGGAGCAGATGTGATGAGACAAATGGTCTAATTCTGCTCCTATATCTTATGGTCTTAGGACAGCAGATTGTGTAATTAACAACAGGACCAAGAAAGAGACAACAGATTAAGCAAATGGATTAAATGGCAACACAGAGACTTCAATGCAAAGTAGTACAAGATAACTTGCATCAAATGAGGCAGGGAAATCATGAATTTTACAGAAGAGACAAAGGAGAGGGAAAGGGAATAGGCAGACAGTATAGAGTACTCCTGTGGCTGTTCCCCTCAATAATAAGTATAATAATAAGCTTTGGATACTGTTTGGGGGGGGGGGAACAAACTGTAAGGGGCAAGCCACAGTGACCTGATCTCTGGCACCGAGTTTATCTCTGTGGCTCAGAAGGCAAGTGGGGAGAAGAGGAGTTCAGTTGTGATAGGGGATTCCATAATTAGAGGAGCAGGCAGGGGATTCTGTGACTGTGAAAGAGACCTGGATGGTATGTTGCCTCCCAGGAGCCAGGGTCAGAAATGTCTTGGATTGGGTGCACAACATTTTAAAAAGTGGGACGGTGAGCAACCAGATGTTGTGGTAGATATTGGTACCAATGACATTGGTAGGAAAAGGGAGGAGGTCCTGAAGAGAGGAAGTTCAAAGTTCAAAGTAAAATTTATTAAGAGCGTCACCACATGTAACCCTGAGATTCTTTTCCTGCGGGCATATTAGCAAATCTATGGAACAGTAACTGTAAACATCAGGAACTACAATCTGTGCAAAATACAGATATAAATAAATAGCAATAAATAATGAGCATGAAATAACAATATCCGAGACCTCAGATGAGTGTAGCTATCCCCTTTTTTCAAGAGCCTGATGGTTGAGGGGTAGTAACTGTTCTTGAACCTGGTGCTTTGAATCCTGGGACACTTGTACCTTCCACCTGATGGCAGCAGTGAGAAAAGAGCACGTCCTATGTGCTGCTTTTCTACGGCAACGTTTCATGTTGACATGCTCAATGATTGGGAAGGTTTTACTTGTGACATACTGGGTCGAATCCACTACCTTTTGTAGGATTTTCCACTCAAAAGGCATTGGTGTTCCTATACCAGGCCGTAATGCAGCCAGTCAGCACACATTCCACCATACATCTATACAAGTTAACCACAGTTTTCAGTGACATGGCAAACCTCCACAGACTTCTGAGGATGTAGAGATGCAGCCATGCTTTTTTTTTGCAATTATATTTATATGGTGGTCCAGGACAGGCCCTCTGAGATAGTGACACCCAGGAATTTAAAGTTACTGACCCTCCCTCACCTCTGATTCTCCAATGATTACTGGCTCATGGACCTCTGGTTTCTCTCTCTGGAAGTCTACAATCATTTTGCACATCTACATTTTGCAGTTTGTTTACAATTTATAGTTCCTGATGTTTACAGTTACTGTTCCATAGATTTGCTAATATGCCTACAGAAAAAGAATCCCAGGGTTATAATAAATTTTACTTTGAACTTCAGGACCTCCTCCCTTTTCCTACCTATGTCATTGGTACCAATATTTACATTGAGTGAGAAGTTTCTGTTATTATACCACTCAGCAAAATTTTCAATCTCCCTCCTGTATGCTGATTCACTACACCCTTTAATACAGTTCACAACAGGTGTCATCAGCAAACTTGTATGTGGTGTTGGAGCTGTACTGAACCACACAGTCATGGGTGTAAAGCGAGTAGAGTAGGGGACTAAGTTCACATCCCTGCAGTGGTCCTGTGCTGATGGAGATTGTGGAGATGTTGTTGCCAATCTGAACTGACTGGAGTCTACAAGTGAGGAAATCTAGCATCCGATTGCACAAGGGGGTGTTAGGTAGAAAGCAGGATTATTGCCTGTGCCAAGTTACAGGGAGGATAAGAACAGGGTGAATCCATGGCTGAAAAAAGACCTTTGACCAGTGACCAATCTGGACATTGGAAACTTTGAGGGGAGGAGATTTTAATCAGGTCCACTGCCTGAGTAGAAAAGCCAGCAGCAGGTGGTTACAGCAAAAAAGAGCTTTGACCAGCAACCAATTAGCATTTTGCATTGATTAGCAAGAGCAAATTAAAGGAAGACAGGGGCATGCACAGCAGCCATCAGAGAGGACAGAGCCAGGGTGGAGATCTTAAGGCTTTAGCTCTTCGAGGCTTCAGTCACAGAAAGCAAAGGAAAGGAGAGCTAAGGGTTAAGTATTTTTTCCCCTTCCCTTCTCTATATCTACTCAGCTAAGACAGTAGAGATGACAGGCAGAATAGTGGAATGCTCCTCTTGTGGGATGTGGAAGGCGGGGAGACCTCCAGTGTCCTGACAACTGCAACTGCAAGAAGTGCATCCAGCTGCAGCTTCTAAGGAGCTGGAGCTGGAGCTGGAGCTAGAACTGGATGAACTCCCGATCATTCGGGAGCCTGAGAGTGCGATAGGAGAAACAGGGTGCTGTTTACATCCCAAGGCGCAGGATGCAGGAAACTGGGCAACAGTCAGAAAGGGGAAAGGGGTCAGGTGCCAGTGCAGAGTACTCCCGTGGCCATCCCCCTCAGCTATAGGTATATCACTTTGCATACTGTCGGCGGGGGGCGGGGGGCGGGGGGGGGGGGTGGAATGACCTAACAGAGCAAGGTCTCTGGCACTGAATCAGGCTTTACGAAGCAGAAGGGAAGTGGGGAGAAGAGGCGTGCTCTGGTGATGGGGGATTCATTACTTAGGAAATTGGACAGGAGGTTCTGTGAGCGAGAACGAGATTCTCAGATGGTATGTTGCCTCCCTGGTGCCAGGGACGGGATATCTCGGATCGAGTCCTCAGCATTCTTAAGTGTGAAAAGCCAGAAGTCATGGTTCATGATGGCACCAATGACAGGGGTGGGACGAGTGATGACGTTCTGTGTAGGTAGATTGGGAAGTTAGGTGCTGAATTAAAGGGCAGGACCTCCAGGGCTGTGATCTCAGGACTGCTACCCATGCCATGTGCTAGTGAGGCCAGAACTAGAAAGATTATACAGTTTAATATGTGGCTAAGGAGTTACTGTAGGAGGAAGAGCAAAAGCTGCACAATGGGGTTTAAACCAGATTTGCAGGGGGATGGGAGCCAGAGTGCCAGAACAGTGGAGAGGTTGTGGAGGCAGATGCTGGTAAGGCCCAAAAGTCAGGAATCTAAAGGTTGAGCATGATGTGACTAGTGTCCTGAGCTGTGTATATTCCAATGGAAGAAGTATCATAGGAAAGGCAGATGATAGCTGTGAAGGTGAGGTAGATGGTTTACAAACAAGAGGCAATATGTAGTCAGGAGAGGATGTTGAGGCTATTGATAGGGCAAAATTGCAGTCAACAGGATGAGTTGCAACATAAAAGGAGGGCAAAATCAAAAGGCGAGAATACAGGACTGAAGGTGTTTTATTTGAATGCGCACAGTATACAGAATAAGGTTGATAAACTTGTAGCACAGTTGCAGAATGGCAGGTATGATATTATAGACATCACATTGTATCAAGAGGATATGCAAGAAGGCAGAGGGGACGGTGTTGTTCTGTTAGTAAAAAATGAAATCAAATTATTAGAAAGAGGTGATTTGAGATGGAGAAGCTAAAGTCAGATGTATCAATATTACAGTGGAGTAAAGGGAATTACAGAGGCATGAGAGAGGAGTTATCAGAATTGAATGGAAAAGAACACAGGCAGGGATGACGGCAGAGCAGCAATGACTGGAATTTCTGGAGCAATTCGGAAGCCACAGGATATATTTATCCCAAAGAGGAAGTAGTTTTCTAAAGGCAAGATGACACATCTGGGGTTAATAAGAGAAGTCAAAGCCAACATAACAGCCAAAGTGAGGGTATGTAATAGAGCAAAAATTAATGGGAAGTTAGAGGACTGCGAAATTTTTTTAAAAAGCAACAGAAAGCAACTAAAAAGTCATTAAGAAGGCAAGGATGGAATATGAAAGTAAGCTAGTCAGTAATACTAAAGAGGATACCAAAACATTTTCTTTTGATACATAAACTATAAAAGAGTGACAAGAGTGGATTTTGGATCACTGGAAAATAAGGCTGGAGATAAAGTAAAGGGGGACAAGAAAATGTCAGACAAACTAAATAAGTATTTTGCATCAGTCACCATGGTGGAAGACCAGTATGATGTAAGTTCCAGGTGCCAGGGGTCATGAAGTGCGTGAAGTTAATGTTACTACAGAGAAGGTTCTTGGGGAAACTGAAAGGTCAACCGGGACCAGATGGTGTACATCCAAGGTTCTGAAAGAGGTGGCTGAAGAGATCGTGGAGGCATTAGTAACGATCTTTCAGAAATCCCTCGATTCTGGAATGGTTCCAGAGATGGGAAAATTGCAAATGTCACTCCACTCTTTAAGAAGGGCGAGGGGCAGAAGAAAGGAAACTATAGGTGGTTGGGAAGATGTTGGAGTCGATTATTAAGTATGAGGTCTCAGGGTACTTGGAGGCACATGATAAAAATCGGCCAAAGGCAAGATGGTTTCCTCAAGGGAAGATCTGACAAATCTGTTGGAATTCTTTGAAGAATAACAAGCAAGATAGACAAAGGAGAATCGGTTGATCTTGTATATTTGGATTTTCAGAAAGCCTTTGACAAGGTGCCTCACGAGGCTGCTTAACAAACTATGAGCCCATGGTATAACAGGAAAGATTCTAGCATGAATAAAGCAGTGACAGATTGGCAGGAGCCAAAGACTGGAAATTAAGGGAGCCATTTCTGGTTGGTTGCCATTGACAGGGGTCTGTGTTGGGATTGATTCTTTTTACGTTATAAGTCAATGATTTAGATGATGCCATTGATGGCTTTTTTGCAAAGGTTGCAGATGATATGAAGACAGGTGGAGGGGCAGGCAGTTTTGAAGAAATAGAAGCTGCAAAAGGACTTAGATGTGGAGAATGAGCAAAGAAATAGCAGTTGGAATAGTGTCAGGAAGTGTATGGTAGAAGAAATGAAAGGGTTGACTATTTGCTAAATGGAGAGAAAACTCAAACATCTGATGTGAAAAGGGAGTTGCGAACCCCTGTGCAGGTTTCTCTAAAGGTTAACTTGCAGGTCGAGTCTGTGGTGAGGAAGGCAAATGCAACCTTAGCAATTCATTTCAAGGAGGATGTAATGTTGAGACCTTATAAAGCACTCATAAGGCCTCACTTGGAGTATTGTGAGCAGCTTTGGGCCTCTTATCTTAGAAAGGATGTGCTGAAACTGGAAAGGGTTCAAAGGAGTTTCACAAAAACGATTCCAGGATTGAATGGCTTGTTGTACGAAGTTCATTTAATGGCTCTGGGTCTGGATTCACTGGAACCCAGCAGCATGAGAGGTGACCTATTGAAGCCTATCAAATAGTGAAAGGCCTTGATAGAATGGATGTGTAGAGGATGTTTCCTCCGATGGCAGAGTCTAAGACAAGAGGACACAGGCGCAGAATAGAGGGATGTCCTTTTAGAACAGAGATAAGGAGGAATTTCTTCAGCCAGAGAGTGGTTAATCTGTGGAATTCTTTGCCATCGGCCGCTATGGAAGTCAAGTCTTTCTGGCAGAGTTTGATAGATCCTTGATTGGTCAGGGCATGAAGGGATATGGGGAGAAGACATGAAATTGGCACTGAGGGGAAAATTGGATCAGCCATAATTAAATGGTGGAGCAGACTCGATGGGCCAAATGGCCTAATTCTGCTCCTATATCTTACGGCCCTATGAACAATTGGTGCAGGAGGCAAGGTTTCAGACTTCTGGATCATTGGAATCTCTTCTGGGTATGGCATGGCCTGTACAAAAAGGACAGGTTACACCTGAACCTGAGGGGAATCAATAGCCTTTGGGGCAGGTTTGTTAGAGTTGTGTCGGGATGGGTTTAAACTAATTTGGCAGTGAATAGGAACAAGAGTAATGGGGGTGAGGATGGAGTAGTTCATATACAAACAGATGCGGTGTGTAGTGATACTGTGAAGAACAGGCAGATGATAGAGCAAAATTGCAGACTGTGGAATGAGATAAAGCATAACAGGGAGCCAGGAGTGATGTGTACAGGACTGAAGGCATTATATTTGAATGCACACACTATACAAAACAAGGTAGATGATCTTGTAATGCAGTGAGAGATTGGCAGGCATGATCTTGCGGGTATTGCTGAGTCGTGGCTGTAAGATCTTAGCTGGGAGGTTAATTTCCAAAGATACACATTGTATCAAAGGATAGACAGGGAGACAGAAGGGGTAGGTTGGCATTGTTGGTAAAAATGAAAGCAAATCCTTAGAAAGAGGTGATATAGAATCAGAAGATGTAGAATACTTTGGGGTAGAATTAAGAAACTGCAAGGGTAAAAAGACCCTGATGGAAGTTATACACACACCAGGATTTGACTCAGCATCAAAGGTCAATCAGGCTAGTCCTCTTTACTGGAACAATAATCTTAATCCTCTTACTGCTACTGTCGATACTATCTTTATCAACATTTTAAA
The DNA here is from genome assembly GCF_963921235.1 of Mobula hypostoma. Classification (NCBI taxonomy): domain Eukaryota; kingdom Metazoa; phylum Chordata; class Chondrichthyes; order Myliobatiformes; family Myliobatidae; genus Mobula; species Mobula hypostoma. The sequence goes on along the minus strand of NC_086105.1, from coordinate 103,551,304 downwards.
AACTCACTATTAACATCTTTTTTAAGTAACCTCAAAGTTTTGGAAACAAGATTCTACACTAACAAATCTAGTTAAATTCTGTCCCAAGAAGTGCCAATGCTTTGCTTGAGTTTTAGTATCGTGTAGCCATCTATTGCCACTAGGCTTGCCAACAAAACAGAACACTACTTATTCAAATGGAAAGTTGGCTGACCCATATCATTACATCAGTACAGGATGCCCATTTCTCTACAATTTTTTTCTGATGCAATCTACAATAAATTCAAGCCTCGTGGAAAGACATACGATTCTGGAATATTTTTTGTCTTGGAGTCACCCAACAGGGTCTGGGGGCCAGGATTTTGTTGGTGTCACAAAGATCACTACTCTCCCACTTGGCTTTGATTTAAGTGAAATTTACCACACTGATAGTCTAAAGAACTTCCTGAAGTCCCTACCAGTGAGAGAGAAGACTTGTCTGTCTATGTCAAATAATCAGTAATAATTATTCCCTTGTCTTTGATAGGAATAAGTAATCTAACAGTATATATCAGGGAGATACAAAAGGAGCCTTCATACCGGCAAAGGTGGCTCCTCCACTGGTGGCTGATTGGCAGGAATTTCCAGCTTAAGCCAAGGCGGCTTTTTCCTCTGTAAGCTGCTCGAGCTATCTCGACGTTCATCAGACATCTTTGTGGTTTAGAGTCAAGACCTGTTGGTGCAAAGGAAAGCTCTGTTCATATTTCAGCGTCTCAGACTTCAGCATACATAGCCGGCACAATATGAACAAGAACAGAGGCGTTTAGTAACATGGTGCAAATTTAAAAACAGGATTTGTTTTTCAACACCCCCGGGTAAAACCTTGTGTGAAAATGAGCAAGTAGTTTCTTTCTTGCTCCTCGTGTGTACTTTGCATTTCACCCTCAACTTTGTTCCCTATTCTACGAGGGTTTCATACATTACTCAACAATGAGTGAAGACTATGAGCAGCATGGGATGAACCTGAACGCACCCACTGCAGGAGGTTGATCCAGGGGCCGCTTCCCTACAAGCTGCGCACACCACACAAAGCTACACTGCCCAGAAGACAGGAGAGATCTAATTTAGCAATTTTTTCTCGAGTTTGTTGCAATTCACTCAATCATTTCTAGATTAAATAATTTAATTTAAACTGTACAGGGCATTCTGATAAATATAATTACATTATGAAGTAACTGGAATTAAATAACTTCCTGTTTTTAAAATAAAGCCTTTTTTGTCACATGCCTTCTGCAGTTTATTCACCAAACTGAATCCAAACATATGATTGCAAAGTTTGTAATTTTTTTTTGCTATTTTGTGCAAATTTGATTGGGGCAGCCTGCAGATAACAAACGACACAACACTAGAGTGAACTGAACTGAATATGCCTGGACTCTTTTGATAACTTTAAGGGTTGGTGTTTCATATTCTGTGTTTTTTGCTTGTTTTTTTTGCTATCTGCATTTTTTTTGTGCGTGGGGGAGGCAGGGGTTTGATGTTTTTCTTTGAACAGATTCCATAGTTTTTGTTTTGTGGCTGTCCGTGGGCAGACAAACCTCAGGGTTGTGTACTACATACATACTTTAATAATAAAATACTTTGAATACTGAAGATTAGACAGTGAGTGAGGACTACTACTGAGGGCTGGCAGTACCTGGAGGATGTATTGACGACTTCCCATGTACTTCCATTGCTCTCAACACCTATCGTTAGAAGTGATAGGGCTCCCACGTCCCCCCCCCCCCATTGTTTGGTTGCAGAGCTCTCGAGACCAGATTTTTCAATCGAAACCAACTTGGGAGAGGTCAAGGGCCATCTTCCCAGACACACAGCACAGGCAAATGTTGAGTTTTACAAAGTACATTCCTACAATGTTCCAACTCCATGGTCAAGAACACTGCAATAAATCAGTGCTCTGCAGGGCCAGACTGTGAGATACGATTTCTCTGCAGCTCTAATTGTAACCATGGATAATCATTGCACTGATGACACAAGCATTCGGATTATTGATAATTCAGAGTTTCCCCAAAAATTCTTCTGACCTATTATCTTCCTCAAAGCCTTGCCATGACTCAGCTACATAGAATTTGGTCGTTTACACAAGGAGATTCTGCCGATGCTGGAAATCAAGAGCAAATGAAGTGCGAGCCAAGACCCTGCATCGGGACAACGTTATGCCAGTTATCAGTCCTGATAAAGTGGTGCAGCCCAAAATGTCGTCACTTTATTCCTTTCCTTAGATGCTGTCTGACCTGCTGAGTTACTCCAGCATTTTGTGTGTTTGCTAACTAACCTCTTCCTGTTACCAATCTTTACATTAATACTTCATAACAGAATAAAAGCATATCAAAAGAAACATAGCTTCATCCTGGGACAGAATTCTCCACTCACAAGATGAATATCTGTGTCATTGTAAGAACTCTCCTCTACACTCCTGAGCAGTACATTGGATGTTACCACACAGAACAAACTTACTTTTTCCAGTCCAATATGCATTGCAATAACTGCCACAACCTCAATCCCTCCAAGTACAGTTAAATAATTCTATTCATTCAGCACATAATTTTTTTAATGTCCAGCTCTTCTGACCAATCAGAATACAGTGGTTAAAGCCAGCAGATAATTTGCTAGAAACCGAAACATTGCATTCGTTCAAATAAACTCCAACTTTCCACACACACCTCCCAAGGGAGGTGGTGGTGCTTTTGCCAAATATTATGCTTTTATAAATCTAGTTGTTAGATCTCCCAGAGATGATAGCTTGAAAAAGAACATTTAGCTGTGGGAAGACTGGAGAAGCCTAGGAGGGATGAGGGTGGGGAGTGGGGAATTAACACTTTGAGCGCTGCAGTTTATTTATTTAGATACAGTGCCCTTCGAGCCACCCCAACCAGCAACCATCCTAGTCTAATCATGAAACAATTTACAATGACCAATTAACCTACCAACCGGTACATCTTTGGACTCTCAGAGGAAACCGGAGCACCCAGAGGAAACCCACATGGTCACGGAGAGAAGGTGCAAATGGCAGGTTTGAATTTCTGCACCGTACCGAGCTTGGAGCCAAAATCCTTGGAATTCCACAACTATTGGATCAGTCTGAGCTCAGTTACAAGGTTCAACTTTAACTTGCCCAGAATAACAAAATGGGTATGGATAGATGTATTATATTGCCTGGCAATTACCCTCTTAGATTCTGCTGTCATCCCAGCTCAACCTGCAGCTATGAGTAGATGACCAACAAGGAGGTGGTAGGCAGTGAGGTCTGTCTTAAGCCCAAAGAAAGGGCCTAGTACTGCAATTTAAGGGCACAGCTGAACCAGGAGAAGAACTGTGCCTGTACTGGGTTCCTCCCCCACCTCAGATTGCCACTAGTTTAGATAAGAGTTACCCGCTAACAAAGTCCTGCTCTTGACGTACAGATAGCAAACTTTTTATCTGGTTCACTGGGACAATCTCTGCCCATGGAAACCACATATTACACCAAGTCCTCCTTTTTAAGATTCAGCTTTCGAGTTCTATACCAGCCTGACCTGATTCTCTCCTTCATACACGCTAGTTTAAACTTATGAAGTGCAAACATTTCCTGTAAAACAAATCACCCGAGTAACAGAAAGCCCTTTTTTAGTGGGAAGGTCTCAGATGTTATTCTTGGGCCATTTCTAAACCCAATACAGATTTACTGCTTGTTGAATGGAGAATGAAACATCCAGCTAGTTTGAATGATTTTCATCTGCACAGCAATTAAATAATTGAAGTCTGTCTTGGTCTGAAATCTCCCAACTCCATAAATTAACATTGTTCACAAAGGAAGCAAAAGTGCCAAGACACCAACCCCACTAATTCATCCACTTACTTCATGTAGTACCGTACATCAATGTCAAAAAATCCTGGCAACACAAAGCACGAGTTTCACTAATACAGAAGTTCCCAAAAGGATGACTGAAGTTAAGTAAATGCAAGGTTAAGGGCCCAGCTACAAAGGCCGATAGAGCTCTCTTCAGAAAGTATTCTTGCAGAATAAATGGAAAAATCAGTGGGTTGCGTGTTATGGGCCAATAGTTACTGGGTTAGAGATGTTTCGTTTCACTTCCACATAACACTCGGACTAACACATTTCTTTCTAATGCACCAACGTCAAGAATGATTGTGCAATTTTCATTTTGAATCAAAACCACCTTAATTAATATCTGATCTGTATGAACACCTCTGTTTCTGCTTGACTCTCTCCTGGGACTGGAAGCTCTAGGGCTTTAAGATTCTTATGAATCATGTAAATTAAGTTCAAACTTCTCCATTTTCTCAATCCCAACATACCAGCTTTTTGCCAGCATTTTCCACCATTGCAACTTTGCATTTTATCTGGATATTCCTGTTATTTTCATAGGGGATGAATAGAAACCCATTCTGAAACTTTCTCTGGTCATGCGGGAAAGTCTCAGGACACTTTAAGTGCCGGACTCCTGAAGCGGCCTCAGCATAAAGTTTTCTGCCTAATAAAATGGAAATTTAAATCGTTGTGCTTCCTTTTCGTACTACATACATTTACTGATATTATAAGGCTTCAAAATGTGACCACTTTAAACATAACTCAAACTGAGCTGATGTTCGGAACAGGAAAAAGCAGAACATTCTTGCTGATCAGCTGCTATTTTATTCAAAACTAAATATAGCTAAATATAGCTCCCTTGTTCAGAAGCAGTAACTTTGACTCACATTTTGCAAGCTTTCAATGAAAGCAAAAAAACCCCACAATTTTAAAGTCCTCAGTAATTTCAGACTATGCTCTTCTACAAATGTCCAGAAATTGAATTTTCCTCATTTTAGGAACATTAGATCGGCACAATGATTTGCCCCGATGCCAAATTAGTGCCAATTTTCAATATGGTTTGCCAAAAACAGGAGTCTAAAACTAACGTTTACAGAGACAGTGGGGTGGTGGAAAGTGGGTCAGAAGTCGAGAAGGGGAACATTGGAAGGGTTTAAATGACAGTGATTGTGTTCATCCCCATACAATGAAAATGACATTATTCAAGTTCAGTTTATTTTCATTCAACCACATATATATACTGACAAACGAAACAATGTTCCTCTGGACCAAGGTGAACAACACAGTACATATAACTCACACGCATAACGAAATGTAGCATTACCACTAGTAAATTAACAAGTAATAAGGTACAATTACAATGCAAGTTAAAAAGTAAAGAGTATATGGCGCTTCATGCATGATGAGACCCAGGTAGCAGGAGGGAATTCAGTAGTCTTACGGCCTGGGGGAAGAAGCTGTTTCCCAACTTTACAAAAGAGATTCTGCAGATGATGGAAATCCAAAGCAACATCTCATCCTAACAGTTTTTGTCCTAACGTTACAGTCCCTCCTGCCTGATGACAGAGAGTCAAAGAGATTGTTGGATAGATGGGAGTGTAATTAACAATGCTAAGGGTTCTGCGTACACAGCACTCCAGATAAATATCTCTGATGGATGGAACAGAGACTCCGATGATGCTCCCAGCAGGCCTCGCAATCCTCTGTCATGACTTGTGGTGGTCAGACACCTTACAATTTCCATACTAGATGGTGAGGTCGCTCTCGATGGGTTAGAATTGGGGGGGGGGGGGGAGAACAAGCATCACTCACCTCAATCTCTTCAGGAAGTGGAAATGCTGCTGTGCTTTCTTGACCAAAGAGATGGTGTTGAGGGACCAAGTGAGGTTGTCTATTATCTGCAATCCCAGAAACTGGGTACTCCTAACTCTCTCATGGAGGAGCCATGTATGTGCATTGAGGATTGGTCAGCCTGCACCTTCCTAATGTCCATAATCATCTCTTGGGTCTTGTCCACATTGAGACTCAAGTTGTGATAGCAGCATTCTACTAACCGCTCTGCCTCCTCCCTGTAAGCCCACTCATTGTTGTTGATGAGCCCAGCCAATGCTGTGTCATTGACTCAGTTTAAACTGGAACTAGCAGTGCCGTGATGCATCAACAGTCTGAACAGCAGCAGGCTAAGCATGCAGCCCTGGGTGCATCACTGCTCAGCATGATGGAACTGGAAATGTTTCTCCCATCATGGACTGACTGAGACCTATCAGTCAAGTCATGCACGGCCCAGTTAGAGAGAGGTGTTGAGAGCCAACGGCGTCAGGTATTGCCAGACATCGCAGGAATTCTGCAGGCAATAAAAGAGAAGAAACCCTCTAGCTGGATAGCCGCTTCAGGGATAGTATCCTGGAGCCTCGTGTCCATCAGGATGAGCATGCAGCCATCCTCCATCTCGTGCTGATTCAGTCCCAGACGCAAGTAATCTGGTTTATTTTCCAATGATCAAACATTTGAAAGTAGAATTAACAGGAGAGCTGGAATATAGGGTTTCGCCCTTCGTCTTGCATGAACACCAGTGCAGTTTCCTTGCGCACCGATTCTGACAGCGTCCTCCTCTGTAAGCTGTAGCACATGACAACACGGAATGCAATAAGCCCATGCTGCAGAGCTCATCTAACAACTCAGCAATGAGGTAGACTTGTAGTACTTGCTTTCTTAATATCCAGCGGTATCTTGTGATTATAAGAAAGATGTAAAGGACAAACAATTGCACCTTTAGTTGGAGCCAAGTAGCCACTGCGACTGAATGCGCCTCCATCTTGAGCCATCCATTATTGGGCTCCATACTGCAAATGTGGTTGAAAACTAGGGTAGACGATACTAAGCACCAACCCCCATTGACTGGCCCATTCCAAAAGTGGCCTCAACCCTCCTTGAGCAGCCACTCTTCAAGACTTTCAGAGAACACTACTTCTGAGATTTGAGCGCTCTTAGGAAATAGTGGTTGGGCAATTGGCCAAACTGAGCAATTATTTAAGAATGATCATCTTCAGAGAATCTGGAGTTACACTGGCCAGACCAAAGTAGTCCATTTCAATCCCAGATGGACAACAGAGAGTCAGATGCGTTTTTACAGTTGTTTCATGTTTCTTCTGGTATCTTTAATGACACATTTAATTTTTTTAAATTCAAAACTCTTAGTGGCCATGGTGGGATTCAAACTCTGTCTCTAGACTCTGTCAAGTCCAATGAGGTGACAATATGTAACTGTACCCTTTCCCAGGTTTCCACATTCTGCCTGTAGTGGGGTAACAAGAGTTGTACACAATACTCCAAGTGTAGCCGAAAGAGTGTTTTACATAGATACAACATGACTCCTTTACTCTCATATTCAATGCCCCTACTAATGAAGACAAACATGTTATATGCCTTCTTTGCCTGCCTGTCCACTTGTGTGTACACTTTCAGGGAGCTATGGATTTAGATTCCAGGTTTCTTTTGTACACCAATGCTGTTAAAGGTTCTGCCATTAACAGTACACTTTCTCCTTACATCAGACCTCCTAAAGTGCAACACTTCACACTTGCTTGGATTAAACTCTATTTGCCATTATTCTGCCCACATCTGCAACAACAACCCACTAGTTGAATATTCCCGAATCAACTTCACCTCCACACCAATTATATATTTAGATGAATCAGAGAGCCATGGGGAAAATGTCTGCAGCTCCCCTGAAGTCTCTGGCTTTAGATTGGAGATTAATCTTCAAATAATGGATCACGCCAATAGTGAAAGGTTGTCGCTCCTAACCATGCATCATCTACAGGTATTGAGCTGGCCTCAGAATAGAGGGTCAACACAAACACTCAAAGAGGTCAGACCCTTTAACACTTCTACATTGCTCACTTATGCAGATATGGGCTAGTGCACATGCACGTGCTGCAGGTGACCATGTTCACAAAGCCCCACCTCCCCTGCCCATCTACTCCGTTCCATCAGAAAGATATCCTTCAGTGCTTGCTGGACACGCCCCAAATCAGGGGTTCCCAACCTGTGGTCCACGGACCCCTTGTTTAATGGTAAGGCTCCATGGCATTAAGGTTGGGAACCATTGGCCTATACTATCCACTGAAGTCATCAGTCCCACTGCCCAGCCTTATCACAAATCACATTCCCAATATCTTTTTGATAGTACAAAGCAGAGTTCTTTGAGTTAGGCAACAGAAAATCTTTAAAGTTTTACAAGATGTTATTATTTGTTGGCTAACATTAGCTGTGAGACAAAACCCATACCAGGAGGAGGACAGTGGCAGTTCACGATGGTGATCTAGCTCAAGTGCAACTTGACAAGCTGGGCAGCGAGTTACGTCTCACAAATTATTAGGTATACATTTGTGATTAGGTATGGTTAGATTAGGTTAGCTTTGTTACACGTGCATCAAAAGATACAGTGAAGTGCCATTTGCGTCCAAAGACATGCTGGGAGCAGCCCACAAGTGTCATAGAAACATAGAAACATAGAAAATAGGTGCAGGAGTAGGCCATTCGGCCCTTCGAGCCTGCACCGTCATTTATTATGATCATGGCTGATCATCCAACTCAGAACCCCGCCCCAGCCTTCCCTCCATAGCCCCTGACCCCCGTAGCCACAAGGGCCATATCTAACTCCCTCTTAAATATAGCCAATGAACTGGCCTCAACTGTTTCCTGTGGCAGAGAATTCCACAGATTCACCACTCTCTGTGTGAAGAAGTTTTTCCTAATCTCGGTCCTAAAAGGCTTCCCCTCTATCCTCAAACTGTGGCCCCTCGTTCTGGACTTCCCCAACATCGGGAACAATCTTCCTGCATCTAGCCTGTCCAATCCCTTTAGGATCTTATACGTTTCAATCAGATCCCCCCTCAATCTTCTAAATTCCAACGAGTACAAGCCCAGTTCATCCAGTCTTTCTTCATATCAAAGTCCTGCCATCCCAGGAATCAATCTGGTGAACCTTCTTTGTACTCCCACTATGGCAAGGATGTCTTTCCTCAGATTAGGGGACCAAAACTGCAAACAATACTCCAGGTGTGGTCTCACCAAGGCCTTGTACAACTGCAGTAGTACCTCCCTGCTCCTGTACTCGAATCCTCTCGCTATAAATGCCAGCATACCATTCACCTTTTTCACCGCCTGCTGTACCTGCATGCCCACTTTCAATGACTGGTGTATAATGACACCCAGGTCTCATTGCACCTCCCCTTTTCCTAATCGGCCACCATTCAGATAATAATCTGTTTTCCTATTTTTGCCACCAAAGTGGATAACTTCACATTTATCCACATTAAATTGCATCTGCCATGAATTTGCCCACTCACCCAACCTATCCAAGTCACCCTGCATCCTCTTAGTATCCTCCTCACAGCTAACACTGCCACCCAGCTTCGTGTCATCCGCAAACTTGGAGATGCTGCATTTAATTCCCTCATCCAAGTCATTAATATATATTGTAAACAACTGGGGTCCCAGCACTGAGCCTTGCGGTACCCCACTAGTCACCGCCTGCCATTCGGAAAAGGTCCCGTTTATTCCCACTCTTTGCTTCCTGTCTGCTAACCAATTCTCCACCCACACCAATACCGTGTGCTTTAAGTTTGCACACTAATCTCCTGTGTGGGACCTTGTCAAAAGCCTTTTGAAAATCCAAATATACCACATCCACTGCTTCTCCCCTATCCACTCCACTAGTTACATCCTCAAAAAATTCTATGAGATTCATCAGACATGATTTTCCTTCCATGCTGACTTTGTCCGATCATTTCACCGCTTTCCAAATATGCTGTTATCACATCCTTGATAACTGACTCCAGCAGTTTCCCCACCACCTACGTTAGGCTAACCGGTCTATAATTCCCCGGTTTCTCTCTCCCTCCTTTTTTAAAAAGTGGAGTTATATTAGCCACCCTCCAATCCTCAGGAATTAGTCCAGAATCTAACGAGTTTTGAAAAATTATCACTAATGCATCCACTATTTCTTGGGTTACTTCCTTAAGCACTCTAGGATGCAGACCATCTGGCCCTGGGGATTTATCTGCCTTCAATCCCTTCAATTTACCTAACACCACTTCCCTACTAACATGTATTTCGTTCAGTTCCTCCATCTCACTGGACCCCCTGTCCCCTACTATTTCTGGAAGATTATTTATGTCCTCCTTAGTGAAGACAGAACCAAAGTAATTATTCAATTGGTCTGCCACGTCCTTGCTCCCCATAATCAATTCACCTGTTTCTGTCTGCAGGGGACCTACATTTGTCTTTACCAGTCTTTTCCTTTTTACATATCTATAAAAGCTTTTACAGTCCGTTTTTATGTTCCCTGCCAGTTTTCTCTCATAATCTTTTTTCCCCTTCCTAATTAAGCCCTTTGTCCTCCTCTGCTGAACTCTGAATTTCTCCCAGTCCTCAGGTGAGCCACTTTCTCTGGCTAATTTGTATGCTTCTTCTTTGGAATTGATACTATCCCTAATTTCCCTTGTCAGCCACGGGTGCACTACCTTCCTTGATTTATTCTTTTGCCAAACTGGGATGAACAATTGTTGTAGTTCATCCATGCAACCTTTAAATGCTTGCCATTGCATATCCACCGTCAATCCTTTAAGTGTCATTTGTCAGTCTATCTTAGCTAATTCATGTCTCATACCTTCAAAGTTACCCCTCTTTAAGTTCAGAACCTTTGTTTCTGAATTAACTATGTCACTCTCCATCTTAGTGAAGAATTCCACCATATTATGATCACTCTTACCCAAGGGGCCTCTCACGACAAGATCGCTAATTAACCCTTCCTCATTGCTCAAAACCCAGTCCAGAATAGCCTGCTCTCTAGTTGGTTCCTCGACATGTTGGTTCAAAAAACCATCCCGCATACAGTCCAAGAAATCCTCTTCCTCAGCACCTTTACCAATTTGGTTCACCCAATCTACATGTAGATTGAAGTCACCCATTATAACTGCTGTTCCTTTATTGCACACATTTCTAATTTCCTGTTTAATACCATCTCCGACCTCACTACTACTGTTAGGTGGCCTGTACACAACTCCCACCAGCGTCTTCTGCCCCTTAGTGTTACGCAGCTCTACCCATATCGATTCCACATCTTCCCGGCTTATGTCCTTCCTTTCTATTGCGTTAATCTCTTCTTTAACCAGCAACGCCACCCCACCTCCCCTTCCTTCATGTCTATCCCTCCTGAATATTGAATATCCCTGAACGTTGAGCTCCCATCCCTGGTCACCCTGGAGCCATGTCTCTGAGATCCCAACTATATCAAAATCATTAATAACAATCTGCACTTTCAATTCATCCACCTTATTACGAATGCTCCTTGCATTGACACACAAGTGTCGTCATGCTTCCTGCCAACATAGCATGCCCATAGCTTACTAACACAAACCTGTACGTCTTTGGGGTGTGACAGGAAACCCACACAGACATGGGGAGAACATACAAACTCCTTACAAACTGTAGTGGGAAATGTACCCTAATCACTGGTGATGTAAAGCATTGCATGAACCATTACGCAACCATGTTGGCTTTTGTACAGAGCAAGTAGGAACTACATCAATGACAAACACATCCTCAAAACCCACAAGCACAGTATCACAGAGGTCACAGATTAGCAAAGCAACCATATGTAAGCTGTGGGGAAGACCCGCTGGATTACTTCCTCCAGACACACTATTCTGTTCCGTTCTACTGGAAGGAACCTGCTTCTTTGGGACAAGGAAACTCACATTTTGTTTGCCTGCTAGATGTCATGGTGGGAGGCAGTGAAGACAAAGGAGTGCTCATCTTTAAATTATATTTATGTCACGAACATTTGCTGCATAAATTAATGAAACACCATAATTTTTGTCAGTACAGATTTTAAATCTTGTGAAGACTTTCTAAAAATAAGCCTTTTGTATTTAATTTGAAACCAGTACTTCCAATCTGTCGGGCCCTAAAATTTGAATAGGTTGCAATGCACCAGAAAAATAGTAATGAGAAAGGCTTTTGAGGGGGCATGTTTGTGAAAGAAAATTCCTCAGCTCATTCAAGGGGAAAATATAGCAGCAGTGACCCCCCTAAACCTCCTGCAGCTGAAGAGAGGATTCTGGGGAAAGAGCTGGATGTTAAATACAACAGAGAAGTGAAGGAGTTGGATTTCAGGTGTGGGTAGATAGTGAAATGTTAAAACACTGGATCCCCAAGAATGGAAGATTTAGGGGATAGGCTTGGAGACTAAAGATCTGCAGCAGTGATTGCGGTAGCAGTTCAGTGTGTATATATATCTCCAAAAGGAGAAATCAATATTCATGCCATCAGGTTGGAGGATACCCAGATAGAATACAAGGTGCTGATCCTCCACTCTGAGGATGACATCATCTTGGCATAAGAGGCGGCCATAGACTGACCCTCATTTATTATTTGCAAACGTACATCATCTCCAGTCATCAGTAACTACTGTCTGGTCTGACAAGACACTGGTGGGGAGGTGCTGTTGGTTATGGAGAAGGGTGCAAGGCACTGGCATTGGACATCATGTAGCTGCTTAGAGACATAACAGAAACTGTCTGTAACCAGAATGGTTCACAGTCAGAAATGCAGCTGCCTGGAAATACAACTCAAGCAAATCTCTTTACAAGATGCAATGATATTGCTGCAAACTGAGTTCTCACGTGGAAAGAGATGCCCACAGACTCACAGCAGCTCATTTGGCAATCCATCCTACAGATTTCGCAAACGCTTGTTTGAATGCAAGGCTGCACATACATTGGCTGTTTATAACCAGTACGGTTTGACCTGATGATCTGCCATCTACTCCCCCACTAGAAACAGTCTATCAGCCCCCTTATTTCTCTATTCATTTGTTATGACAGAACAGTTGAAGCCTGAAGTTCCTGCTCCAGCCAAACAGCTGCTGGCATGTGGATTCCAGTTATAAGGTTGTTAGAAAACCCTCCAGAGATTCCTTTAAAACAATTTCCTGTAGTTTCCTTTGAGTTCAAGAAAAATAAAATGATTTATTGCTCCTTTCAGAGAGCAGCAAACTGCTTTATCCATTAAGACAGAAATAAGGGATTTGCCGTCATCAATTGGAGGGAATTTTGCAAGTGATCCGATATCCACAACCTATCAGCGAAAGGTTTAAGGGTTATAAAATACCACAACACAGAAACAGGGCCTTCAGCCCATCTAGTCCATGCCAATCTCTTTCCATCTAGTCCCATCTACCCATATCCAGACCATAACCCTCCATTCCTCTCTCATCCACATATCTATCCAAACTTCTCTTAAACGTTGAAATTGAACTCACATTCACCATTTCTGCTGGCAGCTCGTTCCCACTCACACCACCCTGAGCGAAGAAGCTCCCTCCTTAATTATGTCACCTTTCAGCTTAAACCTATGGCCCCTGTGACTCCTACCCACACCGACCTCCAAGCTGGGGATCACTTGTCTCCTCAGCGCCTGTCGATGCAACCTCTGGGACCACCGACCTTTGACTGTGGAGCACTCTGACCTGGACTGCTGCCCCCAGCTCTTTATTTACTGTCCAACATCTAACTCTCCCTTATCCTCATCTCTAAACCCTAACCTGACCCTCAACTCCCCACACTGTTCCCCAAAACAACTCTACAAACCTAAGAGAAAAAACACCAAGTCTGAGCCACAATATCAAAACTACCTCAAACTTCCTGGTAACTGCCTCAAAAAAAAGTTCTTAAAAAATTGGTTAGACACAACCGAGTACCACCCTAACCATGATGACTATCCAAAATCAGGTCTCGTCAAACCAAATACTTATATCCAGTCCCTTTGAACTCCCAATGATTTACCCATGACTAACATCAAACTCACTCGCCTGTAACTTCCTGACTTATTCTCAGAGCCTTTCTTGAACAACATTTGCTATCCTCCAGTCCTCTGGCACCTCACCCGTGACTAAGAACATTTTAAATATTTCTGCCATGGCCCATGCAATTTCTGCACTAGCCTCCAACAAGATCGAAGGAGACACCTTGTCGGGCCCTGGGGATTATCCACTGTAATTAGCCTTGTGTCAGCAAACACCTCCTCTTCTGTAATCCAGATATAGTCCATGGTCTCACTACCCTTGTGGCTCAGTTCGGTAGACTTTGTGTCTGTCTCCCAAATATATACAGATGCAAAAATTAATTTAAGATCTCCCTGATCTCTTTCGGCTCCATGCATAGATGAACACGCTGATCTTCAAATGGACCAATTTTGTCCCTTGCTATCCTTTTGCTCTCATCTATATAAGCTCCTGCTTTGCCAGAGCAACCTTATGTCCTCTTTTAACCCTGATCTCTCTCTTACGTGTCAGCTTGCATTTCTTAAACTCCTCACTAGCCTGACTTGATCCCAACATCCTTTACCTGATATGCACCTTATTCATCTTCTTAACCAGGGCTTCAATATCACTCAGAAACCAAGAATTCCTATACCCGTTATCCGTCTTTGATTCTAACAGAAACATACAAATGACGTACTTGCAATATTTCAGTTTTAAAGACCTCCCACTTCCTGAGCATACTTTTACTGGAAAAGAACCTATCCTATTCCTCACCATTTGAATTATTTGTTTTAAAAAAAAACTTAATTGCTGAACTAAACCTAACATTTCCAAAGCAGTTTGACGAACATCTGTAGACGTGTAGTGGAGAGTATACTGACTGGCTGCATCACCAATGCCTTTGAACGGAAAATCCTTCAAAAGGTTGTGGATTTGGTCCAGTACATCACAGGTAAAGCCCTTCCAACTACTGAGCAGAGCTACATGAACCGCTGTCAGAGGAAAGCAGTATACATCAGAGATCCCCACCTCCCAGGTCATGCTCTTCTGTCACTGTCGCCATCAGGTAGAAAGTACAAGAGCTTCAGGACTCACACCACAAGCTTCAAGAACAGTTTCCTACCCCTCAACCATCAGGCTCTTAAAGGGGATAATTATACTCACTTGCCCTTCCATCGAGATATTCCCCCATCCAATGATCTCACTTTAAGGATTCTTTACCTTGTTATCTTATATTCTTGTTATTTATTTAAATCTGTATTTGCACTGTTTGTTGTCTTCTGCACTCCAGTTGACCGTTTACTGATCCTGTTATAGTTACTATTCTAAAGATTTGCTGAGTATGCCCACAAGAAGATGAATTGCAGGGTTGTACATTATGTACTGATAATAAATTTTACATTGAACTTGAGATCTGATTAAACATGCATCAAACAAAAATCAGTATCAATGATGAGAAATATGCAGCAACAAATGGCACTTGTATTGACTCTCTCAAAGCACTTAAGCACAATCCAAAATGAACACTGAGCTGCAGCCTTTGGGACTGCCCTCACCAAGGGAGGCAATTCCAACTTGGGCAATCCGACGGCGGTGCCAGAGGATGAGTTAACTGTAGTTGGAGAATCTCCCAAGCTGCCCTCAAATCCTGCAAGCAGGGTATTCACAAGCTTCACACGAGGAGGCGAGTTTAAGCAGTAATGTTCAAGGGGAGAGAAATGAAAGAAGCCTGGAAAAAGTTTTCTAGATGCCAAGAGTGAGGCTACTTAGAAAGGGGGTAAAGGGGACAGGAGTACAGAAGAGAGAGTTTTGTACAATTATAAACTGTAACCGTTACCGTTAATTGGTTATATTTGGGAAGAGCTGCTGCGTGGTTACAGATGTATCAAGGCTGCCGTTAGTGATTGATGACTTGGCACAAATTAAGGGAATGACAAAACTGGTAATGTCAATTGGAAGAGGAAGTGAACAAATTCTCCCTGTTAATGCCAAAACACACTTCTTTGCACAGAAGTTGGAAATCTCTGCAGAGACCGCAAATTATTTCCAGAAAGCCAGCATTAGTGTGCACACTGCACAGAACAGCCTTGACTCACTAAGTTTATTTTAAAAACTCTCTTCACCAGCTCTTTACTTGAATTGTAATAAAGACTCCTTGCTTCATGAGAGATTCCCATTGTGCATCTTTTTGAACCATCCTACAGTAACAGTTAAACAAGTGAATGCCCAGGATGCTGAAATGGTCATATCACTGTTCCTTCAGTCAGAGTTATAATTGTGCAATCAGTACTTGGCCACAGATCAAATATTGTGGCAGACCAGGGCAACAGAGCATCAGCAACAAGGGATCATGCCAGCCTCACCTTATCCTAAAACAGTACATGAAATATTGGCATAATGGATCTTTTTAATATTCTTAAAAGCTATCAATGGCAGATTCTCCTGCAGGTCGCTGAGGCAACATAATCCCCAAACCTCACAAGGAAGCCTTTAGAGTGCCTCTACTCACACATGCAATGGCAACTTGAGGACATTGTCATAGGAAAGGATGATGGGAATAGGCAGCAGAATCTCCTTGAATGCCTCCAAGTGCTGCAAATGAGAGCATCAGCAAAGGTTTCAAGCTCTGAAAGGTCCTTAAATTAACCCACACATTCAACAAAACTGCTTCCACTTGAACAGAGACCTGAAGGTTTGCTGGCACCAGTAGGAATGCAAATGCTGCACCATAAGTTCCTGCCTGTCAGTCTAACTCCTCACCATATGGGCAGATTCCATGGCAAAGGATTGGTGACAAATTGAATTGCTCTTTAAAACTTGCCACGATCTGTACTGCCAATTTATTGAGTACTAAAGTGTCAATCATGCCATTCATATACAATCAAAGTATCAATGTACAAAATATAGCAATAAAGGCGATTTTGAATTTAAGAAAACAGGCCTTCAACCCTGCTAAAGCACGACACATGTGCAACAGCATCACTGTAACATTTGATTTTGCAAAGCACCGTCATCAAGACTGAACATAAACAACGTTGGGTGGCATTAGCATGAGTGTCCACAAAACACGAATTGTAAGGAGACATTTTGGGAGAGAGAGAGCACTAGGGATGGAAGCAGACTGAGGGAGAGAATATCAAATCTTTAAATCTCATATCCACCACATCATAGTCTACTGAAGCCTTGAATTTTAATCCACTTGAACCATTATACTCACTGATAACATACCCGCTCACACTTCCATATATTTTACATGTACATTAACAAACATCAGCAAATACACTGAAGGACGATTAAACAGATTTTTTTTTATCCATTAGTTGTGTTCAAATCCACATACATATTAGACAATTCCAATTATTTGAAACAATAACTTTTAATTGTCATTAACCAAAACATCAGTTGTTTATTCTTTTCCATAGATGCTCTCTGATCTGCTGAGTTCCTACAACATTTTGTATGTGTTGGTTTGGATTTCCAACATCTGAAAACTTTCTTGCGTTTATAATCTTAATTACCTCTAAATTTTAAATGTTCAGTGTTGAAGAGGTATGAAAGTGAGAGCAGGTACCTTAATGCAAAAAAAGATTTCATGGAGCCTAAATGAATATGGCTATATTACTGCTCTAAAATATTACAGTCAAACACCTTGAAATATTAAAATTAATATTAATGAGGAGCAAAATCAGTGAAGAGATTTGTTGCAAAAATCCCTACTGGGCACATCTTAAGTCAAATACTTTACTGTCCCATTTTCCAGAGCTCATTAACTTTACAAAGCCCTATTAAATATACTTCAAGCACCTACTAACGTCAGAGCTTCATAAAAAAATCAATCCTAAGCTAATCATTACAAAATAGACTCAATTCCCCTTCAGCTTCATACTCTCTACTTTCATGTGTTTGATTGTATCTCCACGAATAAAATGAATTAACATTATGCACATCCTTAGTGATAGTGAGAACAGAAGACAAGTATTCTTTTCTTGTCTCAATGAATATCCAATGACTGTAGTACAGACTCGGATGGAAATTACAGATCTGGATTTAGCACCAAGATCTGGGAGTGTAATGCATGTTAAGCGTCTGGCTGAATGGAATAGATGGCCAGGGGTATTTGCATTTTTAACTTCTCCTTACTTCAGTCTGAGGTCCCCACCTGCTTTAAGACCACCATACTCTTGGACCTAAGAAAAATAAGGGCAACATGCCTTAATGACTACTGTCCAGTGGCTCTGATATCCAGCATCATGACGTGTTTTGAGAGGCTGGTCATCTACACATCACCCGGCTTCCTAGTCAACCTCAGCCCACTGTAGTTTGACAACCACTGAAACAGGCCCATGGTAAACACATCTACCTGGCTCTACATTCATCTTTGGAGCATCAGGACATTAAAGGTATCTAAGTTAGACTGTTGCTTAATGACTCCAGCTCCACACAGTTTCATTAAACCGACATTCCTAATTTCCTTTCCAAGGTCCCTTGAAGGTTGCTGCCATCAGCAGTTCTTTCCCCCTGGAACTGCCTTTGCCTATCAATGGCCTCTCAAAACACACTGACCCTTCATGGCAGCCCACTCCTCTCAGTCCTCGCAAATTACTGCATAATCGACTGCCTCTTTTTCTCCTCAAAGACCTAGTACACTACCATCCATAAACACATTGACTGGAACTTCCTCCCATCAGTCCTTCAACGTGCCAAAAGACCAATACACTGAACAAAGGTCAGAAACAAAGCCTGAAATGATCATGACAAATATCTAATAAGCTGGAGTGAAGGAAGGATAGAGCCTAGTGACCTGGCACTGTGACAGTAATCTTTCCCATAATATCAGCAAATCCAAGGGACTGGTCATTGACTAAAGGAAGTGGGGGCAGTGCATACACTTCTATTTCCATCAGATGTGCCGAGGTCAAGAGGGTTTGTATTGATGCACCATAAAAAGCATCCTACCCCGATGCATCACGGCTTAGTATGGCAACTGTTCTGCCCAAACCACAAGAAACTGCAGTGCTGAGAACATAGCTCAGCACGTCCTAAAACCTGTCTCTCCT
This sequence comes from Mobula hypostoma, assembly GCF_963921235.1. NCBI lineage: Eukaryota > Metazoa > Chordata > Chondrichthyes > Myliobatiformes > Myliobatidae > Mobula > Mobula hypostoma. The sequence goes on along the minus strand of NC_086105.1, from coordinate 103,532,586 downwards.
CCATCAACTCTATCCACACTTTGATGCCTCAATAAAGCAGCCAACATTGTCAAAGAACGCAGGCATTCTCTCCGCAGCTGCCCCCCCCCCCCACCAACCATTGGGCAGAAGATACAAAAGTCTAAAAGCATGTACCAACATGGTTAAGGACAGTTATATTCCACTGCTGTCGGAGTCTTGAACTGATCCCACATACAAAATGATGAACTCTTAATCTCACCATCTACCTCATTATATCCTTGCAACTTGTCTGCCTGCACTCTCGCAGTAACACTCGATTCCACGTTTTGTTACTTGGACTTCCTCAATGCACTGATGTGATGAAATGATATGTATGAGCACCATGCAAAACAAAGGGTTCGCTGTTCCTTGATACATGCGACTGCAATAAACTAATTTACCAATGTCATCAGAGGCACCAAAATCCCAGAGCCAACTGAGGGGCACAGGTCTTCTCAATTATGAACCAAAACAGCTGTAGCACTGGACCAGCTCAGACAATTTCTAACTGTCACTCTGACCTTGATGTAGATTGAATTCACTCCTCTCTCCCATATGCAAAACACATGTAAATAGGTCTTCTTTTGTCCATGTTTAGCAGTGTGTGCAAGAAGAATTGAGAACAGGAGCAAGGATGTCTTACTGCAGATATACAGAGCCTTATTGAGACCTCATTTGGAGTTTTAGTCACATTATCTGTGGAAGCATGTCCCTACCATGGAGGGAATCCAATAATTGTTTACTCAACTGATTCCTGGGATACCAGGACTGATGCACGAGGAAATACTAGGTCAATTAAGCTAATATTCATTGACGTTTATAAAAATGAGAAGAAACAGAAAACACTAACAACACAGCCTGGATGTGCCTGATGGCCCAGGACCAGTGAACACAGCCCTATTTTACAAGGTAGAGTGATCGAGAGAAATTTCTTCCACCAGAAGAGCCTGTCAGTTTCTCTATCACAGAAAGCAATGGAGTCCATGTATCAAAGTATTTATGGAAGGTGATAAATGTATTCCTAAATGCTGAAAGGAATCAGAGGACATATGAGAAGGTGATGAGAAAAGGATACTTAAGTGGTTGATCAACCATGATCATGTTCAGGGACAAGTGATTTCAAGTTCAAGTTCAAATTTATCACAGAACCAGATATCAATATAGCCAAAGAAATAGTGTTCCTCCAGAGCCAAGGTGCAAAACACATAACCAACAACACACAGCGCACTGCACATAACACAGCACAAATAGCACATATGATTACAACTGCAGAAAAACGGTCAGAAAGAAAAAAAAAGCCCACAGTTGCATGACTGTAGACTGAGAGCAAGTTGACCTGCACCAGCTTGAACTTCCACTGAGTGAACACAGGAGAGCAGCACCAAGCTAACAAACACCAGAGGGCAGCACTGATGGGAGGGGCCAGCCCCATCCAGTACAATATGGATTCCAGCGCATCCACTGAGGCCTCTGCTTTCCCCCACACCAATTCTGGTGTCTCCACTCCTCGGCAACTGCAACAGGCGACCCTGCAGCGAAGTCCTAATCCTCACCACAACCAAGGCAAAGCAGCTCCCTGTCATTAACAAGAGGAATTCTGCAGATGCTGGAATTTCAAGCAACACACATCAAAGTTGCTGGTGAACGCAGCAGGCCAGGCAGCATCTCTAGGAAGAGGTGCAGTCGATGTTTCAGGCCGAGACCCTTCGTCAGGACTAACTGAAGGAAGAGTTAGTAAGAGATTTGAGTGGGAGGGGGAGGGGGAGATCCAAAATGATAAGAGAAGGCAGGAGGGGGAGGGATGGAGCCAAGAGCTGGACAGGTGATAGGCAAAGGGGATATGAGAGGATCATGGGACAGGAGGCCCAGGGAGAAGGAAAGGGGAGAAGAGAGAACCCAGAGGATAGGCAAGGGAGGAAGTTAATCCACGGCCTCCTCTACTGTAAAGATGAAGCCACACTCAGGTTGGAGGAACAACACCTTATGTTCCTTCTGGGTAGCCTCCAACCTGATGGCATGAACACTGGCTTCTCTAACTTCCGCTAATGCCCCACCTCCCCCTTGTACCCCATCCGCTATTTATTTTTATACACGCATTCTTTCTCTCACTCTCCTTTTTCTCCCTCTGTCCCTCTGACTATACCCCTTGCCCATCCTCTGGGTCCCCTCCCACCTTTTCCTTCTCCCCGGACCTCCTGTCCCATGATCCTCTTATATCCCCTTTGCCAATCACCTGTCCAGCTCTTGGCTCCATCCCTCCCCCTCCTGTCTTCTCTTATCATTTTGGATCTCCCCCTCCCACTTTCAAATCTCTTACTAACTCTTCCTTCAGTTAGTCCTGACGAAGGGTCTCAGCCTGAAATGTCAACTGTACCTCTTCCTAGAGATGCTGCCTGGCCTGCTGCATTCACCAGAAACTTGGATGTGTGTTCCCTGTCGTTAATCTCACCAATGAACCAGACTTGTAGTATTCTATTTTACCAATGTCCAACGGGATCTTGTGATCAAAATAAAAAGGTCTCAGACGATCACTTGTCTCAACACAACACTGGTACTCAACAAGTCAAGGCAACAACGGTATGCATGAAGACCAGCTCCATTGTTATTAAAGAACTCACTGATGGGATAGTGTTGAACTACCTTACAACTGGAAAAAAGGATGAACAAATATACTTTTGATTGGACCCGGTGTGAACACGGCGTCTGAGTGTGCTGCCATCTTACCAGAAGTAACCTATTCTACATTTCTATAACAAATTGAAGGTCAGAACACAATTAAAAGTTGCTGGTGAACGCAGCAGACCAGGCAGCATCACCAGCAACTTTTATGTGCGTTGCTTGAAATTCCAGCATCTGCAAATTTCCTCGTGTTTGCGTCAGAACACAATTATCTATTTTCAGTTCAATTTAAGATCTCTGTTATAACGTCTTCAATATCTATGTCTGCATCACTGACTGCCTACCTCAGTTTTTCTCCTCCCCAACCATTGTACACACTTCAAGCACAACTTGGACAAATATATAGAACATGATATAGCACAGGAACAAGCCTGCCGGCCCCCAATGCCTGTGCCGTGCTGAGCATAATTCTTCCTGCTTATGGTGCATATCCCTCCACGTCCTGCATATTCACTTACCTATCTAAAGCCTCAAACACCACTCTTATTAGACAGGTTCAGAGAGCCACCAGGATACTGCCTGGATTAAGGGTAAAAGCTTCAGCGGCAGGTTGGCCAGAGTTGAGGTGTTTGGAGTCTGAGAGGAAACCCAGTTAAAGTTTTCAAAGCTGTGAAAGGTCATAGAGAATCTTTTCCCCCAGAGTAGGAATGCCAAATACTCAAACACATATTTAAGGTAAGAGGCAAAATGTGAAGTGTTTTGTGAGATGAATTTTGGTAGTAGGTGCCTGTGCCTGTGCCCGGAAGGAGCTGCTAGGGACAAAGATGGAAGCATATACAGTTTTCTGCAATTACTGTGCATTAAAGTTGTTAGTAAATGGATACCATGGGCTTAACTGCATACTGCTCATTTGATTTTAGTATTCTACACTTTCCATTGTCTCAAGAGAGCAGGCAACATAATGAAAGACCCCTCCCACCCTGGTCATTTTGTTTCCCCACCACATCGCTACCCCCCTTCTTTTGGGCAGAAGATTAAAAAAAAACTTCAGAACAGGTACCACCAGTTTCAAGGACAGCTTCTACCCTGCTGTTATAAGACTCTTGAATGTAACATAAAAATTATCACTTGAACTCTCAAGCTACCTCATCATGGCCTTTGCAATACACTTTTTCCCATAAATGTATTCAGCAGTGTTAGTACATTTTCTTTCGTATCACCAAAGCATTAACACATAGAATGATCCAATTGGATGGCATACACATAAAGCTTTTCACTGTACCTTGCTATATGTGACAATAATAAACCAAACTGGTTTGATATTAACTCAACAACATATGAAACGATGTTACAACACCACCTCAATGTAACACAGGTGTTCCCAACCATGGACCAGTTTCCATCGTATTAGAGCGTCCAGGTATGGTAGGCAACCATTCCTCTTCATCTCCATTGTAAATTGAATGTTTGGATATATACTGTTCAGATGGTCATGGAACTTTTGGGAGTGTCTGGAGTCCATGGACAACAGAAACCGGATGGTAGCCTCAGACATGGTGTCTATTGTAAATCCACAAGGACTTGCACCTCAATAGTAACAGCCAGCATCACACCTCCCACAGCATAGAATAGTATTTTTCCACTTTGGTTAACCATGCAAAAACTATTTGAGACCTGGAGAGTCTCCCCAAGGAAATACAATTATGCACGATGATCCTACAGAATGGCTACAAGGTGAACAAAATCAATCAGGCCCTTAAAAGGGCTGATAGAAAAGCCAGGAAACCTAACAAGGAGGAACCCAACGCTACTGCCTGTATTGCCCATTTCCACGGCTTCTGGAAGATCTGAAGGCGTACTAGATTAATACCATCTACAAACCCGTATGGAAGCTCAAGTCGCAGCTTATGGGGGTCAAAGATGACCTGGGTCTCAGGTTGGCTGGTTTTTACAGGATTCCTTGTGAATGCAGAGCAGTGTATATACGCCAGTTGGGACGCACGGTGGAAACTCACATTAAGAAGCATAGGAGGTGTATCCATTTGGGTTACCTGGAGAAATAGGCGGTAGCAGAACATTGTATTCGCAATTGCCACAGGATTGCGAATTGCACAAAACTACTGTGCTGTGGCAATGGCTTTTGGACCACCTGGTAAAGGAAGCCATTGAAATAAATCTACAGGAAAAGATTTTAACTAAGATGAAAGTCTCCCTCCAAGTAAGAACTGGAATTTGATTGTCAACAAGGTGGGAGAGCAGAAACCTGATTGGATGAGGACTAATTAATCAGGAGGGATGGACTACAGAGGGCATAAATACCACTGGATTAGACATGCCCAGGTATCATCCCCGAAGATGGCAGAGTTTGTCATTAAAAATGTCAGTTATAATCAATACACAAACAACAGAAAATCTGCAGATGCTGGAAATCCAAGCAACGCAAAATGCTGGAGGAATTCAGCAGGCCAGGCAGCATCTATGGAAAAAAAGCACAGTTGATGTTTCAGGCCGAGACCCTTCGGCAGGACTACCTCTAGCCAGCTGGAAGCCCGAGAAGAGTTTATTCGTCAGTGAAAGATGTCCTCTGATTTGCCCAGACTTGTTGGTTGAATGGAGCTGTCTGTGACCAAATGCAACACGTTGATGCCTTTCTACATTTTGAACCACCTGCTGAAGGTGTGAACAAACCGATGCTCTGTTCAGCCATTGCAGAGGCTATGGTGAAAAGTCACTGTTTAAAACCCTCCCAGTATGGCAATCCCTTTAAATACCCTCAGACTGTCTGCTCAGAGAAAGTACTTGGTAGAATGGGTCATGGAAAGTTAAGTTACCATGACCATGCAAACAAATAGAATACCGTATATCATAGTAAACAGTGATTTATATACCTGCACATTGTCTAAATTAAATATACTTCCGAGAAAAATCCTACCTCTACTTATCAATGCCTTTAATACTTAAACAACAAGGCACAAAGGAAAAAGATATTACAGGTAGTGAATGAGGTATTTCATTTGCTAATTCTTTAATCTGAGGATGCAAATGCACCTTTTGAATGTCACTATTCAAAGTGCTTAAAGCAAATTATGGAGACCTGAAACTCCAATCAAATGCCCAGGTGGGAAGTTACAGTAACCACACAGCCTGAGTCAATTTGAAATGCAAAATAAGGTTATAAGGAAAGAAACTATACTGAAGTTTAGAGGGTGAATTTATGATTGCAGCTGAATGCTTCATAATTAAGATGACAGATTTAAGTTAATGGCAAGGGAAAATGAATAGGCATTTAAAATACAGAAATGGACGAGACCTGCAATGCACCAGCTTAAAAGTGTGGTAGAAGCAGATGCATTCAAACATAAAAGCATGGTTAACTTGTACTATAACAGTGGATGGCAAGAGCAAGCTGGGAGTTGAGGTGAATAGACGAAACCCCATTTGGTTATATAGAATGCAGGAAAAGGCCTTTCACCCCACAATATTTCTGCTGGCCACAATGCCAATCCAAACTAGTCTCATCTGCCTGCACATGGTATATATCCCTGCATGTTCACATGCCTCTCTAAAGGCTCCTCAAATGCTGCAACTGTATTTGTTCCTGCCACTTCCCCTGGCAGCAGATTCTAGACACGAAACACTTTTAAAAAAAACTCACCTCAAATCTCCTTTAAACTCACTTCCCCACCCTCACAAAGAGATGCCTTTCTGTATTTAAAGTGTCTACCGTGGGGAAGAAATTCATCTACTCTTTCAATGTCTCTCATGATTTTATTTTGGGCTATAATATCCCCTCACCAGAGTGCCGCAGAGATAGTGTTTGAACATCTCAAACTGACTGGAGAGAAATTTATTCCAGTCAATAAAAAGAATGAAATTTTTTCAAGGGTATGCCCCTATATCAATGGTATATTATGCTAAAATGAATAAGGTCAGCACAATAGTTCTACGTGACCTGTCTAATGAAAAACAATACTAAATGAAAAGGATGCAGGGAATTCAATAGCATGGTTGAATAGTGATCTAAAGAGTAAGGGCAACTCAAGATGAAGATACAAACAGTGGTGAGCCATCCAAAAAAAAGAGAGCCAGTCAGTATGAAGTGCTTTTAAATCCTCAAACCACAGGGAAAAAATGGGGATAAGATTATAAAACTGATTCTGGACAGGAGCCAAGATCAACAATGGATACAATGTGATGCATAAACTAGCTTGTGTACAAGTTCCGGTACAGTGTTTGGATCAACTTTGGTGACCAATTCCTTTGACCAGGAGGTTGAATGAGTCGTAAACAGGGATACTATAGCCCAAGATAAATGAATTCCTCAGGGCACAAGCATGACGAAGTGGTTTGCTCTTCCCAAAGTCATCACAGGCGCCAATGATGACATCAAAACCACACATTGCACTCTAGATAACTTTGGGTTTACGAGAGATGGAATTCTGGGGATTGATTAATCCCTACATTTGTGCAGAGTTAACGGGCCAGATTGATTATTCACAATCAGGATGCATAGCTTCCACAGCTAGAAGAGGGAAAAACAACTCAGTCCCATTCACCACCAAGAGCATAAAGCTCACCAGGGTTAGGTTCAAAGCCCAGAACCTAGTCCAATAAATACAGTTATTCTTTCACACTGAGAATACAATTACGCTGTGCAACATTGAGGCCATGACTTCGCAAATTAAGAAACTGCTTCAGTCATAACAACATGAACTACATCACTTCCAACTAAATCAATCCTAAAACTGAAACAGGAGTAGGCCATTCAGCCCCTTCATCTGTTCTGCCATCCAATGTCATGATTGCTCTTTCATTGCCCTGGAATTGGAACAGTTCATCTCTAATAAAGGAAATATGGTTTTGAAGGGAAGACATTAACATTGTGACATCAACTACTTCTGCAATATTCTGAACTCTTGTTTTAAAATATAATGTTGGTTTGAGACCTGTAACAAGTGGTCATGCATTTCACAAGACTTTGCCAGTTGCCGTCATACATCAGCAGCTTAAAGGTCCAGCTCTCTTGTGTTTCCTCTATCTGGTGACAGTAGACAGGTTTCTTTACAACAGGAGGCTTGGATTAGGATAGCTGACATTTTTGGCTCATTCCAGAGTGGTGCCTGTGTTATTTACAGCCTCTGTTTGATCTGGGGGGATGCAGGCCAACAAGAGTTGACAGCCCAGGGCAACCACTTTTAAGGTAACAGGGCAAATGCCTTTTAAAGAAACAAGGACTTGTGGCCTCATCATATTTACGGAAGGGGCTTACCCAGGCAGTGCAATAATTTTGTGGCATAGGAGGGGCTTGTCAAATGGAGAAACACTCAAAAGGTGTAGGAGGAATCAGTGTGTCAGGCAGCATCTATGGAGAGAAATGGACAGTCAATGCTTTGGGTCGAAACCCTGTGCCTGCAATGAATGGCATGGCAATGTGGAAGAAAAGGATGGAGCAAGAGCTGGTAGGTGATAGGGGGATTCGAGTGAGGGGTAGATAGGCAAATGAAGGAGGGAGGAGACTGGGAATGATATTAGAAGATGGAAGTAGCAAAGAGTTGAAGCAGATAAAAATCTGAACACATTGGAGTTTGTTAACTAGTTGTGTTCCTTCAGAGGGCATTATTGACTCTACACCCTGGGTTCCATGAAAACATTCACCCATTTTTCCAAATAAAAGTGCCTCCCCACCCCGAGCTCAAATGCTGATGGAGTGGGAACAGTAAGCCCTGTAACTTCAGGCCCATTTTTGCTGATGGGGAACAACTGATGCGGAATTTCCCTGCTTCTCCTTACATCCAGATGCACAAACAGAGGCATCAACAGAGGAAAGGTGAGTACTTTGTTAGAGAGACTCACCTTCCCACTCCTCAAAGTAAACCAAGAGCATGTGGAATGCCTGCCGCCATCTGGATGAGCGCATGCCCACCAGCAATCAAGACCGCTCAGAAGCATTCTGGACAAGAAAATCCACTTGATGGATATCTAACCATGCCACTGCTGAGTGTGCAGGCACTAGCCTCAAAAGTAATGGCTAAAGCTACAAACCTGACACCGAGCAGGGCAGGGAAACCTATGGCATACAAAATACTTCCCAACTTGCACATTACCCTGGATTGGAAAGCCCCTGATGAATGACTTAAACAGGGGTTCCCCTACCTTCTCTATGCCACAGACCCCTAACACTAACCGAAGGGTCCGTGGAACCCAGGTTGATAACCCTTTTCCTACACACAAAATGGAGAAACTTAGTAGGTCAGGCAGCATCTGTGGAAAGGAACAAAGAGTCAACAATTCAGACTGAGACCTTTCATCAGGACTTCCCCCTAAACACATCTTCATTTTATAGGCTGCTATATTTCAAAACAGTAATGCACTCCCCACTTTCCTGAAGGTAGTTAAGTCTAGTTTGAAGCTGCACTGCAGTTTCGAATGCTCAGATCTTACAGGGAAAATTCTGCAAACCATCTGGTGCTCTCCAACTCAAATGACAGCAAGTTTAACATTCCCATGCAGCTGAATGCAGAATTCCCAAAGTGCATGAGTTTTCCTCAGCTCGGCTCAAAGGAGATAAATAGCTGCAAGGGGTGGCAATAATCGCTCTGATCTGGAGCACTGGAGTTACATTAAATCTCATTTTAAAGTTCATTAAAATGTTAATTTTTAAACTGAAACCTAAAACAAGGCCTTAAGCAAAGTTAAAATGTTTCTGACATTGCAAAGCTGTGTTTTGACACAACTGATTAAACCAGGGGTCATGTCATGCCCATGTGACTGAGTTGTATAATGGTAGATGTAAACCTTGGCGCCAATTTCCAGGTGCAAGTTGAGCAATAGAGGGTGGGGAGGAAGGAAAAATAGCAAGGTTAACTGTGACAATTTCTGGGGTCAGTCAACTCACTGATGATCATAATCTCTGGGCTAAAAGGGCCTGGAACATTCTCAACCGATTCCATCTCTTGACCAAGTTTTCTGGAAAATATTAATACTTTCCAGATTTTGAATGCCCTAGCATTCAGAGTCAGAAAGAGTTAGTCAAGTACACAGAGCCAAATGTAATAAAAGAAAATCACAGTTTAGGCAGCATCTGCGGAAAGAAAAAGCTGAACAGAAAAATAAGAGCAGGTCAGATTTATTATTTTTAAAACCTTCCTAGGTCAAAATGGCAGTTTAATAACCAAGCTCGAGTTGTATCCCTGCAAGTCCTCAAACATAACGCGCTCTTCCACATCAGGTATGGGGATGCTCCCAGAATCTCACAAAAAAAAGAGCTCAGACACAACTACCACCTCATGACCCCATCAAATCAAACTCAGCACAGACAAGATGGCTTCTGATTCACCTTAGAACAGTCCTCACCAACTTTTCTTACTTTCGGTTTTTAAGATTCATTTAATGGAATAACATGGACACTTGCACTCCATCACTAAGTAAGAGGGGTCAGAAAACATTAAGTAATTGGTCTGGTAAATGTGGCTACAGTTACGGAAATCACTGTGTAATTTCAATCCTGTTCAGCTCAGTTGGCTACCATTGGAAGTTTATAATATCGTTTAATGTGTCATAGTTCCTCTACAAATTGATTCCAAAATGTACTCCAAAGACCCAGCTGTTGGGAAATAACTTGTCAGCTATCTTACATGAAATTGCTTATATTAACAGCTTGCTTTAAAATTTCTCACTTCCTCAGTTTATCTGGAGAGGATGTCAAAACTCTCAAGCGTCCTCCTGCAGCCGGCAGTACTACCGTCCCATTACTTTATTGATATAGGCATTTTATGATTGCATCCTGGGTGTATAATCTGGATCATCAAGAGTTAGTTTATGTCTGGATCACACTTGCAACGGAGAGCTATGTATATCCCCACACTAAATACAATACTGGTCTGCCTCGTACGGTCAGTTTTATGGCCATTATTTTTATATATGCAGCTGTTATTTAGCAAGGGCAAAAACTGGGGGAAAAAATCCTCTTTAGCCCGCTGCCCTGATATGCATCATTTACACTCTTACGTTTCCAAACATCTAAATCACCAATTCAGAAAAGGACTGAGGCGGAACGGTGCTTGAAAAGTACTTGAAGTATCGACAAAAAGCGACACAAAGTTGCACACTCAGCCCGCTCCGTCATGAGTTCCACCATTAAGGACATTTTCTAAGACGTTGTCTAAAAAAAGGGTGGCATCCATCACTGAGGACCCCCACAATCCAGGACATGCCTTCTTCTCATTATTACCAGAGGGGTACAGGAGCCTGAAGACATATGCTCATGCTTTGAGGACAGCTTCTTCCCCTCTGTCGTTAGACTACTGAATGAAAAAACCTAAGAACACTACCTCATTATTTTTTCACTGTTTAAAGTATATTATGCGGTTTACTGTTGACACAAAACAACAAGTTCTACAATACGTTAGTGATAATAAACCTGAGGGAAAAAAGGACATCTCTAAATACAAATATAAAATTTGTCTTCCTCCCCCCACTGCAAATAGCTACCAAAATCCCAACCTCTGTGCCTGGCTCCAGCTTCACCACCAAACAGCTATCAGGGGTCACAGTGGCTGACGCTCAGAGCAGCTGACTCTGACAATTTCTTCATTTCCACTATTCTGCTGAACCAAACGCGTCTGAGGATCTTTTCTCTCCCAAGTCTGAGCTCACATTGTTGTCTGAATCATTTCCTTCCCCAATTCACCCCGAAGGAAAGCTTCTCCTGTACCCAAGATTTCATCCTACTTGCCAGAAACATTAACCACACTCTCACCTGGATAGTGGTATTCAAGTTTCTGCCTCCACCCATTTCCTTTTCAGTTCTGTTATTCTTGCAAACTAGCAAGCATTTCCAAGCTCTCCCAACTGCGAAAGGGGCAGCACCTCACTAATCCATTTCCACTTTCTCCAGCACTAACTCACTCTGTGACGAGAATACACATAGATTAAGGTGTTAGCTGTCCTGTGCTGGCACCAGTGGGATCAGCAGTTGGTCTGCCACCTGTCTTCAGAAGAGAGAGAGATAAGGAAAACAATGGAGCAGCATTTTGGAGATGTCAATGAAGGAAGGAGAGCTGCCAAGATCGGCTCCCCCTTTGAACCCTGAACTGTTTGAAGTGATGGACAGGCGATACCCCAGCAGGGGGATAAAAAGGGACAGGGTTCGCTAAGGCGACACACACGACACCCGAGGTAACGAGACCCTGGAAGCGGTGTGTCTCTCACAAGTCGGTGGGAAGTTTTGCAAGGCCGGTTGCGGGACCAGGCCATAGACGCACAGGGTGGAAAGGCACAATCGGCGGGAACCTGGTGTGTGTCCACCCTTGCCTGGGTGCCGGGTTCACCGCAGAGAAACGATCGTATCTGGAAATGGAGGGGTCCCGGTCGGTGACCTCAGATGACATCACAAAGAGCTCGCCCGAAAGCTGACTGCGAAGGTCTGTGTGGAAGCCGTTTTGAATATTCATTCGTTTTGCTCCCTCTCTCCTTCCCTCCACTGTCTGCGAACTGAACTGAACTAAATTGAACTGAACTTGGCGTCACTTTGAAACTGGTCACTTACCCCTAGACAACGATAGAGTTTGATTGATCCTGTTATCTTAATTCTGTGTACATGTGTGTTTATCATTGCTGAACTGTTGCATTTATTATCCTTTTGATTAGAGTACTGTGTTGCTTGTTTCTTTAATAAAACCTTCTTAGTTCTAGTAATCTCGACTCCAACTGAGTGATCCATTTCTGCTGGTTTGGCAACCCAGTTACGGGGTACGTAACAACTCCAACAGGGCAACATACCAAAATGCACTGTGAAACCGTGCTGAAACTCCACCTCTCCTCAATCGGCTGCTGTGAGTAGACCATCACCTCTCAGTCACCTAGGAACTAGATCACCAACAATAGCTTTGCTTCCTACTCCTGTACTGTTACTGCCACTGCTCCTCAAAAATCTATATCTGGTGCATTTCCATTTGATGCTTTGCTGTTTCTCCTGACACATCACTACCATTATTTCCTTTTTCACTCCATTCATTCAACACCTGGTTTCCCTCCTACGTATGCATTGACTTCGGGCTCCTGTTGTTTCTATTCCAACAGTTTACCCTTGGCAAAACCAGGATGCGCTGCTACAGTGTCACTGACCACCATCACTCTACCTTGTTTCCGCCACAGACTAAACTCTGATTGTTCCTTAACACCTGGGGCCGGATAGGCAGAAGTCTGCTTAAATATGAGGAAGGTTGAAGCGACTGTCTGTGGTCAAACAATCCCTAGAAAAGCCTTACCCTAATTCTGTTGTTCACCTTAGCTCCCTCAAACAGAATCAGATTTGATACCACTGGCATGTTGTGAAATTTGTTAACTTGGTGGCAGAAGTACAATGCAATACATAATATAGAAAAAAATTACACACACGTATATTAAACAGTTAAATTAAAAGTGAGGTAGTGTTCATGAAGATGTCTTGAGGCTGTCTTGGATATGACAGAGGCTAGTACCCAAGATGGAGTTGACTAATTTTATAATGTTCTGCAGCTTCTTTCGACCCTATGAGTAGCACCCTACCGCCATTACTAGACAATGATGCAGCCTGTCAGAATGCTCTCTAAGGTACATTTGTAGAAGTTTGAGTGTTTTAGGTGACAAACCAGCCCTCCTCAAACACCAACAGCCATCTTACCTTTGTTATAGCTGCATCGATATGTTGGAACCAGTTTAGATCCTCAGATTTTGACACCTAAGGACTTGAAATTGCTCACTTTCTTCACTTCTGATCCCTCTGAGGATTGGCTCATGATCCCTCATCTTATCCTTCCTGAAGTCCACAATCAGATCTTTGGTCTTACTGACGTTGAGTGCCAGGTTGTTGCTGCGACACCACTCAGCTAGCTGGTATATCTCGCTCGTGTACACCCTCTCGTCTCCATCTGAGATTCTGCCAACAATGGCTTTATCATCAGCAAATTTACAGATGTCATTTGAGCTGTGCCTAGCCACACAGTCATCGGTATAGAGAGAGAGTAGAGCAGTGGGCTAAGCACCCAGTCTTGAGGTGCACCAGTGTTGATCGTCAATGAAGAGGAGATATTATTGCCAAACCACACAAATCGTGGTTGTCCAGTTAATAAGTTAAGGATCCAATTGTAGAGGGAAGTACAGAGGCCCAGGCTCTGAAGCTTATCGATCAGGGATGTAGGAATGATGATGTTAAGTGCTAAGTTATATTCAATGAACAGCATCCTGACATGTGTTTGTGTTGTCCAGGTGATCCAAGGCCATGTGAGGAGCCATTGGATTGCATTTCCGTAGACCTACTGTGGCGATTGGTAAATTGCAGTGGGTCCAGGTCCTTGCTGAGGCAGGAGTTGATTCTAGCCATGACCAACCTCTCAAAGCATTTCATCATCATAGATGCAAGTGCTACTGGACAAAAGGATTTCATCACCGCAGATGCGAGTGCTACCGGACAATAGTATTAAAGCAACCCACACTATTCTTCTTAGGCACCAGTATAATTGTTGCCCTTTTGAAGCAGGTGGGAACTTCCAACCACAGCAGAGATTGGAAATGTTCTTGAATAGTCAGTTGGTTAGCGCAATTTTTCAGAGCCTTACCAGGTACTTCATTGGTGTCTGTTTTGCCTTGCACAGGTTCACCCTCCTGAAAGACAGCCTGACATCGGCCTCTGAGACAGAGATCACAGGATCACAGGGTACATCTTCACAGCTGTAGTTATATTCTCCCTTTCAAAGCAGGCATAAAAAAGGTGTTGAGCTTGTCCGGTAGTGAGGTATCACTGCCATTCATGCTATTCGGTTTACTTTGTAGGAAATAATGTCTTACAATCCCTGCCAGAGTTGTTGTGCATTCGATGTCACCTCCAGTCTCGCTCAGAATTCTTTGCTCTTGAAATCACCCTCCGCAACTCATACCTGGTTTTCCTGTACAGACCTGGGTCACACGACTTAAATGCCACAGATCTCGCCCTCAGCAGATGACAAACTTTCTGGTTCATCCATGGGTTTTAGTTTGGTAATGTACAGTAAGTTTTCGTAGGTACAGACTCATCCACACAGGTTTTAATGAAGTTGGTAACAACTGCAACATACTCATCCAGATTCAAAGATGAATCCCTGAATACAGTCCAGTGCACCGATTCAAAGCAGTCCTGTGCTTCCCTTGTCCACGTCTTCCTGGTCCTCACTACTGGTGCTGCAGTCTTTAGTCTCTGCTGAAACTCGGAGTAGAAGTACAGCCAGGTGATCAGACTTTCCGAAGTGTGGGCATGGATTAGCATGGTAGGCATTCTTGATGGTGGTGTAATAGTGGTCCCGTGCCTTGTTGCCTCTGATATTGCAATTGATCTGTTGATGGTAATTGGTTAGTGACTCTTTCAAGCTGATCTGGTTAAATTCCCCCAAAATGATTGGTGAAGGCATCAGGGTGTGCTGTTTTGTGCAGGTTGATCACACTGCTCTGATCATTTAGAGCCTGTTTGACATTGGCCTGAGTTGGAATGTACTCCGCTACCAAAATGATTGCTGAAATCTCCCACGGCAGGTAAAATGGCCAACAATTTATTGCGAGATATCCCAGGTCTGGTGAGCAGAACTGGGACATCACTGACTCATTTGTGCACCAAGAGGAGTTGACCATGAGGCATATACCTCCTCCTCTGCTTTTCAGGGAATTGACAGTCTTATACTGAGAGTGTGCAGTGAACCCGTCAATCCGAATTGCTGCATCCAGTACGGAAGGGGTTAATCCAGATTTCATAAAACAAAAGATGCGTGCAGTCCTAATGTTCCTCTGATACAGCACCCTAGCTCTGAGATCATGAATTTTATTTACTAGAGATTGTACATTTGCCTACAAGGTAGTCGGTATTGGGAATCAAAAACCTCTTTTTTTAAAATATATAAATGCACTTGTAGCCAAGAGCGGCAGCCGCATTTCTGATGAGGAGTCCTCCTAACAAGGACAGTACGGCCATAGTTGGCATTATTTCTGGTTTTAAGTAGCGATAGATTGCTCAGTCACATTAAAACGTCTTCGTTAACTGTATAGGCCTTCGATGCAGTTGTGATTCTCAGCTGTAGCAGGCTGAAATGGGAATAGTTAATTGAGCTGCGTCGCTTTGAGTTCACCTTTGTGAAGGCACCCTGGAATTTGACCTCCTGCTACCAATGATGCTATATTTGAGATGAAGTTCAGATTAGATGTACCTGTTGTCAATATGTTTGCCCCTAATATTCTCCACAGCTTCATCTAAACCCGGCCTTGCTTCCGCCAACTATTGCTGGAATCCTCATCCATGCTCCTCATCGGCAACACCTCAACCCAATGTTCTCCCAGCCTTCCTCCCTTGTTCTGTCATCCACCATCCTGAAAGCCATTCAAATCTCCACTACTTCCCATCAATGCATCACCTCGGAGTTTGACAATGTGTGGTGCTCTGGATCAGCAGCAGCTCAGTTTTATAATTCTAGATCCCGTTTTCAAATCCCCACAAGGTTTCCACTCATTCCTACCACCCTCCAAGTTATCTACACTTCTTTGCGTTAGTTTGTATCACTCTACCACTAACAGTCACATTTTCATCAACGCAGTCACTGCCTACACAGCAAATCATTCTAGCTAGCCCCCTCACCATCTTGTTATTACCCCCATCACCAGACTGCACTGCAAACCAACTAAACCATTTCTTGTAATGCTGTTTACATTGTAAATAGATGCTAGTATTTATTGACATTTTATTTCATATCTACACTTTAAGCTTTATCATTATTCTTTATAATTGTTGAATGCTGGTTTTTGTTGCATTTCACACCAACACACCACAGCAAATTACTAATACATGCAAATGTATTAGTTGAGATTTGATTTTCAGCAGCTAAACTTGAATTGCCACTTTAAAACTCTTTATTACTCTCAGTCTCTTTCCTCCTTTCAAACCATCTGTCTGAACTATTACCTTTGCTCTGGGACCTTCTCCTACGTTAAAGATGTATACAAAGATTTTGTTGCTATGTATGGCAGTGAGGGAATAGCACATTACTGCCGATAGGAGAGAAATCACACTCCTTTCCCACGCTTCACATTTACTCATGGCAATTGCATCCGGTTAAAAGATGCGGTGGCAGAGTTTCAAAACCCAGCCAGTCCACACGGTTGTCAACATTACATTCCAACAAAACGGGCTAGGTCGTGCGTGGGTGGGTCTTGAGAGCAAGACAGGACAACCCAGCCTATCTAAAAGTCCTTAGAACAGCAGGGGCTCCATGGGCCTCCACTCCCCGATAATGTTCAACTGCTAATTGAAATGATATTAAGACGAAAGCAAGGTAACATCTGATAGCCAACCATTCCCGAGGGCTTCCTGGTGGTTAGTGCCAGTGAAAGCTGAGTAGGACTACCCTGGTTCCCAACACGAAAGGATCAGCACTGTGTGGTTCTTTGAAGACCCAAGCCAACTTTGGTGTTTGCATCTTCTCCAAGCGTTCAGCTCAACACCTTGCATGTGCTTCTCAAGAATCAATAAAAATTTGGTAAAGACACTGGTTTTCATGAGAGGACATATTTTTAAAGTGATTGGAAGAAAGTATGTGGGGGGGGGAATGGCAGAGTTAGTCATTTCTTCCCCCTCCCCCCCCCCAACAGAATGGTAAATACAGCCAGGGTGGTAGCAGAGACTAGTATATTTGAGATACTTAAAGGACTCTTAGAATGAAAGAAAAATTGGAGGGCTATGTGAGAAGGAAGTGTTAGATTGATTCTGGATGAGGTTTAATAGGTTGGCAGATCAGTAGCCCGGAGGGCCTGTACTGTGCTTTACTGTTCTATGTTCTATAATAACACCAGTAACTACTTTCAAGGAGATGCAAATGCATTGGAGACTCCAGAACTGCCCTTACAGCATCATACAAGACAGGCATATTAGCTAGCTGCCTTTTAAATACAAGGCAGCCTGGAACCCAACTTTCCATCAGTCTACTGCTCTGCCAGTGAGAAAGTTAGAGCCAATGCAAGCATCGGCAGCCAATGCACAAAGACAAATAGGAATAAAAGTCCACTAAATGGCAAAGCTCCCAGAGCTATATTCAGCACAGACAGAATTACTTTGGAACTAAAGTAGCTTTGCCACTAACACTGCAAATACAGAGAAATTCCTACTCAAAGTACTTATGAAGAGTGGTTGCTGTTATGAAGCAGGCAAACATAGCAGATGACTGAGACAGCATGCTTCCACACAAATAATTGCTAAACTAAACCACTGAGAGAGGACAAGAGGAAAAGTAGACTGGAAAGTCAGAAAGACTTTCTGTCTCTTCCAAAGCCTCATGGCTGTGATTGACATGTGAGTATGGGGGCTACCTTGCTGCATATTTAAATTCCAACAATATAAAATACATTTTAAAAAGGCTTGTTTTGGGGGTTCTGGCTCAAGGTGACTGTGTGACAGCCTGTTCTCCCACCATATTATAATTTGGGGTTGACTCTAACATATCACTCCAAGCCTCTGACCTGGTAATAATATTTACCAAACATACAGCTTGCAGAGCAGAGGCTTTTTTTTAATTTAAAAAGTACATATAGAACTTTTCTGAAAGATACAAAGTGAAGAAAATGGCCAGCAAAACCCTGTGGGTGGCAAACTAACTCTAAGGCAGGAAACTAATGAACCACATAACCAAAGAAATTTACTGCAGGAAAGGAAGTTCATTGTGTCCATGCCAACTCTACTGGAGTAATTCATCATGAATCCCACAGCCTCCTTTCCCTGTGGCCATGCATTTACCTCAGTTACAAATCCATTTCCCCTGACAAAATGCAGCTTTCTGTGCCTCAACTCATTTGTGTCAAACCTTGGATTTTCCCAAGTTTTTTCTTTCATGCTGAATAATCTGCATTTCCCCTTCTATTTTTCCAATTGAAAACTTCACATCAATTACATCAGTTACCACTGATTTCCCAACCAGAAACAGTCTGTCCCACTTATTCACAATTTACCAAAACCCTTGATATCTGTAAAAATAATTAAATCTCTCAAGTCTTCCCTATCGGTTGAAACAAACTAGCTCTCTAAAACCACTCCCACCCACCATCCTTGCCACCAATAGACAGTTGAATTTTGACAAAAAGAAATCATTTTGGACAAAAACCCATGGAGCACAGAGTTTACATTCCTTGCTATGAATTTGTCCACGTGCTTCATTACTTAACTGCTCCTACAGCTAGCTCACCACCCACAGGGTTTTACCAACTACTTTCTTCGCTCTGTGTACTTTTTCAGAAAACTGAGTGCGTACTTTCAGAGGGAAAGTAATTAAACCTGCCTAACCACATGCGTAGTTGCTTCCTTTACATAAACATTTTGGCAACTGTACCTTTGGTAAATATTTATTGCCCTGGCCCCAGGGACAGAGTATTTCATTAGTGTATTAGTACGTAACTCAGCACCCCAGGAACAAACGTGCTAATTCAATCAACTCTAAAAAGGGGTTATTATACACAGCACTCTTACTGGTCAAACATCAGAATCAGCTTTATTATCACTGACCTATGACGTATGTCACAATTTGTTGTTATGCTGTAGCAGTACAGTGCAATTACCATAAATCATAATCAATATGAAAAATAAGTAGTGTAAAAAAGCACAATAGTGGGGTAGTGGTCATGGGCTGTTCAGAAATCTGATAGTGGTGGAAAAGAAGTTTTTCCAAAAATACTGTGTGGCTTTGGGCTTCTGGGCCTCCTCCCTGATGGTAGTGTTGAGAAGGCATGTCCTGGGTGCTGGGGGTCCACGATGATGGATGCCGCCTTCTTGAGGCATCGCCTTCTGAAGATGTTCTCGGTGGGGAGGTTAGTCCTCTTGATGGAGAGGCTGAGTTTACAACCCTCTGCAGCTTTTTTCCAATTCGATGCATCAGCATCTCCATAGCAGACAGTGACGCAACTAGACAAGATCCTCTTCATGGTACATCTGTAGAAATTTGCTAGAGTCTTTGAATGATAAGGTTTCTCAAACTAATGACATATAGCCACTGCTGTGTCTTCTTTATAATTGCAGCAGTATGTTTGGCCCAGGATGCATCTTCAAAGATGTTGACACCCGGGAACTTGAAGCTATTCACCCTCTCCACTGCTGATCCCTTGATGAGGACTGGAATGTACTCCCCATCTTTCCCTTCCTCAAATCAATTCCATGGCCTTAATAATGTTGAGTGCAAGATTTGTGTTGTAATACCAATCAGCCAGTTGATCTATCACACTTCTGTGTACCACTTCATCACCATCTGAGGTTCTGCCAACAGTCACTTCAGCAGTGAATTGATAGATGGTGCCTCACCACACAGTCAAGAGTGTAAAGAGAGTACAGCAGCAGGCTTAGTACAAATCTCTGAGATGCTTCTGTGTTGATTGCCAGCGAGGAGGAGATGTTATTTCTGAACTACATTGACCGTAGACTCCCGATGAGGAAGTCAAAAATCCTGCTGCAGAGGAAGGTGCAGAGGTCCAGGCTTTGAAACTGGTTAATCAGTACTACGGGAATGATGGTGTTGAAAACAATAAACAGCAGCCTGATGTAGGTATTGCTGCGTCTAGGCGGTCAAAGGCCAAGTCGAGTGCCAGTAAGATTGTAGTAAGCAAATTGCAGCATGATCCCAACTTCCTGCTCAGACAGGAGTTGATTCTAATCAGAACCAACCTTTCAAAGTACTTCATAATAGTGGGCATGAGTGCTACCCCGTCCATAGTCAATGTGGCTCTTCTTGGGCACCAGTGTAATTGATGCTCTTTTGAAGCAAGTGGGAATCTCTGACTGCAGCAGTAAGAGATTGAAGATGCCCTTGAACAGTTGGTTGGCACAGATTTTCAGTGCCCTGCCAGGTACACCATTGCAGATGCCAATGATACAATGTGCACTTATTGGCCATAGGAACATAAATAATATGGCCAAAACTAACATGCTGGAAAGCTATGATGATATTTTTGTTTTGCTTCCATCTCACTTTTTACTTAAAAAAAAATCTTTGCCCCAGGGCAACAGTGCCATAATAAGTCAATGCAACCAGGGTAGGGACCAAAGGAAATACCCTTCAATAGGAGATGGGGACAACAACTAGTGCAGACTGCAGTGTTCTCAATTTAAAAACTCAATTAGAGAAGATACCAAGTCTCCAAATAGTAAGAAATAGCAAGACTACCAGAATCTTTTAATTACTGGGTGTATGTTCCAAATTTGTATTTCACGATGTGCTGCCCAAGCACAGTCAACAGTGTAAAGCAGCAGGCTAAGTACATATCGTTAAAATGCTTCTGTGTTGATTGCCAGCGAGGAAGAGATGTTATTTCTGTATGGCATTGACTGAGGACTCCTGTTGAGGAAGTCAAGGATCCAGTCGCAGGGGGAGGTACAGAGGCCTTACTGAAAGCCAAGTCTCACTCAATTTCTCCACTATTTCATTCATAAATACCTATATTGAGCAGGGAGCCACAAGCTACAATTTTTACAACCCATTCTCCACAGCCAATTGCCAGAGTGACCAGCTGTTGCCTTAGATATGGTGGGGGTGTCACAGTATCAAGTGCAGGCAGACCAGCTGTTGAATTGTGTGGATCTTGGCATACACTTGATTTACTCCATTATCACTTTACACATGCAACGTCACATTGAATCGAAATACCCACAGTATCGGACAAGGTGTTGCTCTAAGTGTTGAATTGGCAATGGTCGGCAAAACCTGCCCTCTCCTTTGCTCCCCACTGTTGCTTCACTTTTCAAGCCGTAGCTGTGGTGTATAGAAGTCAGAGCCAAGATTTAATTTTAACCTGAATACATCAATCGGCAGCTGCCAAGGGATTTCATTTTGGCATCTTATTCCGAATGAAAACCACTCTCTTACAATAGTGGTGCCATGGTAACGTAGCGGTTACCGTGACGCTATTACAGCTCGGGGTGCCGGAGTTCAGACTCCAATTCCAACATCATCTGCATGTCCTCCCCATGGAATGCATGGGTTTTCTCCCAGTGCTCTGGATTCCTTCCATAATCCAAAGAAGTTAATAGGTTAATTGGTCATTATAAATTATCCCTCGGTTAGGCCAAGGTTAAAATCGGAGATCGGTGGGTGGCACAGTTTGTAGGGTATACCCAGCGTTCCATCTCAATAAATAAACAAATCCTATTATCATGTCCTGTCCCTTTTATACTCCACAATATTGCCAAAGATACGAATATTGCAGTAGTTTAACTGAAACATCTAAGGAAAAAAATAATGTAATAGCAAATACTAAAATGAAAGTATGGGATCCAAAAAAATACTTAATGTTGAAGCAAAAAATTATGGTACAGACTCATTAGCGTACAAATATCTCTGGGGAAACACCTATACAAATATTTAATCTCCATAAAACTGAACATTACAGAGTTAATCCGATGGAAGTATATCAAATAATGAAGAAACAGAAGGCACAGAAGAAGCAGTTTCTCGCAAATGGTGCTTCTCAAGTTAGGGAACAGAATTTTATCAACCAAGTTCCAATTCGGGCAGAACTGGAAAAGTAGGGTACAGATCGAATCAAAGTGGCGAGGTTCAAGCCTCAGAAGGTAACAAAGCAATCAAAGCAGATGCTTGGATGATGATTTAAATGCAGAGTTGACTAGGAGCAGTCGGGTACAGGCGGAGCCCAGGCCCCAGAATGTATCGAAGCAACTGAACCTGATGTTTGGACATTGGGCCAGACTGTGAAGGTCAGGGTAACGGTGCCCAAAGTGAGGGATGGTGCAGTTTAGCTTGATGCTCTGTGATGTTTGCTTGGCTCTGTCCTGAACAGCTCTCTTTCATGGACTTCAGTTCTGAATGCTATTTGCTTGCTTTATAGTTTGTATGATTGTTTTTTTTTAATCCCCTCTCTCTCTGCAAATTGGGTGTTAGATGGTCTTTTTTTAAAATATAAGCTCTTTTGGATCTTTTTGTTTTGTAGCTGCCTGTAAGGAGATAAATCTCAAGGTTGCATGTATACATACTTCGATAATAAATGTACTTAAAACTTTTAAATTAAAAACAGAACTTGTTTCTCAAATGCAATGAACTGCTGCCACAAAGCAACCAAAATTCACGTCATACAAGTCAGTGACAATAAATTTGATTCCGACTGAAACAAAATTGACACTTGGAGCAGAGATCACATTGTTGTTTAAAAACAGGTCAGGTACATGTTCGAAAGAAAGGGATATCAAGCCACATTTATTGTCATTTAACTATATACATGTATATAACCATATAATATCTCGTTTCTATACACGTGTCTCCGAACCAGGGTGTAAAGCCCAGTAGTACACATAACACAATAACTTATGAAGGTATGGATAACATCTACAGATGAATCATACATAAATAACAAACTAAAGTGCATAAATTAAATATTTGAAGGTACAGAACAGATTAATCAGTGACTCTAAGGCAATGTGTCAGGGAGTTCAGAAGTCTAATGGCCTGATGGAAGAAACTACTTCCCATCCTGACTATACCTGTTTCTATGCATTGGAGTCTTCTACTTGATGGTAGAAAGTCAAAGAGGATGCTGAATGCATGGATGGGATCCTTAATAATACTAAGGGCCCTGCACAAGTAGCGCTCCTGATAAATGTCCCCGATGGATGGATGATCCTCTCAGATATTCTCACAGTCCTTTGTTGGAACTTCCAGTCTGATGCTCAACTGCTCCCATAACAAACGGAAATGCAGTTTGTCAGGACACTCTCAATGGTGCTCCTGTAACATGCATTTAAAATGGTGGGGGAGGGGTGGTAAGAGAACATTGCTTGTCTCAATCTCTTTAGGAAGTGAAGGGGCTGCTGTGAGATAAGGCAAGAGTGAATGCAAGATTCAGAACTTCTGATAAATAGATGATAATCAATACAGACATGTTGGGTCAAATGGTCTACACACTTACTGTAATTTTAATCTTCAAGCAGTCCCCTTTTTTGATAAATTTTGTTCACTATCTGACAAGTATTACATATTAGCAGAAAATATAATTCTCAAACAATTGATAGCATACAAGTAGTAAGGGAAGTCAATGCAATGGGAAACAAAAGACGGCAACTATAATTGTTTAGAATTTGAGAAGAAACTCACAGCAAGGAATGTAAACACGTTGCTCCACAATTGTCCGAAGTACTTCACTGTTACTGTCAAAGGTTCAACTGTCTATTGGTGACAAGGACAGCAAGTGATGATTATTGGGAACTCTTGACTATATTCAATCTAATTCCATTGAAGGGAATAGATCTGAATTCAAGTACTGCATTTCATTTATTGTAACTTATCAGTATGCAAATAAACCCTTTCATTGAGGGTATTTATAAACTGTTGAACACACCCACTGAAAATTCACATGAAAGCATTAAAGCAAATTGCACTACAGATTTGAGTTAGCTTTTCCAGATTTATTTCTAACAGGCTTTGAAATACAGAAATTTATATTAGCATAAAAAGAACAGAGCAGGATTGAATTAAAATTAAGCTTCTTCCACGAGGTCAGAGAATGATGGCAATTGTTTGTAGTACTAGCATTACATTAACAGTTGATGTCCCTAACAATGCAAAAAGCATTGTGTCCTCCCAACCAATCACTTGGTGTTAAGATTTCACTGGAATTTAATCTATTACCTTCATAATTTTATTGACAGCCAGATCATTCTCAAATTAGTGCATCATTAAGTACAAAATCCCAGCTCACCTAGGAATTAGTTCATGGCCTTTCAACGTCAAGCAACAGAAATCTGACGGCATTCCAAGTAAAGCCTGATCAGGAATGATGCAAATATGCCTCACGCTAGTAACTGTATTTTTGATGAACCCCAAGGTGCATTCTTCCTGTATTGAGATTCATACTCAGCTTTCTTCACTTTATTACTTTTCTCCCAAAAAGTACATGAAGACTTACCATTTGCACTGTCTGCAAGCATACACCATATTTTCCAAGTTAAGCACATGAACCCAATTTCCAAACATTAAAATGTGCTTGAAGCACATTCATTCATCAAGAATCATAGACCAGAGTTGCATCAGCAAATCCAGGAGTGTGCAGCAGCATCCACTTTGAATTCCCAGTCTGTGCAGAGTACTGACAGTACAGTCTTTTAGGTAAACCAATAACCCCATGTGACTGGGCAGTTGATAAAATTCCATCTTCCCCAGAATGAACTGGTGCAATTCTACACTGCCATCATAGAGCGCCTCCTCACATCTGCCATTAGTGTCTGGTTTGATGCAGCGTCCACTCGCAATACACAAAAACTACAGTGGAACTGTCAGGTCAGCAGGTAGTCATTGGCTGCAGTCTACCACCACTGCAGGACTTGTACGCGTCCAGGACAAAGCAGCAAGCAGGAAAATTCACAGACATGACCCATGCTGCAAAACTGCCATTTCCATGACCTCCCTTATACGAAGAATATTGGTTATTAAAACAAAAGCTTCACACCATTTTAGATGTTTCTTCACCCAGGCAGTTAATTTAATCATTCTAATTAGCAAACCCACCCGCATCTATTACCTCAGTCATTGCACTGCAAACACTAAAACACTTTTTGCAATGCTGTTTACAATGTAAATATATGCCGTATTTATACATTATATTATGTATTTATGCACATTTTATTTCATATCTGTACTTTAACCTCAAATTATGTTTCTATAATTAGTTATTCTTTAGAGTTGGAAGTTGCTTTTTTGTTGCATGGTGCACCAACACACCACAGCAAATTCCTAGTACAATGAATTTTGGTTAATTGCGACGCATTGAGACCAGTACACTTTGGCTCAATTAGGTGACTGCCTTAAGTAACCAAGTTCCGTGGAAATACTTAAAAAGGAATAAAAGAGATAAATTGAGGAACAAATTACGTACAAGAGAAAATCTGCAGATGATGGAAATCCAAGCAACGATACACAATGCTGGAGGAACTCAGTAGGCTAGGCAGCATCTATGACGGCGGGAGGAGAGAGAAGCAGCACACCGCGCGTGCGCAGCCCTCTGGTGAAAAATGATATTGTATCCGTTAAATAGGGGCCGTGAACAATTCTGATTTGATGGAGATGGATGTGAAAGCACAGAGGAACATCTGGAAAAATTTCTGAAACGCTCGTTTGCTGCTGTCGTTACTGCGTGGTCGGGAATCTTTCGGAGGGAAAGCCTCAAAATCCCAGGCTTTGCCTGCTGTTGGCGACCGAGATGGAGGTCGAATCGTTCGGACAGAGATGGCGCTCAGTACTCGGTGTCAGAGAGCTGATTCGGAGGCTCGAAGTTTTCAGACGACTCAGAGTCGGACCGTGGTCGGGTATGGCAGGGAGAGTTTTTCTTCCTTCTCCCATCTGCATGAGATGTGGGACATTTGACAGACTTTGAACTTTTACTGTTCTCATGGACTTCATCAAGTTGCACTGTTGTAACTATATGTTATAATTATGTGGTTTTGTTAGTTTTTTCAGTCTTGGTCTGTCCTGTGTTTTGTGATATCACACTGGAGGAAATATTATATCATTTCTTAATGCATGCATTACTAAATGACAATAAAAGAGGACTGAGTGTCTTCATAATCTTAAAAAAAGTAGTCGATGCTACAATACTATCCACAATTACATCCTCCAAATGTTCATTTTAATTGAAACATTCAAGATGATACCTTCAAGCTCTTTGTAGTTCCTAACTTGAAGCAGTGAAATAGTTTCATTTTCACTCTTGGCCTTCTCTGGCTTGCTTGATCCTGCAGTGAGCAAAACAGTGCTGAACTGTTTTACTGCTTAAGGCCAATTTATACGTGTGTGTCAAATCGACGCCGTAGGTACGGCATAGCCGCATACCCGAAACCATACCCTAAGCCGTAGCCCGACATGCTCCTCCCCAAAATGTAACTACGCGTCATGGCGACACAGACCGCAACAACTGTGATTGGTCTGCTTGGTAGCATCGCATTTCCTCCTATGCTGCAATAGCTTCCCATTGGGCGACTGAAGGGCAGGGAAGGAACTCTGGCTGCAATGCTTTCCATAAAGCTTTACAGACCTCTGAAATTATGGAGGACCCTGTGCTTGACACCAGTTTGTAGCTAGCTGCTACAGCCTGTTGACTTCCACCTGAAGATAAGACTCGAATGGCGATTGCCAGTATATGAGTATACCGTGCGTGCGCTGATGCAAAATAAATGGTTGGAGACGATGAACCAAATCATCAAGTCTACGTGCCAACATCTGAAAATATTTGAAATGCATCTCCTCGTCCATGTCTCTCAGTGGCCGGACAAGCACAGAAAATTCACCCTCCTTCAGTTTCAGTCGCCATTGTTTGAAGTTTGAGATTCTTCATGTTGAGTTTCAACACAAAGAAACTCACAGTGGCATAGAAACCCCACGGCCAACTAGAGTTTTGGCAGTGAATTGCAGAGCGACGTAGACACACCAACGCACAAGTATAAATGCTCACAACGGCGTAGCCCACTTGCATAGGCTATGGCGTAAGCTAGTACGCACGAGTATAAATCAACCTTTATTCTTCGCCTCCAACAAAAAAAAATCACTGCTTTTTGAACACAAACACACGCAACCAATGCCATTTAAAGTCTGACTGCTATAAGCATGGTGTAATGTCTAACAGCCACACAAGTGCATGGGGCTGGTGCTAGTCAGAAGCCAGCAACAGCGTTCTGCCCCAATTAAGCGGCAGAGTGTTGCAAATAAGTGAAGGGAATCCCAGCTATTTTCCTAATTAGTTTTTGTTCTTTAAGAGTTGTCCCAAATAAGCGGCTGCCCCAATTAACTGATGGCCCAATCCACTGTACACGTTGTTGTAACTGTGGACAAAGTCATCGGAGAGACACTGAAGCTAGTGAATTTATTCTAGCAAAATGAGTACACAGGCATCATATTCAAGACAGTCTCGGAAGAGGTCTGCCTGACCCAACATTTCACGACATTTTTAAGATGCTGAAGGTCAAAGGTAACAGCAGGTCAATTCTATAGTTACAACGTTTCCTTTGAATTACATACAATTTTTAAACACCTTCACTCTCCACACTCCAGACCTGCAAAATGAATGCTAATCCTCTCTCCATTCATGCATATTAAGTGAATGGGTGCCTCCTGGTTTGTAGTTAACCCCAATCTGCAACTCCAAGGAGACTAATGTTCAGAGCTATATTTTAAATTCAATCCAATCAGATCTGAAGATTGGTTGCTGCTGGATTTAATATTTGCTATATACCCAACTCCAAAACATGCCCTAACACACGTAATGATCAAAGTTGATTCTTGATTACTCGTGTTGGCATTGCAGTGTGTATAATCATATCTAAGAACTGAATACATCATTGTGTGATTTTTTTTGATAGAGTATTGTCACAGATGTGGTTGCTGGTTGTGAGTAGAGCCTCCAATTTTTTTTTGCTGCCTGTCAATTGTGTTTGTTAGCAGCAATGTCCATGATCCAACGGTACATACATTTTGTCAAGGATAGGTAAATTATTTTCTGGTGTCCTCAAATTTTATCTAGAGGCTGCGTCATTAATGTGTGTGGAAAATGTTCACTGTAATTCCCTGCACATAGCAGTGGCATTGCTTCAATTGATTTGTGACGTTTGGAGTGTCCTGGGATGCTGAGAGATGCTGGGAAAAGAAATCACATGACCATTGCTTCACTCACAAACACTATGGTGTGTACAAATTTCATAAGATACAGCCTCTGAACCACCCCCTTATACTTTTGGATTCAGTTACTCTTTCTTATTCATGAAAACAGCCTTCTGTAACTCAGTCACAAGTAAACAGGAACTCCGAGAACTAAACAAAAAGTGGTCATCAATCCACACTGCTAGATCCCTAGATGCCATGATTCATTCACATATTGCCTGTACTTTTAAAAAAAAACTGTTTTCAGACTGCTCGCAACCACTGCACACACATATACGTCCACATTATACTGCGGTATTTAAGTTTATTTTTGGAAGTTTAAACAGCTGTAAAAATGAAGCCCTTGTCAAAGGCGACCAGCTGGCATTGACGATATCCACTTCTCTACTGATCTGGACAACTGCTGCCCTGCTCCCCAGACCCACGCTGCTCAGCACTTCACAGAGAAAATGCCAAGTGTAGAACCTACTACTATAAAGCAAGCATGCCTACCCTATCATGACAAGATGAACCGTTCCTAAAACTTCTTCAGTTGTACTTGGAGCTAGTAAAAGAGCTCGATCCCAACAGGATCTACCTGCATGCACTAGTAGAAATCAGGAGTATGCAGTACAACTTAGTTTTCCTGCTAATGAAGTTCATAAAATGACTGCATGTAGCACTTTTCCCATCCCATTTAGGCAGTTCTAAAATATTCCACAATTGATGAACCGCTCGTCGTGTGTAAGTGGTGCTGTAACACTGAAGTGCTGGAACACCAAGCTTACACCAACACACCAGATGCCCTGGTCACCCAAAAATTTGGAAGAGCTAAAGCTATGCACAACCAAGAAAATGTAAGAAACACTATCACTCCAACCAATTACATTGGGGGATTGTGACATTAACAATGAATAAGTTTGATGTGAGTGAATTCAATCAGGTATAGAAGAGGGGAAGAAGATGATTCAAATATAGGAAAATACATACATTTTCTTAAATATCCAATAATGAAACCTGAAGAAATATGGTCTAATACTGGTGAGGCCAGTAGTTCTTTAGAGAGTGATGTAGAGGCTTAGAAAAAAGAGATGTACTTATTGAAAAAGAAGGAGGCTTGATATAGTGGAAAGGGGCGTTTCCCTTTATTTTATGAATGGCATTGGGGTGGGGAAGAAAGAAGCTGGATCTAGATCAGGCAGCTTAACTTTGGAGTAAGGGGCCACCAGTTTACAATAGAGATGAAGAGGACTATCCTTTGAGGAGTTAAGGTTGTAAAGGTTTGGCATCTCCTACCCTGGTAGCACTAGAGGCTGTGGTTCAGAGGCTACAGGCAAGAAAGGAGCCGAGGTTGAGAAGATCGACCATAAGCTCATCCAGTGACATGGCAAACGATGGGGGTGGGGGTGGGTGTAGGTGAACGAAAGATGACCCACATTTTTTTTCTTTTTACAAAGCCAATGTTTTGTTTTCTGCTGCTGCAAAACAAATCTCACATCATAATACAACAACAGTAAAATTGATTATGATAATCAAGATTATTATCACCGTCTTATTTGACATGAAATAATAAAGAGTGATATCTCAGAAAGAGGTTCCACCTCACAGCTACCCTCCCTCCAGATACTCCTTTGTACGTTAACATTAACCACAATTCTTCTAATAGATATTGACAATTATAGTCTGTTAACACTAGACCAATAAGCTGAGTGACGTGATGAACAATAACAGAAGTGAAACTACAGCTTGCAACCAAACAGCGCCAGCATATAGTGATAAGTGTTGGCTAATACAAATGGAATGTCTTTGTACAGGTGCCAGATATTTCTTGCTGACAAACTCATTCTTAAACAATGAGATACTGAGCCTGCATCAAAAACGAAAAGGAACTGCTTAGCCTCAGGAGTTGTGCAGTGTGAGAACAAGATCACAAGCAAAGCCTTCACCGCCACTGGGGTCGCTCACCTCTGAAGGATCTGCTTCCACCTGTGGGCTCCAATGTGCCAGGTGAGACCATGGTGTTCTCAAACTACAAATGAGTGCCAAGGTACTTCACAGAAGGACTGAGGAATTGAGAAGAGATGTGCAGTACTACAAGTTATGCTATGTGAAACCGACTCAAGATTCCTCACACTACCCAATATAGAAACAACTTGGCTCAATTTTTCCATGCTGTTCAAGGTGTGTCCTCCTGAGCTAATCAGTTTGCTTGCATTTGGCCCATATCCCTCAAACCATTCCTATCCATATACCTCTCTTTTAACCATTACCTGCACTCACCTCCATTGGCACCTCATTCCATATAGGCACCATGGTGTGCATGGAAAAATGTAACCACCTGACTGCCCTGAATGCTTTATCTGGGGCTGGTATGGCGCAGGGATTTTCACAAAAGATGAAATCACAAGTGCAGGCATAGAATTAGAATTATGTGTATTACCACTAACATGCAGGCACTCAGCCCTATAAATCTACTCCGCTCATCAGGAACATGACTGATCTTTTATCTCAACCGAATACCTCTCAACTCATAGAAGAATAGTACAGTACAGGCACTTCAGCCAACTATGTTGTGCTAATCTATTCACCTACTACTAGATCAATCTAACCCTTCCCTCCCACATCATCCTCCATTTTTTCTTTCATCCATATACCAATCCCGATGAAGGGTCTCAGCCTGAAATGTTGACTATTCGCTCTTTTCCATCGAGTTCCTCCAGCATTGTGCGCATGTTGCTTGACTTCTAGCATCTGCGAAAGCTCTCCTGTTTGCCTGTCTAAGAGTTTCTTCTATGTCTCTATTGTATCTGCCTCTAGTATCACTCCTAGCAGCACGTATCATGCATTGTCCACTCTCTGTTTAAAAATAAAACTACCTCTGGCATCCCCCATATATTTTCCTCCAATTACCTCAAAATTATGTCCTCTCACAACCTTTTATTCAATATTTTCATATGGTTTGACTTATTGCTCTTCCAGTTACTTTCTCGAAACTTTGGATTTGATCAGAAAGTTTCTCTTTTTCTTGTTTTTATTCTCAGTATGGGCTGCCCAGTCCCCTTTTTTCTTTTTCTTTTTTTTACCTTTTGTTTTTGTTTATAGAGAAGTGTTTTTATATATATATATAAATTATAGAAGTTTCTTTATCTTATTTCTCTCTTTATGACATGATAAGCGAATTGATTATCTTATTTGTATTATACATTATTAGATTAATACTATGTATGATCTTGATAATGTTTATTTTACCTTTTATATGTATTGTTATCGATATAGATATTTGAGATAATTCTCTTGTTCATGTATATCACTTTACACCGCACGCTGTTGGAGCAGTGCTGCCAGGATAATCGAGGACACGACCCACCCAGCCAACACACTTTTTCTCCTCTTCCCTTCGGGAGAAGGCTCAGGAGCTTGAAGGCTCGTACGGCCAGATTTGGGGACAGGTTCTTTCCAACTGTGATAAGACTGCTGAACAGATTCTGACCCGGATCTGGGCCATACCCTCCAAATATCCAGACTTGCCTCGTGTTTTTTTTTTTGCACAAACCTTACATTCCCTTTTCTATTTATGATTTATAATTTAAATTTTTAATATTTACTATCGATTTGTACTCCAATCAAATATCGCTGTGATGATTATAAGCTCTAGTATCAATTGTTTGGCGACAATAAAGTATATATGCACTTTTAAAAAGATTGATAAAGAAAATTATGTCCTCTCATATTAGCCAGTTACGCCCTTGGAAAAAGTCACTGGCTGCCCATTCTACAACTCTTATCACTTATACACTTCAGTCAAGTCACTTTTCATTCTCCTTCATTCCAATCAGAGAAGATCCAGCTCACTCAACCCATCTTTTAAAAGGCATACTCTCCATTCCAAGCAGCATCCTGGTAAATCTACTCTGCAACCGTACTAGAGCTTCCATATCCTTTCTAAAAATGAGGCAACCACATGCCAAGTGTGGTCTAACCAGAGTTTATTTTGAGCTGCGACATTAACTCACTGTTCCTGGACTCTTTCCCCAAACTAATAAAGTCCAATACACCACACATCTTCTTATAACCAACCTATCAATCTGCACGGCAATTTTGAGAGATCTATCATAGACCCCAAAATCCCTCTGTTCTTCTAAACTGCTCACAATCCTGCAATTAACCTTGTACTCTGCCTTTCAAGTTTGACTTTACGAAGTGCATCATTTCACTTTTCCAGATTGACTTCAACTGCCACTTCCCAACCCAACACTGCATCCAATCAATATCCCATATTAACCTAGGACCCTTCTACACTATCCACAAATCAGGCTTATGAAGCATGACCTGTCCCTCTGATCCTTGCAAACTATTCCTAAACAGACTACACTTTTCCAAATGCTTGCACATCATGTCTCTAAGCATTCTCTCTAGTCTACAGCTCCTTGAATTATCCCAATTAACTGAAGGAAGGAATAAACTTCCAAACTTCTGGTACTTCTCTTGTGGCCAATGAGGACACAAAGACCATCGCTAAAGGTGCAATAATCTCCTCCAGCTCTTTCCAGAGTAACCTAGGGTATATCCTGTTTATCCCTAATTGGACCTACCCTCACACTAGTCATCTAATTCTCATACCCCCTTCTTGCTCTTTTAAGCTCTTTCCAAGTTACCTTATGACTTTCCAGACCCATCTGACCCTTGCGTCCAAAACCTTCAGCTAGCTTCTTTCTTCTTTTTGACTAAGTTTTCCACATCTCTTGTCAACCACAATTCTTTCACTCTACCACCCTTTCTCTGCCTCAATGGGGCAAACCAATCCAGAACCCTACACAAGTGCTTTAATAGCTGGAAGCTTTTCAATGCAACTGAAAGCTGAGCCTTCGTATACTCTTGGGTACAAGTGTGCTGCAGTGAGTGAAGCAATTTCTACGTTTCTCTGTCTAGGATCACCTATCCTTTATTCTAGGACCACAATGCCTGGCTCTAGGCTTCTCAGTCAGGAAAATATCTTCCATGTGTCTACCATGTCGCACCCTCAAAGAATATTCTCACCTCTCATGTGATAAACTCATCTCTCCTGATGTGGTAAATCCATCAGCCAGGACAGGTTAGGTGGATCTCTGCTGCATTCTCTCTATGTCAAGTTTATTCTTTGCTTTTAGGTTAGGTTAGGTTTAGGCCAAAAAAAAAATGTGATACTGTCTCACCAAAGCCCTGGTCCATTGTAGTAAGGCATTAATACTGTAGTCAAATACTTTATCAGTAAAAGATTAACTTAGCATTTGTGTTTGATGCTTCTGCATGTTAACTTTACTTTAGAAGGACACCTCACTCTCTTTGGACATCAAAATTTCCCCACCCACTGTTAAAAAAAATTCTCTGCACAATTTTCCTAACCGAAGTGGATAACATAATTGTTCCCCTACTACATTACACACCATCGAACAAACTGTTGCGATTTCCTTCTCGAATCCTTGTTATCCTCATTCCAAACCAACTCTCACTTAGCTTTGTATCATCAGAAAACTTGAAATCACTACATTAATAAGAGGGAGTGGAACCCAAGAGTGACCTAGTGAGAACCACAAGAGCTTCTTTAGAACTGTGGGCAGAAAAAGATACACATTAGTGTGGGTCCTTTACAAAGTTTGGAAAATAGTGGATATGAGGGTGTGTTCTAGAGACATGGAATATAGAAAATATTAATTTCAACAGCAACCAGCCTTCAGATCTGAATGCTGATTGCAGATTGAATTTAAAATGCAACTCAGAACAATCATCTTCCTGGAGTTGCAGATTGGGATCGATTGCAAACCAGGAAACAACCCACTGACCCAAAATTTCTGCATATGCATGAATGCAGTTTAGAGACAGTGGTGATTAACACCACTGCAAATTAAAATCTGCAAGTGTTGGAAATCCAAGCTCAATATACAAAATGCTGGAGAAACTCAGCAGGCTGGGCAGCATCTAGGAAATGTGTACAATTGACATTTTGGGCCAAAACCCTTTGGCAGGACTCATGATTAACACTCATTTTGCGTGGGTTGGTGTGAAGAGCTAGGTGCTTGAAAATTATATGCAACCTGAAGGGAGCATGGTGAATGCATTGTAACTATGGAAATTATCCTGCTGTTACCTTTGATCTTTAGCATATAAAAATGTGATGTAGTATTGGGTCAGGGAGCCTCTCTCCAGAATGAGTCCAAATACTGTCAGATTGCATGTAACGAATAAAGACTTTTATAGTACCAGCAGCGTGTCTCTCGGGTGGCTTTCATTGACAGTCACAACAATGGGGACGAAGGAAATGGTAGAGTAATTATGGGCACCACTACAGAATAGTGGTTAGTGCGATATTATTACAGTTCAATGCGTTCTGGAGTTTGGAGTTCAATTCTGGCTCCATCTGTAAGGAGTCTGTACGTCCTCCCAGTAGAATGCATGAGTGTTACCCGGGTGTTCTGGTTTCCAGCCACAGTCCAAAGACTCATCGAGTAGGTTAATTGGCTATTGTAAATTGTCCCATGATTAAGGATTAATCAGGTGTGTCGGGCATTGCTGGGTCAACAGAGCTCAAAGGGCCTACTCCGCGTTTGAGAACATCCTTGAGGCATACACAGAAGCAGTGATCACCGCTGCCACCTATATGTTTGTGCCAAGTTTGACGCGTTTGTTCACACCCCAAGGCTGTCCTGGAGTACTGAAGGCAGCAGAAATGAATTTCATCAGCACCTCTACTTTCACTGGGAAGTGGTTCCCAGCGTCTCAACATGGACTTCAATATGTGCTTCTGGATCACTTACAGGTAAAAGCTCAGAAGATGATGAGTTTGAATACATGCTGTAACAAATTGTCTTCAACCTGAAATGTTAACAATTGTTTCCTCCTACAGATCTTGCCCGATTTGCTAAATGTGTCCAGCATCATCATTTTTTTCTTCACTACTGCAGTTGAACTCGAGTGCTTTCAGTAGTTTTCACAGCTGATGCACACTTGATCAGTTTTTAAAATCATGCAGCTTTTAAGCATCAAGTTTTTTTTTGTGCCTGTGCATCCAACATTGGAATCAGGAAAGTGGCCGAATCTAAAAGCAAAGTACAGTAGACGCTGAAGATCCAAAGTAACTTAACGCTAGCAATACAGACCAGGCAGTGTCGTCTTTATTGCTGCAAGTGTTGGCAATGCTCTAGTATCATACAGGTGGCCGACAACACATTTTTAAGAAAATATATTCATGGCTAAAGATGTTTATTGCTATTTCTGAACAAATGGCGCAGTAGCTTCTGCTGAGGGGCAGCTGTGAGGTTAATAGCTAGTCTTTTTGACTAAGTACACGCTGCATCCAAGCACAGCGATAAGTTGTACTAAATCGGGAAGTGCTGGAATTATTCAACAAGTCAGCCATTGCCTGTGGAGAGAAAAGAGTCAACATTTTGGATCAATGATTTCCAGATGCAAGGTCACTGAACATGTTTCTTTCTCAAAAGTTAAAAGTAAATTTATGATCAAGGGTTACGTGTTCTATGTACAACCCTGAGATTCATTTTCTTGCCGACATAATAAATCCAATGACCATAACAGAATCAGTGAAAGACCACATCAACAGGGCAGACAACCAGTGTGCAAAAGACAACAAACTGTGCAAATACAAAAAGATAAAAAGGTAATATTAACTGATCTGGAAATTTTACAAAGGAAAAATAAGAACTGAAATGACAAATTTTAGAAAACACTATGTACACTCAAATACATCTTGATTTAACACTACCCAGGCCAAGAGGAGGAAGGGAAATAACACAGAAACATCTACCTAATAGTCAGATAAAACTTCTAAGGACATATTTTCATCAACAGAAACAGGATTCAGCACTCCATGCAAGCATATGCAATTCGGATAAGTACAAACCACTAAGCATAAATGAAAAGCATAAACCAGAAAAATGAAATTATCACTATAGAAGAAAAAGTTAACCAATGGATGAGCATGAACCTCCATTAAAGATATCCCCATGATCTGAGCAGACAAGATGTCAACAAGGAAGTGTCTAACGTCTGGCTCAGAGTTGGAGACCCCCTGCCAGAAACAGAGGTTCCTTGTGGCGATACAGGACTAGGGGATTAATAGAAAAAAAATGAAAAGTACATAAAAGGCCAACAAATTCAAGGTGATAAATGCAGAAAGTGGCAAGAGAAACCAGAAACAATCCAATTCATTACAGGATCCTGCAGCAGTTTAACTCAATCTGATTACTTACACAGGCACATTCAAGTGGCAGATGTTTCTCGCCGAAATCTTGCTTTAAAACACAAAAGATACCGTAGCTTACCATCAGTATAAGCTTAATCCAGTTTTAGAGACAGAGTCCTACAAATTATATTATGACCAATCCACTATTACAGATAGGAAAATCCAGATATAGAAACATAGAAAACCTACAGCACAATACAGGCCCTTTGGCCCACAAAGTTGTGCCGAACATGTCCCTACCTTAGAAATTACTAGGGTTACCCATGGCCCTCTATTTTTCAAAGCTCCTTGTACCTATCCAAAAGTCTCTTAAAAGACCCTATTGTATCCACCTCCACCATCGTTGCCGGCAGCCCATCTCACGAACTTACCACTCTATGTCAAAAACATCTCCTCTGTACCTGACATCTCCTCTGTACCTACTCCCAAGCACCTTAAACCTGTGTCCTCTTGTGGCAGCCATTTCACCCCTGGGAAAAAGCCTCTGACTATCCACACGATCAATGCCTCTCATCATCTTATACAGCTCTACCAGGTCACCTCTCATCCTCCGTTGCTCCAAGGAGAAAAGGCCAAGTTCACACAACCTATTCTCATAAGGCATGCTCCCCAATCCAGGCAACATCCTTGTAAATCCCCTCTGCACCCTTTCTACGATTTCCACATCCTTCCTGTAGTGAGGCGAGCAGAAATGAGCACAGTACTCCAAATGGGGTCTGACCAGGGTCCTATATAGCTACAACATTACCTCTCGGCTCCTAAATTCAATTCCACGATTGATGAAAGCCAATACACCATATGCCTTCTTAACCACTTAGTCAACCTGCGCAGCTGCTTTGAGCATCCTATGGACTCAGACCCCAAGATCCCTCTGCTCCTCCACACTGCCAAGAGCCTTACCATTCATACTATATTCTGCCATCATATTTGACCTACCAAAATGAACCACTTCACACTTATCTGGGTTGAACTCCATCTACCACTTCTCAGCCCAGTTTTGCATCCGATCAATGTCCCATTGTAACTTCTAACAGCCCTCCACACTATCCACAACACCCCCAACTTTTGTATCATCAGCAAATTTACTAGCCCATCCCTCCACTTCCTCATCCAGGTCATTTATAAAAATCATGAAGAGTAGGGGTCCCAGAACAGATCCCTGAGGCACACCACTGGTCACCGACCTCCATGCAGAATATGACCTGTCTACAACCACTCTTTGCCTTCTGTGGGCAAGCCAGTTCTGGATCCACAAAGCAATGTCCCCTTGGATCTCATGCCTCCTTACTTTCTCAAAAAACCTTGCATGGGGTACCTTATCAAATGCCTTGCTGAAATCCATATACACTACATCCACCACTCTTCCTTCATCAATGTGTTTAGTCACATCCTCAGAAAATTGAATCAGGCTCATAAATCCTGCCTCTCAGGATCTTTTCCATCAACTTACCAACCACTGAAGTAAGACTCACTGGTCTATAATTTCCTGGGTTATCTCTACTCCCTTTCTTGAATAAGGGAACAACATCCACAACCCTCCAATCCTCCAAAACCTCTCCTGTCCCCATTGATGATGCAAAGATCATCGCCAGAGGCTCAGCAATATATTACAGGACAAACATTTAATAGATATAGCCATCCCAAACACATATAACATACAGAAATTAGTAAGTAGAAAAACACCCAAAATATGCTGAATTAAAAGAGGAAATTGAAAGACAATGGAAGATGAACAGGGTATACATTGTCTTAATAATAATATTTACAACTGTTTTCATTGCATCACTATACAATAGCATTAAACAATTAGGCCTACACGGAAAGCCACAATACTAAACACCACCAGAATAGTCTGAAAGTTCCTAGCAATTGAGAAATGAGTGTGCTTGGCTATGCCCATACCTCTGGTTTTTCCAGCTGAAAAAAATTTTTAAAATAATAATAAATAAATAAGCAATAAGTATTGAGAACATGAGATGAAGAATCTTTAAAAGTGACCATGGAACTTTCAATGATGAGAATGTGGGAACAGTTCAATGATGTGACAAGTGAAGCTGAGTGAAGTTATCACCTTTGGTTCATGAACCTGATGGTTGGGGGGTAATAACTGTTCATGAACTTGGCAGTGGGAGCCCAGAGTTTCCTGATGGCAGCAGTGAGAAGAGAGCGTGGCCTTAATGTTGGGGGTTCTTACATAGAAATATAGAAAACTTACAGCACAATACAGGCCCTTCAGCCCACATGATGATGGATGTCGCTTTCCTGCAACAGCACTCCACGTAGATATGTTCAGTTGTGGGGAAGGCTTTACCTGTGATGGACTGGGTTGTATCCACTACATTTTGTTGGATTTTCCGTTCAAGGGGTAGAGCTGCGTAACACCAAGGGGCAGAAGACGCTGGTGGGAGTTGTGTACAGGCCACCTAACAGTAGTAGTGAGGTCGGAGAAGGTATTAAACAGGAAATTAGAAATGTGTGCAATAAAGGAACAGCAGTTATAATGGGTGACTTCAATCTACATGTAGACTGGGTGAACCAAATTGGTAAAGGTGCTGAGGAAGAGGATTTCTTGGAATGTATGCGGGATGGTTTTTCGAACCAACATGTCGAGGAACCAACTAGAGAGCAGGCTATTCTGGACTGGGTTTTGAGCAATGAGGAAGGGTTAATTAGCGATCTTGTCGTGAGAGGCCCCTTGGGTAAGAGTGACCATAATATGGTGGAATTCTTCATTAAGATGGAGAGTGACATAGTTAATTCAGAAACAGAGGTTCTGAACTTAAAGAGGGGTAACTTTGAAGGTATGAGACGTGAATTAGCTAAGATAGACTGGCAAATGACACTTAAAGGATTGACGGTGGATATGCAATGGCAAGCATTTAAAGGTTGCATGGATGAACTACAACAATTGTTCATCCCAGTTTGGCAAAAGAATAAATCAAGGAAGGTAGTGCACCCGTGGCTGACAAGAGAAATTAGGGATAGTATCAATTCCAAAGAAGAAGCATACAAATTAGCCAGAGAAAGTGGCTCACCTGAGGACTGGGAGAAATTCAGAGTTCAGCAGAGGAGGACAAAGGGCTTAATTAGGAAGGGGAAAAAAGATTATGAGAGAAAACTGGCAGGCAACATAAAAACGGACTGTAAAAGCTTTTATAGATATGTAAAAAGGAAAAGACTGGTAAAGACAAATGTAGGTCCCCTGCAGACAGAAACAGGTTAATTGATTATGGGGAGCAAGGACATGGCAGACCAATTGAATAGTTACTTTGGTTCTGTCTTCACTAAGGAGGACATAAATAATCTTCCGGAAATAGTAAGGGACAGAGGGTCCAGTGGGATGGAGGAACTGAGCGAAATACATGTTAGTAGGGAAGTGGTGTTAGGTAAATTGAAGGGATTGAAGGCAGATAAATCCCCAGGGCCAGATGGTCTGCCTCCTAGAGTGCTTAAAGAAGTAGCCCAAGAAATAGTGGATGCATTAATGATAATTTTTCAAAACTCGTTAGATTCTGGACTGGTTCCTGAGGATTGGAGGGTGGCTAATGTAACCCCACTTTTTAAAAAAGGAGAGAGAGAGAAACCGGGGAATTATAGACCGGTTAGCCTAACGTCGGTGGTGGGGAAACTGCTGGAGTCAGTTATCAAGGATGTGATAACAGCACATTTGGAAAGCGGTGAAATGATCGGACAAAGTCAGCATGGATTTGTGAAAGGAAAATCATGTCTGACGAATCTCATAGAATTTTTTGAGGATGTAACTAGTAGAGTGCATAGGGGAGAACCAGTGGATGTGGTATATTTGGATTTTCAAAAGGCTTTTGACAAGGTCCCACACAGGAGATTAGTGTGCAAACTTAAAGCACACGGTATTGGGGGTAAGGTATTGGTGTGGGTGGAGAATTGGTTAGCAGACAGGAAGCAAAGAGTGGGAATAAACGGGACCTTTTCAGAATGGCAGGCAGTGACTAGTGGGGTACCGCAAGGCTCAGTGCTGGGACCCCAGTTGTTTACAATATATATTAATGACTTGGATGAGGGAATTAAATGCAGCATCTCCAAGTTTGCGGATGACACAAAGCTGGGTGGCAGTGAGGAGGATGCTAAGAGGATGCAGGGTGACTTGGATAGGTTGGGTGAGTGGGCAAATTTATGGCAGATGCAATTTAATGTGGATAAATGTGAAGTTATCCACTTTGGTGGCAAAAATAGGAAAACAGATTATTATCTGAATGGTGGCCAATTAGGAAAAGGGGAGGTGCAACGAGACCTGGGTGTCATTATACACCAGTCATTGAAAGTGGGCATGCAGGTACAGCAGGCGGTGAAAAAGGCGAATGGTATGCTGGCATTTATAGCGAGAAGATTCGAGTACAGGAGCAGGGACGTACTACTGCAGTTGTACAAGGCCTTGGTGAGACCACACCTGGAGTATTGTGTGCAGTTTTGGTCCCCTAATCTGAGGAAAGACATCTTTGCCATAGAGGGAGTACAAAGAAGGTTCACCAGATTGATTCCTGGGATGGCGGGACTTTCATATGAAGAAAGACTGGATGAATTGGGCTTGTACTCGTTGGAATTTAGAAGATTGAGGGGGGATCTGATTGAAACGTATAAGATCCTAAAGGGATTGGACAGGCTAGATGCAGGAAGATTGTTTCCGATGTTGGGGAAGTCCAGAACGAGGGGTCACAGTTTGAGGATAGAGGGGAAGCCTTTTAGGACCGAGATTAGGAAAAAGTTCTTCACACAGAGAGTGGTGAATCTGTGGAACTCTCTGCCACAGGAAACTGTTGAGGCCAGTTCATTGGCTATATTTAAGAGGGAGTTAGATATGGCCCTTGTGGCTACGGGGGTCAGGGGGTATGGAGGGAAGGCTGGGGCGGGGTTCTGAGTTGGATGATCAGCCATGATCATAATAAATGGCGGTGCAGGCTCGAAGGGCCGAATGGCCTACTCCTGCACCTATTTTCTATGTTTCTATGTTTCTAAAGGCGTTGATGGTTCTGTACCAGGCTATGATGTAACCAATCAATATACTCTCCACCACACATCGAACGACGTTTGTTAGAAGTTTTAGATGTCATGCTGAATCTTACCAAACTTCTAAGGAAATAAACACACTGCCGTATCTTCTTCTTGATTGAATTTGCATGTTAGACCCAGGATAGATACTCCAAAATGATAACACCAAGGAATTTAAAGTTGCTGAACCTCTCCACCTCTAATCTCCTGATGAGGACTAGCTCATGGACCTCTGGTTTCTTACTCTAGAAGTAAATAATCAGCTCCTTGGTCTTGCTGACATTGAGTAAGAGGTTGTTATTATGGAACCACTCAGCCAGAATTTCAATCCCCCTCC
Source organism: Mobula hypostoma (assembly GCF_963921235.1). Taxonomy (NCBI): domain Eukaryota; kingdom Metazoa; phylum Chordata; class Chondrichthyes; order Myliobatiformes; family Myliobatidae; genus Mobula; species Mobula hypostoma. The sequence continues at coordinate 103,490,711 of NC_086105.1, read as the reverse complement.
TAAGTGCTGATTCATCTCCAACTTTGATTCAGCCTACAACAGTGGCGCCATCAGCAAACTTAAAGTCAAGGTCAAGACAAATTTATTTATATAGCACATTTAAAAACAACCCACGTTGAACAAAGTGCTGTACAGATCAGAGCAGAATAGCTAAAATTACAAATACGAGAAACACAGACATAACCAACAAGGCAAACAGCTTATAGGCACAAAAGAAACAACACAAGCCAAAAATCAGCCACATCAGGAGGATTCAAATGCTAGTGAATAAAAGTAAGATTTGAGCCTGGATTTAAAAGAGCATATCTGATAGGGACGGGAATGCTGTTCTACAGTCTAGGGGCTACAACAGCAACGGCGCGGTCATCCGAGCTTAAGTTTAGATCGCGGGACAGCCAGGAGCCCCAAGTCAGCCGACCTCAGGGACCTGGAAGTAGAATAAGGGTTTAGGAGGTCTGTGATACAAGGGGGAGCCAGCCCATTTAGAGCTTTATAAACAAACAGGAGAATCTTAAAATCAATTCTGAACCGTACTGGCAGCCAGTGGAGGGAGGCCAGGATAGGAGTAATATGGTCCCTCTTCCGGGCAGAGCCTGGCTGCGGCATTTTGGACCGGTTGTAGACAGGACAGGGACGACTGACTAATCCCAGTATACAGGGAATTGGAGTAGTCCAAGTGGGAGATACAAGGGCGTGGATGACTTTCTTGAGATCTTTGAAAGAGAGAAACTGCTTGATTTTGGCACTAGTACGAAGATGGAAAAAACTGGCTTTTACTACTGCATCAACTTGCTTGTCAAACTTAAATATGCCATTTGAGCTGTGCTTAGCCATACAGCCATAGTGTAAAGCGAGTAGAGCAGGATGCTAAGCACACAGCCTTCTGGTGCGTCGGTACTGATGGAGATTAGCAACAACATCTCCACCACAATCGGAAGTGAGGAAATCAAGGATCCAATTACGTAAGTATTGAGACCAAGGTCTTGAAGCTTATTGATTAGTGCTCTTGTAAATTTTCTTTCCATTCTTTCAATCTCATTTGCATCTTTCTTGCAGGCAGGTGACCAAAACTGCACACAATATTTCACATTAGGCTCCACGTCTTAAGCAATTTCAACATAAAATCACAACTCCTATACTCTACACCAACACACACAAAATGCTGGATGAACTCAGCAGGTCAGGCCGTATCTGTGGCAATGAATAAGCAGTCAACATTTTGGGCTAAGACCCTTCTTCAGGACTAATATAGAAAGGGGAAGACTCCAAAATAAAATGGCAGGGGAGGAGAAGGAAGCTAGCTGGAAGGTGATAGGTGAAGCCAAGTTAGTAGGTAAAGACGCAAACAACAGGAATTCTGCAGATGCTGGAAATTCAAGCAACACACATAAAAGTTGCTGGTGAACGCAGCAACTTTTATGTGTGTTGCCTAGTAGGTAAAGTAAAGGATGCAGAAGAAGGCATCTGATAAGGAGCTGAAGTCTTCTAGCTTCATGTGTATGCCATCTAAATCTCTGCTGCATTTCTCATCACCTTATTGGTTTAGCTTTTCTGATCACTATTTAATTGCACATGCAGTAATCATGATGTGAAGCTGAAGTCAGGGAACACTTTTCTAGCTTATAGGGTGAGGATAATTGATTACTTAACCAACACTGGGAGCTTGGTTTGTGCCATGCATTGAAATGAAGGGCTTTTCTTCCTTTGCCAAGCTCTTGTTTATTGCGGGTATCACCATTACTATCTTCTTAAAGAGATGATTCCGCGACTTTCTTACTGAAACTTTGACAGGCTCTTACATATTGTTTACAGCACAGCAGCAGAATTTCACATAATGTATCTAACCCTGTTTATTGTGTGACTGGGGCAAATTTACATATTGTGCTTTGAACATTCAAATCTTGTGGCTCATACTGTTTAAATTATTCTCAAGTCAGATGTACATTTAGGAAAGAACAATTGTGGGTTTAGGGAATTGCTGTAATGGGATTATATTTCTGGATAGTTTTGATGGCCCTAAACTCCCCTGATGATGGATCAAGCACAAGATTGGGTTGATATACATTCTGACTTAGAAGTGACAAGGAAGCAGGTGGCTTGGCAGCCTAATAGTTATGGTCCTGGTTTGGGAGCCCAGAGACCAAGTGTACATTAAAGTTCTTCTTGGAAGCAAGTCTGATTCCCCTGGCTAATGCTCTTTAAAATGACATACCAAGTGACGTGCAGTAAACTACAATAATCTGTAATGTTGCATATTTTAGGGCTGGACTGGTAGATCTTGTAGTCCAGTGTTAATAATACTCCGACTAACCTTGAATTAGCCTTTCTAGACATGGCACAGTATAATAAGTTTTGACTGATCCAGTTAAGTTTATAGGGAATGTAAGAATCGGGATCCTGGTAAGTGTTAAAGGATCACTGTAAACCTCGATTGGTGAGTAACATGATGAACCATCTGGATTTCATTATAGCTTAGATAGCAGATTACCAGAGTTTTACATGAGTTGTAAATAATTGTTAACCATCTCAAAATGATGAGTGCAAATAAAGCTCTTCTCATGATGTGGAGATCTTATTGGGACAAGAAATATCCAATTTCAAGCCAGTTATTTTAAAATCAATTCTGCATTAATATCTGGTTCATGCGTCCTAGCCCATAAAGGCCAACAGTGGAGACGTTCATACTCCATGTATCAAATCTATTAGTTAACAGGTCATTGTTGCTTGGCTCTGTTGTGTTTGTAGACTTTACCACCTCTCCAGCTTCATTCCAGGCAACCTTAAACATATAGAAGTTTATAAAACAGTAAATAGAGTAATCATTTTCTCACACTGGTCAGAAATGAACTCTAATACCATGGATACGGATTTTGGCAATGCATTCTACATTTACTGCTTTGAAGTAAATGCTTCCTAAAACTTGCTGTTCAGTTCCACCCTGGATTAGCACACAGAATATTTAATTGCAATGAGCACATGTTATTTCCACTGAAGCTTGTAAAATACTTGGGGTTCAGGAGAAAAGGATGGGAAATGAAACTGTTGCTGTGGGAAGTGTGAAGATACAGGGAGATAATAATAGATTTTGTTTCTGCCACCACGCCCTGTTGCCATTCAGTGGCCTTCAACTTTTGAAGTTTCTGCATTATTCATCTATTTCACAAGCTGCTTTGTTGCTGTATGACCACAAGTGAAAGGCTTGGGCCAGTCTCCATCAGTTTCCTTCTGCATTTGCTACAGGCTCTGTTTCCTGCAAACCTGATTGTTAATGGATCAGGATGGCACAAGAGAAGTGTGCTCATCTTAACTTATTTTTTTTTTAGAGATTCAGCATGAAATAGGCCCTTCCAGCCCTTTGAGCTGTACTGCCCAGCAACCTTCAGTTTTTAACCCAACCTAATCAAAGGACAATTTATAATGACCAATTTACCAAATAACTGGTACCAAATGGTGATCAATTTCAACATTTAAGAGATAACTGGATAGGTACATGGATAAAAGGTTGATGGTCCAGGCGCTGGTTGATGGTAATAGGCAGATTAATGGTTCGGCACTGACCAGATACGCCGATGGGCCAGATCTATGTTATAATGTTCTATGATTCTAAAAACAGGCAGCAGAGTGGACCACTGGCTGGTTGCAAGTTAAAAATGTGGAAACAAACGGGGAGTGACTGAACATGAGAAATCAGCAGACGGTTGAGGATTGACGTAAAACAAGATAATGAAAGGGTTTAAGACAATGGGCAGAGAAGAATTTATTTGAGGACAAAGAGGTTAACACATCACATAACAGAAGCAATTAGTATAAATTCACCATTCATGCAGCCTGTAGGGAACTCAGAAGAAACCTGATGCAAAAAGTTGGCCAGAATTTGGAAAAGACGACCACAAGGAGTTGTCCCAATTAATGCAACCACATTTAAAGGAAAGCTTGTTAACATACTGGTGAAGAGAATAGAAGATATTAAAAATGTTAATTAAAGAGCAATGGTTTAAAAAAAACACTACTAAAGCATAAAACCTACAAAGAGCAGACCAAAGATCCATTCGCTGAGTGTAAATCAATTTCAATTTGTGTGCCTGGATCCAGCCATTTCTATTAACCTGCTCCCTACATCATTTCAGTCACAGCAGAGGAGCATCAATCACCCTTTTTACACTGACCATATCCTCTCCACAATTCCAATTTCCTCCCACCCAAATTCTCATGTTAGGAGTAATTACTACACCAGATCCACCTAGCAAGTCACATATTTTGACTTCTGGGGGAAATCTGGGCACCCAGGAGATATCCATGTGGCCACGGAGATAATGCCCGAAGTCTATGTGCACAGCATCAGAGGTCAGGATTGAACCCTGAACTCTGGCTTTGCGAGAGAGCCGCTTTTCAACCTGTACCACTGTGTCACACACTGGTCCTCTCGGGCACGAATCAGATTCCAACAGAGCTGAAAGCTGGTAAAGGTCTTCCCTATGAATTACCCGTGCCTGCCTACACTAGTTTTCCAACTGTGCCAAAAAACAATACAACCTGCCAACTTACTAGGATGGTACCAACAAATCAAGTTACATAGACTTTCAAACAGTAGAGGGGCAGAACATCACTACACTTATCAGCAGCACAACTGGCTCACCAGCATTAATTTTGCAAGGAGCCAAACAAAATAAAATGCCAAGGTGATTGCCAGCCGGCCAGTAACACTCCCCTTCTGTTTCAAATTCCAGCCTTGGTTCTAAGCCCAGCTCCAACTGAGAAGCTACGTGTTTCCAGACACAAACCTCAGTGAGTCAGCTACATATTCCTACAGTTATGTACAGTCCAACCATAAAGATTTTTGTTATCTCTCCACAATGGCCATTTTCTGTGTTGCGGAAAATACCAATAGCGGGATGGCAACCTGCCAACCGTTCCAACTGGAACAAGATTTTAACGAAACCAAGTAGCATGTGGTAAAAACATACCACATGACACGTTGGATTAAGTTGGACTGGAAACGTTAGTGTAGGTTATACTGAAGCTGAAACACAGCAAATGGAGTAGTGACTGAAGCCTTTCCAAAACTAGAATGGGAAGGTGTGATTTAATTTGCCCATTTGTAATGCTCTTCTGTAAAAGAGAACAATCTCATGCACACATGATTTTTTAAATTAGTCTCCTCCTACCACCAGAATTCAGCATAAAGGGCTTTGAGAGTGTACTGGTGTCAGTTACACTTTGGAATTTGTACCGAAATAGCAGTGGGACATTATAGAGACAAACTGAAAGTCCTATTTTGTTCATTGAGATATAGTGTGGAATTGGCCCTTCAAACCACTCTATCCAGCAATCCCCTGGTTTAATCATGGGACAATTTACAATGACCAATTAACTTACCAACCGGTACATCTTTGGAAATGAGAGTGCCTGGAGGAATCACACGTCGTCACAAACAGAATGTACAAACTCCTTACAGGCAACAATGGGAATTGAATCCAGGTCACTTGTACTGTAAAGCATTGTGCTAACCACTGTGCTACTCTCCAGTTAACTGAGTTTTGAACAGAGCGCACAAGTAGGCTGTTGATTAATGTAGGGGAACTATGCCATCAAGTCCACCCACTTGTAGACCCCAAAACACTTCTGAGGGACCTGAACTATGTTTAAACTACATCAGCCCAATTCTAATCTGCGTCACATGCAGAGCACAAAAAGTGTTTAACAAAATAAAAAAACATCTCCCAGCCTGCCAAAATGGAAAGAAACAGTTATAGTGGGAAGAGGGTGTCAGTGATGAGAATACACTTCCTTCTCCTGCTACAGAGAGAAAAAAAAACCCGTTGAAGGAGTTTGTGGAGCACTGCAGAGGCTGCACAAGCCCTGGAATACACAGGAAGCATCCCGGTCCAAGTATTAGTAAATAACCCAGTCTATACAAGCAGCCCCCACAATCACAAGGATTTTCCCGAGCATTCCCATCACCCTACATGATGTACATCAGGTGATAGTTGGAACTTATCTTTTCTTCCCCCCAAAACAGGCATCCTAATTCACAGATAAGAATGATGGGCAAAGGGGGGGGGGGGGCGCGCAGTTAGGAGTTGTCTCAGTCTTTATCTTCCCAAATACAAGGCTTTGAACTTTAGTCTGCAATGCCCTGATGAGGGTGGTGTCAGTGCTTCTCCATTCATTTTATGAAGAAATTAACAAATCCGATTTATGAGCAGATTAACCATTACAAATTCACAGCACGTAAACTAGATTTATTACAATTGGTACAGGCTGCACATCTGGATATCTAATCACTAGGGGTCCTATGCTTGAGCTCCCAATATAATTGCACAACTGCCTTTGGCAACATGCAAGGAATACAAAACCACTGGGGGCCTGCCTGCCACAGATTATTTAACATGCTGACTATCTCACTGTTGTGATTGTGTATTAGGAGTAGCTGCTTTATCTTAATTTACTCAGCAGCATTCTGACTGGTTACTTCAGATAACCAGTTTACTGTTACTCTTCATGCTTTATTTTTGTTCCATAATTGTGTCATGACTAAGTAAACAACATTCTAAATGTTCAAATTTAGTGACTGGAAATAATGCATGGGAATGGCTCAAGTTGTGCAAATCATCCATCCTCCTCCCACACAAAAGCTTGTAGCAGCCAGACTCTGCTTTGAAAAATATCTGTCCCAGCAGAAATTATTGGTCATCTGATCTACACCCACCTTATCTTGTTGAAATGATAGGGTGGATTTCTGTAGTTTGAGACTAGCCTCATGCACCTCCTTGGATTTGAGAATTAATAAGCTTTAATATTAGAAAGTGTGTTAGAGCCCAAACAAGCACACCAAGTCTCAAACTTCGCAGAACAGGCTCAATCCTCTCTTGCGGAAATAAGCACTTACAGACAAAGCAGGTTAGATTCCTCCTAGTTGGTTTTGCAGTTAAATACTGTTTGGAATTTGAAAGGGAAATATTTTGGACAACCCTCCATCCCATATCCTATGTTAAATAGCTGCATTATTGGAACAACACTAAAAGGAAATGACTTCAGATTTCCCCAGGGAATCAAAAGGCTGTTGCAAATTTCCCCATTGTGGTTTATGAAAGGCAAAAGCAAAAACAGCAGTAAAAACAGGGAGTAAGGAGAGGGTGCACTGTTTTCTTTTGTTGAGAGGACAAAGCACGCCCATGTTTTCCATGTTATTCTTTCTATACTTTTCAATGGAATACTATATGCATCAGAATTGCTCTCTGGGTTCCACTGTCTAATTCTTACACACCTATTCAGAAAGGCAAAATGACCAAAGAACACTTCAGTATTGATTTTCCATCTGTCCAAAGGTGTTGCATGTCAGTATGGTTGACCAACTTGGTAAAATATTAATATATAATGATAGTTCTATTAAACAGAGCTCACAGGTTGACCGCCAAACTATAGCTATAATATTCAAGACATTTAAAACTTTAAGATTGAGGCCCTCACATACCATGAATAAGCCACTCAATCCCAATCAATAAGAATTTAGATGATATTCCTCAGTTGCATTTTCTTGCATTAAGTCTGAAAGACATTCACATTTTTGAAAAGGCTCCAACCTCAGATGAGCTCATAAAGTCCCAGCTACTGCCCAGTTTCCACTTAACTAACTTCCTCATTTTTCCTTGAAAGTTCCCTCATTGGCTGATGTCATCAATTCCCTCCTGCAGTAAATACCTTCACCTTTCTCCCATTTCCATTCAAAACACACGTCAACCCTTGTAGACAACCCACCCACTTCAATCCTTGCATTTTACCGCAGTTTCCCAGTCTTTTTTCCTCTTAGACACTCTGTACACTGCCGTACATGCACACATTATCAGGAACTTCATGTTTTTGTTCCTCCAGTCAAAACATCACCCATGCCAAAAGAGGCATTAGACTGTGCAGAGGGCAAAAACAAAGCTTTATTTAACTGTGGCAACTATTAATCCCTCAACCTTTGCCAACTTACTGCAGCCCCTTATTATCATTGCTGCCCACTAACAATGTCCCTCCTCCATTCTTCAACTGAAAGAACCACACATCCTTCCATTCTTAACTTCCCAGCTACAAGAATTCTGGACATACTTGCGCCTCCATTCTCCAGGTTTTTCCTTAGGCAGTCCTTCTGGGTCGAGGATGTCTACAACTTTGTGTGTTATAAAGTGAATGTCGTGGAACACTGCAATGAGTTTAATGGGGCAAGTGGCTAGGTTGTTTCAAGTGTTGTACATTTGGGCCTTCCCAGATATTTCATCAGCCATGAGTCAGTAGGACATTTCACATTTACTAGGAAGCACTAAGCATTTAGAAAGCCTCTTGCAGTTATGAAAGATTCCTTCTTTGTACCCATGTTTCCACTTTTTTCTCACCTCCTCAGGAGGTCTAGTGTTCGCCATGTGAACAAAGGCTGCTCGGTTAGTTGAGCTTGATAAAATGCTGGTCTGGGAGAAAGTGTAAAGCTGTTAAGGTAGCAATGATGATACAACTCCAAAACTTCAATGAGTTTGCTGTAAATTTCTCACACCTTGTAGAACAAAGAGAATACAGGTCCACAATTCGTTGAAAGTGGCATCACAGCTAGATAGAATCATAAAGAAAGCTTCTGGCAATCAACCTTCATAAATCAATATATTGAGCACAGGAGATGGGATGTTATGTTGAAATTATTTATGATATTGGTGTAGCCTAATTTGGAGGAATGTGTGCAGTTTGGCCACCTACCTACAGGAAAGATGTAAACAAGGCTGACAGAGTGCAGAAAAAAATTCACAAGGACGTTGCCGGGTCTGAGACTCCAGCTATAAGGAAAGATTGAGTAGGTTAGGACTGTATTCTTTAGAACACAGAAGATTGAAAGAAGATTTGGTGGAGGTAAACAAAATTATGAGGGGTATAGATAGGGTAAATGCAAGCAGGCTTTTCCCACTGAGATTGGGTGAATCTACAACCACAGATCATGGGTTAAGGGTGAGAGTTAAAAAGTTTAAGGAGAACACGAAGGGAAACCTCTTCACTCAGAAGGTCATGAGCGTGTGGAATGAGCTGCCAGCACAAATTAGGTGCTACTTAATCATTTGTTCCTAGAGTCAGAGAAATTAATAGGTGGCTCAAAGTTCAAATTGGGAGAAATAGGCTTCTATTAATGAGACATTAATACCAGTACTGGGAAAGAAGTTGTTCTGTTGGACAAGCTTCACATGAATCAGACTGACAGTCATCAGAGCTTAGAGTGAGAGTAGAATTCTAGTGAAATCTAGAAAGTTGAAAGGAAGTGCAAAGCAATAGTTCAGCATTGTCAAAGGGGAAACAATGACCAAAGTATACGAGGAAGGATCAGTGCAAATAAAAGGACTTTTCCTTTGGAGTCAGAACAGGGTAAATGGCAGAAAGACAAAGTTGTAGTTTTATTTTAAATCTGATGAGGTATTTGTAAGAGCAGTTGAATTACACAAAATGGAAACAAATGCAACTCAGATCCAACACTTGGTAGAGACTGGGCTGAAAAGCGACCAAAAGTGAGAATTAACTTTTCCAGTAAACTTAATGCAACATTCCAAAAATAGCCCTAAATCAAGAATTGGAAGGAACTGAGAGAAGTTATAAATGACTGGGAGAATGGTACTTGGCAAATTGCTGGAAGTACGAGCTGAGATCAAGAGTACTAACGGCTATACCCTATGGGGTTACCAAAGGGGATAGTGAGATAGTTAATGACAGCATTATGAAGGACCCCACACACCCCTCATATAAACTCTTCTCCCTCCTGCCATCTGGAAAAAGGCACCGAAGCATTCAGGCTCTCACGACCAGACTATGTAACAGTTTCTTCCCCCAAGCCATCAGACTTCTCAATACCCAGAGCCTGGACTGACACCAACCTACTGTACCCTCTACTGTGCCTACTATCTTATTATTTATTGTAGTGCCTGCACTGTCTTGTGCACTTTATGCAGTCTTGGATAGGTCTGTAGTCTAGTGTAGTTTTTGTGTTTTTTCTTACTTAGTTCAGTGTAGTTTTTGTATTGTTTCATGTAGCACCATGGTCCTGGAAAACGCTGTCTCATTTTTACTATGTTCTGTACCAGCAGTTATGGTTGAAATGACAATAAAAAGTGACTTGACTTGACTAATGCATCAGTTTTAATTTTCCAAGCCCTAGATTTGGGGAATATTCCACAGATCAAAAAATAGCTAAAGCAACTCCTTTATTTAAAAAGGGAGACAAAAAGCAGGAGATTACAGAACAAATTTACATCTATAGCAAGTACAAAGAACTTATTAAAAACATTCTAACTGGGCATTTCAATATAATGAGGGAAAGTCAATGTGGTCTTTTAAAAGGGAAATCATGTCCAACTAATTTATTGGAGCTCTTTGAAGTAACGTCCTGTGGATAAAAGGGGAAGTGGCAGCTGTACTATATTTAGATATCCAAAAGGCATTTGATAAGGTGCCAGTTCAAAGATTATTACCAAAAATTAAAGCCCACAGTGTTGGAAGCAACAGTGGTACAGAAGATTGGCTGGCAAAAAGGAAATATTTCTGGTTGGTGAAATGTAACAAGTAATAATGTGCCACAGGTATATTTGTTAAAACCTCAGTTTAATGTGGATAAACAGCAAGTTGCAGTTGCTAGATTTGCTTGGCGACACAAAGAAATTAAGTTGTGAGGCGGACATAAGGAGGCACAAGTGCAAAGGATATTCCTTCTTATGGACGAATTCAGAACTAAGGATTACTATTTAAGAACAAGGACTCAACTATCTAAGAGGTGAGGGGATTTCTGTCCGTAAGTTCATTAGTCTTCGGAACACTCTTAAGGTAATGAAAGCAGAGTCAGTCTGAATATTTCTAAGGCAGAAGTGGATCCTTGATTTGGGGTGAGGGGGGTGAAAGTTTGCCACGAGCTGAGGGGATGTTTTGTGTCATCAACGAGCTGCTACTTTGCTAGAACAGGGAACAACAAAGCCCTGAAAAGGTCAGATAATACACGTTTAGAGTTTTAAAAGAAATTTGCCAGTGTACACAGAAACTTTCTGATTTTAATGGCCTTCTCCCATTTGAGCTCGACTACGGGTACAAATGAAACTCTCGTCAAGTAGATGTTACACTTTAACACGAGGCTAATTAAAGGTATCAGCCCGTCAATCATGTGGCAGCCCCAGGCATTGCTTAATTCACAGCAGCTTTCCTCAAACATTTTTTTTGCTGAATTGCTAATTTACCATAGAAATTACATATTCACTGATTGTTTACATACAAGAAATAGTTATGCAAATGACACTTTTTCAGTCTTGATTCTGAGTGGCCTATTTTAGGGTGTGGTTATTCAGTAATGTTTATTTTTGAAATCATTCAGGTCATAACCCCGTCTGGAGTCACAGATGCCTGTCAGCAGAATCTACATGGATAGGCAAGAGTGAAGGAAAACAGACAATTGAGCATAAACAAAGGGTGTGGTAGATAATAGGAAAATAGACTCCATGACATTAGCAGTGGGTATTGTGTTCTTGGAAGCAACCAGTATTACTCAACCCACTTCTACTATGAAGGGAATGTACGATTTGAGTCACAGTATTCATCTGAAACTGTGTCATTACACCCACTGCATCACAAACAAAAGCTATCCACAATAATTAGAGCCTGTAAAGTCCCCTGAAGCTGGATTACCAATGCTTTAGAATGGAAAATCCTACAAAAGGTAGTGGACTTGGACCAGTGCATCATGGGTAAAACCCTACCAACCATTGAGCACATCGATATGAAATGATGCCGTAGAAAAGCAGCAGCAGTCAAAGATCCTCACCGCCCAGGCCATGCTCTTTTCTCGCTGCTGCCGTCAGGTCGAAGGTACAAGTGCTTCAGGACTCGCACCACCAGGTTCAAGAACAGTTTCTACCCTTCAACCATCAGGCACTTGAACAAAAAGGGGATAGCTACACTCATCTAAGGACTGTTATATTATTAATGTTAAATTGTTATTTTGCGCTCATTATTATTGCTATTTATTTTTATCTGCAATTGCACAGTTTGCTTACAGTTCATGTTTTACAGATTTACTCAACATGCCCACAAAAAGAGAATCTCAGGGTTGTATGTGGTAACAGGTATGTACTCTGATAATAAATTTTACTTCAAACTGAGGCAGCAAATTAATGTTCGCATACAGTAAGCTATTGACTCCTTTCATCAGCTTCTTCATTTAATAAGATCAAGGATGGCCTTTTGTCTCAGTGACAGTTCCATTAAGAGGCCTCATATCCCTTGCTTCCCCTAACATTCAAAAATCAAAATATTCTAAGAGTTCAGGAACATCAAATGTTGAGGACACGCATTACGATACAACAAAAACTTTCCAAAATGCTTTATAATGAAATTACATTTAAAACACAAATCTTATTGACATGTGGGGAAACAAGTCAAGACTACAAAGATCCAAGTCCCTTAAGAACAAAAGAAAACAGAAGAAATCTACTCAGTTCTTCAAGTGAGCTGAGCAGTTAATATGACCATGGCTGATCCATCTTCAGGCCTCATCTTCTTTCTGCCTGTTTCCCATGACCCTCAGGGCCTAGCTTTTTAAGTATCTCCACAGCTTCATGTCCTAGAGAATCCTGTAGGTTCACTACCAACGAAAACTAACATATTATTTTTCAAAAGGGTAATATATTAAGAATAGAAATAAGTGAGACACCATATGTGCTTCCATTTGAATGGAGCCATGGAGATGTGACTGTAAAGGGATGAATGTTTGTTCTTCGAAGGGTCCAGGCCCGAAACATCGACCATCTATTCATTTCCATAGATGCTGCCTGGCCCGCTGCATTTCTCCAGCATTTTTTGTGTGTTGCTTTGAATGCTTATTGCGACAGTTTTTATCAGTTGTTTCAATATCTTTACCTTTTCAGCATTGAAAGTTGCAGAAAATCTGCAGAAACATGCAGCAATGTAAACCTATTGTGTATGACATTGTAGAGATGAATAACAATCCTGCGTATTGCAGCAAGTATCCTGTTTGAAATCCTACAAGCACTGCACTTGTACTGTTTTCCTCAGTATAAACGTAGCTGTGAGATTCTAGAAGCAAAGCAAAGACACCACCAGTTTGGTAGAATTCCTTCACTCCTTCCCAATAATCCTGCTAATTATTGTTTCTCAGGGTGCCTGCCTAATTTCCTTTACCTTAGTTTCCTGTCCCTGCTGCTACTGGCCCTTTGATTGTGAGGGACTTGATTTTACGAGACCATCAGAAGTTTCTGAAAATCCATGTGGTCAACTCTACTGGAAAACAGATGTTAGGATCATGAGGCACAATTAATCCATCCTCATGTTACAGCAGGCAAGACAACATCCAAGGGTAATTTGTCTTGCAGAAAGATGATCAAAAATGAGAAATTAATGTAAGGGGAATTACAAGGGCATGGACAGTGTCACATACTTTGTGCCGTCAGTGATAGGACACCAATTTTTATTGGCAGGGTTAGTGTACAGCAAATCATAAACACAACATATTCTGCAGATGTTGGGAATCCAGAGCAGTATCCCATCTCTGACTGTGATACTGTGCTACTTCATACATCCACTCACCCCTTCACCATCAGAGCAGCAATCTCAGGGCTCTGCCACAACATTCATATCGCCCACACAATTAATGCATGCCATAGCTTTATGTCCCAGAACCACATGGGTCCAGTTTTCAAATTTAGAATCAGCCAGTCAGTAAACAAATCTGGCGATGAAATCTAAAGTTCCCTTAACTTCTATTTCAATAGCCTTTAAGATACAAACCGGCACCCTTTCTCCATTCTAATACAAACATGAACCTGCACTCTTTTTAATGATGATTCTGATCTCTCTAAGACACTGCCACTCCCATCACTGACACTGAACGCTGCTGTTTTAGCCTACTTCCCTATCTCACCAAAATGTCTTTGCAAAATGACCTCACAAGGATTTCTATTCAAATCACTGATTAGAAGGACCCAAAGTGGTTCCTAAATTGGCACTAATTCATACCAAAATTTCAGGGAAGGTTTACTGAAAAGTCATAGTCATACTTTATTGATCCCGAGGGAAATTGGTTTTCGTTACAGTTGTACCATAAATAATAAATAGTAAGTAAGTCCAGGACCAGCCTATTGGCTCAGGGTGTCTGACCCTCCAAGGGAGAGTTGCAAAGTTTGATGGCCACAGGCAGGAATGACTTCCTATGACGCTCTGTGTTGCATCTCGGAGGAATGAGTCTCTGGCTGAATGTACTCTTGTGCCCACCCAGTACATTATGTAGTGGATGGGAGACATTGACCAAGATGGCATGCAACTTAGACACTATCCTCTTTTCAGACACAACCATGACAGAGTCCAGTTCCATCCCCACAACATCACTGGCCTTACAAATGAGTTTGTTGATTCCGTTGGTGTCTGCTACCCTCAGCCTGCTGCCCCAGCACACAACAGCAAACATGATAGCACTGGCCACTACAGACTCGTAGAACATCCTCAGCATCATCCGGCAGATGTTAAAGGACCTCAGTCTCCTCAGGAAATAGAGACGGCTCTGACCCTTCTTGTAGACAGCCTCAATGTTCTTTGACCAGTCCAGTTTATTGTCAATTCGTATCCCCAGGTATCTGTAATCCTCCACCATGTCCACACTGACCCCCTGGATGGAAACAGGGGTCACCGGTACCTTAGCTCTCCTCAGGTCTACCACCAGCTCCTTAGTCTTTTTCACATTAAGCTGCAGATAATTCTGCTCATACCATGTGACAAAGTTTCCTACCGTAGCCCTGTACTCAGCCTCATCTCCCTTGCTGATGCATCCAACTATGGCAGAGTCATCAGAAAACTTCTGAAGATGACAAGACTCTGTGCAGTAGTTGAAGTCCGAGGTGTAAATGGTGAAGAGAAAAGGAGACAAGACAGTCCCCTGTGGAGCCCCAGTGCTGCTGATCACTCTGTCAGACACACAGTGTTGCAAGCACACGTACTGTGGTCTACCAGTCAGATAATCAAGAATCCATGATACCAGGGAAGCATCCACCTGCATCGCTGTCAGCTTCTCCCCCAGCAGAGCAGGGCGGATGGTATTGAACGCACTGGAGAAGTCAAAAAACATGACCCTCACAGTGCTCGCTGGCTTGTCCAGGTGGGCGTAGACACGGTTCAGCAGGTAGACGATGGCATCCTCAACTCCTAGTCGGGGCTGGTAGGTGAACTGGAGGGGATCTAAGTGTGGCCTGACCATAGGCCGGAGCAGCTCCAGAACAAGTCTCTCCAGGGTCTTCATGATGTGGGAGCTCATTGCCACCGGTCTGTAGTCACTGAGGCCGCTGGGGCGCGGCGTCTTCGGCACAGGGACGAAGCAGGACATCTTCCACAGTACAGGAACCCTCCGGAGCCTCAGGCTCAGCTTGAATACATGGTGAAGTACTCCACATAGTTGAGGGGAACAGGCTTTGAGCACCTTGGTACTGACACCATCCGGTCCTGCAGCCTTGCTTGGGTTGAGACGTTTCAGCTGTCTTCTCACCTGTTCAGCTGTGAAGCCCACCGTGGTGGTTTCATGTGGGGAAGGAGTATAGTCATGAGAGCAGGGTGGGGGACTGTGAGGAGGGGTAGGAGGAGAGAGTGGAATATGTGTTGGTTGGGGGCCGACAGCAGATGGCTCATGTGGGGGATGGGCAAAGGCCACAATGGCAAATCTGTTAAAGAACAGGTTAAGTTCATTAGCCCTGTTCACACTGCCTTCAGCTCCTCTGTTGCTAGTTTGCCTGAACCCAGTGATGGTCCTCATCCCCCTTCAGACCTCTCTCATGTTGTTCTGCTGGAGTTTCCACTCAAGCTTCCTCCTTTACCTGTCTTTAGCCTCCCTGATCCTGGCTTTCAGGTCCCTCTCTATTGCCCTCAGCTCCTCCCTATTTCCATCTCTGAACGCCCTCTTTTTAGCGTTCAGGATGTCCTTAATGTCCTTTGTCACCCATGGCTTGTCATTTGAATACAAAGGACAGTTCTTGTCGGAACATTGCAGACCACACAGAAGTTGATGTAATCAGAGATGCACTCTATGAGCCCATCAAAATCCTCTCCATGTGGCTCTGAACATGTTTGCCAAACTCTCAATTCATTTCAAGCTGTTCACCCTCAGACACCACGGAATGACCTCATTATCTTCTGCAGTTACGTTGCTTGCTTTGCAGTGGTGCAAAACATCAAAACATCAGAGACCATGTCAATATAAAAATGTGATAGGGAAGTCAGTAGCCTAAGGATCTCTCCTCAAACTGGCATATTATTGCATTGTAATTGAAACAGTTTTCCAAAGTATCCATTTACAGGCAATCCAATGTGACATAACTTTCTAGCCATCACTCTGCAGGAGAGTTGAACGGGAATTTATAACATTCCACAGAAGTCTGAAGTAGAAATCAATTATCAATACAGGCAGACCAGAGTGCCTGACTCAACATCAACTGGTGGTACAAATTGACTTGATAGTCAATGGAGCTTATCCATCACTTTATGAAAGAATAATTTTCACTTGCACAGAAAAAAAAGATTGACTCCATGTACAAACTTCCAAGCACGAAAACTTTGCCTTCCATTCCCTCTCTTCTCACCAATTTTAGTAACTTCTTTTTCATTCTGCATCCTTCAATGTACATATGGTATTCTTTTTAAGGCATCGCTCAAATCTATCTACACCAAATCCACATCAACTACAGTTCTCTAGGATTTACGGTACTTAAATGATCTTTTCATAAATTCATACCAGCCAATTCCTCTAATAAAAACTATTTATACACAGCAAACACTGCGCATCAATAATAAAATGGCAGTCACTGCATTATCAGCCCCATTACATCCCAGTGGAAAGATTTTGTTAACTGTACTGAATGAGTTAATTTGGCCTATGTCTGATCTCAGTTATGTGGGAGCCATTATGTATCCAAACATGAGCAAAGATTTAGCCATCTCGTGCAATAAGCACTCCCAGATGTCTTCCTACCTTTGAAAGATATAGCCTGCTTACTCTGAATTTCATAAGATTTGAAGTGGAGTAGATACCAGCCAGTGTATTAGTGACATTTGCTCCTCTTTTAATATCAAAAGTAATTTTAATTTCCATTTTACTTGAGATCTTGCTATGTAGAACAGAACTACTTTTGCCATTTTACGTAGTTTTGAAATTTAAAAATAAAAACTTTCATACATTGATCTTCTTGCAAATCACTTTTGATATCCTGCACTAGTACAGTTACCTGGAAACAGGAGTGAACTGAGGTTGTTGGGATATTGTGAGAACAATGCTGTTGCAGCCACAATGACATACATACCCGTGCACCAAAAATATCAGAAACCGAGGCAACCAAAACAAAAACTGTACCTTACTTTTTTATTAAATCTAGGCCAGGCATGGGATGGCAAGCATGATTTAAAAAAAAGATTTAACCCATTCCTCAATTTAAGTTTTTTTAAATCCTTTCTTTTTATTGGACACTTAAATAATTATGTTAAACAAGCATTCAAATTGGATTTCCAGAAAACAATTAAATTTAAATGGGAAGCACAAGATTTGGAGTAAACAGTAACAAAGTACCAATAGCCATGCCACGTGAGAATTGCACTGAGCACAAAACCTGGGCTTTTCACTCAATTGAACTATGGCTGCATTTATGCCCAACTTAATCCTGCAGCAGTGTCTCATCTTCTAATATGAAGATCTCCCATTTCCCTTCATACTCATCCAACTTCACTTAAATTCATCATTGCTTTTTTTTTTAAAACTTCAAATGCTCAGCACAGAAGCTAGCTCCAGATGCAATGAGATGCTATAGGAGCCCGACTGCTGCTAAAACAGCTCCCTCCTCTTCATCAGATTTCTGAATGGTCCATAAATCGATGAACACTACCCCAATATCTTTTGCATGATTTATTTTTGTAATTTAAATTCATCCCGTCTTTCCACTGTACTATTGCCACAAAACATCTTCCAAGTCAGCAACAATAAATCCCATTCTGATTCCTCGGGTATTTTTCCTAGATTCCATGGTATTTATCAGCTCTACTTAAAGCGCCCAAGATCCTCTGGCATAATTGTGTAGTGATTAGCACAATACCTTATAGTACCAGCAAACTGGGTTCAATTCCCACCACTGTCTCTCCTCGTGACCGCATAGGTTTTCTCCGGGTGCTCCAGTTTTCTACCACAGTCCAAAGATGTAGCGGTTGGTAGATTAATTGGTCATTGTAAATTGTCCTGTGATTAGGCTAGGATTGAATCAGAAGTTGCTGGTGGCGCAGCTTGAAGAGCCTATTCTGCGCTATATCTCAATAAATCAGTAAATATTTCCCACAAACACATCTTATCTAATACCTTCAGAATTTTAAAAGCTTCGTTTTGAGCAAGCCTCCTCATCAGTCCAGTTGGTTCAGACCATTACAACATTTCTTCCATCATCCTTGTGAATCTGCTCTACAACAACTCCAGAGCCTCGATCATTTTGCAACACAAGAACACACATTTCACATAATTTTGCCAATAAAGCAGCATCAGTGGAAAGAGAATATAATATCTCAAAGTAAACTCTAATCATAAAAATATTTACAAGAATAAACCATGCAATACCTTTTCATTCTTACATTCATATAGACAATGCATTAAGAAGTGTTCTGTTACATTCCTTAAAACCATTGGGACTGTAGTCACTCATGTGGACTCCTGGGGTAGTACACTATCACAATAATTGAAAGGCTTCCTTGTCCAAACTGGCTCCCTCGCTGTCCAGTAGTAGATGAAACCTATACTGTTGTCCCTCCCCACCAATCCTTTGCGATGGCTGCACCAAGCTTTAACGTGCCCCTCAGCATGTACTCCTGTAGCCTGGAATGTGCCAGTCAGCAGCATTCCTCTCAAGACACCTTAGTGTGCTGGCAGACCAAGAGTTTCAGGCAGACCAATCGGCATCTTTCATCAGGTTGGTGACCTTCCAGCAGCGCTTGATGTCCGTGTGCACGTGTCCGTCCGTCCCTGGGAACAAGCCCGTAGATCAGAGATTACTTTGTCACACACCTCGAGATGAACCATAACACGGGCCCTTGCATCTCTCTCCACACCCTCTTCACTAACCCACAGTCTGCAAAGGCGTATTTCAGGTCTGAGATCCTTCATCAAAAGCATCTGTCAGTTCTGACAGAGAGGTCCTGGAAATGAAATGTTAACTGTTTTACTTTCCACAGATGCTGCCTTCGCTGCTGACTTTTACCAGCATTTTGTTCTGTTACATAATTCCAAGATTTGAAGCTTTTTTGATTTATTAACAACTTCTCCATTTTCAGTTCTAATCTGTCAGAAATGAACCCAGTATATTGTTTGCATTTTTCTGAACTTGCGTTGCTATTACGTTGATACCTTTGATGACCTGCCATCTGTTTTTGCTACAGGCAATGCAGTTGAACAGTATATCTTGTGTAAGGTCACTGATATGGATCAAGAAAGGCGGAGTATTGGACTTGCTTCCACTGGCTTAAAAAACAGTTTGTAGAAAATAAAAATAATTTTAGATAACATTGAAAATAAAAGGCAAGCAAAGCTATGGTGAACGAACGAGTACTCAACATTTGTCAAAGTGGATGAGAGAATGGAAAGAACCAAATTATCTAAGGAAACAAGAATAAAGATAAAATCCAGAACAACCACATTCCACAAATGGAAATAGCTAGAATACCTTTATATGGGCTGTTGCACACAGAGAAAACAGCCCAGGAACACAAAGGAAGCACTAGGCAATGTTAACAATGACTGACACAGAAGGAAGCATAACTGACGCAGAGACCACAGATAAAAACAGCTGAAATATTTCTGACCAATAATGCAGTCATAACATTCAGTCCAAGTAACAGGAGCTTAGCTGCAGGGCAAGAGTTTGGGACACGAGTAGAGGATCTGACCCTTCACGCCTCCTCTACCTTCATACTATACTCCAGCATGAGACTCATATCCTCCTCTACCTTCATACTATACTCCAGCACGAAACTCATATCCTTTCCATTTGTGTTGAAAAATCTATTAAACCTGTCAAATCTGCAGTCCTGATGTCAACTATTCCTTTCCTCTCTCAGAAGCTTTTTGACGCACTGTGTTCTTCCAGATTCCAGTATCTGCAGTGTCTTGTCAGAATCAGGTTTAATATTGCTGGCATACATTGTGAAATTTGGCAGCTTTGTGGCAGCGGTACAATGCAATACATGATAAATACAGGGGGAATTCTGGAATTACATACATGCATATTAAATAGTTAAATTAAAACAAGTGGTGCAAATACAGGAAAAAAAAGTAATGAGGTAGTGCTCATAGTCTCAATATCCATTTGGAAAACCAGAAGTAATTATTCCTGAATCGCTGAGTGTGCGCCTTCAGGCTTCTGCACATCCTTCCTGGCGGTAAAAATGAGAAGAGAGCATTTCCTGGATTGTAGGGGTCCTTAATGATGAGACACCACCTGTCTGAAGCACTGCCCCTTGAAGATGCCTTCGGTACTACAGAGAATAGTGCCCATGATGGAGCTGATTTCACCACTTTGCAGTTTACTTCAATCCTGTGCAGTACCCCCCCCCCACCCCCATACCAGACGGTGATGCACCCAGACTAAATGCTCTGCACAATGTATCTGTAGAAATTTTTGAGTGTTTTAGGTGACAAACCAAATCTCCTTAAACTCTTGATGAAACATAGCTGCTGTCTCCATCTACTAACGTCTGCCTTTAATATACTTGGCAATTGACTGATCACTCAGAACAAAAAACAGCCTGCTTTGGGGCAAGATCCTTTAATCACTGCAACTCTCTTGGGTGCAGATACGCTTCATGGCTATCCTCAAGATGAATTTTTTCCCCCCTATAGGATGGCTGACCCTTCTTTTGAAATCATGAACCCTGGTTTTAGATGGGGGGGGGGACAGAACTTCCCTACATTTACCTTGTAAAACAAAATTGTAAAGGGATAAGTAATTTTAGCTTTCAGGTGTTCACACATTCAATTATTATTATTAGTGCTTCTATCCCTATTTCCTCTAGTCTTAAAGATGATTTATATTGAATTTATACATCTACAAATGCCTGTAGCTTTTACCAGGTTCAGCTCTACAATGCTTTGGATATCTGCCCACTTTATCTTATCACAAATATGAAGTTTAAAACATGTAGCTCAGCCATTAAAATTATTCTATAATATCTACAGTCCCAAGCCGGAGCAACAATATGAGTAAAGAATGCTAAAAATGCTGCTGGTGGCCACTCAAGGATCAGGAAGTACTTAATCACCACTGGCTTGAGAGAATCTTACTCCCAAAACAGCCCATTTTTGTTCCTAGGTGATGAGGAAAGAGATGACTGTTCCTTTCCCAGGATTACTTAACCACATCTACTTCTGTTCCCAGGGCTAGTTTTTCCACATTAGGCTGCAAGTATCTAATAGTTAAAACATTTTGGAATAATGCAAGGTGGGAATTGTAAATGTAGGTTCACGACCACTTGATTCAAGAATCTGCTTCAGCCTACAATTTATGTTTACACGACCCTTTGGCACTAGGGTGAAACTTCAATTCTTTTACAACAGCTTGCTCCTGTAGTGAATGCAGTGACACCAAGCCAGATCTTGAACAGCCATTAATACAAGTGCACCAGCTCCTTAATGACAAGGGAAAGAAGAATTTAATGTGCCACTGTTTCTTCTGCATCAATGGCATGCTTCATGGCCATCACTAAACTAGGGTTGAATACCATCACTGTGGGATGGTACTGCTTCAAACAGCACAACATAGCACAATATGGCTTTGATGAGAAGTATTACTCTAGCTTTACATCTGAATACTTCCTCTGAGGGCTTTGGACAAAATCCATTCATGTTGCGCACTTCTTAAAGACTAATAAAAATCATTGCCAGTACTGCCAAACTTGGAAGTAATTTTTCAATTAACCTCTTGTATTGTTTTGGACCCCAGCACAATATGCATTGCCTAGCAGCCAAAAGAACACGCATTAACCGCTTGCATTGCTTAAATCCACTGATAGTAGTACCTCAATCTACTAATTATTAAAAACCTCAGGAAATCCGCAGATGCTGGAAATCCAAGCAACACACACAAAACGCGGGAGGAACTCAGCAGGCCAGGCAGCATCTGTGGAAAAGAGTAAACAGTCAACGTTTCAGGCCGAGACCCTTCATCAAGGCCATCAACTGTTTACTCTTTTCCATAGATGCTTCCTGACCTGTCGAGTTCCTCTAGCGTTTTGTGTATGCTGCTCATTATTAAAGACTCAAGTTTAGTAAAATCCCAGCATTACAGACTCCTTAGAGCATACCTGCTGCATATTTAAAACTAAAGGAGCTAATTTTTTTTTTCCTCCCAAGCAAACACACAAATATTTCACAAAAGGAACGGTCAGGCTTTACTTACTTTACAGCAGTGACAGTGCCATTAAGCTGAATCATTAAAAATCCTGTCCACAGATATTGAGTGCATGGACACATGATCAACTCTCATTTCTGCATTTACTGCTCAGGTGCCATTTCAAACTGAAGCTATAATAACTTAACTGCAAAACTCATTGTTGTGAAACATCCATTCAGGAATCTGGTTTATCAAGTAACCCTACCATCAAAATTCTACTTCTGTTTCAATGAAAATTAAGCAACATGTTGAGGCGAATTAAACTGAACCCATTCACCTATCTCTAGTTTTTAAATGCCAGTGCCACAGAATCCCCACCTTTATAAAAAGAGAAATATGTTAAAGTTTAATCATTGGGGGTGGCTGGATTTTCACCCTGGTAAGCCTTCTTAATTCATACTAAAGTTCCCAAACACTTGACCCAGCTCTCTGTCAGCTTCGAACTGCACTCACCTTAATTTCTGGGAAAATAAACTTTAAATCCACTGCTTTTTTTCTTCTGGTTCAGATTTAAAATCAAGGCGAAAAAAACATGAGGGGCAGGATCTTAAAATGGATAGAAACCTAACAAGCCTCTACCAGCCTTCTAACTTCACAAGCTTGTCACTAGACCTCAGCAGTGGGATTGGCCTCCTTGTCACAGGTAGAGTTTCCCTGTTAGTCATTGCCCAAGAATGCTTTGCAACTTCACTGTGCGATCCTGAGAACATAGGAATTAGTCCACAAACCACACAGCAAGAGCTTCGAGCAAAAAAACAGTACAATGTGCTTATGTGGAGGGAGTGGTGGTGAGTGCTGTAAAGGACAATTTCAAAGGTTAAAGTCAGCACTGGTTTTCATACAGGCTGAGTACCACCTTATCTGAAATGCCAAACTCCAAAAATCTTTTTGAGTCCTGACATGACATCACAAATGGAAAATTCCACAAGGTGCTGGGAAGGTTCCCAGGCGATGCACACGTCTCTGCGCGCTACAAACAGTTTTGAGAAGTGACCTCACATACACAATAAACAGGAGTTCATGAAAAAATGGAAAAACACTGCATAAAGCGAAAAATGAAAATCTAGATCATGTATTGAAAGAGTGGATTCTTCAGCAGAGTGAATGTATGCCACTCAATGGAATGCTGATCATGAAGCAAGCAAAGATCTATCACGATGAACTGAAAATAGAAGGTAATTGTGAATATTCAGCAAGCCAGATGCAAAATTTGAGAAAAGGCACAGCATTAAATTCTTAAGGATTTGAAATGGAATCAAAATCAGGTTTAATATCATCAGCACAAGTTGTGAAATTTATTAACTTTGTGGCAGCAGTACAATGCAATACATGACATAGGAAAAAAATCTGAATTACAGTAAGCATATGTATATTAAATAGTTAAAATAAGTAGTGTGGAAGCAGAAAAAAAAAGTGAGATAGCATTCACGGGTTCAATGTCCATTTAGAATGGGATGGCAGAGGGGAAGAAGTTGTTCCTGAATTGCCTGTGGTGATAAAGCATTTGATCACAAAGCAGTAGAGGAATTCATTGGTGAGTTTGCCAAGATCATCACTGATGAAAATCTAACACAGTGAATGGCATCAGTACATAAACAAAAAAATATCTGCAGATTCTGTATATCCAAAGCAACACACACAAAATGCTGGAGGAACTTTGCAGATCAGGCAGCGTCTATGGGGGAAAAACAAAAAGAGTAAACGGTCGAAATTTCTTCAGAAGGGTCTCGGTCAGAAATGTCGACTGCTTCCTTTTTCCCCCATGGATGCTGAGCTCCTCTAGCATTTTATGTGTGTTACATCAGTACGTGTGTGATGAACGAGCTCAAGACAGAGACTGCTTACCAATAGGCACAAATTTAGAATTGGCAACAATGGTGATCCCAAGTAATCTCATTATAAAATGAAAAGGAGAATGACTGCTGTGAGGACAAGGTATCAAATTATTTTATAAATATTTGCATCTATGAATTCATTATAGTATTTATACAAGTTTTAAATTCAATCAAATTGTAATTTTGCATCAAATATTCTCACTATACACAAGGTTTTATATTTAGACAATACTGAGAGTTTATTACAACCAACACACAAAATGCTGGAGGAACTTGTTTGTGTCTGAGAATTTATTAGTTCTTTTTATTTATTAAAAACACCAGCTATTAAAAGAGAAGCCTCCCCATATATCAGATGAACCTCAGAACCATAAGGCCCTTCACAAAAGGTTATAGTTGTTTTGCCAGTAACTGTTGCCTTTAACAAGAGGAAAATGCAACATTGAGAACTTGCCAATGTGTACAAGAGGCCAAACAGTAAATTGTATTAGAAATTCTACCCAAAATCTCTAACCCTGTTAAGGCAGCAGAGGGCAGAAATTAGTAACAAGTTAAGCATTTTTGCTCTTGGCAATTTGCAAGCTAATACATCAAATGTTTAGCACATCCAAGAGGAAGTAACTGGTGTTAATTGGGATGACTCTAAGCAAAGTTAGCATTAGTTTTACTTTCCCTTTTCCTGAAAGCAATGAGCCATACTTTGCAACTGATAGGGCCCTACACTCATAGGCAAATGATAACTTTAAGTATCAACTACAATAATCTTTTAACTACAAGTTGTTCAAATTAATCTCACGACAGGTATATTTGAAACAGCCCCATTGCATGTATTTCATTCAAATTTGCTTCTGCTGCATCTTAAAAAGTGATAGTATTCAATTAATTTCTCCTTTTGCTATTATAGATTTTCCTTTGTCAAAGGTCATATTTAAGTGTCTTAATTTTGAAAAGTCCATTACCAATGCTTAAAAGTCATCAAATCTGAAAGTGCAAATTTAAGAAAATTGCTCATATTACGTGAGTAACATAACCAAAGAACTCAGCTGACCCATTTATTCTGTCCTCTCTACTCTTCCATCAAACTGAAGATACAAACATCTGAAAGCATATAACACCAGGCTCAAGGGCAGCTATCAGACATTTGAATGGACCTCTTGTCTGATAAGATGGACTCTTGACCTCACAATCCACCTTGTTACAATTTTGCACTTTATTGTTTACCTGCACTGCACCTTTTGGCTTTTAAGTTTTAATACTTCACTCTGCATTATTGTCTCATCTTATTCTAGCTCAATATACTATGTAATGATTTGATCTGTATGATCAGTATGCAAGACTAGCTTTTCACTGTACCTTGGTACAAGACAATAACAAACCAATGCCAACACTTCAAAAATAAAAAAGCAAAACTGCCCATGCATTTCTAATAACTATCACCAGTATTACCTTTTCTATTTCTTAGTATAAAAAACTGAAAGCCCCAGAGGTATCTTTGCTAAAATTAGTTAATAAACTTCATGATTCAGAACAAACTTGCAATAACTGACCAAACTAGATGGGGCGGCGGGGTGGTTTTGAAAGAGTACAAATCTGAAAATCTGTCGTACCTGTAAAACTGTGGATTTCAGACGAAGTCTCCACGTTTAAAACTATTCCAGCTATTCAAGGAATAAATCCTGAGGAAATAAAAACAACATGAATGACAAGAATGAGTGAAACGCTGCAATAAATTTATTACCTCGCACTTCAGCCCATCAATGCAATACAAGCTCCAAATTCCAGATCATAGTCATAGTCATATTTTATTGATCCCAGGGGATATTAGAACTGTAGCCAGAAACAATGTAATCCAAGGTGTGAAATAAGAATCAAACTCAATATAACCTCAGGCTTGCCGGGCTAATTGTAGGGAATTCTTTATATTTATCATGTTAGCATGTTTTATTATTTAAACACATGCTGCTGTTGCTTTCACATGCTTTATCCTGCTAAATGTGCTTGCACAACATGTTCTATCCATTATATAGAACAGTACAACACAGGAACAGGGCTTTTGTCTCACTATGTCTGTGGCAACCATGATGCCAATTTAAATCAATCCCATCAGCCTGTGTATGGTGTATACTCAGTGCCACTTCATTAGACACATCTGCTCCTTAATATAAATATCTTATCATCCAATCATGTGGCAGCAGTTCAATACATAAAAACATGCTGACGTGTTCGAGATTAGTTCAACTTTTGTTCGGAACAAACATCAGAAAGGGGAAGAAAATGTGATCCAAGTGACTGACTGACGAATGATTTCTGGTGCCAGATGGGGTGATTCGAGTATCTCAGAAACTGCTGATCTCCTGGGATTTTTATGCACAACAGTCTCTAGATTTTACAGAGAATTGTGCAAAAAAAAAACCCAAAAAAAATCCAGTGAGTGCCAGTTCTATGGGCAAAATATCTTGTTAATGAGAGAGGTCAGAGTAGAATGGCCAGAACAGTTCAAGCTGACACAAAGACAGTAAGTCAAGTAAACATGCGTTACAACAGTGGTGCACAGAAGGGCATTTCTGAATGCTCAACGCATCAGGCCTTGAAGTCGATGACCCTATTTATTAGGAGGTACCTAATAAAGTGGCCACTGAGTGAATATTCCTCCATCCCTTACCTGTCTAAAATGTCTCATATGTTAGTGTTGTATCATCTGCTTTCATCACCTCCCAGGCACCAACCATTATTTAAAGAAAAACTTGCCTTACAAATCTCCTTTAAACTCCCTACCCAATCCCAAATTAAAATTATGCCTTTTAGTGCGTGACATTTCCATCCTGTGGGAAAAAAAACTACTCACCCTATCTATCCCATATTCAATTGTATCAGAAGGCTTCTTAATTATAACTTTTGTCAGATGTGGTATCACATTATCGACCAACTACCTAACATTTTGCCAACTGCACCTGTAAATCCTGATCACATTCTGAAGCACAGTAAATCAACTTAAAGCTGACTGAACCTTCAGGAGCTCCAAGCGCATCCAAGTACTTTAAGGAGCAGAATCAGGTTTAATATCATCGGCATATGTTGCGAAACTTGTTAACCTTATGGCAGTAGTACAATGAAATACATCACAGATAGAGGAAAAAATCTAAATTACAGTATATTAGATATGGTTTGTACATATATAAAACAGTGAAGTTAAAATAAGTAGTGCAAAAAAAAAGAACAAATAAAAAGTAGTGAGCTAGTGTTCATGGGTTCAAAGTCCATTCAGAAATTAGATGGCAGAGGGGAAGAAGCTCCTCCTGAATTGCTGAGTGTATGCCTCAGGCTTCTGTACCTCCTTCCCAATGCTAATCATGAGAAGAGGGCATGTCCTGACTGGTGAGGATCTTTAATGATGGATGCTGCCTTCCTAAGGTACACCCCTTGAAGACATCTTGGGTACTATGGAAGCTAGCACACATGATGGAGCTGACTAATTTCAACTAATATCAAATGCAGCCTCCCTGCAAATACTTTTTTGGATTCATTGTGAGGTCTGCCTCACGCTGGTATTGATCTCCATTCTCTCAGGTTCTGCTCATACAAGAACTAACTCTTCCTTTATGGAGAAATTTTCACCTGGTTAAATAACTTCATTGGACTCATCCACTTATATGAAATAGATTTATCAGCTCACAGAGTCTCTAAATTTAGTCTCGTGTTGTGTCTACTACTCAGTGAGATTAGATTTTTAAATTGACTAATTTCCACCCTCCCTTCCCCCAGCTCTCCTTTCCACCTTTAAGGACGTATTAAACAACATTGATAAAACTGTTTAATGTTAATGTTTCAACATTCAGTTCAGCCATTCACCTACACACATTAGTGAGTCAGTGATGGCACAACAGGATACGTCTTTATGGATGCGTTTCCCTCTCAATTTACTCAAAGTTTCACTTCATGACTCATTTTCTGACTCAAGTTCAACGTTTCAGGAGGAAACTCATTTCTCCCCTCATCATTCCCTGGCTTTATGCCAGCTTCTCAATGACCTGCCAGTCCAACTTAGCCTTGCTAACATAGACATTAAATGTTCCGGATCCACACACCCGAACATGCTGCATCACCACATTGATGTCGTGATCACGGCAATGCTGAATCACTACATTGGCTTTCTTCCACTCTTCCTTATGGCAAAATAAATCGGTACTAATGTGCAGCTGCAGCTTGGAGTTATCTAACCAGCTCATTCCAGTTTTATCAACATTCTTACCCTCTTCAAAAACAAATGATATAGCACAGGAGGCAGTCAGCCCATCAGAATACCTTGAAAAATCTGAAGGGGCAGAAGCATGAAGCGATCCTACTACCATCGACATCTCCTCCTTCCCCCACCCCCCAATTCAACAAGGTTTGCTTTCTTCATGACTCCCTGGTCCAATCCTTCTCCACCCGAGTACTGCCCCTTCACTCCTTCCCTACCACCATCTGAGGACCTACACCACCCCCTCAGGAGAGAGGATGAGACTTCTTCTTACATGGTCTATCTCATAACATGATTTCCTCTAGAACTGTGAAACCAAGCCTAGACTAGGCACCATTTAATGGAGCACCCGTAAAAACCATCAGCCTATCATTCTAATCCCACCCATTTCCACCCATCACCTACAGCACACTAGCCATCTTTCCTTTTCCCTCTCAATCCTGATTCAGGGTCTCAAATCAACATGTTGATTTACTCCTTTTGCCTCTACAGACATGAATTGAACTGCCTAGTTCTTCCAGCGTTCTACTTTTTTGTTAAAGCTGTCATCTGCACAAGAAAACATGTGCCTACAGCCCTATCCCAGTGTACCCTTAAACTAAAATGCTACACTGTAGAAAAGGCATTTAACACATCATGCCTCTGCTACTTCAGTGGTCTCTTCAGATTTTAATCCAGTAATTCTTTTCCTTCAAATGCTTACTCAAAATTCCCTACTGCAACTCATTGTTGAATCTGTGACTACAATCTGCCAGAGTGGCCGGTGTTGGAGTGCACAGGCTTTGCTTCAATAGGCTTGAGTGAGACCAGGCAGAGAATCTAAATTTCTAGTTTTTTATCCCCCCTTTTTCCTCTATCTATTAATACATAGCTATTGCAGTAAGAATCAGTCCAGGGCCAGTGTTATGAACTTTGTGTAAGATGTGGGAACTCTGGCAGATCTCCAATCTCCCTGAAAACTACATCTGCACCAAGTGCGTCAAACTGCAACTCCTTGGAGACCTTGTTGAAGAACTGGAGCCATAGCTTGATGATCTTCAGTTCATATGGGAGAATGAAGAGGTGATAGTTAGGAGCTACAGGGAGGTAGTCATCCCCAAGTTGCAGGAGTTAGGCACCCGGGTGACTGTCAGGAGAGGGAAAGGGTACAGGCAGCCAGTGCAGAGTACTCCTGTGGCTCAGTGATAAATTTTGGATACCGCTGGGGGCACAGGAGGATGGGGGAGCAGCCTGCCGGGGGAAGCTGCAGCAACCAGTCCTCCTGCAGGAAGTCTGGCTCTGTGGCTAAAAGGGAAGTGCAGTAGCAATAAGGAATTCCATAGTTCGAGGAGCAGACACGAGATTCCAAAGACGTGAAAGAGACACAGGGGCACGTTGCCTCCCAGGCGCCAGGATCAGAAATCACATCCACAGCATTCTAAAAGGGGGAGGATGAACAGCTGAAAGTTGTGGTACATATTGGTGCCAACAATATAGGTTGGAAGAAGGAGTCCTGAAGAGAGATTTTAGGGATTTAGATAGAAAGCTGACATGGATTACCTCCAGCACAGTAATCTCAGGATTGCTGCCTGTGCCATGCACCTGTAAGTGTAAGAACAGGATTATTTAGCAGATAAATGTGTGGCTGAGGAATTGGTGAAGGGGACAGTGTTTCAGATTTTTGGATATTGGGATCTCCTGTGCACGACCTGGACAAAAAGGTCGGGTTACACCTGAACCCGAGGGGGACCAATATCCATATGGGGAGGTTTGCTGGACCTGTTTGGGGGGGGGGGGGAAGAGTTAAACTAATTTGCCAGGAGAATGGGAGTCGAACGATGGGGCGGTTGATATACAACTAGATGCAGTGTGTAGTGAGACTGTGAGGAAGGACAGGCAAATGATTGGGCAAAAGTGCAGTCAGTG
This sequence comes from Mobula hypostoma, assembly GCF_963921235.1. Classification (NCBI taxonomy): domain Eukaryota; kingdom Metazoa; phylum Chordata; class Chondrichthyes; order Myliobatiformes; family Myliobatidae; genus Mobula; species Mobula hypostoma. Next base: position 103,460,271 of record NC_086105.1, on the reverse strand, counting down.
GGTTGAGCCCAAGTGTAACATGGCAGCAGTATGTGGAAAAAGGTAGATCTTGTAAGGCAGTTAGAAATCGGCAGGTATGACATTGTGGGCATCACCAAATCATGGCTGAAAGATCATACTTGGGAGCTTAACATCCAAGGATACACATTGTATCAAAAGGGCAGGCACGTAAGGGAGAGAGGATGGGGAGGTGCTCTTGGTAAAAAATGAAATCAGATCCATAGAAAGAGGAAAATGTAGAATCCTTGAGGTTAGAGATAAGGAAATGCAAGGGCAAAAAGGACCCTGATGGGAGTTATGTACAGGCCTCCAAACATAGCCAGAATATGGGATACAAATTCAACAGGAGATCAAAAAAATGTAAAAGGGCAATGTTAGGATAACCATGGAGTAGTCCAATGTGCAGGTAAATCAGGAAAATCAGGTTGGTGCTGGATACCAGGAGAGGGAATTTGTAGAATGCCTGCAAGATATTCAATAAGTTCCAACACCTGAGTCTCTGTATCTTCCTTTGAAACTGGATCTTTAACTTCCTAATCTGGAAATCACAGTCAGTGCAGATCAGAAATAACATCTCCTCACCGACAATCAACACTGGCGCACATCAAGAATGCATGTTTTGCTTATTGCTCCACTCTCTCTATACCCACAATTGTGTGGCTAGGCACAGAAAAACCATCTATAAATTTGCTGATGATGTAATTATAAACTCTTCTCGGGCAGCCAGCCAGGTACAAGTATCGATTATAATCAATGTTTCAATGACAAGTTCTGCCATCTTCATCAGGGATGATGGCAGAGATTGTCATTGAAAAGTCAGTTATAAACGACACCTGCACCCGGCTGGAAGCCTGAGACGAGTTTATTTGTTGTTTATGCCGGAAGAGCACTAGACCCTTTTTAACACAACTGTAGTTGACAGAATTTTAGATGGTGATGGGGAAGTGTACAGGAGTGAGATAGATCAGCTGGTTGAGTGGTGTCGCAACAACAACCTCGCACTCAACGTTAGTACGACCAAGAAATTAATTGTGGACATCAGGGAGGGAAAATAGAGGAAAAAGACACCAGTTCTCGTCGAGGGATCGTCAGTGGACAGGGTGAGCAATTTCAAATTCCTGGGTGTCAGCATCTCTGAAGATCAATCTTGGGCCCAACATAATCAAAGCTACTACAAAGGCATGAAAGTGTCCATATTTCATTAGGAGTTTGAGGAAACATGGTATGTCACCAAAGAATCTTGCAAATTTCTACGAGGAGTCACTACAAAGGATCGGGAAAAAGCTGCAGAAATCTGCAAATTCAGCCAACTCCATCATGAACCTCCCCAGCAAGGACATCCTCAAAAAGGTGGCATCCATCATTGAGGACCCTTATCACCCAGGACGTGTCCTGTTCTCCTTGTTCAAGGAATTTGTACAGGAACCTGAAAACACACACTCAAGGTTTCAGGAACAGCTTCTTCCCCCACTGCCATCAGTTATCTGAGTGGACAATGAACCCATGTACACAACCTCACTATTTTTTTTGGAGGTGTTTTTTTTTCCACTGCTTATTTAACTTGATTTCTATATACATTTGTTTTTGTAATTTAGTTATCTTTGATTACAGATTGCAATGTACTGCTGCCGCAAATCAACATTTCACAACGTATGCTGCGATATTAAACCTGATTTTGAGATTGCTTTTTAGAGCAGTGTGTGGTTGAGCTCACTAGAGGCAAGGCCACGCTGGATTGGGTGTTGTGTAATGAACTAGATTTAACCAGGGAGCTTAAGGTAAAGGAACCCCTCGAAGACAGTGATCATAATATGATAGAATTCACACTGCAGTTTGAGAGGGAGAAGCTAAAGTAAAATGCAGCAGCATTAAAGTGGAGTAAGGAAATTAGAGGCATGGGGGGGGGGGCTTGCCAAAGTTGATTGGAAGGGGACAATAGCAAAAATGACAGCAGAACAGCAATGGGAGAATTCAGAAGGTGTGGTATAGATACATCCCAAAGATGAAGTATTCTAAAGGGAGGATGATGTAACCATGGCAGACAAGGGAAGTTAAAGACAGCATAAAAGAGGTGAGTGTGGAGAATTAGATCATTGGAGAGTGACACTAGAGAGGTAATAATGGGAGACAAAGAAATAGTGGATGAACTTATTAAGTATTTTGCATCAGTCTTCACAGTGGAAGAACTAGCAGTATGCCAGGAATTCAAGAGTGTCAGGGTGACAGAAGTGAATGTAGTTGCTATTACTAAGGAGAGGGAGTGTGGGAAGCTGAAGGGTCTGAATTCAGCTTGACTAGATGGAATACACCCCAGGATCAGAAAGAAGTAATTGAAGAGATTGTGGAGGCATTAGTAACGATGTTTCAAGATCCACTAGATTCTGTAATAGTTCTGGAGGACTGCAAAATTGCAAATGTCACTCCACTCTGTAAAAAGGGAGAGAAGCAGAAGAAAGGAAATTTAGTCCACTTAATCTGATTTCACTGGTTTGAGAGATGTTGAAGAAAAGTGAGGTTTCAGGGTACTTAGAGGCACATGATAAAATAGGCATGGTTTCCTTGAGGAGAAATCAAGTCTAACAGGCCTGTTAGAACTCTGAGGAAATACAAGCAGGATAGACAAAGAAGAATAGGTGGATGTTGTTTACTTCCATTGTTAGAAAGCCTTTGACAAGGTGCTGCACATGATATCTTTAACAATCTAAGAGCCCATGGTTTTGCAGGAAATATACTGGCATGGATAGAAGATTGGCTGACTGGCAGGAGGCAAAGAATGGGAATAAAGGGGGCCTTCTCTGTTTGGCAGCCGTGACTAGTGTTCCCACTTCTTTTCACGTTGTATATCATGTACTTTTATAGGAGGAATAAAAGGCATAGATTATTTTCTAAACAGGCAGAAAATTAAAAAATCAGAGGTGCACAGGGACTTGGGTGTCCTCATGTAGGATTCCCTAAAGGTAAATTTACAGGTTGAATCAGTGATAAGGAAGTCAAATGCAATGTTAGTATTCGTTTCAAGAGGACTAGAATATAAAAGCAAGGATGTAATACTGAGGCTTTATAAGACATTGGTCAAACCACATTTTGAGTATTGAGAGCAGCTTTGAACCTCAGATCTAAGAAAAGATGTGCTGACATTGGAAAGAGCCCAGAAGAGGTTCATGAGAATGGTTCTGGGAATGAAAGGTTTAACTTATGACTAGTGTTTGATGGCTCTGGGCCTGTACTTGCTAGAGTTTATTAGATTGAGGGGAGATCTCACTGAAAACTATTGAATATTGAAAGGCCTAGAGGATATTCCCTATAGTAGGGGAGTCTAGGACCAAAGGGCACAGTCTCAGGGGTTCCCAACATTTTTTTTAATGCCTTGAGCCAATACCATTAAGCATGGGGTCCTTGCCCTTAGACCATAGATTGTGAACTCCTGGAACAGAGGGACATCCATTTAGAACAGAAATGAGTTGGCATTTCTTTAGCCAGAGGGTAGTGAATCTGTGGAATTCATTGTCACAGACAGCTGTGGAAGCCATATCACTGGACACATTTAAAGCTGACATTGTTAGGTTCTTGATTAGTCAGGGCATCAAATGTTACAGGGATAAGCCTGGAGAACAGGGTTGAGAGGAATAATGAATCAGCCATGATGAAGTGGTGGAGCAGACTTGATGGGCCGTACAGTCCAATTCTGCTCCTATGTCTTATGGTCTTATAATACTTTGAGGCATTGCATGCTAGAGCACAGCTAATGCAAATTGTGTTTCATAGATTACTGGCTGTTTTGTCAATTATACTAAACCTGATTTATCAGATTATCAGCATTTCTACTGTAACATTTTGACTCCTCTACATCTGAAACACTTTATAACTTGTACATCACCAAGCTTCCCCTTAGGTCCTCAAAAGCAGCTTCTCCAGTCTTTCCTCAGAAATGAAGTCTCACATTCCTGCTACAATTAGAATATATTGTCTCTGCACTCTCTACAAAGCTTTCAGCCTACCTCAATAATGGAATACAGAAATGGGCAATACTCTTGCTGCACGCTAACAAATTATTTATAAAGTTTCAGTATCACTTCTTTGTTTCTTGTTATCTCACACGCTATAAATAAACCCAAGTATCATGTGGGCTTTTGTAATAGGTTTCTCAACACATCTATCCACTTTGATTTGTATGTGGCAATCTCCATGGTCATCCCTGCACCCCCTTGGTCTGAACGCAGTTTACATTTATCCTGCCACTTTGTCATATGCCATGATTGTCCATTTTGTAAGCCTATTCTGCATAAGTGGGTTACTGTCCTCCAACTTTTCTTTATGCAAGATTTAACGCTCCATGCTGTTTTAGAATAAACTGCTGCATAACAATTCAATTACTGCTTATTGGAGTAATGGAGAGTTGAATTTGCTTTTACTTCTGAAGGGAAATGAGAAACATTTCAAATGTAATGGAGTTTAAATGTTAGCAACATTGTACAAAGTGAACTGAAGCCAACACACCAATCCTAATCACATAGAAGTACCTCATTGGTTTGGCAAGAACATTTTAGTTCAGGACAGGATTTCTTTTTACCGTACATTAAGAACTGCCAACATTCAAATATTATTATAGTAGTTTTTAAAATACTATTCAGTGATCCCAAAAACAACAGAAAGTCTTTCCAAAAAGGAAGTCGTTTGACTTACAAAGGTGCCCTGTTGCTTCTATTAGAAGGAATCAGATTGATAGAATGCTGATTGCTTAAAGCAATTAGGACAACGGCCTGGGGAACAATACCCATTCAGTGGCACAATGCAGTAGCTACGTTCTGCCCAAGGTTCAATTTCGCTGAATCCATAGAACTGATCTTTAGAGACCTTGGGACACAGGAGCAGAATTAGGCCATTCAGCCCATCGAGCATGCTCTGCCATTCAACCATGGCTGATCTTCAAACCCAGTCTCCCCATAACCTCTAACCAATCAAGAACCCAGCAATCACTGTCTCAAATGCATCCAAATTGAGATGGCCTCCACAGAGATCTGTAGCATCAAATTCCATGGATTCACCACTCTCTGGTCGAAGAAAATCCTCATCTTATTTTTAAAAGGGGCATCCTTTTATTCTGAAGCTGTACTCTCAGATTCTAGACTCAGCTACCAATGGAGACATCCTCTCCACATGCAGTCCATTCAGGCCTTTCAGTGTTTCATAAGTTGTAATGAGATCTCTCCACCGTCCCTGCAACACCCTACACATCCTTCAGAACTCCACTGAGTAAAAGCACAGAGACAAACACCTCATGCATTAGCCTTCCATTCTGGGATCATTCTTGTGAAACTCCTCTGGACTCTCTCCAAAATCAAGTACAGGTTTAAAGCCACTCATTAGGGCCCATTTAAATGATCAGACCCAGAAAAAACATTTCAAGTTGCCAGTTTCCCTTCCCGAATGAGCAATCCCCAACTTCATTTCTAAATGCTACTGTCATGTCAAACAGGCTTATTGATATAAATACAGGAAACATTGGAAACCGTCAGCTAGAGTGCAGCATCCATGGAAAAGGAAATATTTCAATTAACATTTGCGAGAACCTGACCAATATTTTGATAAAGATTCAGAAAAGTTAGAATCAGAATCTGGTTTATTATCACTGACATACATCATGACATTTGTTGCTTTGTGGTGGCAGCTCAGCGCAATATATTAAAATCTATAGGTTGCAACAGGAAAGAGATAAATAGAGTGAAAGAAAGCAAAATAATGAGGTAGTGTTCATGGACTGATCAGAAATCTGGTGGCAGAGGGGAAAATGCTTCCTCAGGTGTTGGGTATGCCTCCCTTACCACCTCTCCAGTGAAGAGAAGCAGATATGTCCTGAATAGTGAGGGTCCTTAATGATGGATACTACCTTTTTTCGGTACCACCTTTTGATGATGTCCGTGAAGGTGGGCACGATGGAGCTAGCTGAACCTACAACCCTCTACAGCTTTGTTCGATCCTGTGTATTGGAGCCTCCAATCTGCCAGAATACTCACAATGATACAGCTGTAGAAATTTGCCACATATCAAATTTCCTTAAACTCCTAATGAAATATAGGCACTGGCATGCCTTCTTTGCGATTGCATCAATATGCTGGAGCCAGGGCAGATCTTCAGAGATGTTGACACCCAGGATCTTGAAGCTGCTCACCCTTTCCACCACTGGATCTTCAATGAGAACTGGTGTGTGTTCTCCCAATGTGATTGTATTGGGTTCTCTGTCTGCAAAGCTCTAAACTCAGAAGAGTCCTAGGTTCCTCACTATAGGGAGGCTACACTGCAGCCAACTATTCTTAAGGACTAGCTTACTTTCCTGTTTAGTCTCTGCAGTGAGGTTTAGCTGTCAGTACCCACTGCTTGAGTTGTGGGTTGTTCCCACCCCCCCCCCACCAAGGAGGAGATGCTTCCAGCTAACGAATTAGTTTAGACAGTTTATTTATTTTTGATAATACATGTTTAAATTTAGACAAATAGTTCTTCCACATGTTTAACACTCAGATGATTTCTGATACAGAAAAAGAGTTCCAAAGCACAGAAAATTACTAACTGGAAAGGATTTCCAAACTCAGGTAAAAATTGTATGAATTTGAAGAACAAGTCACCCCATCTTTCTATCAGTCTCCTCATCATTCCTAACAATCCCCCAAGTTATTGATATTTATACTATTTTCTACGAGATGACATCATTTGCATACAATGTTTTCCAGATGACATTGCTGGGACAAAGTAACTCACACAGATTGTCTTAAAAGCTTCTGGTGACAGATCTCAAACATCTACAATTAATGCTGTGAGGCTGACCTGCTGAATACAAAAACATCCCAATGCGTAAACACGTATAATGCTGGAGGAACTCAGCAGGCTAGGTAGCATTGACTTTTAAATCTACTCATCTTTTTTTCCCTCCAATCCTGTCGAAGGGTCTCGGCCCAAAACGTCGGCTGTACTTTGGCCCCCCCCCCCCGCCCCCATAGACACTGCCCTGGCCTGCTGAGCTCCTCCAGCATTTTGTGTGTGTTGCTTGGAGTTCCAGCATCTGCAGATTTTCTCTCGTTTGTAAAGATGTTTAATGTGCTAAGTAACATGACCCCCATCATCTTACATTTGGTTAATGCAGACAAGAACTCTCCTGGCAATTTCATTTTGCAAACCAGTTCTCTGAGCAGCCATCCACCTACTGTGGGCTAGCAGCCTGTGCTTTTAACTTGAACTGAATACTGCTTGTAATTTACTTTTAAAAACTGGAGACTGGTTCTTACTTACAACAAAAAGCTGAGCAAAGAGCATTTGTTTTAAGTTTAATTTGTCAATAACCTGCGCCAGAAATCTGAGGCCAGTAACAAGTCTCTCAGGCCCTGGAAAGTGAAATTCCATCACACTGACTTCCCCTTCTTGAAATCCACAATCAATTCCTTGGTCTCACTAATATTGAGTGCAAGGCTGTTGTGACACCGCTCAACCAGCTGATTTATCTCACTCTTGTAAGCCTCCTTGTCACCATCTGAGATCCTGCCAACAACAGTTGTGCCATTGGTGGATTAATACATTACATTTTAACTCTGTCTGTAAACACAGAGCTGTACTGACACAATATGCAGCACTTGCCATTGATTTTCAGGGGAAAAATAACACTATTCCAGGAACTAGGCTGCCCCTGTATAATGCCTCTTAATATAGGAAAAGCAGCCCATGAAGTGTTCCGTTTAGACCGGGGATTGTATTGAGTGGGAGCAAATGGGAAGTGGTTTAGTGCAGTGGAATTCTGTAGTCTGCCTGCCTGCCTGGGACAGTTAGTTCATCTGGCATCGTACATTTAAGCGAAGAATAATGGTTTTGAAAACAAGATCAAAATACAAACATTTCTGAAAAATGAAACAAACAGAAACTAATAACGAGAATGTCAGGAGGTGAAGTTTCTGAAGCAACTGTCATAATCTCCACGGCAAAATAAAGGATGCTCCATTCATTTAAATGACACATCATGATTTTATTCCACAGGACAGAAATAGCAAGAGAATGTGCTAAGTTCCACAGTGAAAAACATTCAAATTGTATTGTAGTGAAAAACTCGATTAAATATCCTTTGGAGGTCAGTACTAAAATAGGACAGAAAAATGTATTGAAAGTATGCAACAAACAAATACAAGGGCAAACATAAATCAAAAGGAAGAATTTGGAACTGCAGGCAGTACTCTTCAGCTTCTGCAGAATAAAATAATTTAAGAGCTGCATGGCCTTATAAAAATTCACAGGTTACGGCAATAAGTTTCCTAGGATCTCCTCATTCCTAGTAGCCGCACACAGTTTAAAAACAGCAATTCCTATATGTTCCCCTAAGAGATTCCACAAGCAATATGAACATGTGAACCAGGATCAGAGTCTGAAATGCGTATGGAATGGTGGAATTTCATGATGAGAAGGCAGTCTTTTGGTACTATACATTGCCAAATTAGAGCTAGGCTTGAAGCACTTGTACTGTCATTTTCAATTACATATTGCTTTATGGTGATTACCTGCAGTTCCAACCTCCTCTCCTTCATCTTGGGCTTGGGGCAAACCAGCCACAACCTTACAGCTCCAATATAACAAGAGTTCATTCTGATCAACAAATGGTGCTTACTTCTACTTTTGGCCCATCTGCCGCAGAAAATAGTCATTTACAGGAACATTCAGCTGTTCCTGGCCAAGCACTATCCTTTCATAAACTACCACTCATCCAAAACTTTCTATCTTGTAGCAAACTTTCACCCTCCACACAACTTCAGTAACCGTAACACCTTACTGCCACCTTGACAGCTCAAGGCCTCATCTTCTAGTCCTCAAACCCTCTCCCCCGACCAAAGCCCTGCTAAAAGAAACATCACCCAAACACAGTGAGCTGCACTGGTGAAATGGAAGTATTGAACTCGCGCATGGTTAATAAACTTGCTAGCAACAACTGAGCAGTTACTTACTTGAGGAAGCAGGTACTGAACTCCATAGTTCTGGTTTATCCAGTCGAAAATGGAAAGATTACGAAAGGTGCTGATACCTGGAAACACAACCACCTTTAGACTGACTAGATGACCTTTGAGCCTTTTACTGCACAGAAACCAACCTACGGCCGATTTGACTCTTCTAAACGCAGCAACTGCACAGCAATGTGCAGGAAAGATCTTGGTTCTTAAAGCCCCCATTCCAGGATGAGCAGCACACTAGCACAGCTACAACACCAGACAATGTGAGAAATTGCTCCATATCCTGTCCTCGAAAAAAGATAAATTCAACCATTACTGCCTTATGAACCTTCACCCAATCACAGTAATGATAGGAATTGCCAACATGGGCATCAGAAGCACATTAATCAACTTACTTATCCTGCCCAAGTTCTCTGGGACCACTCTTTATGGAGTCCAAGTAAAACTAAAATCAATGAATTCTATCTTGATTCGAATAGTTCAAGAAAAGTCGATGTTGATATTGGAGATGGATCAATCCAACAGAACATTGCTGGAGGATTTTCTCCAGACAGTAACTTAGGTCTTATTTTCTGCAGCAGTTTCACTCAAGACCAAAACTGTCATTGCAAGATCAAAAGATGCATCTGTTCACAGACTGTGGTACTCAACTTCATTCACAGTTTCCTAGATAATGAAGCTCATGTCCAAAATACAAGATTCAGACAATATTTCAGCCCTGGATTGTTTAGTAACAAGTTACATGCGATACATGGTCACAGGTAATGATATTCTCAAACATCAAACACAATGACATACATTCTGGAGGGGTAGCATCAGATTTGACAACTCTTGTAAACCAGCCACGTCATAGCCGTGAGACAAGGTCAATGGCAGGGTATTCAATAACTGATGAGCCTCATACCCTCCAATTTCTCTGCAACATACACAGCACAGATCAGTAGTACGATATGAGTCCTCACCATTCTCTGGATGGCCACCACTACACCATCTGCAACTGACCGAGCACAAAAGATATTGGAAACTGAAATAAAAGAAGCAATTGGAATTGATTTTATTACTGCATTGCTCTTTCACCAAGACTTTATTAAAAAGGAGCTTGCTCACACTGCCCATTATTCCATTGTATGTCTACTTTCTAATAACTCTCATTGGACGAGATAAGTTTTAGATGGCCCTTGATGCAATGAGGCCACTTAAGTGCACAACATTCACAGATGAGGAATAACAATACCTTCAAACTAATTTGTTAATATACCACTAACATATCCCAGCTTTTCCTCATCATTTGTTTCTGCAATTTCAATACACACTCGACATGGAAGAACTTTTCTGAAGCAACAAAGCGTGCTGGAAGACTTCAGCGGGTCGACCCATAACGTCAATTTCAGACCTCCCACAGATGCTGCCTGATCTGCTGAGTTGCTCCAGCACATTGTTGATTCCAGCATCTGCAGTCTCTCTCATCTCCAACAACTTTGCTGGTCGTATTGTTCAATTCTGGATACCAAAGGTTTTGGCCTGTGCAGAATAGAAAACTGGAGCCAATGGGTATCAGGGAGGGGTGATTTCAAACATTCTTGCCAGATTCATTTAGGCACCACTTGAACTCATTTTCAATTTTAACCTGCTTGGACAATCAACTAGGGAGAATACCTGCTGAAAACTGGTAGAGTTCTTTAAAGTGCAGATTATCATCAGGCCCAGGTGTAACATTATTCAGGGATCTGCACAGGTCCATCCGAACAGGAAGTAGATGATTAAAAGGGCAAGTGTTTGGTCCAATGGGCTAATATGCTTAAGCTTTTTCTAGTTAGGAACCCTCCTCCTCCTACCACACATCTACAGGGCTTTTCCCAAACACTTCCTCAAATGTCAGGGCTTGCTCTGACTCCAACCTGCAAGAAGTTGCTCCAGTGAGATGGCAGGCATTACCCGTGTGGTTTAAAGAAGGGAAAATACAAATACTGAGTAACAACTTTTCAGGTTTCAAGCTGCTGAGATCAAAAATGTTTATCCACTCCACGTCACCCTCTTCATCCATCCTGCGCTGCTGTTATGACGATTCCAGGGCCCGACAGCATACAAGCGACAAGAGCAGACAGTAACAAGCCTTGCTTATTGCAACTGCTGAGGGTTTTTCCAAACGTTACTGAATTCCCTTAAAGACTTGAGAATGGGATAGAACAGTAAACTCAATTTTAAATTAAATTATTTGATATTTGAAATATGTGAATCTTCTCTATTATAATCCAATGGGCTGATTGATCAGTTGCAGGTTGAACAGTGAGCAGAATCCAACAGCAGATTCCACACAGTGAACCGTAAAGCAGGGAACAATGCAGATGCTTGGAATCTGAAATCAAAAATGAATCTGAAAATGTTATGAATTTTCAGGTGAGGCGACATCTGCAGAGTGATACAAAACTGTCACTTCAGGTTGAAGATCATCAGAAACAGTACACAGAAATTAGTTCAATTTCTAATTTATGAAACTAACATGTTTTTCTCAGTCGTGAGGAAGGGTGATCAAACTGAAATATAACTCTTTCCGCAAGTACTGCCTGATATGCAGAGTATTTATAGATTTTCCCGCTTCGATTCTTCAGGATAAATGCTGGGGAATCTTAGTAGGGTCCAGGGCTGCATTTGGCTCAGTGGGAAGACCAGCAGTACAGTGAGGTCCACCAAGGCAGAGCTTGACAAGCAAGCTTGTAACAGGAGTCCAAAAGTTTACTGGCACTTTAAGTGACAGCAGTCTATTCTAGAACCACGGGGTCTGCAAGCAAAAACTGGGAAATGTCGATGGGGTTATTACTGACAAATCAAATTAAATACAGATGGAGAAGCTCCTAATAACTGTTTTTACATCTTCACCACCAGTTAATAGGAAAATACCAACGAAATGTGTTAATTCATCCACAACCCAGTCAGATTTCAAAGCAGTAGTATCCAATTTAGCTCTCGACCCATCAGGATATATTTTAGGTTAATTTCTGCACATTATCACACTTTTGGAAAGCTTTGGACGAATTCAGTTCTCAGTGAAACTTGAAACGTCAGATTGATGAGTTTCCGAAAAGGAGCCTCATGCTCTGTAGTGTGGTCTTGTGTTTGCTAACTCATTATAAATCTAAAATAGGATGCAGCTGCCAATGTGTGCAGCAGCATCATAACACGGAGACAGATCAACACTAAACTGCAACGCAGGGAACGTTAGCAGAAAGTTCTGAACAGGAGACGTTGAGAGACTGCAGATGTTGGAATACAGAGCAAGCTGCTGGTCGACCACAACACGTCAAGCAGCATCAGTGGGTGGAAAGGAATTGTTGATGTTTCAGATCAAAACCCTGCACCAGGATGTACAAAATGGAAGATGCTCTCACTGCAGAATCAATAAAATTCAAATGATAATTTGGCCCTTTAAGGATTACATGGAAAAACAAAATAGACAGAATTAGATCTTCGTTAAGTAAAAATTAAATGCAAGGAAACATTTCTCATCTAAGTCTCTTAATATTTAACTGGCTGTACTTGTTAAAAGTCTCACACTTCCATGGACCTTTACCCTCAATTTATAGGCACACACAACTTGCCGTAAAATTGACCTCAATTAAATGATTACAAGGTGAATGGTTGTTGTCATTTCCTGTGGCAACACTTTTATTAATGCTACTATGATGCAAACCAGGAGCAAGGCCATTCAGCCCTCCTGAACATGTATTTGAATTCAACAAAATCATAGTTGATCAGATTGTAACCTCAACTCTGCACCTCTACCCCTCTCCAGCATCTTGTCACCCTCTTACTGATCTAGAAACAAATTATGACTGCCTTAAAATGTTTGAAGATTTTGTTTTCACTATCATTTGGAGGAATTTTCAATGATTCATAAAATACAGGGGGAAAATGCATATCATCCATTTTAAATTGGCAACCTCTTATTCTTAAATAGGGTACATTCTCTCTCATAAACACGAGGAATTCTGCAGATGCTGGAAATTCAAGCAACACACATCAAATTTGCTGGTGAACGCAGTAGGCCAGGCAGCATCTCTAGGAAGAAGTACACAGTCGACGTTTCGGGCCGAGATTTTTCGTCAGGATTTCTCTCTCATTGTCAGTAGGGTTATTTTACATCCACTATGAACTATACCAATGAGTTATATACCAAATCAGAATCAGAATTGATAACATTAGCATATGTCATTAAATTTGTTGTTTTACGACAGGATGCTTTAAGGAAGTGCAAGATCAGATCCGAGGACCTGGAGAAGGTTGCTGCTGACCGTACCACTTGGCGACAGCTGTGTAGGGACGGGGGTTCATATTCTGGAGATGGAAAGAACAACCAGAAGACAGCAGGAAAGAGTCAGGAGAAATGCAGCCATGGTTGCCACCACTACCACATATACATGTCCCACCTGCAATAGACTTTGTGGGTCCAGGATAGGACTGTACAGTCAAAGATCTCCCCGTTAAAGGAGAGGACGTTGTCATCGGATTTCGATGGACAACTGAAGAACACTGCAATACATAATTTTAAAATTACAAGTATATATAGAAAAAGAAAATTAAATTAAATAGGTAGTGCAAAAAGGAAGGGAAAACTACTGAGGTACTGTCCATGAGGGGAAGAAGCTGTTCCTGAATTATTGAGTGTGTCTTCAATTTCCTGTACCTCCTCCTCGATAGTAGCAATCAGAGGGCATGTCCTGGGTGATGGGAATCCTTAATGGTGGATGCTGCTTTTTGAGGCATCACCTTTTGAACACATCCTTGATGCTCAGGAGGCCAGTGTCCATAATGGTGCAGGCAAAGTTTACAACATCCTGTAGCTTTTTCCCTGATCCTACGCGGAGGCCCCTCCATACCAGATGGTGATGCAATGAGCTAGAATGCTCTCCACCGTATATCTGTAGAAATTTGCGAGTGTCTTTGCTGACATTTCAATTGTCCTCAAACTCCTAATGCAATATAGCCACTGCTGTGCCTTCCTCGCAATTGCATCAACATGTTGGGACCAAGATCGGTTCTCAGAGATTCTACCACACAGAGAAGTGAAACTGCTCACTCTTTACACTGATGAGCCCACAATGAGGACTGTGTTTCTTTGACTTCCCCTTCCCCAATCTACAATCAATTCCCTGGTCTTACTGATGTTGAGTGCAAGGCTGTCATTGCGACACCACTCAACAAGCTGATCTACCTCGTTCCTGTACACCACCTCATCACCAACTGAAATGCTGCCAACAATAGTTGTGTCATCAGCAAATATACAGATGGCGAGGGTTGTGTCTGGTTACACAAAGATGGAATGCTGACCAATATATTATAAAATAGAGTTTCAGGTTATAGAATGTGTTTGGAAACAGAAGCAGTATATTCTAGAAGCAAAGGCAGTAAGCTTGGTCTCCACAAAGAAGGTGCTGTTACACATATCCATTGGTGAAAGGAGAGGTGAGGTACACATCTTGCAACCACTCTTGCACTGTTCAGGATGGTGATGAACTGCAGTCTCCATTGATGTCACGGCTCAGATAAGGTTTTTTTTTGGGTGCGTAGGGATGGTTTAGGGGACACAACAGGGAGTCACTGGTCAGGTTAGGGTTTAGGGACAGTTCTAGGGAAGCTAGAAGTCAGGCCAACGTCCAGGTGGTGTGTTCCATGGGTCGAAGGCCAGCAATCCCGATCGACAGATGTCAGGCTGGTAAGCACTGGATGAAGAACAGTGAGAATGAGGACTGGTGAATCTCCAGGTCAGCACATCCAGGGACTGGATGTCCATGTGGGCAGAAAGCACGAGCACCAATGATCTCCTAGATTGGTGAGCTGGCAAGCCTGGCCTTTGAGGCCTGGACTTCAGGGTCCATCATTGGTGAGCACTGGGATTGATACCAGAGACTGAAGTCAGCAAATCCAGATGTCAAAGCCCTACGGCTGAAGCCAGGAGTCCATGAGTCCACAAAGGAAGTCAGAGGCCCAATGACCACATTCACTGGAGGCCCAGAGACATCCTGTTCTGACGTTGGAGGCATGTGTGTGAGTGGGAGGCAAGAAAAGGGGCTTGTATTGCTGTTGCTGCCTGGGTTGTTCTGCTAAACATTGTGAGCATGCTATGTAGGTACTGGAATGTGAGGCAACACTTGCACATCCTTAGGTTGTGTTGTCTGTTAACACAAACACATTTTACTGTATGTTCTGATGTCCATGCGATAAATAAATAAATGAATCTGAACCATTGGTCTCAAAATCATAACAGATGTACCATTAGAGCCAGTACATAACCGCAGGAAAAATCAGAATCAGGTTTAATATCACTGGTATATGACCTTAATTTTTTTGTAATGCAGCAGCACCCTGCAATATACAATTAAAACTATAAAAATATATACAAATAAAAAGACATACCATTAATATTAAACTAGATTCTGATTTTAGCCAGTATTATATAATGTATATTATATATTAGTTTATATTTTACAGGAGAATGTCAGGGTAGCAGACCTTCACCTGAAGTTTAATAGAAGTTGGATGACAAAACAAGACAATGATCTGAAATACAAGAATACATCAGCAAAAGAATAGTTTAAAAAGAAGAATATTTCTGTATTGTAATGGCCAGATCACAGCCCAGACCTTAACCCAATTGAGAAGCCATGGCATGACCTGAAGAGGACTGTTCATGCAAGTATTGATGAACTGAAACAGTTTTGTATGGAGAAATAGAAGAAGAAAGCCCTTAACTCTGAGTGGAGTCACTGGGACGCCGTCACGACAGCGTTTTTTTTTTAGCAGGCTTTCTTATTTTTATGAGGCTGAGTTGCTAGCTCGATGCTCAACCCAGCACGGATGGAAAGCGTGCAAGGGAGCTGGCTGGATTTGAACTCAGGAGCTTTCGCTCCGAAGTCCGGCGCTGATGCCACTATGCCCCCAGCCGGTCTTTGTATGGAGAAATTGTCTAAAATTCCTCATCATCATTGTGCAAGTCTGATCAGTGACTACAGGAAACATTTGGTGGAGGTTATTGCTGCTAAACGAGATTCTACCAGTTATTATATACAAGGGTTCACAAACTTTTTCCATTCTGGACTGTGAATGATTAAACAATGAGTTCAATAAAGACATAAAAAGTACAATTGTTTGTGTGTTATTAGTTTAGTCACATTGTGTTCATCTATTATGACTTAGATGAAGATCAGACCACATTTTATGAGTAGTTAATGCAGAAAACCTGAAAATTTCTGAGTGTTCACAACTTTTTCTTGCAACTGTATATACAAAAAGAGAGGGGAAGAAAGTATGAGGTAGTGTTCATGGGTTCAATACCCATTCAGAAATCTGACAGGAGAGAAGCTATTCCTGAATCATTGTGTGTGCCTTCAGGGTCCTGTAGGTTAGTGCTCACGATGGAGCTGACTGATTTCAAACTTTGTGTAGCTTATTTCGATCTTGTGTATACACCCCACCCACTCCCACCATACCAGATAGCGATGCAGCCAGTTAGAATGCTCTCCATGGTACACTTGTAGAAAATTCAGAGTCTTTGATGACATACTAAATATCAATCACCTAATGAAATATAGCTGCCGTCAGGCCTTCTTTGTAACTGTATCGATATTGTGGGCGCAGGATAGATCCTCAGGGATGTTGACACCCAAGAACCTGAAATTGCTCACCATTTTCACTTCTGATCCCTCTATGAGGACTGGCATATGTTCCCTCATCTTAACCCTTCTGATGTTCACAATCAATTCTTCGGTCTTACTGACGTTAAGTGGCAGTAGCTGCAAACTGCCTTCTGTACGAAACATTGGCCCCATTAAGTGGAATTCAAATGACCATCAATTACCAGAAGGTCAACAACAGTACAGTTGGTAGATTACATCCTCTCATGCCCGAGTGAGGCAAAATGGATCCGCAGTGGTCCATTCTACAGCTTGGGATAGAAACCACATTATTCTGACCAGAGAACTGTTTTAATAAACACACGTCTTATCGCAAACTAATTTAATAAATAATTTAATAACAAAATTAAGGCCTGGAACACATAAATAATTCTGAGTCAACACTTGTTTCAACCCCAAAGGGCTGATCAATTACCTTGAAACGTAATCAACTGGTAATTGATGAGACAACCTTGGTTTCAAATATTTCAGAGTTCACTCAAAAGTGAAAAAACACAATCACAATCTTGGTTTAATTAGATGCAAATGAAATGCTCCCCAAGTGTTTCCTCCTATTAGGTTCTCGTCTCTTGAAAGACACCATAGCCAAACAGGAGACCCTCGGGCAGCAGCTTTTTTTTGTAACTTTATGTTGCCAATTGAAGTAACTGTTATTTTCAAAGCTGTTGAAGATAGGGTGGAGTGTAATAGACCAAAGTCAAGAATCGACATTAAATTCCAAGCAACAGGAATTCTGCAGATGCTGGAAATTCAAGCAACACACATCAAAGTTGCTGGTGAACGCAGCAGGCCAAGCAGCATCTGTAGGAAGAGGCGCAGTCGACGTTTCAGGCCGAGACCCTTCGTCAGGACTTCCAAGAGCTGAATAGGAAACCAACTGCAGAGTTTTCATGGCTCAAATACCTTAGAAAAGCTGTTCTACAAATCCTCAATTTCTGGTCAGGATGAGTCAGACATGCAAGCCTGAGTGGCAACTGAGTGCAGGATTTTTATTTTCGTTTTCATTCCCAGTTGTCTGACACAAGTGGAAATATTTGCAGTCATCTTTGAACACAAGTTGCTCAATACGACTAGTGCTCTTATTACAGAAGCCAAGAACATTGCCAGATGTTTGAAGCCAACATAAGCACCATCTTTTAAAGCATTAGCAAAAAGCACTTGGATTAACTTGGGGTATTCAGTCTGTGATCTGCTGAGCAGTGAGCAAAATAAAACTGAGAAATCCTAGAATCCTGGCAACTCTCAGAACAATTCAATTGATATTGATACCTTCAGTACAATTCCAAACAGTTTTAAAGTTAAAATATCCATTACCCCTATGAAGCACATTCTAATAATTATTAGAGGGTTTTTTAAAAAAACATCTTATTTCTGTTCTGACCAATACAACCAAGTTTAACAGGATTTGTGCATTGTATTCAACTCTATGGCACTTAAGCTTCCATGCTAAAAACACTGGACCCATTCATTTATTGAAGCTGATTTGCTATTGGGACTCTTCCCACACACTTAAAAGCTAATTTACACATGAACAGTGTCTCAACCATAAATCTTAGTCTCCCTCATCCAAAATGCTATCACTAAACAAAAATGGCATCTATGACACACATACACTGACGTGAAAAGGAAAGGGATCGCCTCCAGAAATTTGGCTTTGGAAGCCACGCTGGAAGAAAAAAAATAACTGTGTGAAGCTCAACTTGCAAAGAGGTGACTAAACAAATCTCAAAAGATCCCACATTACATCCAAAGATGAAGTATACAAACAACTTACTGAAATAGAATTAGAATTGTAATCATAAACAGGAATTCACCAGGTACAAATTCAAAGCAACATACACACACACAAAATGCTGGAGGAACACAGCAGGCCAGGAAGTATCTATGGAAAGGAGTAAATAGTCAACATTTCAGGCCAAGACCCTTTGTCAGGTGCTGATGAAGGATCCTGGCCCGAAACGTCGACTGTTTACTCTTTTCCAGAGATGCTGCCTGGCCTGCTGAGTTGTACCAGCATTTTGTGTGTGTTGCTTTCCTACTTGCTAACCACTAAACCTCAGATGTTCAAGTACTTCTCTCAGTTGAACACAAGAAACTGCAGATGCTAGAATCTAGAGCAACTCAAAATACTGGAGGAATTTAGTGGGTCAGGCAATATCTATGAGCCACTGAGTTTCTTCAGTGTTTGGTGTCTTGTGATCTCCCTTGACTACTCATTCACCTGTGTCCATCCATTGAACAAAGCCAGACCAATCTTACAGAAAGGTGCAGACAATTTAGTGAAACCTTCGAACACTTGCTTGTGCACTTTCTACCAAACTGTCTTATGCACACTTGTACTCACACCTATGCCAAATAGTGGCAGTAATTAGGACACAAATTAGAGAAGGCAAATGGCCCACTCATTCTTGAGTATATACCATAATTAAATAAGAGTATGCTCATCTTGTAACTCATTGTCACCTACCCTATCCTAACCTAATGTCACTGAAAAAGAAAAAGACTAGATTTGCCCAAAATATGAAACAAAATGTGCTGGAAATACTCAACAGGTCAGGCAGCATCCGAGCAGAGAGGGGAAAGTGTTAACTTTTCAGGACAATGACTCTTCTTCAGTCCTGACAATTAACTATGGATAGGAAAATAAAGGCAACACCTCACTAGTGTAACACATTAAATCTTGTCAACCATTCGCACAAATCACAATGAATGTAACAATTTAAGCTTTGACAGAGAAATCAGAATAACTTGCACTTTATTTTACCTCCTTGTTGGTGCATTGTAGCTGTGAACCGCTTCAGGTAAGCAAGGGACAACAGAAATGCCTGCTTGTGAATTAAAATCATCCAAGTTTTGCACAGGATTTTTAAATATTAGAAGGATTAAGAATGACTTAGACTATTTATAGGAAATTCAACTATTTATAGCAAATTCACATTATTGGATTAAATGGTGGATGGGCACTTAACAGTGGAACAGCAAATAACCAATTTAAACAGGCAAACATGGGTCTCATCCCTGGAAACAATGGGAAGATAACACTATGGAATATGCAAGCAGATTCACTGTTCCATTTTCTGAGCTAATCTGGAAATAGCCTCTAAAGTGAGACTGAAGCGCAGAGCGAAGGATAAAGATACAACTTCAAACTAATAGGAGAATGAGGGGCAGACAAAAACAGGTTTATAAAATCATGGGGGGCATAAGGTGAATGATAGTAGTCTTTTCTTTCGGGTAGTGAAGTCCAAAACTAGGGGCAAAAATGAAAGGTGAAAGGGGGAACTCTTTTCCACACACAAAAGGTGGCAAGTATATGGAACGAGCTGCAGAGGAAGTGGTTGAGCCATGGGTAATAGAATATTATTCAAACCGAAGAGATTATGCAGATAGTGGAAATCAGATGCTGGAATTATTTAACAACCCCATGCAGGGATGAGGTACAGAGGATTATGGATGGAATGCAGGAAATTGGGCCAGATGGGTAGGCACATAGTCAGCATGGACTCACTGGGCCACAGAGCCTGTAAACCTTGCTGTATTATTGCTCTATGACTCTACCTTTCAATCAACTCAGATTTCAATTCACTTATTATGGGTCAGAATTTTAAAATAGGGATTAAAAAACAGAACTTTACTACTACCCTCAGCTCAACTTTTATACATTGGTAACTAATATTAATTCCTTTGCTTCTGCCCAGAGAATTTTCCCAAGGTGGCATGCACCCACCTGTATCCAATGGTGAGCACCAAGTCACAGAAGGCATTTTTGTCAGGCTGGTCCATGTGAAGAAGCAGGAAGGAAATCCTGCCTTGTATGGCTATGAATATACCTTGGAGGTTTGCCCATCAACATATGGATGAAGTCCCCCATCTGTGTTTTTCCTCTCTGGTTCAGCTTGCTGACTGTCAAAAGGTATGTGTTGTTCTCTTTGAAAAGGACACAGACTTTACGGAGTTTGGCAACCCTTTCTCTCCATTTATAAAAGCACATGTGCTCACCAATTTACATAAATTGGACCATTCAATCCCACCAAATCTCCACTGAGTCACAGCAAAAGTGTCAAATAGCATTATTTCCAAATGGAGATTACAAAAGGTGTGTAAACTATACGTTAAATGTGAAAGAATTATTTACTGAACAGTGCGAGCAGGATGAAAATTGCCATTGATTGTTCTCTGACGTTGTAGAAGTGAAAACACAGATCGTTCAACAGTTGATTTGGAGAGGCAAACTAGCTTTATAAAGGTTTCAAACTCCTTAAATAAGGTAATTCCATATTGTCTAGCTGCTCACATCCATGCATCTTTACACACAGGATAATTTTCCAATCACTGATAACCAATTGAAAAAACTCAACAATTCTGCACAGCTCAAGTTATGAGAATTACTTCAAACACGTTGGCAGAGAACTTGTCTGGGTGTTAGAGAACGCGAACACGAGGATTTTTGCAGATGCTGGAAATTCAAGAAACACACATCAAAGTTGCTGGTGAACGCAGCAGGCCAGGCAGCATCTCTAGGAAGAGGTACAGTCGACATTTCGGGCTGAGACCCTTCGCCAGGACTAATTGAAGGAAGAGTTAGTAAGAGATTTGAAAGTGGGAGGGGGAGGGGGAGATCCAAAATGATAGGAGAAGACAGGAGGGGGAGGGATGGAGCCAGGAGCTGGACAGGTGATTGGCAAAAGGGGATACGAGAGGATCATGGGACAGGAGGCCCAGGAAGAAGGAAAAGGGGGAGGGGGAGAAAAAGCCCAGAGGATGGGCAAGGGGTATAGTCAGAGGGACAGAGGGAGAAAAAGGAGAGAGGGAGAAAAAATGTGTTTATATAAATAACGGATGGGGAACGAGGGGGAGGTGGGGCATTGCCGGAAGTTAGAGAAGTCAATGTTCATGCCATCAGGTTGGAGGCTACCCAGACGGAATATAAGGTGTTGTTCCTCCAACCTGAGTGTGGCTTCACCTTTACAGTAGAGGAGGCCGTGGATAGACATGTCAGAATGGGAATGGAATGTGGAATTAAAATGTGTGGCCAGTGGGAGATCCTGCTTTCTCTGGCGGACACAGCGTAGGTGTTCAGCAAAACACCTAACCCCTCCCCACCCCCCGATCCCTCCCCACTGATCTCCCTCCTGGCACTTATCCTTGTAAGGGGAACAAATGCTACACATACTCTTACACTTCCTCCCTTACCACCATTCAGGGCCCCAGACAGTCCTTCCAGGTGAGGCAACACTTCACCTGTGAGTCGGCTGGGGTGATATACTGCGTCCGGTGCTCCCGATGTGGCCTTCTATATATTGGCGAGACCCGACGCAGACTGGGAGATCGTTTTGCTGAACACCTACGCTCTGTCCGCCAGAGGCGACAGCTGAGGCGATTATAATCGTTCTTAAAATGCAAAGTTTAACTAAAGCTTACTGATCTTTGAGGTGGCGACTGACTTCTGCTAGTCCCAAAGTACAAGCAACAAGCCCAAAGTACAAATTAGTTCATTACATCATGGTGTCAAAATGAAACAGTGTATCACCACAGGATGCCATTGTGTTATATACAAAGATGTGCCAACACTACTCAGTGTATTGACCAAATGACACTCAGGAGTAAAGTATTAATAAAGTAACAAAGAAAACAAATGATTCAATGTCTGGTGTAAAGGCAAACGAGTTACAAAAAACTGCAAATGCTCTTAATCTGAAACAAAACCTCCGGAATTACCAGAAAACTCGAGTTATGCAGCCTCTATAGAAGGGGAAACAACTAAAGCTTCAGATCTGCAACCCTTCATAGCTGGAAATAGTGATGCAAATTAGTATTCAGAATCAAGCGGAGTGCTGAGATGAAATGGCTTAATGGTAACAGTTATCAGCACATTAGCATTCTAAATTTGGGTAGTTAATGGAAAGGTGGTGACTAGAGATACATGAATAAGTTAAAAACAGGAAATGACAAATGCTGAAAAAAAACTAAGCAGATCAGGTAGTGTATATGGAAAGAGAAACAGTTGTTCCATGTGAGGCTAGAAAGAGTTGTTCATCTGGGCAGCAGTAAAATATCAGCAAAACAAAGAAAACTTCTCCAATACAGTAAACACGTGTTTGCTAATTAGCTTGTTTTCATTGTGTGCTGAGGGAACACTTCAAAATCAATTCATGAGGAAACAATTAAAACATTGGAAATGCACGATTTTTAATCTGTGATGATTCACAAGGAATGTAAAAACATTAAGAAAAACACCATTTATCTACTTAAACAGCATACCCTTAAGGAAAAACTTGGCTTTCATTCAGATTGTCCCAAGGATCATTTAACTCCACCGATGACGGTCCCAAGCCCAGCTACAAAACAAGGAGGGTTAAGCATGGGGCAAGCAAGCCCATCCCCTAAAAACTCAAGAGCTACAGAAACACTAACAGGAGCTCAAAGACCTCATCCCTGGGAGGGGAAGGATCTTCACAAGATGGGCTACACCTGGGGTCAACTTGAAAGTCTGGTCCATGACAGAGGACTCTGGCGGCCTGTGCCCCGGTAGGAGTGATGGGGCTAAAGTAAAAGATCATTTACGTGAACTGCAAACTGATTGACAGAGGGAACACTTTTATTGAACTTGCAATCATTCTGCTTCCATCAACAATCCCACCTGAAAGTGCTCTAAAATAATGCAGGGAAGCTACTGAAGTTCATTTCTTTCACCAGCATAATCCTGATGGCGATGACGAGGCCTTGATTTGACATGGCTAAGTGATTGGTACAAAAGGTAGCCTGGATATGTACCAAAGGATCTGTTGCTGTGCTACGACTCCTGAAGGAGATGATACTTCCAATTACAGTGAGCCAATTCCACGCTTTTTTCAAGATTTGTTATCAGTAAGCTCCAAAACACGCTCTCCGTTATTTTATAACACACTCAAAATTCTGGAGGAATTCAGCAGATCAGGCAGCATCTGATGTCTTGGCCTGAAACATTGTCTCTTCATTTCTTTCCACAGATGCTGCTTGACCTGCTAAATTCCTCTGGCATTCTGTGTTAGTCTGGATTTCCAGAATCTGCAGAATCCATGTTTATCCATTATTTTCTCATTTTTTTAAAAAAAATTAATTATTTCTACCAGGTGTTCTTCTATTTGGTAGCAGATTCCTACTGTACCTCTAGCACAATAGTTGCAATTATACCAGGTGCCAGATTCACAAGCCACTTACCCCAAGATCTAGAGAGACACTCAACCCATCCTAACATTGACCAGCAGGAATGAGGATTTCCTGCACTTCTGATCTGGTGAAAGATCAAGACTAGTGCACAGACCAACTATACAAGAGGTAACAATCTGCTTCAGGTACAGGTGTAAACACCTCCATATTTGGACAATAGTACAGTTTATCTCAGCCTTCTTATAAATTTTGTGGGAAGAATGGATTTTTGGCATTTGTTGGAAAGGGAATAAGCAACTAACTCTACTGAATCCACATATCCAGAGACTGCACTGCACGTGGACTATACTACCACTGAATGAGGTACCTAAATTGGACAACTTCTGTAACGTCAGGGATAATGGTCAACAACAGGAATTCTGCAGATGCTGGAAATTCAAGCAACACACATCAAAGTTGCTGGTGAACGCAGCAGGCCAGGCAGCATCTCTAGGAAGAGGTACAGTCAACGTTTCAGGCAGAGACCCTTCGTCCTGACAAAGGGTCTCGGCCTGAAACGTTGACTGTACCTCTTCCTAGAGATGCTGCCTGGCCTGCTGCGTTCACCAGCAACTGTGATGTGTGTTGCAGAGATAATGGTCACCTGGTTTTGTGCCAGCATCTATCCAATATCTGCACCAGATTCAAAGCCTCTCCTGTACCTTGCCCTACTTCTTCTAATACATCAAACAGAATTAAATAGCATTCTTTGACATACATAACATCAAATGCACAGTCCACTCATCTCCCCTCAGATACCATAACAACTGTAGTAGCATGCCCATAGCAATACCAGCCAGAACACTGTCAACTGGCAAGCCAATGATCTGTTTCTTAATTCATGGAAACATTAAGTAATTCTTTCTCCATCTTTGGTTAATAAAATTTCAGTCATCACCTGGTTTCAGATGGACACCCCTCAACAAGCAATATTAATAAAGCAAGGGCAGAGCCATGCCAGCCAGAAGACTTCAGAGATATGGTGTGTTGAGTCCTCCACTCTTGCATCTGGTTGACACTCGGCAACTTTAGCAATGGTTTGCTAGCTCATCGCTCGAATATCTTCACTTCCTTTATCAGACAAACATGAGTCAAGTAAATAATTGCTTAGCAGTTAAATGTACCACCTGATATTTGTGGAAATGCAACCAACTTCCCTCAGGTTCAATGCCAGGTTTGGACAATTGAATCAGTACTCCAGTAGCGTAATTCGCTAGCTCACCCATCAATTGGAAGGAGGGAGGGCAATAGTGGTAGGAATGAAGATGACTATAGACCTCCAAATCACATTTATGTCACTAGAATGTTTACTTGGGAATAATGATGTCCTTCAACATGAAATCTACTGATGCCTGATCTAAACTTGCAATTAAGAGAAAGACACTTAGCCAAAGTAAAGCAATACTTACAGCTAAAGGATTATTCTGGTACTCTAATGAATCCTGTACAAGAATATTCCTCACATTTCGCTCAAATGGGACCACTGCATTAACATGACAACTATTATGCAGAGTATATTCAGCAGTTAGTTCAAATTAATGGTGATAGATTGAAACCACTGTAGTCTATTGTTTTATTTTTTAGCCCTACTATAAAGAAATAGTTCACTAATACAGTCTGCAAGTTAATATCTACAACCCAGATTGTACAGTGTAAATAACAATGCAGCTTCTCAGAAGTTAGTCATCCCAGAAAAATAAGAGAAATTGAATATATTTGCAGTGGAAACACCATCAGTAGTGACATTAGTCTTACAGCATAACTCAGTATTAACAGTTGAATGTATGTGCAGGTAAGCAGAAATCATAGTCAATTTTAATTTAAGCAGTATAAGGGAAACTCTAGGGTTATTGACACAATTTCAGTTTTTACTGAATGGAAAAACTAAAGGTAAAGCAAGCAGCTTCAACTCATGGAATGGTTAAAACATATTCAGGTACAATTTGTGGCCAGTTAATGCACCTGCACTAAATTTCCACTCAAAAAACAACACAAATTATCTGTGTCTGACATTCAAGCCAGTAACCACCAGAGATGATGCAACACCAGGACTCTACCAAATACAGTAATCCCAATTATCCATCAAATTCAATTAGGTACGCTTCCTAGTTAAAAGTTACATTGGTTCATAAAGATTACTTAACGCATGAGGTTTTCAGATGCTTGAGGATTGAACTGTTGCTTTGACTGCAAAAGGCAGGTTTAAACTAGTACACCACAGATCTGCTCAGTTCCAGCACACTGCAAGTAATGCTGAAATTTCAGTTTTGGCTGTACTAAGGCAAACAAAACAATTCTGGCCAAAACTGAAAATTATACCTTACCTCAAAGTGATGAAAGTGAAAATCATTTTTTGTTTCCAACTGAGTAAGTAATGGAACAATAGTAAAAATGCTACAAGAGCGAGGGAGTATCACTTCAAATTCAAAATCTAGAAGTTGCCTTGGGCGTGACTCCTGTGTGGGACAAAGAAACTTTAAACATACACAGCAAGTTGGAACATGCAGAGAGTCTTGAAAAAGAACATTTTCAGCTACTTTGGATTGATCCATTGACAACAAAAAAAATCCTGTGAGGAATGCTTGAATGAAGAGAATGGCCAAATAAAATGATCTTAACAAAGTACACTAAAATTTGGCACTTAAAAGAATCGGGATAAACAAGCAAGATATAAACAGCAGTTTATTTTCCGACACAAACAGCTTTCAAATGAATAACTGTATTCAAAGCATCGAGGCGACAAACTTTGCATGCGTATTTTGTGATTTATTTGTAGAATGATCATGTAATTTGACCTTCTCTATATCTTTGCACAGGTTACCACTTCGCCAAGTGGCTGTACTCTGCCCAGCATGGTCATGGAGCTTCCATTTGGAAGCCATTGTAATCACCCTCCCCACTCCATCCTGCCTGTTCTCAGCCTCCTCCACTGCCAGAGTGAGGACAACACAAACTAAAGAAACAGCACCTCGTTTTGTACCTGGGTGGTCTGCAATCCAACAGGATGACCACCACATTCTCCAAATGCTAGTAATATGCTCCCATTCCCACCCCATCTCTTTCACTCTCCTCCTTGCATACTAAGTTCTTCCTATACCTACCCCTCCCAGCCACCTACAACAGTTCTGTTCTCCTCTACCTGCTCCATCTGCCCACCTTTCTCCCTTTCTTACACACACACTCTCCACGGGGTGTCCTGCATCTGTCTGCCCTACCTCCCTTATTGGATTCCATGCTTCACCTTTTCCTTTCATGTTCCATCAGCAGATCCCATGTTTCTCCCCAGTCTCTTCCCTCTTTCATTTGCCTATCACCCCTCATCACCCGTATCCACCCATCGGTTGCCAACTCTTGTTCCACATGAGACACAGAGAAGCACAGAGAGGCACACACGGGGAGGGAGGGAGAGAGAGAAAGACAGAGACACACACGGGGGAGCGAGAAGAAGACACACATGAGGGGAGAGAGAGAGAGACAGACACACACACGGGGAGAAAGAGAGAGACACACACACACACGGGGGAGAGAGAGAGACACACACACACAGGGGGAGAGACACACACACACACGGGGAGAGAGAGAGACACACACACACACACACACACACACACACATGGGGAGAGAGAGACACACACACACACATGGGGAGAGAGACACACACACACACACACGGGGAGAGAAAGAGAGACACACACAGGCAGACAGAGACACACGGGCAGAGAGATGGAGAGCGAGAGAGATAGAGACACAGAGAGGAAGGAGAGAGAGAGAGAGAGAGAGAGACAGACAGACACGGTGGGGGGAGCAGTACTAGCTAGAATGTGAAAGGTGAAACCAAATGGATGGGTAGGAGGAATGAAGTAAAGAAGCTAGGAGGTGATGGGAGGAAAAAGTAAAGGGTTGGAGAAGGAATCTGATAGGAGAGGAGCAGGGACCATAGGAGAAGGAGAAGGAGGGGCACCAGGAGGGGAGTGACAGGCAGGTGAGAAGAAGTAAGAAGGGGACCAGAGTTGGGGAATTCAAGAACAAGGGAAGGGGGGAAGATGGAAATTACCAGATAGAGAAATCAATGTTCATGGCATCAGGTTGGAGGCTACCCAAATGGAAAACAAGGAGTTGCTCCGCCAACCTGAAAGTGCCCTCATCGTGGCAGTAGAGGCAGCCAATGAGCGACTTGGCAGAATGGGAAAGGGGACTGGAATTAAAATGGGTGCCTACAGGAAATCTTGCTTTTTGCAGATGAATCAAAGGGAGGTGCTTGACAAAGTGGTCCCCCAACCTACGTCAGGTCCCATCACTGTAGAGGCTGCATTGGAAGCACAGGTATACAGTGACTGCCGATAGCTGCACCTTGATTTTGGAGAAAGTAGGAGGAGCCAAAAGCAAAATTTGAGTTGAGGACCAGTTCCACCAGACGGGGAAGAGTCACGGTGGAGGAAAATTGGGTTGGGGGGGGGGCGGTTAAAAGAACTGGACACTCAGAGTGAAAATGAAGTCATCTGGGGCTAGGGAACTGAAAGTTGTTGAGGTGCTCAAGAGCAAGTGAAGTGTCACAAACGTAGGTGGGAAGCGATTGAACGAAGCAGGATGAAATAGAGTCAAGGTATGTGGATACAAGTTCAGTGGAACAGGAACAGGCTGAAACAAAGGGCCTACCCAGACAGTCAGGTCTGTGGATCTTGGATAGGAGGTAAACACGAGCAATGCAGGATAAGGGAACTATCAGGCTTGTGGAATTGGCTGAGACATCTCCAGAGTTGATAAAATTGGTAATGGTGTTGGCGACAATGTCCTCGTGGTCCTGAATGGGGTCCTTTTCAAAATGATACACAAGAGATGTTTCTAGAGAGTTGCCACCTGGCCTCAGCAAGGTAAGAGGTCAGTGTACCAAACTACAATAACACCCCCTTTGTCTGTGGGTTTGATAGAGGTTGGGATTGGTGTGGAGAGAGTGGAGAGGGGTAAGATTCAAAGAGGAGGAAGGACTGCTGAAGTCAAGATGGTTCATGTCTCGTTGGCAATTAAAGATGAAAAGATCCAGAACAGGCAGCGAACCGGAGCAAGGTGTCCAAAAGGAGGTGGTTAAGGGTTGGAGACAGGAGAAGGGGGATCATCAGTGCAGGGCAGGGAGTGCCTGGCAAAGAAGAATCTTTCAATTCAACTCATTTTTTTGACACAGCAACGACCCAGAGGTCAAAAAGAACTGGCAGTGCACAGTAATGTACATTGTCAGTCATATGTCTAATTTTATTAAATCCTATCACCAACATCATATTCTTTTAGCTGCCTGGGCCCCAATCAAACCTCTCAAAGTTATAAGCAGCTTTAAATAAATTAATGAATCTTTACCACCTTGTTCTTGGTGGGATCTTGCTGTGCATATTGACAACTTGGCCTCCTCTTGAATAACTCTGGATACACTCCGAAAATACTTCATTGGTTGTACGGCTCATTGTGATAGCCTCATGTTGTGAAGGGCACATTGGAACAGAAGCTCAGTTTAGATAACAGACAAGGCTTTTCACCACCCATTCCCATGTTAAATTATATTTTCTAATACCTTCTGCTACACTAATACTGCTGTTATCCTTCACTATCAATCTTTATAAAACTATCTAACTCCTGCCATTTCGTTCCTTCCCGACAGCTGGGAATGGACAGCACCTTTGAACAGAATCTATCTCACACTCAGATACCCTCCGTCATGGGTAGCAAGCCTAGTACCACACAGTACATTGGAGTGTTGGAGGGAGATTGTCGACTCTGTTTGAGGACAACAGTGATGTTTCAACACAACACATTCGTACTGCATACATGTAGTTATATAAAATGCTCTATGAAATGTTACTATAACAGCTGAAAAATGTGAAGGTTTCCTCTCTCTGGTGTAATGCTACAGTCCCACAGCCATTATTTCAAAGCAACTTGCCATTTCTAATTTGGCATGGACTAATTGGACAAATGGTCCTTCTACTGTGCTGTACAGCTCTCTGATGATCTCCATGCATTCCACGGCTGATCCTTACCAGCAGCTTTCAGCACCAATACAAGTTCAAACACTGCAGGTGTTGGGCTCCAAACTGTGTTTGCGGAAGCCACCTTCCACTTTGGATAGGATGGCCAGCAGACCATTCAATTATCCAAAAGTCTGCCTTCCTTCAAGACGAGACTAGCTCCATGATGTTGCATCAAAGGCAGTGATAATGCACTTACCTCTCAACCAGAGGCCCTCAACCTCAAAAAGTGCTGGAAAAATAGCTGTTACAAAATTGTCCCAATGGCAAAAATTAATGACACTGGCAGGTAGTTCTCAAGTTTTAAAAAATTGCCGTCAATTTAAAAAACTAATTGTATAGCACTTCTC
This sequence comes from Mobula hypostoma, assembly GCF_963921235.1. Taxonomy (NCBI): domain Eukaryota; kingdom Metazoa; phylum Chordata; class Chondrichthyes; order Myliobatiformes; family Myliobatidae; genus Mobula; species Mobula hypostoma. Next base: position 103,430,056 of record NC_086105.1, on the reverse strand, counting down.
ATATCCCTAGGATATGCCAGAGTACTCCAAATATTTCAGAACAGCCAGAGTTATAATACAGAAATTGAGCACAGCAAGCTGTCAGAAAGAGGAGCAGATAATTTGATATTATAAAATCAGACAAGAGGAAATCTGGGCAAGACTACAAATCCCAGAACACTTATTAGCCTGAAGTTAGGAAGATCCTGGGTGAATGCAGCTCTGCACACGGTGGGATGTGCCCTGACTCATGCAATGATGAAATGTTAGAGCATTGCTGAAGAATGGCCCAACAGGCAGCAACCGGCTGTACACACTCTAACTGGGTGCCAAGTGACATCAAGCCTCATCAGGCACAGTGGTGAAAGACGGACAAGCTCAAAGTCTTAAGCCACAGATGTTCTGGATGAACAGAGTCTTTCCCACAGTTTTTAAACTGCTCTTCATGAAGGCACTCCCCTTCTTCCTCCAATTGCCCATTGAAAGACGTGATGTTGAAACAAAGCTCATCAAAAGTGGTACAAATTTAATGTGAATTGTTAAAGAAATGAGTGTTTGAGTTAGAAGAGGCAGAAAATCAAATCAGACATCAACAAACGGAATTACCAGAGGGCAGCTGTTGTAAACAATGCCGAGGAAAACTTGAAAAATAAGCCAAACTCATTAGATCAGCAAAAAGAATGCCAATAATACTTTCTAGCAATGAAATGTAACACTTTGGGCTGGTGGATGCCAAGTTCTTAAATATGATCAGATTTTTAGATACCAAAGAAATCAAATGTTACGGGGGAGAAACACAAGAGCATTACAAGCAAAGCCAAGCATCACCCTCAGTCTGGCAGAACAGGTTCCTTTGGCCCATTTGCCGCGTCCTGCTGTTGGTTATTTCTTCATGTCACTAGTGGTGACAGATGTCAAATCGCCTCTAACGGCTGCTTGCCAGCTCAGTGAAGGCTCTAGTTGAACTATGGATCAGAAGCAATGCACTTCAACAAGAGCAGGCTCTGAAATGACCATATAAACCAGAGAGGGTAGATTCTCGTTCTCCACAGTCAGCATCATGCATTACATTCCAGCAGACTGTAATGAAAACAGCAGTGAAGGGATGGGCCAATAGAAAAGCAAGACAATTGCCAGAAAAGTGAGTCTGGACTTGTGCAATACACAGCTGGTGACAACACAGCAGAGTTAACCTTTGATCAGCAGAACCTCCTTCAGGTCATGGAGTGAGTTCTTTAAAGGACCTTTCAGATGTTGCAATCAGTCAATGTAGTCTGAATTTGGGGAAGTGCGTCATAGGAACAAACCACAGAACATTGTCTCATCGCTTCAAGGTGGTCCATGATGAAAGTTTTCCATGAACAGGTGGAATTAGACAACTGTTTATTACAGACTGAACAACATTTACACCTTTACAAATGTAAGGCACATTGAAGCAGAGTAATCTCCTGCATTAGAGGGGAAAGTCCCATGTTTTTAATTCATGTCTTTTAATAGCGGTGACATCCTCTATTGGTTCAGGTGGACAGTCCATAAATTGCAATACATACATTCAATCGTGGTGTCTAACCAAATGGTATTTAGTCAACCTAACATTCTTTGTGTATCGGTATGAATGATGTTCTTCCTGTTGGTCTTGAAACTGGACACAGTGATACTACAGCAGGAACATGGTGCTGGGTATTGCAGCTGATTGAAAAGCTGGTCAGGTGAAATAGTACAACCATGCCAGTCTTTCTGGAGAAAAACAGCCTTAAGGAGCTCTGCTTATGTGGAATGGAAGCACATTTCCTGGGCCAATGGTGGGAGTATAACTATATCTGCAATCTACTCTTGTTCCATTCAGTGTCTTTCCAAGCTGCAGCTAGCTCCGTGTTACTTCCTCTCCATTCAACCACAACTACATCCCAAAATGCTCTTAAAACCAAAACCAGTTAAGACTAGATAACCTGCAGAGCACTGCTGCAGTAATAACCAGTGTTGAGCAAAATCAGCATAGAAGGAAGATGAAGATCCTTACCAAAACATCCCCATCATGGGTCAGAGACATTTGTTTACTCAAATGCTGAATGGTAAATGAGGTGGTGAGAAAGCATCAGTCACATGGTAATTTTGTTCACACTGCTATTTTTCCATCACTATATATAGAATTCACAAAATTCATCATGATGTGGATAAATTTTGGGATATTGAGGCATTAAAACAGTAATTTCTACCTTTGTATAGTTGCTAATGCAGTTAAAGATAATGGTACTTTTAATTTACACTGCCCCAGACCCTTCATTATACATAGAAATAGCAAAAACTGCAAATACTCTCTTCCACATGTTTATTATTGGGCTTTCAAGCTCTGACAGCTTCAGAATATTGACTAAAATCCATGGAATATAAAGGACATGATGCATGACATAGTTTGCACACAATCATAATGACTTCTTCCATTTAAAATCCTTTCAGCCTGCAGCTTTCATAGCTAACACCCCATTCTAACCACAACTGCATCCTGAAATATTCCCAAAACTAAAATCAAGTCATTAGAATTATAAGCAATATGTGCTAAACATTCCCTAATTCAATTTAAAGTGGTTCATAGAGCACATATGTCCAAAGATAAGTTAGCGCGTTTTTACTCGCATATTAATCCTTTCTGTGATAGATGTTCGGGGCAGATAGCCTCTTTAACTCATATGTTTTGGTCTTGCCCTACTTTGGAAACTTTTTGGAGAGATATTTTCAATATTATTTCTAAGGTATTAAATATAGATATCTCTCCTCACCCTATTACTGCTATCTTTGGACTACCTAAAATTTCTAGTAATCTTTCCCCTTCAGCCCGTAGAATGATTGCTTTTCTTACTTTAATGGCGAAAAGATGTATTTTACAACATTGGAAAGAGCTTAATGCTCCAACTACCTTTTTTTGGTTTTCTCAGACGATTTTATGTTTGAATCTGGAGAAAATTAGAAGTAACCTTTATGATTCTTCATTTAAATTTGAACAGATTTGGGGACCTTTTATTCGATATTTTCATTTAATGTAATATTTACCCTTCTTGTTTTTTTTTCACTGTTTTAATGGAGGTCGGGATTGAGGACGTGATTTTAAGTTTAACTCTGTTTGGTTTCAAGTTAGCCCATTGCTTTGCTTTGCTTTTAGGTAGTTGCACGGTGGGTTTTTTTTTGGGGGTTTTTTTTTCTTTTTTTTTCCATTGATATATATAAAATCTAGTATACTATTATGTTATCTTGGTTTCTTATGCTTAAATTACATTGTTTGTAGTATTTTCTTTTTGGTATTGTTATCTTTTGGAATTTTATTGTACTTTAACATTGTATTAATGTTTATATGGCTTACCTTTTTTGTATACTTACTCAATAAAAAGATTTAAAAAGAAAGAATTATAAGCAATATAATGCAGCACTTCTGAGAGAAGGTTCAAATACAAAATAGACTTAAAAAAAAAATTCAACACAAGACAAAAATTGTGCCATTTTCCGGACTAATCCATGAGATTATTGTGCCTTGGTGTCCTGTATTGCAAGTGCTGTTTATAATTCTGTATTCACTGAAATAGAATTCACTGTCAGTTCTTTGAATTTGACTTCGATCATTTTGTTTTACAATGGTATTCTAACTCATTTTATAAAACAAACATTGAATTGTTGAACTTTAAACATTCTAAGGCCTGAATGGAACATAAATGCGCCTCCTCACTGGTATGTTTACACCTGCACAGCATTACTACTACGATTTGCAAAATGATCCACTTAGCAATTTCTGTTGTTTGTGGAAGTCTTAACTTGTTTAATTCAAGATTGAAGATTGTTCAATGTCATTTCCTGTACATGAGTGTAAAGGAGAATGAAGTAATTGTTAACCTAGTTCTGGTGCAGCCTAAAAATACACAAAAGATAAATAATAATAATAATAATAATAATAAATGCAATAAATATAAATATACAAGATAGCTTTCATACATAGATTGATTGTATGTCCATAAAGTGACACCAGGGGTAGGAGTGTCTGTACACAAGGTGACTGACAGGAAATAAAGTAGTGGTTTTGTTGGGTGTGTGAAGGAGTCGGTCAATGGAGGGAAGTGCCAATCAATCTTACTGCTTGGGAAAAGTCGCTGTTTTTGAGCCTGGTGGTTCTGACGTGGATGCTTCATGGCCTCCAATCTGATGAGAGTGGGACAGCCAATCAGCAGGGCGAGTGAGATCCTTCATGATGTTACTGGACCTTTTCTGGCAACTTTCTGTGTATATGCCCTTGCTGGTGGGTAGGCTGGTGCCAGTGATACAAGGTGACACCCTGTTATATCGTTTTTAAAAACTGAGTAAATAGTTTTTGCAAACATATGCTAAAAGTTGGTTGGAAAGTTACAAACAGATAAAAATCGTTCTTGTGTCAGATACTTAAGTATTATTCAGCCCTGGATAATGGCATTTTCTTTCAAACTCCTCAGTTTATATAGTTCCATTTATGTGGAAATCTTTGTGCATTTCGCAGGAATGCAGCCAAAGGCATAAAGCAAGCCGAATCGTCAGGAGGCTCAGTTTTAAGGAAAATCTAAAAGGAGAACAAAATGGAAAGCTGGCTGCTTAGGGACAGAATCCCAGAGCTTTGGACATTGACAATAAAGTACGACTGCCAAAGCTGAAAATGAAGGGCAAATAAGGAATTATTCGTACTTATGGATTATATTACGGATTATGAGATTGGCAGAGTTTAGGGCACCAGTAAGCACGGGACTGAATAACATTTCAGAAAGTTGTATGGCCCAAGGAGAACAGGGATACAAAGTGGGATGACAGTATTGAGGGATTTTTTTTTTTAAAAATCAGGAATTTTTAAAGTTTGAAGTGCTACACAACTGGAAGTTGATACAGACCAGCAGGGTTGGGGAAACAAGCAAGCACCTGTCACTGGCCTGGCTACAGATCTCATTTGTCAAGTCCATAAATGTCGAATTGACTAAGAGCAAAAGAATCTGAATCAGGGATATTGTTTTGCAGCAGAAGACAAGAGACAGCTTGATCAATAAGGTGGCTTTTGGAAGCACAGTTTAAACGAAGAGGAAGATGAGATTCTGCGGACTGGGGCTCCAAAAGTCACACTGTTATCAACAAGATTAAGTAGATTTACTCAGTCAACTGCTAGGACCTGCATTGCACTCTTCCTTCCCTCACTCCAAAATGGAAACAAATCAAGTTCAGCAAATCCAACTGTTCTAATTAGGATCAAGTCACTCCAGAAACCTCAACACAAACACTACTTGTACTACATGGCCACACTGCCAGCCATATCTTTCTTGCTGTGCCTATGAAACCTCAAGGATAGACTCTCATAGAATATGGCTGGTGCTGTTTCCATTTGCCTTTAAGTATGAGGGCAAGGAAAACCACCTTTCAAGCAAGGATACCCAATCCAAGTCTGACTGCAGCCAGTTACGCATCGAGTTTGAGTAAGTTTGCTGGACAGTCTACTACATTATTTGACTTTAGACCAAGTCTCATCCAATGGCAATTGCTGAGGGTAGGGGAGAAGGGGGTGAGGGTGGCAAACGTTTTCTGGGCTTGGAGGGTCTTTTTCAGGCATCAGATCCAACCATGTAAATGTCAGGACAATATTATCTAGATGTCTCCAGGCTGGGCCAAGTCTGGATTGCTCATGGGTCTATCTAGGACACACTGAAGGAGCTTAAAATAACCAATATCTTCAGGAAAACACTTGGAGGACTATTTGATCATCTTCTCACAACTGTTGATTTGTGAGAATCCTCGCTTGTATTTTGTCTCTTGGCCCAGTTTAGATTCTCTTCACCCTGCAATCTCACAGGAAGATGAAAAAAAAGACTGGCTTCAGTGTTAGAGGTTTTCAGCCGTCTGCCTATCCCAAATCCAAAGGCAGATCCAACCAACTACTGGCTGTAACCCCTGTTGAGTGGAAATGAATACAACATCATCAAATGCAAGTCAACAACTGCAATGTTAAGATTGCTTGTTCTTTCAGTCATCCAAAGTCTGTCCACAGTATAATCTGCGACTCTTAATTATGTTAACCGAGGGGACAACTTAGAACTTACAATTAACAGCTGAGCATTTTTTGACATTGCCTTCAATAGCAGGTGAACAGAAGGTCAGAAAAACAGAAGATATTGATACACTTGCCACATAAATTAGTGCATCTTATTTATCCATGTCTTTCACAGCACCTCATGCTCTTTAATGTTACACAATTTTGTACTAAACAGAGACTCCACCTGCCCTTCAAATCAATTCAAAAAGCATTAGGTCATTTTTCAACAGATACCTAAGTGAACTCTTTCCAGTGTATCAGCCTTAAGTTATTTGCACAGTAAAATTTACTGAAACATTGGACTAGTCAAAAGTTCAAAGGTTCATTTATTATTAAAGTACGCATGCGGTATACAACTAAGACTTGTCTTCTCCAGATAGCCACGAAACAAAGAAAATCATGGAGGTTGTTCAAAGAAAAACATCAGACCATCTAATTTTAAGTTTGTGGGACCTTGTACAGAAATAGTTGTTATTCTTTCTGGCATTTCAGTGCTGTTTGGCTGAAGATTTTAATCGTCCTGAAATCATGGATTGCACCGTACAAACGGCAAAACATGCTGCCAGTTGCAATAGGTCACACTCCAAGCAATTTCTCAGAATGTTGTCTGGAATGGAGATCTATAGTTATAAGAATGGATTTGCTGTGTTTATTCTCACTTGAGCAGGGGCAGGGTTTTAGATTTTTGGATCATTGGGATCTTTTCTGGGGAAGGTGGGACCTGTACAGATTGGTTGGGTTGCACCTGAACTCGAGGGGGAGCAATATCCTTGCAGGTAGGTTTGCTAGCATGGTTCGGGAGGGTTTAAACTAATTTGCAAGAGGGATGGGACCCAGACCGATAGAGCAGTGAAAGAAGTGCATGGAGTAAAGCCAGATCTAACATATACAGAGGTTTTGAGGAAAGAGAAGCAGAATAAACGGTGTAAAGACAGTAAGGTAGAAGGGCTGAAGTGTGTGTACCTCAATGCAAGAAGCATCAGGAACAAAGGTGATGAACTGAGAGCTTGGATACAAACATGGAATTATGATGTCGTGGACCTTACAGAGACTTGGCTGGCACCAGGGCAGGAATGGATTCTCAATATTCCTGGATTTCAATGCTTTAAAAGGGATAGAGAGGGTGGAAAAAGGGGAGGAGGGGTGGCATTACTGGTCAGGGATACTATTACAGCTACAGAAAGGGTGGGTAATGTAGCAGGATCCTCTTTTGAGTCAGTATGGGTGGAAGTCAGGAACAGGAAGGGAGCAGTTACTCTACTGGGGGTATTCTATAGCCCCCTGGTAGCAGCAGAGATACAGAGGAGCAGATTGGGAGGCAGATTTTGGAAAGGTGCAAAAATAACAGGGTTGCTATCATGGGTGACTTTAACTTCCCTAATATTGATTGGCACCTGATTAGTTCCAAGGGTTTAGATGGGGCAGAGTTTGTTAAGGGGCACAGTATGTGGACAGGCCGACTAAGGGGAATGCCATACTAGATCTAGTACTAGGTAATAAACCGGGTCAGGTCAGAGATCTCTCAGTGGGTGAGCATCTGGGGGACAGTGACCACTGCTCCCTGGCCTTTAGCATTATCATGGAAAAGGATAGAATCAGAGAGGACAGGAAAATTTTTAATTGGGGAAGGGCAAATTATGAGGCTATAAGGCTAGAACTTGCGGGTGTAAATTGGGATGATGTTTTTGCAGGGAAATGTACTATGGACATGTGGTCGATGTTTAGAGATCTCTTGCAAGATGTTAGGGATAAATTTGTCGTGATGAGGAAGATAAAGAATGGTAGGGTGAAGGAACCATGGTTGACAAGCGAGGTGGAAAATCTAGTCAGATGGAAGAAGGCAGCATACATGAGGTTTAGGAAGCAAGGATCAGATGGGTCTATTGAGGAATATAGGGAAGCAAGAAAGGAGCTTCAGAAGGGGCTGAGAAGAGCAAGAAGGGGGCAAGAGAAGGCCTTGGCAAGTAGGGTAAAAGAAAACCCCAAGGCATTCTTCAACTATGTGAAGAAAAAAAAGGATGACAGGAGTGAAGGTAGGACCGATTAGAGATAAAGGTGGGAAGATGTGCCTGGAGGCTGTGGAAGTGAGCGAGGTCCTCAATGAATACTTCTTTTTGGTATTCACCAATGAGAGAGAACTTGATGATGGTGAGGACAATATGAGTGAGGTTGATGTTCTGGAGCATGTTGATATTAAGGGAGAGGAGGCATTGGAGTTGTTAAAATACATTAGTACGGATAAGTCCCCGCGGCCTGACGGAATATTCCCCAGGCTGCTCCACGAGGCGAGGGAAGAGATTGCTGAGCCTCTGGCTAGGATCTTTATGTCCTAGTTGTCCACGGGAATAGTACCGGAGGATTGGAGGGAGGCTAATATTGTCCCCTTGTTCAAAAAAGGTACTAGGGATAGTCTGGGTAATTATAGACCAGTGAGTCTTACGTCTGTGGTGGGAAAGCTGTTGGAAAAGATTCTTAGAGATAGGATCTCTGGGCATTTAGAGAATCATGGTCTGATCAGGGACAGTCAGCATGACTTTGTGAAGGGCAGATCGTGTCTAACAAGCCTGATAGAGTTCTTTGAGGAGGTGACCAGGCATATAGATGAGGGTAGTGCAGTGGATGTGATCTATATGGATTTTAGTAAGGCATTTGACAAGGTTCCACATGGTAGGCCTATTCAGAAAGTCAGAAAGCATGGGATCCAGGGAAGTTTGGCCAGGTGGATTCAGAATTCGCTTGCCTGCAGAAGGCAGAGGGTGGTGGTGGAGGGAGTACATTCAGATTGGAGGATTGTGACTAGTGGTGTCCCACAAGGATCTGTTCTGGGACCTCTATTTTTCGTAATTTTTATTAACGACTTGGATGTGGGGGTAGAAGGGTGGGTCGGCAAGTTTGCAGATGACACAAAGGTTGGTGGTGTTGTAGATAGTGTAGAGGATTGTCAAAGATTGCAGAGAGACATTGATAGGATGCAGAAGTGGGCTGAGAAGTGGCAGATGGAGTTCAACCCAGAGAAGTGTGAGGTGGTACGCTTTGGAAGGACAAACTCCAAGGCAGAGTACAAAGTAAATGGCAGGATACTTGGTAGTGTGGAGGAGCAGAGGGATCTGGGGGTACATGTCCATAGATCCCTGGAAGTTGCCTCACAGGTGGATAGGGTAGTTAAGAAAGCTTATGGGGTGTTAGCTTTCATAAGTCGAGGGATAGATTTTAAGAGTCGCGATGTAATGATGCAGCTCTATAAAACTCTGGTTAGGCCACACTTGGAGTACGGTGTGCAGTTCTGGTCGCCTCACTATAGAAAGGATGTGGAAGCATTGGAAAGGGTACAGAGGAGATTTACCAGAATGCTGCCTGGTTTAGAGAGTATGCATTATGATCAGAGATTAAGGGAGCTAGGGCTTTACTCTTTGGAGAGAAGGAGGATGAGAGGAGACATGATGGAGGTGTACAAGATAATAAGAGGAATAGATAGAGTGGGTAGCCAGCGCCTCTTCCCTAGGGTACCACTGCTCAATACAAGAGGTATTTAAGGTAAGGGCTGCCTTCATTGTCACCAGTTACTTTAATTGAGCATCACCGACGAAAGTCTTTCCAAAGTTTTGTCTGCACAACCAAGTGAGCACACATGGAGATGAGACACTTGATCACTGTTACACTGCCTTCCGCAAAGCTTACAAAGCTCTCCTTCACCCAGCTTTTGGGAAAAAAAAAGATCAGATCACTCTTCAATCCTGCTTTTGCCGACGCACAGGCAGAAGCTAAAACAAGAGGCGGCCACAGTTATAACCATCTACTGTTGGTCCAACCAACAGGACTGCTTCGATGACATCAACTGAAATGTCTTCCATGATAAGGATGTCTCCAAGTTGTCCGATGGAGTCACGCTTTGTCCGGAAGTGCATCAACGATGTTGTCCCCCAGAAGTTGGACAGGGTCTTCCCAAACCAGAAACCCTGGATCAACAGTTCCGTGCGAGCAGCACTTACTGCGCAATATAAAGTTTTCATCACTGGTGATCAACTAGAGCTCAAGAAAAGCAGCTATGATCTGCACAAAGCTACCAAGGCTGCAAACCAACAATGCAGGGACAAGGTCGAGTCAAGATTCACATCTTGTGACTTGTGGCAAGATTTGCAAACCATGGCTGACTTCAAAGCCAAACATTGTGGTGCCGCCAACATCGCGGCTTCTCTCCCAGATAAGCTCAATTGCTTTCATCCTCGGTTCGATTTCGCTAACTCTGAGCCTCCGAGGAAAGCCACCGCTACAACCTGCAACCTGTTCATCTCTTGAGTCTGAGGTATGCAGATGTTTCCAATGAGTGGACAGTCACAAGGCTGCGGGACTGGACAGCATCCCAGGGCGGGTACTCAGGACGTGCACAGCACAACTGGCAGGTGTTTACAGACATTTTTAATCTCTCCCTCTCCCAGTGTAGAGTGCCCTCCTGCTTCAAATTATCCACCATTGTCCCTGTACCAAAAAAGACCAAGGTAATATATCTGACAACTGGCATCCTGTTGCACTCACCTCAATAATAAGCAAAAGGTTTAAGAGGCTGGTCAAGGATTAGATCTGCAGCTTGCTACCATCCAAACTGAACCTCCTACAATTCACCTACTGACACAACCTATCAACAGACAATGCAATAGCCACTGCTTTACATACTGTCTTTACACATCTAGGAAAGAAGGAGGCTTATGTGAGAATGCTGTTGATGGACTACAATTCAGCATTCAACACCACAACTCCATCCAGGCTCGACAGGAAGCTCAGAGACCTCAGCCTTGACCCTGCCTTGTGCAGCTGAATCCTGGGCTTCCTGTCAGATCACTGGCAGGTAATAAGAATGGGCTCCCTCACCTCCACCCCTCGGACTCTTAACACAGAAGCCCCTCAGGGCTGTGTACTAAGTCCCTTCCTTTACTCCCTGTATATCCATGACTGTGACGCCACCCACAGCTCTAAACTGCTAATTAAATTTGCAGACACAATTGATTGACCTAATCTCAAACAATAACCAGATGGCCTACAGGGTAGAAGTCATCTCTCTAAAACAGTGGTGTTAAGAAAACAACCTCTCCTTCAATGTCGCTAAAACAAAGGAGCTGGTTGTGGATTACAGGAGGAATGGAGACGGGCTAATTCCTATTAACAATCAATGGATCTGGGGTTGGGAAGGTAAGCAGCTTTAAATTCCTTGGCATCCACATCATTGAGGTCCTCACGTGGTCTGTACACACCAGCTGTATGGTAAAAAAGGCACAACAGCGCCTCTTTCACCTGAGACCATTAAGGAAGTTTAGTACGGGCTCCCAAATCTTAAGAACTTTCTACAGGGGCACAATTGAGAGCATCCTGACTGGCTGCATCACTGCCTGGTATGGGAACTGTACCTCCCTTAATTGCAGGATTCTGCAGAGAATGGTACGGACAGCCCAGCGCATCTATAGTTGTGAACTTCCCACTATTCAGGACATTTACAAAGACAGGTGTGTAAAAAGGGCCCGAAGGATCATTGGGAACCCAAGTCATCCCAACCATAATCTATTCCTGCTGCTACCATCCGAGAAACGATACCACAGCATAAAAACCAGGACCAACAGGCTCTGGGACAGCTTCTTCCACCAGGCCATCAGACTGATTAACATGCTGATTTGAATGTATTTCTATGTTACATTGACTGTTCCATTATAAATTACTATGATTGCACATTTAGATGGAGATGTTAATGTAAAGATTTTTACTCATGTATGTGAAAGATGTAAGAAATAAAGTCAATTCAATTCATGTGCTTCTGAGATACAAGCTACCTAGAGCAGGCAATTCAGGGATCTAGAAAAAAAACAAACAATGTCATCTCTACAAATCCTCCAAATCTACTGCAGAACAAATAGCCAAACTTGGCTTGCATTTCCAGACCTAATCTCCTTGGACCAGAGGTCCCAATTACACCCAATCTAATGTAGTCTGCCCATCATTCACAGGCCCAAAATGAGTACTACATTGAGCTCTATCAAGGCAAGACATCACTGTGGACAATGCAAACAATTCAAGAATGTCCTCAAATCCTCCTGCAATTAGTACAACATGCATGAGCACAACATGAAATCCTGGACCATAATTGTTCAAATATAGAAGCTCAAGGAATGGGTCTGACAGCCTGAGGTTCATAAGGAGCACACAGAAACACAACATAAATCAATGTACATATATGTCATCATGTACTACTCTGAGATTCATTTTCTCAGAGTATTCAAAGCAGAACAAGGAAACACAATAAAATCAATGAAAAAATCCACACTAAGATTGACAAAATGACAGAAGCATTTGATATACCAAACTATCTATGTAACAAAATCAAACATCTTCTATCCCACCTCTAGCAGAGTCCTATTGTGCCCTCATCAGCAACCGACAGAGAAATGGAAATAAATTCACACTCATTCAAAAGATGACTCAAGATATAAATTGAAGCTCTGTTTCATTTTGGCTCTCTTAAAGCTCAGACTCGATTCCTGGTGAACAAGGCTGTATGTGGACCGTGTATACACACGTTATATTAAAACACTGTATAGTATTTAACTTCAAGAAATAAAATGGATAAGAGGCCTGCTCCCTCTGAACTTTTGCTTCGTAGACAAATTAGCATGCTTCCATTTAGCTTCTAATGTATAAAAATGCACCAGCTTTGCCAAGTGTCAGTCATACCTTTTTACTTTTTGCTTTCTTTCAGTGTCGTCATCCACAGTGTCACATCACGTGTATTTCAATTCTGCAAAAGAGAACAAACAGAGGCAAAAGTCATTAGCTTCAAACATACAGTATGTTTATGAAGCACGATGGGCACAAACAAGGTATTTGATAACTAATTCAGATCTGCATCTTCAGAACTTCCTAAAGTTTTGTACGTATCAATTTTAGAAAGGAGCTCAGAGCCACTTAAAAAAAATCACACAATTATTTCATAGAACAACTCCGTAAAATGTAAGCCTGCTTGCAGATAGCTGAAGCTAACTACGATCCCCTGTACTAAACCTACTCCTCAGTTTTAGTTGGACATTTTCATTGGAGGAGTGAAAGGAAACAAGAATTGCCATTTAAAAAAAAATTTGTTAACTACATTCTAAACCTATTCTGAGCCCACAGAATTATATTCACCAATGAAAACAATCTGTAATTAGTCGTGAGTATACCTATTATGCCACTTCAAGGTGGAAATTTAAAAAGAAAAGAAGTCTGGGGTACAAGGCAAGGCAGGTGGAGTCAGAGCATAGAGACAGATCTGTCGGCCCAACTTGCCAATGCCAACCAAGTTGTCTACTTGAGATGGTCTCATCTTCCTCCATTGGCCCTATTCTGACTGAACTTTTCTGATCCATGTACTGTTCCAAATATCTTTCAAACACTAATTGTACCCACTTCCTCTGGCACCTTGTTCCACATAGCACCACCCAGATTGAAAAAAAAATGCCCTGGGATATCTTTTAAATATTTTCCCCACTGGCTTTAAACTTGTACACTCTAATTTTAGACTTCTTCCCTCTGGGAGAAAATGACCAACTATTCATCTTATTGATGTTGATACCCATTATGATTTTATAAAACCTCAACAAGAAAGAGGTGAAAGCATCATATTGTATCCTGCAGTTTATAAACAGGAGGCAAGGAAGTCATAACAAAATATTATAATATCTCAAAGATTTAAACCATTGGCTTGGTCATAACGAGAATACTAGTTCTGGGCAATACCCTTCCGAAGGCTTTACAGAGTGCTAGAAAAACAAATACAAGGACGAGACATTTTGTGATACAAATAAGACTGGAGAAGGTTAGATTCCTTATCTTCCAGATACAGATATAGCTATCACATGTAGTGAAACACACAGTGAACTGCAATGTTTGTATTAACAACCAACACATTCAAGAATGTGCTTGGGGCAACCCGCTAGTCTCGCCACACATTCCAGTGACAACTTGGCATGCCCACAATGTTCATCAGAACACAAGCAGCAAAAAAATGAGACAATAACAGTAAAAACAAACCCTGATCCCACACTCCCCCCCCCCCCCATTGACACAACTGAGAGAAATCAGAACTGACCTACAGGAACATTAACCTTAGTCCAGGAGTCCAAACACTGGCTCATGGCCCTGACCTCCACTTCACCATCAATCCATATCCCCAAAGCCTAACCTGATCCCCAACTCCACATGCTACCCCAAAACCAACCACATAAAAACCTAAAAAAAAACACAATTAATCTGAGCCATGTAATCAGACATCGCAGCTCAGTGCCATCTTGACCGCAAGTCATCAGAACTCTTTGGTGTAGGGGAGGATGCAGAGAGATCAGAGCAGCTTTTAAACCCAGGAGTTGGCAATGCAGTTAGAATTTCTCCCCCTCCCCATTGAGGGACAGCTAAGGACTAGGGCACATATAAAGGTGATTGGCAAAAGACCTAGAAAAAAACAGAAGGAGAAATGCTTTCAGGAAGAATACAGAGTGGACAGGATGCAGAGGGCACTGCTTAGGGCAGTTGTGTTGGCAGATATAACTAGAGTGCTCACAGTGATTGGGATGGATCTGAATTGGAAGAGTTTTCAGGCCTGAGGGGAAGCTGCTCAGAGAAGGAGTTGGGGAGGCAGAGAGGGAGTGGGAGTCACGAGAGGAACTACCCATGAAGAGCCAGTACAAATGGCCTCCTTCCATGCTGTAATTATGCTCCGATTATCAAGTCACTTCTCCACTCATACCATCTACTATCCACTTTTCATTTACCAAATCAATAATTCTATTAGACATATGCGGATTGTTCGATCTAAGTGGATAACACCACCCTAGAATATGGCCACGTTGAAGCATAACAACATGCTGCTTTAAGCGGCAAGCTTGTAATCATTTCCTTCACTGTATTCGTTTTTTCCCTACAAGAGTGGCCCATTATTCTGGATGTTTCAAATACAGAATTACTTCAGTCAGAACCATATTCCAGTCACTATCCTAGATTTTCCTTCACAGCATCATTTAAATTGCATGAAGTACCACATAATGCTGATCCTAAGTTCAGATTTCTTTGTAAACTATTTCCAGTGGACAATTGAAAGCTACTGCTGACATCACACCGCCGTAAACTGTGTGAGATTTAGATAGAATCCTTTCCATCTTGGCACAATACCCTGCTTTCAATGCTGCTACGTGCCAATGAGGCAAGAACTCAAATGCCAGGAAGCTGGAGCAAATCCCTGCTCACTACAATGAACCACCTCCAGATGGACAGGCTGCTTTATAAGACTGGTCAGGACTCAGTGTTGAGATATGTGCTTTGGTCACTGAGGTGAGCACAGGCTATTATAGTAGGGACTGGCAGTGCCCGCTGCACATGTATGCAGACCTTCGTCTCTCTCATCATCTCCTACGGGATGTGATGGAAGCTGCCAGTCTGTGTTTGGTTGCATGGCTCTCAGCTCAGAGATGTGTCTCAGTACAAGTTCAACAAGTCAGATGTCTCCACCAGGTTCCTAGTGCAGTAATGTTGATAGTAACACATCTTTAAAAAAATGTTATAATGATCCCCACTTGGTGCTGATTCCATGAATGTTTTTGTTCTTAGGAAGACATCCTGGGCACCAAGTAAAATTCCAGTACACTTGTCCAAACAAGTTTAAGCAGTGATTAAGTATTACCATCTCATTAAACTCCAACATGATCCATATTTTTTTTTAATATATAGATACACACACACAATTTCAAAAATGTCAGGTTTCTCCAAATTATATAAAGGTACATTTAAAAAAGCTGTGGTGGGGGGAAAAAAAGCCAGCAACAATATCAAACAGGCTAAATGAAAATAAATCCTGAACTATAGGAGAAATGGATCCCAAGAGAGGGAATTTACAGAAGGCCTACAAAGTATCTTTTTAGAGCACCTTGTGGTTGAGCCCATTAGGCAATGTGCATTTCTAGATTAAGTGTTGTGTAATCAACGGGATATGATTAAGGAGCTGAATGTAAAAGGAACACTTAGGAGGTGGTGATTGTTGCGTGAATGAAATCGCTGAAGAGAGTTACTGGTAGATACAAAGCAGCTTCCTTATTCGATAAAACAAGGTACAACAGGCATCATATGGAGACGTTTTCAGTGGAAAGGTCTGCTGGCCCAACGTGGGGCTTGATATTTCTGTGCTAAACACAAAGGACAACTCCATATTTACAAAGTATATACAATGTTTTCTTTTGAAACTACATACAAACCTCACAGCTTCTGATTCACTTCCATCCCACAGAGGCCAACAACATCTGGTTTGGGATTCACAGCTTTTAGGAGTCCATTGTTCCAAAATTAAATCTACAATACATTATCAAGGAACAGGAGACTGGTAGCCAAAGCCATTTGCTAAATCTAAATAGCCTAAACCAAAAAGTTACACTGACAGTGATAATATGATAGAATTCGCCCTTTAGTTTGAGAGGGAAAAACTTAAGTCACATGTATCAGTATTACAGTGCAATAAAGAGAATTACAGGTGTAAGAGAGAAACTGGACAACAGTAGGGATGATAGCAGAGCAGCAGCAGCTGAAGATTCTGGGGGCAATTCAGAAGGTGCAAGGAGGATCCCAAAGATGATTCTAAAGAGATGATGACACAACCGTAGCTGAAAAGGGATGTCAAAGTTAGCATAAAAGGAAAAGAGGGGATATAACAAAAATTAGTGGGAAGGTAGAAGATTGGGAAGCTTTAAAAAAAAAGAGGGCAAGATAAAATATTAAGGTCAATAATATAAAAGAGGACACCAAAAGCTTTTTTCCAGATATATAACGAGTGGATATTGGACCACTGGAAAATGAAACTGGAGAGCTAATAATGGTGGATGAAATGAATTATTTTGCATCAGTTTTCGCAGTGGAAAAGCAGACTCAAATGGGCCGTAGGGCCTAATTCTGCTCCTATGCTTTATGGTCTTATGAACAAAACTTGGTCAAAGTTATCTTGAGAGAGAACTGGAAATTTTGGTGTCTGATACATTGATGACTGAAAGTAATTTGCAATGTTAGTTTAAAAGAGGGGAGACACACGTGATGCAGATATCAATGTGAAACAGAACATTTGGCTTCAAGTGGGAACACTCCCAAAAGCCATTCATAATGGGACTAATGAGACTACATTCAAACAAGAATTTTCTCCAGTAACACAAAGTGATTTGCCAAAAATTTTAGTCCACTTTAACTCAAAGTATCTGATGGACACCTGCACAACAAATAAATGTAACAGGTTGTGCCAGTTTATAGAGCTATTTGTTTTCATTGACTGAACCTAATAAATACCCAAGACCCATCAGGTCACTCACAAGGTGGAAAACAAAACAGAATGTCTATTACATTTTTTCTGTACAGTACATCCCCACCCAACACAAACAGACAGTGGTCTCCATTTTCAATGTGCACCTTTCAGTACTTTGTCTTAACTTGTCCCATCAGCAAGTCTACTGTCTTCACAGTGCACATGTACAAAGCTATGCAACAAATACCTTCTCAAAAATCACCCAAGGAAGCTTTCTTCAGGGTTTTTAAATGAGATCTTACTTGTGAAACTACAGAAAGGAAAATATGTTCTAAATTCATTACAGATTCATTGAACGCCTGAATATACTAATACTGCCAATTATTCTCACAATTGGTGTTAACACAAACACAATACTTTATAACTCTACCATGTAAACAATCAACACATGGTGCAATGATATCGTAATAATGATAAACTTCTGTCAAATTATATCCATGTACTAAATATTTACCAATATTAACACAAGCTTAAGATTCCCAGAAATTGCTATTTCAAGTGTGATTAAAAGGAGGATGGAGCTGGATGTCTTTCCAGCGTATGCTTCAAATCAAAATCCAAATTAACCCACGCAGGAATTGATAGAGATATATTTAAAAACAGCCTATGTACAGGAAGTGATGTCCATACAAAATGACCTGCCCCTCCAGAGGCCAGAACAGCGAGTCTCAGGAGAATATCAAAGGCAGAACTGTAACCACACATTATTCTCACTTTGAGACAGTTTAATTGGCTTCAGAAAAAGTGTACCTAAGTGGCAAACAGGATCAATGGGAATTGACTGGCATGCGAGACTAGCGATTGCAGGGCTACATGAAAACAAGCGAGAGGGAGAATTGGCCAGGCGTGAAATTTACTTCACAGGGAGCTAGCATGGACCTAATTTGCTGAATGGAACCATTCTACAGAGTATTCTGACAGAAGTCAGATGTAATATCTTAAAGGGATAGTTGACCCTTCTGATCCGAAATAGGACACTGTCAAAGTAATTGTCACTGCCAATAATAAAATAACTGGGTCCAGAACACACGCACTCTTACGACTCAAGCATTCCTTTATTCTAAGTGTACACAATGAGAACAGCATGGACCCCTGTCACGCACACTGTTCTGAAATCTGAAGAGAAAGCTGCTACTTTTAGTACAGAATTGGCTCATTCGTTACGGATATTAATCATTGTAAATTATATTTGTTTTAATTCCTTACTCGCAAGGTCATTCGTCATTCACAATAGAGGTGCTAAAGCTAATGAAAACTTGAAGCAGATAGCTGATGATATTTTGAAGCTTGTATAGACAATAGAGCCTTAGTTCCAAACAAGAGGAAAAATCTGCAGATGCTGGAAATCCAAGCAACATACACACAAAATGCTGTTGGATATGTTTCCCATCCTTCAGCTATCTCGTCTGTCTCTGGCATCTCCTATTCCATAAAGGGACACTGTGTTTTATGACAACCATTCTGGAAAAGTCTCACTACCTGAGGCCTCACTGGCTTGAGCAAATACCACAGCAACCAATGCAGCCTATTCAGTCTGCAGTAAGCAGAGGTGTTTCTGGTGGTCTCGCTTCAAAATGTCTCTCACGATTACAACTGCCCCAGATCATCATCTTACTGCAACTTCTACAACACTTTTGGCAAAAGTATACTCATCGCAGATTGATCCATCCTTGGGCATTTGCACTGTATCATCTACAAACAACATATGCTGAAATGGTTGTGTTGTTCACATTTTAATTTCATTGCTATTAAGCATAAGCACAACAGTTAAAAAGAATATAAAATGCTTCAGAGGTCTTACTGCCTCCCCCGAACTACAACTTTCATGACACCATGTTTATTCCCATCCATTGCTCCTCCTGTCATCTCCAAAGAACCAGCTGAGGAATGAATCATACACAAGAGGGCTTTTGTGCAGCACTGTCTGCAATTCTCAACGGATTTGCATTGATTCTCAGTTTTGCAGCCAATAATGTTGCAGTGACCGAATTCACAATTGACTTGGATTTTCCAGGACATAATAAGCAACTGTTTTGGATTAAGTGCTCATAATATTCAATCCAAAACAGTGCTGTAGCAAACAACAACAAGATCTGGCAACTGTAGTATCTCAATGTTAATTTCTGGGACACTATTCCACTTTCTTTCCTGCTGCTCACCCAAAACTATCATAAAACAGCAACATCTTCTCAAAAGCTTATTCTTGAAAAATTAATGGGGTGGAATTGGGGATTAGGGGCTGCAGTCCACATGCCGTGCAGTGCAGGCCACCAAGCTGGTAAAAAATGGTTGGGTTTGCAGAGGTCCATTTCAGCATACCTTGTTAGTAGATGGAACTATGCAAAAAGCCAAAGATGGATCAGTCTGTGACGAGAATACTTTCGGCAAGTGTTGCAGCAAGATAATGATTATCTGGGGCAGTTATAATCATGCAAGATGTTTTGAAGCAAGACTACCAGAGACACCTGGGCTTACTGCAGACGAATAGGCTGGGTTGCCTGCTGCAATAAGCACCCAAGGCTTCCCACTCGATGTCAACTCCAGGATCGGAGATTGGTTGCAACCCACTGGTCCGATGTCCAACTTTAACATAAGCATCAAATCAATAGCCGACTTATCAGATTTGAAACATTTCCACATATCCTGATAACATTGGAGGTTATTCAGTCCATCAAGCAGATGCTGCCCACAGAGCAATTTTACTCCCCTATCCATTTTCTCTGCAAACTATTCACCCAACACTTCAATTAACTTGCACCAGAACTGATCCAAATATCCACACACTGAGGTCAACTTAGTGGCCAAACAACCACTTAAACCAAACGTACTTGTGATGTAGGAGGAATTCAAAGCATCCAGAGAAAGCTTCAGCGGTCAATGAAATAATACGCAGACTCCACTTGGGTGGCAGAGGTTAAGATTGAAGTTAGGTGTGCCTGAACTATGAGTCAGCAGTTACAGGTGGCATGTCACATTGAGACCCACTCCAACACCAGTGGCTCCCTTCATCACCTTCTTGCAAAAAACATAGCATGTCTCCACGCTGTAAGTTCACAAATGCGTGCTCACCTCTAAATACAGGTTTGGAAAAAAGGAACAGATAATCTGACTGTGAGCATCCAGTCATTAAGGAGTTCCATTTTTTCAGTGAACCAGGTCAAAACACAGGCTTCTGTTCTCTACGTTCTGGATCCTCCTTTGGCATGAAGGCAAGGCAGAATTGGATCTAATATCATTGACTTAGATGGCATGGAACTTGTTATTTTGTGGGAGCAGTGCCACAAAACAATTTATCAACTGCTGCAAGTTATAAAAAGATTGTAAAAAAACATGAAAGGAATAGTGAGGTAGTGTCCATGGGCCATTCAGAAATCTGATGGAAAGGAAGAAATGGAGAGGTTTCTGAATTGTTAAGCGTGGATCTTCCAACTCCCTGATGGTAATAGTATGAAGAGGACATTTCCTGGATGGTGATGGCCCTTAAGTGATGAATGCTGCCTTTTTGAGGCACTGCCTCTTGAACATGTCCTTGACGGTGGAGAGGGTCGTGACCATAATGGAACCAGCTGAGTCTACAACCTTCTGCAGCCTCTTACAATCCTGCAAATGTGTTGCATCACAGCCTGGTATGGAGGCCCCAGTCAGAACACACTCCACTGCATATGTGGAAATTTAGAAGAGACTTCGTTGACATACCAAATCTCCTGAAGCTCCTCACAAGGAGCCACTATATTGCCTTCTTCATGACTGCAATGTGTGGGCCGCTGAGATGTTAGCACCCAGGAACATGAAGCTGTTAACCCTTTCCACCGCTAACATCTCAAGGAGGACCAGTGTGGTTTACCTTCCCTGACGATCACAATAAACACCTTGATCTTGCTGATGTTGTGTGAAGCCATTGTCGTGACACCACTCAACCAGCTGATCTCACTTCTATATCCATTTTCATTGTCATCTGAGAATCTACTAACAGCGGTGTCATTGATAAATTTATAGATGGCATTTGAGCTACACTCAGCCACACAATCATAGTGCAGAGAGTAGCATAGTGGGCTAAGAACGCATCCTTGCGGTGAGCATGGTTGATTATCAGTGAGGAGATATTATTACTGATCTGCACTGACTGTGGTCTCCGAATAAGGAAGCCAAGGACTCAGTTGCAGAGGGAGGCACAGAAGGTCAGGATTTGAAGCTTGGTTGCTAGTACAAAGGGGATAATGGTGTCATATGCTGAGCTGTAATCAATAAACAGCACCGTGATGATTGTTTGACAGTTGTCTAGGTTTTCCAAATCAGAGTAGAGAGCTGGTGAGATTGCATCTGTTGTAGACCTTTTGTGATTGTAGGTGAGTTGCAGCAGGTCAAGATTGTTACCATAGTGGTAATTAATTCTACCCATAACTTTCCTGGAATTTATTATTTCATCACGGTAGATGTGAGTACGTGTTTTCAGTACTCAAGCAGGTACATCTTCAGGGCTGAACAACTTCCAAGAATTTAATTCACTCAGTTTAAAGCCAATTGAAGCTTAGGACCATGGAAAATCCAGTTCTCACCCCAAGAATGCCATATACATTAAAAGCTGAATGCTGCTTATTCCTTCCCCATCCTACCCGCCATAAAAAAGTACCTCTGACTCTTAATACATAGTTAAAGGTGGGGTGGTGAAGCAAACTTTACATCTTAGAACAAGGAAAAGGTTCCCAGCTTTCTAAGTAGTGGTTGAAAATGTACCTGGCAGTGTAAAAAGGTCTCAAATCTCCAAAATGGCTAAAATACAAGAGATTTTACAGAAGTTGGAAATCCAGAGAAACAGACAAAATACTGGAGGAACTCAACAGGTCAAGCAGCATCTATGGAGGGGGATAAAACAATTGACGTTTTCAGCTGAGGCCCTTCATCGGGACTGATGACCAAAGGCACACTATTCCCCCATACATTCTATTAATTTTGTGGCGAATGCATGGAAGTGACTGGCCATCAGTGGCACCCAGCAATGCATATGGCCAAGCCACTCCTGCAGAAACACAATGGACTGTTCATCTCAAAATGAAAAGGGAGCATAATCTCCCTCCTAAAGCCTCCTTGAAACCCCAAGTCTGAACTCTAGTACATCTCCCCAGCACCACTATTGTTACCAACTGTGATCCTGCCCCATTCCCAGCAAATGATGATGCCGCAAGCAGAGGCCTTTGCAGTGTAATCACTCGAAAAGAGTGGAAATTCCAATGACCTTTTTCAGTAATCCTCCAACGTAAACATTGTTGGCCATTCAAAATTTATTATGTGCCAGCAAGTTCTGCAGAATTTTGTGGTCAGCCTGCACCCCAAGGCGCCCAAAACTCAATGCTAAAGTGTTGTTGGCAGAATCGGAGATGGTGACGAGGAGGCACATGGGTGCAAAATAGATCACCTAGTTGAATAGCATCACAACAATCTTGCAGTCAGCATTAATTAAGACCAAAGAATTGACTGTGGACTTCAAGAGGAGGAGGCTGGGAGAACACGCAAGTCCTCATTGAGGGGACAGCAGTGGAAAAGGATGAGCAGCTTCAAGTTCCTGAGTATCGACATCTCAGATGGTCTATCCTGGGCTGAATGTATTGATGCAATCATGAAGAAGATACACCAGTGGGTAAACTTCATTAGGAGTTTGAGGAGATTTGGTATGGCAACAAATAGTCCAGCAAATCTCTACAGAAATACGATGAAAAGCATTCTGATTGTATCACTGCCCAGCATGGAGGCTCCAATTCCCAGAATCAAAAGAGGCTGCAGAGGAGCAGAGGGCGTGAGAATCAGCTAGCTCCATCATAGGCACAAGCATCCCCACAAGGACATCTTCTCAAGTCAATGCCTCAAGAATGCAGCACCCATCAGTAATGTCCCTCAGCACTCTGAACAAGCCTTCTTCTCATTACTGTCATCAGGGAGGTGGTACAGAAGCATGAAGACACAAATTCAACACTTTAGGAATAGTTTCTTCTCCTCTTGTCATCAGATTTCAGAGCAGACTACGAAGACAATCTTGCTATTCCTTTTTTGCACTACCTTTTTATTGCAACTTATAGTAATTAATCTTGCACGGTGCTGCTGCCACAAAACAACAAATTTATTGACATATGTTTGTGATAATAAACCAGATACTGATCTTCTTAGAAATGTACAAATTAAGCAGATTTGACAGAACAAAGGCACCAATGTGCAGAAAAATATAACAGCAGCATGGATCAACATTTGCACAAAATGTTTTCTGGTGTTATCATGAATTCTTTTTGAAGAATGCTATCTTTGCCACAAGGTGGTAATGAATTAATAACAACTACAGGTTGGAAAGAGGTCTCTACAGCATTTGTGACATAATTATTCCAACTCTGTGCCATGTGAATGAAATAACCACGAGAGCTGGTCTTCGCATAAAGTGTTTTTACATCAATGATCTGAATTGATTACTTGATGTCTTTGTGACCAAGTTTGCAGACAATACAAAGATTGGTGGAGGGGCAGGTAGTTTTGAGGAAGTAGGGAGGCTGCAGAAGGATTTAGATAGATTAGGAGAATGGGCAATGAATTGGCACATGGAATATAGTGTCGAAGTATACGGTCATGCACTTTGATTTAAGGAATAAAAGCATAGACCATTTTTGAAGCAGGGAGAAAATTCAAAAATCCAAGGTGCAAAGGGATTCCCCAAGGGGTAATCCGCAGGTTGAGTCAGTGGTAAGGAAGGCAAATTCAATGTTTGCATTCATTTTAAGACAAGAATATAAAAGCAAGGATGTAATGTTGAAGCTTATTAAAGCATTGGTGAGGCCTCACTTGGAGTATTGTGAGCAGCTTTGGGACCTTTATTTAAGACACCGGAGAGGGTTCAGAGGAGGTTCATAAGAATGATTCCAGGAATAAGAAGCTTATCATATGAGAAGCGATTGTTGGCTCTGGGCCTTTACTCGCTGGAATTTCGAAGAATGAGGGGGTTTTGTATTGAAACTTATCAAATGAAAGGCCTAGATGGAGTGGATGTGGAGAGAACGTTTCTTATGGTGGGGGAATCTAGGACCAGAGGACACAGCCTCATAAGAGGGACATCCATTTAGAAAGATGAGGAGGAATTTCTTTAGCTGTGGGGGGAGGGGGTGAAGTGGAATTCACTGCGGCTGTGGAAGCCAGGTCATTGGTCATATTTAAGGTGGTGATTGATAGATTCTTGACTAGCAAGGGCATCCAAGGTTACTGGGAGAAGCCAGGAGAATGAGGTTGAGGGGGGAAATGGATCATTTATGATGAAATGGCAGATTAGCCTTGATGGGCCAAATGGCCTAATTCTGCTCCCTTGTCTTATGGCCTTTTATTGACCAGACAGAAAGGAACACCAACAAAATTTGAAGAACCTTGGCTCCAGCTAACCGGCAGGTAAACAGCAAGAGCTTAAGACTAGGAAGAAGTTTTTCTTTGCATTCTTCTCACTTTCTTGTCCCACAAGTGAAATTTTTCTCAATTACCTGGAGGCCACCATCATCCTTGCCACCAATTTCTGATGTTGCAGCTATATAACAACTACTTGGACCTGCACATAGTTTGTTGGTAAGCTTGTTGTGACTGTAAACAGTCACCAGAAAGACACTGAAGCTATTGAACTTTTTATCTAGCAAAATAAGCAGGCATTATACGCGATACACACGTGGAAGAAGTGGACTCCTGACCTATTATACCACATTTTGTATGTTAAAAAAGCAGAGGTAAAAGGAAAATTTCTATAGTTACAATGCATTCATAATGCTTCTTTTGAGTTTCAAACACCTAGGTCTTCCCACCAACACACCCAAGGTGAGTGTTAGTCACCTCTGTCTCTACAGTTGCATTCATATATGCAGCCACCTTCAGGTGAATTAGCTGTTTCCTAGCTTGCAATCAACCCAAGTCTGCAGCTCCAGGAAGACCACTGTTCTGGGCTGCATTATAAACTCTTATTGACAATCCACATTCTGGTCTGAAGGCCTGTTGCTGCTGAAATTAATATTTGCTATATACCATATTTCCAGAACATGCCCCAACAACCACACTTAATGTTACCTTCTTTTGTCCATTTACTTCCTCTCCTCAAACAAACCAGAAAGCGGACTATTCTCTCCTCTACATCTTCCTCCCAAGCTCTGGTACTCCATATTGTTAGACCTGCCAAACGTGCCATTTAAGAGCACTATCTGTTATTTTGTTCAATTTTAAAACTCAATCTGTTGGTATCTAGAATCTGTACGTTTAAACCTAGTTTAAACCTACATGAGTTAACCCAACTGATTCACCAGCGTCTTTCAAAAATAAGAATCCTGCCCTCTTTATCTAGTCCAACGAATCTGATTCCAGACCCACCAAGGCTGACGACACTAGCAGCCTTTAATTCAGCAGCAACTAAAAATTAGTAATAAAACTCTGGTGTTGGCAGCAGCATTCACATATCCCAAGGAATAATTTTAAGTGCACATTTGATGATGACTCATGACTATTTCCAACACTCTTGGCAGATCCCATCATGCCCTCAGCCAGATTTCACTAACACTACCAGCAACCTTTGTTTTCACAACACTTGGAGCCAGCTTGCCTCATAAAACTAAACTACTCAATATGTGGACTCTGATCTCCACTCTGGCTTATTTATCAATTACTGTTGCAGTGCTGCTCAATTTCATAAAATTGGGGATTTATTGAAATATGGATAGAGTTACTTCTAGTTAACTGTCACAAAAATCAACAAGCTGGGAGGCTCTTTCATCCTTGTGTAATTAACTTTAAAATGATTGAGGCCAAGCATTCTAGTTTTAAACTTTTACAACAGGAGACAGGCAATACATTACAGGTGAATTGGTAGGCCAATTATTCTTTTCAAGTGGCAGATTGCTCAATGTATTTCTAAGTGCAATTTGCATCTATTTAATTACCAAGAGCCAAAGGGTAGCATGATTGCAGCAATTTCCAACATGGCCCATCACTAACACCAAGCTTTTGCCTCCCCCAACCAGCATTTCAAAGTCCTATTTATACTGCAAAACATCCAAATATCAGTACATTGCAATGTGACACCACAAATTAATAGACAGAACTGATACTGTGTGTTGACTTGTGCCTTGACCAGGTCTTCAACTGCCTATCTGCGGAAAATGCCAGGACAAATAAATCACTGTTCAAAGTAGAAAACCTTTTTTTAAAAAAAAATCCCTGCCAAGAAATGCAAACCCAACTGATCACTTAACTTGTAAAATAATTTGAAATCTTACAATGAGATCTATTTTACAGTTATCGAATTCTACTTTGCAAACACAAGGAAATCTGCAGATGGTGGAATTTCAAGCAACACACATAAAAGTTGCTGGTGAACGCAGCAGGCCAGGCAGCATCTCTAGGAAGAGGTACAGTCGACGTTTCGGGCCGAGACCCTTCGTCAGGACTAACTGAAGGAAGAGTTAGTAAGAGATTTGAAAGTGGGAGGGGGAGGGAGAGATCCAAAATGATAAGACAGGAGGTGGGGGGATAGAGCCAAGAGCTGGACAGGTGATTGGCAAAAAGGGATATGAGAGGATCATGGGACAGGAGGTCCAGGGAGAAGGAAAAGGGGAAGGGGGAGAAACCCAGAGGATGGGCAAGGGGTATAGTCAGAGGGACGGAGGGAGAAAAAGGAGGGGGGAGAGGGACAGAGGGAGAAAAAGGAGGGGGGAGAGGGACAGAGGGAGAAAAAGGAGGGGGGAGAGGGACAGAGGGAGAAAAAGGAGGGGGGAGAGGGACAGAGAGAGAAAAAGGAGGGGGCAGAGGGACGGAGAGGGAGAGGGAGAGGGAGAGGGAGAGGGAGAGGGAGAATGTGTGTATATAAGTAAATAACGGATGGGGTACGAGGGGGAGGCGGGGCATTAGCGAAAGTTAGAGAAGTCAATGTTCATGCCATCAGGTTGGAGGCTACCCAGACGTAATATAAGGTGTTGTTCCTCCAACCTGAGTGTGGCTTCATCTTTACAATAGAGGAGGCTATGGATAGACATATCAGAATGGGAATGGGACATGGAATTAAAATGTGTGACATATCAGAATGGGAATGGATTTTAATTTACACATTACGACAACTCAAGCACGGTTAAATGCTTTTATTAGTAAGAATATAATTTCCTTTTTAAAAGTATTTACAAATGGTTACTATAAATGTTACTATAAACTATGCCAAGTCATTGAAAGGCACTTGATAAATTCTTCATTTCTTCACTGAAGTTGCTCACAGTGTGTCCTTTCAGTCTTTAAATTTTGTTCTTCACAGAGGCATCTGGTAAAGCCTCTTCACCACTCTCGTCACCTTGACTCGATGCACATAACGTCGGAGAAGCTCACCAGCTGCTGCTTTTCAAAGTAAACACTCTCCAATGAATTGGGTAGTGGATTTTGAGTGGAGTAGTACTGTTCAATACCTGTACGATCATATCTCAGAACCTGCGATCCATCCCCGACACAGGTGTATGGGCTGCCATTCTCTATTCCAAAAAATTGATGAAGGTCTGGGAGAACACAGATTATCTCCTGCACCATCATGAACACCAACCAATCTGGAACTCTCATGGTGTTGATTTCTAGCACTCAGGAGTGCTTCTTGTTCTTGTTCTCTCCCTCTCCTTGCCACTTCCCGATGACGTCATTACAATAAGATTTAATTATTTCTTATAGATGGGTGGCAGTTAGATCTGTCCCAATCCTGCACATGCTGATGGTGATTAGCAGAATGTGTACCCCTCGAAATAGAGCTGCCCTGCCCTTTTGCTTCGGTAGGTGTCGCTGCTGAGGCTGGCCATGCGCATGTGTCGAGCTGTCGTGTCCCGATTTCCATGATGGCAGACTGGCTCGCGGGTTAAAAGGGAGCCTGTTGATTTCTGGCGAATTAACAATTTTATACGAGTATATAACCCTGAACTTTGCCTGTATTCTGCAAGTTAGCGCATTTTAATTGGATTTAGCCAAAATAAAGTGCTGCTGTAATGCACCTTTTGCACTAATTGGAGGTGACAAACAGACAGACAGAGCATGAGAGTTTTAGTAGTATGTAGATGGGAAGGAAGAAATCAAACTGGTGCATGAACTTGGAGGAAGCAAAGATGTACGAGTCAAAGAGATATAGTACTGTAGAGGGAGAATGAGAATTCTCAAAGTTCTGAGTAAATTTATTATCAGAGTACATATATGTCACCATATACATCCCTGAGATTCAATTTCTTGTGGACATACTGAATAACCATATAGAATCAATGAAAAACCACATCAACTTGGGTGTTCAACCAATGTGCAAAAGACAACAAACTGTGCAAATACAAAAATAATAATAATAAATGAATAAGCAATAAATATTAAGAACAAGATATGAACAGTTCTTGAAAACAATTTTATAGGTTGTGGGAAGATTTCAATGATGGTGCAAGTGAAGCTGAGTGCAATATTTGCCACTGACTCTTACTAGTAGAGAGAAAAGAGGCGAGGCGAGTAGGTTTGAAATGAAAGGTCATGGAGGACTTTAAAATTAGTGTTCTGTGTGGAAGTGTGCTAGCAAAGAAAGGGAAGCTAGGTACATGGGGCTTAGTGCAGCCTTCATGTGGGTACCAGGGCTTCAAATCAGTTGAAATTTTAGTGGCTTGGGAGGCAAATGGGTTGGAAGAGGCAACATTGTAGATGAGAATCTTAGCGACTGCAAGATGTAGGCATTGAAGTTCTATGAAGACTAAACACACCACAGAGAATGTGCATCATTAGCTTTGATGGGAAGAGGGTAAGGGCTATTGTGGGAGTTAGGCTATTCAGAGGGTGGATTACAGGGGAAAATTATAGTGAGACGGAATGGATTGAATCCTTTCACGTTACAACTAAAGGTGCCTTTGATTGTTTCTCAACAAACAATTTCCTTACTCAGTAGAAAGGCACTGGTCCTTGTTTGATTTGAAGAACTCCTCTTAATGCAACAGATCTATTAACAGTGAATGCCAGTGTAATAAAATCTTATCACTCAAATTAAATTAGGGCACAGATACAGACACAATTATACAAACTAAGCCACCTCTAGTAACATAGACTTGATTCAATACCAAATAGTCAACTTTTCCCAAGGTAGCAATTAGCTCTGTTTATTTGAAATACAACGCAGAATGGGTCTTTCAAGTCGCACCACCCAGGAATCCCCCGATGTAACCCTGTACATAGCCTAATCCGCAGGACAATTTACAATGACCAATTAACCTAGTCTTTGGACTGTGGGAGGAAACTGGAGTACCTGAAGGATACTCACGTGGTCATGGGAAGAATGTACAAAGATCTTACAGGAAGTGGAGGGAATTTAACCTAGATTGCCTGTAAAGTGTTGCTGTCCTTCTTTTTAGCAAAAGAAATGGTACCAATTATAACCACCGCAAAAGAACTACCATATTAAACCTTCCTTTTTCACTCCGAAACATTCACTGTATGCTATCCAAAGCATTGCACCTCTGGCAAGCACAACACGGCGATGAAGGAAAATAACAATAGGTAGTGGATGAAGACAGTTTGATTGTCATCCAGTGGCTTTCAGGGCTGCAGCTGCTCTGCTGCAGACATTAGTGCTGCCTGTCTGATTTTTGTTCCCAAGTGCTTCTCAGAAGATTAATCAACAGTAAACATGTTTAATCTGCATCTCTGGCCATAATCTCCAAATCCTCTTTGACAGTTGACATTGAAGGCCACAACGTCAATGCTCAAAACAGAATCCCAAACTGGTCAGAGAAACTCCCATCATTCCTTCAATTCCATAAACACAATAAAGATTTCTATAAATCAAACTTAAAACGTTTTGGTGTTGCTGCCACTGTCTGGTTACAATGAACGTCTAGTTGATATTGCTTTCCAGTGGGGTTAACTTGCTTATTTTACAAAGATACAATTATTGCAGGGACAAAGGAAATAGGTGACAGAATGTTTTGAAGTTAGAAAGACAAACTGACAAGACTGTTTGTTAAAAAGCATACAGTATGGGCACCCCATACTGTAGCAGTGAGGGGATGAAGATGTCCTTGATCACTGCAGCCAGTTGGCTGGCGTAGGTTTCCTATAACCTGCCTCGTGGGCCAGCTGGTGGTGTAGTGGCATCAGCACTGGATTTCAAGGCAGATGGTCCTGAGTTTTACCCATCCTGGGCAGCAGTAGTAACTGCACGGAAGAAAGGCCTGGCAATCTACTTCCATATCTTGCTATGAAAACCCGATGGTCCATGAGATCAGGAAGAGTTGGACTCGACTTAATGACTGAACAACAACAAAACCTGCCTCGTACTCCATCGGGGCCTGACACCTTGCAAGGGATTCACCGCCCTGAAGGATGCTCTAACATCAGCCTCTGAGTCAAAGATCCAGGGTCACCAGATACTGTGGGTATTCTCCCATATGAAGCGTGCATAAAAGGCGTTGAATCACTGGGGAGTGAAGCTTCACTGCCAATTATGGCAGTGTCGAAACTGACAGAAAGGTTTTGGAAGCACAGACAAGGAAGAATAGTTTCTTGTGGCTGAAGTCCACTTGGCAGAAACCACAGATTTATGGTAACTATCAAAGTGCCTGAGGTGAGGTGGAGAACATTTGAATGTGTGGAATGCACTGTACAAAAGGGTGGTGTTAATCGATACAACAGCATCTTTCAGAAGAAAACTAATACCTGAAAGTGCAAAAACTATGTGAAAATTGCAAGGGGTGGGGTCAGGGGAAGAAATAGGACTGATTATGTCACCCTTTCAGAACCTTCCTTGGTTCCATGGCCTCTTAACTGAACTTTTTAGTTGGCATCCATGCACTTGTTCCTGCTATTTGTATTGCTAAATGTGGCTTTATCTCAGCCAAGGAATTCTACACTCAGTTTTCAATTACTCTGCAAGGTATCACCATTATACATTTTTTAAAGCAGGCTTGCATCAAAATTGGCAGTAAAAACAAAATGCTGTGCCCTTTTCACAGATAATACAAACACCTGTGCCCAACATAACGCATAGACTTATTCCACTAAGGCACTGCATGTTATTTTGAGTTGAGTTTCGTAAGCATCCAGGCACCTGGCTTCGTTGGTTTCACTGAACATGCAAATCGAAAAGCCTTGGATTGGGAAGGGTGAAAAAAAATTCTTTAAATAACTGCAACCCGTGCCAAGAATGCCACAATCACCAAGGCATGCGAAAGCAAACTGATAAACCTTAAGATCTCATTATTCAAAGGATTTATATTGTTATTGCAGGAGCCATCTGCAATAGAACCAGGAGCTTCAGCTAGTCACTCAGCCACAATTTACATAATGCAAAAACAGGCCCCGAGACCCAACCAGTCTATGCTAGCCATCAAGGACCCATTTACATTAATCTCATCATATTCTCCCCCTTGTTTTCATCAAGCTCTGCCCCCACCAACACACACTAGGGTCAATTTATAATCATGAATTAACTTACTGACCTATAATGACCTGTATGGTGCAGCACAGTGGTTAGCAGAACGCTTTACAGTACCAGTGACCCGGGTTCAATTCCCGCCACTGCCTGTTAGGATGTGGGTATCCTCCAGGTGCTCTGGTTTCCTCCCACAGTCTAAAGATGTACTGGTTGGAAGGATAAGCAAGGAAGTAAAATGCCCTTTGATCAGGCTAGGGTTAAGTTGGGAGTCGCTGGGTGGCATGCCTCAAGGTGTCAGAACAGCCTACTGCACTCTGTCTCTCAATAAATAAATGTCCTCAGAATGGGGAGGAAATCAGAGTGTTCAAAGATAAATCTTGCTATCACGGGGAAATATGCAAACTCCATACAAGTCAGGATTGAAGCCAGGCCATTGGAACCAAGAGGTAACAGTTCTATTGGCTTCAATTGTACCACACCATGTCTGGTTTGCAACAGGGTTGAATAATGTGCACTTCTGTCAGGGCAAAGCCCAGATTCAAAATCAAAGATTGTCGTCTGCTGGTCATTGTTCAAATACAAAATGAATTTAGATTAGATTATGAGGACACGCAGTCCTCTTTTATTGTCATTTAGTAATGCATGCATTAAGTGATGCAATTTTCCTCCAGAATGATATCACAGAAACAAGACAAACCAAGACTAAAAAAACTTGACAAAAACCACATAATTATAACATATAGTTACAACAGTGCAAAGCAATACCATAATTGGATAAAGAACAGACTATGGGCATGGTAAAAAAAAGTCTCAAAGTCTCTCGAAAGTCCCATCATCTCACACAGACAGTAGAAAGAAGAGAAACTCTCTTCCTGCCATGAGCTTCCAGCGCCGCAAACTTGCCAATACAGCACTCTGGAAGCACCCGACAACAGCCGACTCTCGAGTCCGTTCGAAAACTTCGAGCCTCCGACCAGCCCTCCGACACCGAGCACCATCTCTGCCGAGCGCTTCGACCCCGGCCCCTGCAACAGGCAAAGCCGAGGATTTGGGGCCTTCCCCTCCGGAGATTCTCGATCGCACAGTAGCAACGGCAGCGAAGCGGGCATTTCAGAAGTTTCTCCAGATGTTCCTCCATGCTTCTCACATCTGTCTCCATCATATCAGGGTTGTGCACGGCCCCTACTTACAAATACAAAATCATTTCGGAGCAGCCGCACGCGCTGCGTTGCGCCATCTTCTCCTCCCCTCCTGATGAGGGGGAGATCAAAGCAAGCATAACCCATAGGAACCATGTCTGACAGGTGTGGAAGATCCCTGTGTGTGGCAGCACAGCCTTCACTTTAGGGTAAAGGCAAGATGCATTTGAGACAATGTCACCGAAATAAGAAATTATCTTGCTTCCCTGGACGAATACCCGAGATCTAAAAACAATTAAATATTCTTTAATGGTACAAGTGGTAGAATCGAACTTGTTGGTAGAATGTAAATTAGTCCGTAGAAAAGAAGCAGAATCATGATTGAAGCAGAATAGATTACAGGGTGATTTCTAACAGGAACGGGATTACCGAGAGCCATCGTAAGCAAAATTAACTGAAGTGGCTTCTAGGTTGCAAGAAAATATGGAATAAAACAATTTAGGGAGATTACATAGAAAGCAGTTTTACAGAGTGGCATGGCGAAAGTGAACCAGGGAAGTAGGAAGATAAAAATTTTCCTCCACAATCAATGTTTAAATTTAAGAGTTTGAATATCTAGAGATAATAATACAAGGCAGAATTACAAATGGATGGAGGAGGTATGGGCCCCACTCAATAGCAAATTAGCCTCAAGCCACAGCAAGATCACCTGTTTCTATAACTAGTGAGGCGAAGACCCGGTCATTAGAATTCCACTGACTCACACAACCCTAGAAGAACAAAATCCAAAGGTACTTTTAAGACCTTGGGAAAGACCTCTTTAGGAAGATTAGCAAATTAGAACTGAGGAGAAAGTTCTCCCAAACATCTCTCCTGGAGCTTCAACCCAAGTCAAACAAAAATAAAACACTTCCAAGGCTCAATGCCAACCATCTCCGTTTAAGAAAACTTGCTTCCATTGTCAAGATTGATTGTGAACTCAGCTGCGGTGGCATGTGAAACGACACCATGCTGCAGTCTCTGGGATTTAAACTAGTCATCAAGGTTCAAAGAATTAAAGTTCAGAAGCAGATAATTTGCTTCATCTTTGCTAGTTTTCACTCCAATGGCAAACAGCACACATTGGCCACATAGTCTTTTCTGGGTTTGATGAATGACTTCAATAGGCCGCACTACGGGTGAGAGGTTAGGATCTCACCCCAGACAGATGATGAGGTGTAACGAGGGAAGAAGGAACAGCAACTGCAGGGTGGGCCTAGGGAAAGGCAGGTTACTGAGGAAATCAAGAAACCAATGTGGAGGGGAGCTAGAAAATTGGATATAAAAAGACTAGATAAAGGATTCCCAATTTAGCATAAAGATTTAATTGCCCAGAGTGTCCCATGACAACAAATCCTGGGAAGTACTTCTCTCTAATCCGCGTAAGTGCCCTAGGAGAAATGATGCATGGAACCCGCATTAGGATGCCATAACCCACACACAAAACAATGAATAACTATTCTGTAGGAGCCAAAGCATCTCGTTTCTACCTATATATTGGCGAGACCCGATGCAGATTGGGAGACCACTTCACTGAACACCTACGCTCTGTCCGCCTGAGGAAACAGGATCTCCCAGTAGCCACACATTTTAATTCCACATCCCATTCCCATTCTAATATGTCAATCCATGGCCTCCTCTACTATCGAGATGAAGCCACACTCAGGTTGGAGGAACAACACCTTATATTCTGTTTGGGTAGCCTCCAACCTGATGGCATGAACATTGATTTCTCTAACTTCCATTAATGCCCCTCCTCCCCTTCTTACCCCATCCCTAATTCATTTTTCTTTTCTTTTTTTTTCCCCCTCTCACAGTAACTCCTTGCCTGTTCTCCATGTTCTTCTGGTGTTCCCCTCCCACTTTTTTTCTTCCAAGGCCTTCCGTCCCATGATACTCCCCCTTCTCCAGCCTTGTATCCCTTTTGCCAATCAACTTCCCAGCTCTTGGCTTCATCCCTCCCCCATCCTGTCTTCTCCTATCCTTTCAGGTCTCCCCCTCCCCATCAAATCTCTTACTATCTTTTTTTCCATTAGTCCTGACGAAGGTTCCAGACTCGAAACGTCAACTGTACTTCTTCCTATAGATGCTGCCTGGCCTGCTGCGTTCCACCAACATTTTATGTGTGTTGCTTAAATTTCCACAACTGCAGATTTTCTCATGTTTGCGTTTCTATCTGCATTGTATTCTGTGCTTCATGCATTTATTATGGTAACTAGTCACGTGAGTGGGGACGTGGTAAAAGCAAAGGGTTTAGATACATATTCGTGCTTTGTTCTCGACAGTTTAGAGCTGGGGACCGCTGGGTGTCACATCTTTTGTTGATTGCTTAACGTTACTGAATTGCATTTGAAATTATTTAACTTCACTACATTGCTTCAAGATTGTATGTTTTGCCAGTTGCTAATAAAGGATTGAATATATTTCTTTGACTTTTTGGAACACTATTATTGGATTTATCAGAGGGTGAATCATACAAGGATAACTACCTCCTGCTTGGTTGCCAGCAGCGACACTAGTTTGTTCAAGTTACTGCTACATATTCCTTTTCACTTCAAGTGGAGTCAATCTTATTAGGCTGGGAGAAAAAAGAACTTTGAAGCAATTGTATAAGAGGGATTTCACACAGAACAGTGAAGCTCTGTGACCTTTTAGGAGCTGGCTTTATAATAAACATCTACCTCATGCAAATAAACAATTACCTTCACTATTTTTCTGGCCAATATAGATTAAGCTTCTTTCTATTTACTCAGGTCAGGCATAAACCACACTTTTCCCTCAAATATAGAACATTTAACTATTTTAACATTTTCTGTTTCCTGCATCAAATCTGTTAATGGGGTAGTTTACGATTAGGATGTCATGGAATAATGGATCAATTAATTCATAACAAAGAATCAGAGATCTGAACAACAAAATAATAATGAACTATCAGAAAAAGCTGGGCTTCATCTGCTCATCTGAAGTGATGAGATGACACGTACGCAGTTTACTGACGAATAACAAAGCAATGGTTTTTGCTAGAGTTTGCTGTTTCAGTGGAACTACAAGCTGCATAGGCGAGTTTCTTCACTTATTCCTAACTTCCCTCTACTCACTATCGATGGAAAATTTTACGTGCAGAAATGACAAATTCACACTGGGAAGATTAGCACTAGACACAGACAAAGCTGGGAGGCTCTGTGGAAATCAAATACTTTGCCAATTAGTAACAAGGCTATGATATAAACACATTATAAGTAACAAGTCTATGATAGTGAACATATTACTCAGGCTCATCTTCTCTGATAAAATTTTATAAACTGAACGTCAGTTATTAAGTACAACTAGCTCCAGAAATTTTATGAAACACTCCCAATGAAGCTGGCAATACTTTGATAATGGAACCCAGACACATTGCTCTAGAATGCAGCTCCTCAGTTTCGGGTACTCCAAACACAAGGGTAATTGGATTGGCTTGTGGGCATGTAATAGGGATCACTGAGCAAGGATGAGTGAAGAACCAGCAAAAATTTATTCATATACAGTGAAGAATAGGTCCTTCTGGCCTTCGAGCCCCACCGCCCAGCAATCCATGTTTAACTCTAGCCTAAACACCGGAAAATTTACAATGATCAATTAACCTAACAACCAGTGCACTTTGGACTCTGGGTGGAAGCCGTAGCAGTCATGGGGAGAACATACAAGCTCCTTACAGGCAGCGGTGGGAATTGAACCCAGATTGCTGGTACTATAGAGTGTTGTGCTAACCATTACGCTACCGCGCTGGCCCAGAATCCGGAATAACAAACAAATGTAGCAGCAAAGGGCAACAGTTGGACAATGCCCAGGTGTAACAACATGCTGGAGGATTTCAGCAGATCAGGCAGTATCTACGGAAAAGAATAACAGAAGATGTTTCAGGTGCCTCTCAATGCTCATGTGTACTGAGCTTGCACTGGCCAACTTGGTTGAAAGTTATTACAGTTGAAAGTTGCTGCCTTTGCCAAATGATGAAAGCTCATGACATGGCTGACCAATAACAACTGAACATGCATCCAGAGTTGAAAACAAACATTCAAGCACTAATTATTCATAACAGGGAGCACACACATTGGAAGGAGACAAGTTGTGTGTAACAAACTTAGACAATACATACACAAAAACAGATTTTACAAACTAGAACACCAATGGATCTGAAAAAGGACAACAGCAGGTCAATTATCATTTGAGCGCGTGGCTTTAGCACGTGTTATATGCATCACCTGGCATAACTATTAAGAGATCCCATATCTCTGCCAACCACCATCCCTACTCCAGTTCACATACATACCCAACTGGAACAGGTTAGGACACGGATAGCATGCAGAGCTAGGTTGAGAATTGGCAGAGGTCAATGGGAAAAAGTGTGGAGTTTTGGACGTTGAACTTGAAGGCAGATACAGCACTAATGGCAGAAATCTTAATGGGAAGAACAGACAGAACTTGGGGTCCATGTCCACAGATCCCTCAAAGTTGCCATGCAAGTTGGTAGGGTGTTTGTGTTAGCCTTCAATAGTCAGGGGATTGAGTTCAAGAGCCACAAAATAATGTTGCAGCTCTATAAACTCTGGTTAGATCACACTTGGGAGTACTGTATTCACTTCTGATCCTCTCATCATAGAAAGGATGTGTAGGTTTTAGAGGGTGCAGAAGGGATTTACCAGGCTGCTGTCTGAATTAGAGTATATCTTAAGAGAATACGTCAAGTAAGGACTTTTCTCTTTGGAGAAAATGGGGAGGTGACTTGAATGGGATGATAAGGAGGGGCATAGATAAAGTGGACAGTTAGGGTAGAAATTGCGATTATGAGAGGCACAACTTTACGGTGAACGGAGGAAAGTATTGTGGGGATGTCAGAGGTTTTTTTTAAAAAACAGAGCGAGTGTTATGCAAAACACATAGTGGTGGAGGCAGATACATTACGGACTCAAGAAACTTCTTTTATACATGTGCTTATCTGAAAAAGATGGAGGACTGTGTGGGAAGGAAGTTAAATTGATCTTGGGGCGGGGGGGGGGCAAATGCACAGGAACATAGCATCTGCACATGGCTTCCAAGTCAAATTCATAAAACTCTACTTAGGCTGCATCAAGTATTGCACTCGGTTGTGGTTGCTCCATTACAGGAAGGACTGAGGCTGTGGAGAGGGTGTGGAAGAGGTTCACTGGAATGCTGCACGGAGGAGAGGGTGTGGACAGGCTGCAGTTGTTTCCTCTGGAACAGCGGAGGCTGAAGGGAGATCAGATAGAGGTTTATAAGATTATGGGAGCCATAGATGGAGCAGACAGCCAGCATCTTATGGCCAGGCTGAAAAGTTCTAATACTAGAAGGCATGCATTTAAGGTGAGAGGGAGAAGTTCAAAGGAACACGAACACACACACACACCCACCCACCCCTGTAATGTGCTGCCTGGGGCAGTGGTGGAAAGGCAAATACAATGGTGGTACTAGGTAGATACATGTATGTGCAGGAAATGGAAGAATATGGACATTATGTAGGCAGAAGGAATCAGTTTAGTTGGGCATTCGATTGGCAATGCCATTAATCAGACACAATATTGTGGGATAAATGGCCTGATCCTTCGCTGTACTCTCTGCTCCATGTTCAAAAATTCAAGTACATTACATTTGAAGTAAAATATTTAGAAACATGTTCATCTTACCCTTCCATTCTACAGCTGTGGTTAAACCACCTAGTGCTTTTCCAGTATCATGCATGCACTGTAGGTCACCAACGTGCATTAGTACTATACTGCACGCAGTAGTTCAAATGCGCTTCCTTCTGCAGGAATGGAGTACAACGTGCCAATGGCAAGAACCTCAAGGCTACTTCCCTTAGAGGACTGCCACAGGAATAGCAAACCCCTCCAAAATAATGGTGTCAAATTTCAGGCCACTATATGGAATTTCCAAGCAGAAGATTCACTATAATTTGCTTAATGCATCAAGAGTGTGGTGAAAGAGAACCGCTTTGTGATTGCTGTATTAAATCAATGTCCATGCTGAATAAGATGCTCACTGTACTTACAGTATGCTGCACAAAGAATCTCACAACCAGCTCAAAAAAAAGACTGTGCATAAGACACACATTGGCCTGATAGCACAGATGACTGGTTCTGATTATAGATTAACAAGGGCAGTCAGGAGGAGTGACGGGGGACAAAACACTTAGTCATTGCTACAATGAGCTCATTTGTTCACTGTGGCATTTCGTGTTGTCTTGTTTTGATCAGCCACTTACATTCTAATCTTTTCCTCCCCATCCCCCCTCAATTAGTTCATTCCTGAAATTTGCTAAACTACTTCAGAAATTCATCATAATGAACAAATGAACAAATCTGAAACGCCACATTCAGTTTATTAACTGCAGCCAGAATGACTCTCTGCTAAGAACTTAGGACACCAATTTAACATGGTTACAAAATTTAATAAAATTATAATAAATCTTTGAAAAGTAAAGTTCAATCGCCTGAAAGCCCACACATACTTTTTAAAACAGTAATACACTTCATGTTGGCTCAGTGTAGTGCAGGGGTTCCCAAACCCAGGTCCATGGACCACTCAATTAATGGTAAGGCTCCATGGCATAAAAAGGTTGGAAACTTCTATTGTAGTGTTTATGTATGCAATAATCAGAGTTTCTTGTGCATACATTGAGTGTGCATTTTTGAAAGTGGTTAGTTTTTATTCAATAACTTTTCCCCAAATCTGTTCTTTACTGGAAACACATGTAGATACACACTCATATCTCAATGTTAAATAACTGACACACCAGAATCCAAGATTTGTCCTTCTAAGATTATTGAAGGACACTAATGATTACATCCACTATTCTACCTTCCTTTCACTTGTTATACCTCATTCACAAGTCTGATAAATTAGCATCACGAGAAGTTGAGCCCCAATCCGCTGCTGGGATGTCCCAATCTGGGTTCTCCAGCTCCTCAGGATACATCTGAGCTTACAGGTATGGTCGCCATGTGGAGCACCTCCAATAATAGCAGTCCCTTGTAATGTTACAGGGACAATTCCCATTGTTATCAAAAATCACACAAACATTTCAATAAAGTTCGTGAAATACTATCTTGATATGATGCTAAGAGGATGCAGGGTGACTTGGATAGGTTAGGTGAATGCACAAATTCATGGCAGATGCAATTTAATGTGGATAAATGTGAGGTTATCCACTTTGGTGGCAAAAACAGGAAAACAGATTATTATCTGAATGGTGGCTGATTAGGAAAAGGGGAGGTGTAACGAGACCTGGGTGTCATTCTACACCAGGCATTGAAAGTGGGCATGCAGGTACAGCAGGTGATGAAAAAGGCGAATGGTATGCTGGCATTCATAGCAAGAGGATTTGAGTGCAGGAGCAGGGAGGTACTACTGCAGTTGTACAAGGTCTTGGTGAGACCACACCTGGAGTATTGTGTGCAGTTTTGCTCCCCTAATCTGAGGAAAGATATTCTTGCCATAGAGGGAGTACAAAGGTGGTTCACCAGATTGATTCCTGGGATGGCAGGACTTTCATATGATGAAAGACTGGATCGACTAGGCTTATACTCTCTGGAATTTAGAAGATTGAGGGGGGATCTTATTGAAATGTATAAAATTCTAAAGGGATTGGACAGGCTAGATGCAGGAAGATTGTTCCCGATGTTGGGGAAGTCCAGAACGAGGGGTCACAGCTTGAGGATAAAGGGGAAGCCTTTTAGGACCGAGATGAGGAAAAACTTCTTCACACAGAGAGTGGTGAATCTGTGGAATTCTCTGCCACAGGAAACAGTTGAGGCCAGCTCATTGGCTATATTTAAGAGGGAGTTAGATACGGCCTTTGTGGCTAAAGGGGTCAGTGGGTATGGTGAGAAGTCACGTACAGGGTTCTGAGTTGGATGATCAGCCATGATCATATCGAATGGCCTACTCCTGCACCTATTTTCTATGTTTCTATATGCATTTCACTTTCCTTTAAGTTGGCCCTCATTGTAAATGAACGACTCTTTCTACAGTGATCATGAGTTCTATTTTGAACAGAGAGCAATTATATAAAAAAAAATTAACTTCCAGATATCCAAATTATCTTAATGACATCACTGGAGCCAGGGGGTCGGTGCAATTAAAGGCAGACAGCCAAAGAACCAATCCTAAAAAAAGCCATTAGCACAGACATTATGTTACAATGATGTAACTCCAAAATGCCTACACAAACACTGCCCTTGCAGGCTGCCTTTACTATTCAGAGTTCACGTTAATAGTCCCGGCCTGGCGTTTTTTTAAAAATATAATTAACTTCTCTTAAATTTGTCCAATTTTAACAAATTAAATTGCAAAGCTAGGTTGTCCATCCTCCACGAGTCCCTTACATTATCCCTTGGCTACAAATGTGCCCCAAACACCAGCTTGGACTTGTATTACCATGATATTTTCCCCACAAAAACTGGAAGAGAAAAGGGTCTTACAAGCCTCACTGGTGATGAACAGGTTCCTGGGATCATCATAGACTGGTGCATAGTGATTATGTGGTGCAGAAGCTATGTAAAGCACAGTTACATGCCTCACTTTCAGGTGTTACGTACCCCGTAACTGGGTTGCCAAACCAGCAGAAATGGATCACTCAGTTGGAGTCTGGAGTACTAGAACTAAGAAAGTTTTATTAAAGAAACAAGCAACACATTAATCGAAAGGATAATAAATGCAACAGTTCAGCGATGATAAACGCACATGTGCACAGAATTAAGATAACAGCATCAATCAAGCTCTATCGTTGTCTAGGGGTAAATGACCAATTTCAAAATGACTCAAAGTTCATCCAGTTAGTAGTTCAGTTCGCAGTAATCGTTGCCATGACGATGGACAAGGTGGGGGAAGAGAGACATAGAATAGGAACAACTCATCATTCAGCACAGCTTCACTCACAGACCAGCGAGATGGCTCACAAACAGCATTTGGGCGGGTCCTTGGTGATGTCACCTGAGGTCACCGACTGTGACCCCTCCTCCAGATGCGGTCGATCCTCTGCAGTGAACCCGGCACCCAGGCAAGGGCGGACACACACCGGGTTCCCGCTGATCGTACCTTTCCACCCTGTGCGTTGTCCGGTACTTCTCACCACTCGTGAGAGGCGCACCGCTTCCAGGGTCTCGTTACCTCGGGTGGCGTGTGTGTCTGTCTTAGCGAACCTGTCCCTTTTTATCCCCCTGCTGGGGTATCGCCTGTCCATCACTTCAAACAGTTCAGGGTTCAAAGGGGGGAGCCGCTCCAGACAGCTCTTCCTCCCACATCCCTACATTACACATCTCCAGACGCTGCTCCATTGTTCCTTATCTCTCCTTCCCCTGAGGGCAGGTGGCAGACCAACTGCTGATGCCACTGATGCTAGCCCAGGCCAGCAAACATCTTAATTTTATGTGTATTCTCGTAACACAGGGAAAGTGTACCCTGGAACAGCTCCGATTCATCTTGCAAGTTACCAATAACAAGAAAAGATATTGGAAATGTTTGGGTCACGAAGCATCTGGAGAAAGAGAAGCAGTTGATATTTCAGGTCCAGAACCTGTTGCAATTTAAAAATTTTTATTTCCTGCAAGTTGGGCTCCTGATCACTTCTGAGCTGACACACATTAGGAGGTAACACACTCAAAATGCTGGAGGAATGCAGCAGACCAGGCAGCATCTATGGAAAAGAGTAGACAGTCAAGGTTTCGGACCAAGACCTTTCATCAGGGCACAGGCACATCAGTGTACTGTCCCCAATCTGATGACCATCTTTCAATTTCAAATTTAATGGTCATTCAGCCATACACGAACACAGTCAAATGAAATATCGTTACTCCAGAGCCAAGATGCAAAACACAGTACCAAATGTCATACACAGTATAAAGCACATATAGTACTAAAATATAATCACACACAAAAAAAAAGGCTGGTTCAAGACAGGGTCCATGAATGTTGCAGCAGTAACACAGCTCGTCACAATACAACTTGTCTTCTGCCTAGTGGACACTAAAGGACAGCACAGACTCCAGCACGTTTGCCATGCCACACCACCTATGGTACTCCAGTGGAGCATAACAACTCTCTCCAGTTGAGTTCTAATGTCCAGCAGGTCTTTGCCATCATAAATAATGTTTAAAAAGTCAACAACTTTGGCTGCTGGCTCCATAGAAGTCATTGCATCCAAGCTTGCCACCATTTTACCAACAAGTGATAGTAGCAACAGTTATCTCAGAAAACAATGCACATAAACCAGGCAACACATATCAAAGTTGCTAGTGAACGCAGCAGGCCAGGCAGCATCTCTAGGAAGAGATATAGTCGACGTTTCAAGCCGAGACCCTTCGTCAGGACTAACTGAAGGAAGAGTTAGTAAGAGATTTGAAAGTGGGAGGGGAAGGGGGAGTCCTGATGAAGGGTCTCGGCCTGAAACATTGACTGTACCTCTTCCTAGAGATGCTGCCTGGCCTGCTGCATTCACCAGCAACTTTGATGTGTGTTGCTTGAATTTCCAGCATCTGCAGAATTCCTGTTGTTTGCACATAAACCAGGCTATTGATTCCCCAGCCCCTGTTCCTGCACTCCCAGTCTGGACAAATACTTACTCCACTTTGGGTAATTGGACGGGGAGACTCAATGAACCAATTCTGTTAATGTTCACTGCTAATCAGTGGTGTAGTGGAAATTTTCAAAGTCCATTCCCATCAATAACCTTAATGT
This sequence comes from Mobula hypostoma, assembly GCF_963921235.1. Classification (NCBI taxonomy): domain Eukaryota; kingdom Metazoa; phylum Chordata; class Chondrichthyes; order Myliobatiformes; family Myliobatidae; genus Mobula; species Mobula hypostoma. The sequence goes on along the minus strand of NC_086105.1, from coordinate 103,386,323 downwards.
CTTATACATCAAGTGTTGTACGATAGTTTAACATTATTCGAGGGAACAGACTGCCATTTAAAATATAGTTCCCATCCCGCACACCAAAAAAAAGTTCAATCTAACACTCTTAAAAGTTGCTGGTGAACGCAGCAGGCCAGGCAGCATCTCTAGGAAGAGGTATAGTCGATGTTTTGGGCCAAGACCCTTCGTCCGAAATGTCCAGCACAGCCAAGTTTACACAGCAAGTTTCACCATTATCAGCAGCTGTACACCACTCCCAGAAAATTAACAGGCTGGTGAGTCTGACATCAGTTGTGGGCAAGTTATTGGAAGGTATTCTAAGGGACTGGATATATAAGTATTTGGATAGATATGGACTGATTAAGGATAGTCATCATGGCTTTGTACATGGTAGGTCATGTCTAACAATCTGATAGAGATTTTCGAGGATGTTACCAGGAATGTGGATGAAGGCAGGGGAGTGGATGTTGTCTGCTTGAACTTTAACAAGGCATTTGACAAGGTCCCGCATGGGAGGCTGGTCAAGAAGGTTCAGTTGCTTGGCATTCAGGACGAGGTAGCAAATTGGCTTTGTGGGAGAAGCCAGAGGGTGGTAGTAGATGGTTGCCTCTCTGACTGGAGGACTGTGACCAGCTGAATGCCACAGAAATCGGTGCTGGGTCCATTGTTGTTTGTCATCAAGAGCAATGATCTGGATCAGCAGATTTGTGGATCACACCATGATTGGGCATGCAGTGGACAATGAGGAAGGCTACCATAGCTTGCAGAGGGATCCACATCAGTTGGAAAAGTGGCAGATGGAATTTAATACAGACAAGTGTGAAGTTTTGCACAATGAACTGAGGAGTGTGAACAAAGGGGTCTTGGAATATAGGTCCATAATTTGTTGAAAGTGGTGTCACAGGTAGACAGGATCGTAAAGAAAGCTTTTGGCAGAATGATCTTCCTAAATCAATGTATTGAGTGCAGGAGATGGGATGTTAACTTGAAGTGATATAAGACATTGGGGAGGCATAATTTGGAATATTGCGTGCAGTTTAGGTCTCCTACCTATAGGAAAGATGCAAATAAGTTTGAAGTATGGAGAAAATTTACAAGGACGCTGCCGGGACTGGAGGACCTGATTTATAAGGAAACATTGAATAGGTTAGGATTTTATTCCTTGGAACGCAGAAGATTAAGGGAAAATTTGATAGAGGTATACAAAATTATGAGGGGTATAGATCCAATGCAAGCAGGCCTTTTCCACTGAAATTGAGTGGAACTACAAACAGGTCACAGGTTAAGCATGAAAGTTTAAGGGGAACATGAGGGAAATTTCTTCACTCAGAGGGTCATGAGTGTGGAATGAGCTGCCAGGACAAGTGGTGCATGCAAGCTTAATTTCAACATTTAAGAGAAATTTGAATGGTAGGGGAATGGAGGGCTATGGTCCCAGTGCAGGTCAATGGGAGTAGGCAGTTGAAGTGGTTTCAACATGGGCTAAATGGGCCAAAGGGCCTGTTTCTCTGTTATCCTTCTCTACAATTGATTCCTTGGTCATGCACTGTCATGGGTCTGCTGATGTCGTGGTATAAAATGTGACACCTCAATGGTCAGAGGACACTCTTCACAAGATGATCAAAATGTCCTCTTCATAATAGGCATTTTATTGATATGTAGCACAGATAGTAAAATGGGTGAGGAGGCTTTCTTAAAAAAGTCAGTCTGTGTGATAATTGTTACCTGCCAAAATATACATAAAAACTTTCCATTGATAAACATCATTCTCACACTGCATCTTACACTTTAGAAATACTTGTAATTTGTCCCAAAGACATTGCAAAAAGAGAAGGATAAATACTTCTAAAGGGAAAATATGCAAGTATTTGGGAAAAAGGCAGGATACTAGAATGTTTTGGATGGCACTTTCCAAGAGAAGCACAGTCGTGATGAGCCAAACTGCCCCACCTCCTTCCTTCTGTGCTAAAATTTCTAACAATGCATTTTCTCCGAGCACCAGCAACATTCCAATTTTAGTTCTTGTGTGGCCTGGAAACATTTAATTTATCTTAATCTGTGCAAGTCTACACTCTTCATTTATAGAAAGCATAGCAGAAATTTGTCAGACTGAATGTGTGAAGCATCACCATCTTTGGTTGGCTTTTAAAAGGCAACTCCTTGATAAAGAATATGCCTGCACAACTCTGACAGCCATTAAATACAGTACATAAGCTTGCATTGTGAAACTATTGCCATCAAGACAACAATAACTGGATGGAAGGGAGCACTCATTTTCATTCATTGTGCCCCAAGGGTTCACATGCACAAAATACCTTATTTTTAATCCTTTGTCAAGTTTGGTCATCTTCAAGAAAAGAAAAAATTCTTGAGAAGTATGAAATTCAGCTGCTGAAAAAGCCAAAGTTTTTCCTGGCAATTTGTTTTCAAAAACTTCACAAACCATCACTTCACTCCAAAGCGCCATAATTGGCAGATTATGTTAATGCAGAGTCAGCAGCCTTTTGGTGGGTGTAGCAATTCACTGTTGGACTCCAGTTCAGGGAGAGTGACTCACGAGGCACACTGGCTCTCAGCTAAGCAGTTGCTGGCTGACAAACCTCACTACAATGCTATTCTGCATCTTGGCAAAGAGGGTGGACGGGGAGAGGAAGAGGACAAGCCTGCCAAATCCATTGAAGATAGAGTCTGCTGCAGAACAGCTACTGAAGAATATCAAATGGACAAAGCCCACAAGATCCAACCATCGGCAGTAGAGCGTATGATTCAAGCAAAATGTAGAAGGAAAACAAGAGTTACCCAAATAACTGTCATGAGGAATGATGAAAGGCAATCAGTCAAAATGATGTGTGGTACTGTATGGGAGACTGAAATCCAAGTCTGTAGCAAAGAAGTCTAAAACTGGATTCTACAGTAAGCTCCACAAACACCATTCCAATCCTGTCAGTGAACTATCTTCAGCTGTTCTATTATTAGATGACTTGAGAATCTGCAGATAAACTGAGAAACAAAACACATTACACCAAACAACCCTTTGTACTCCGCTTTACTTAAGCCACAGATCTGCAGCCAAGTCCTTCCTTCACCTTGCAAAGATGCCAGAGTTTAAGCCTCCAAAAGAATTCATTTTATAGCAGCATCACAACTTATAATACCTGCATTCTCTGAAACGAGAGAAGCAAAAAAATGTGAACGCAAGTTCAAATGTCTTATTGAACAAAGCGATTACACAGTCCAATATTTCTCATTCCCAGGCAGAACACTTTGGCCTTGAATTTAATATAAATGCACTGTTTATGGTTTTGATGGACAGGAAAAAATATTGAAATATTTTATGGCCAGTATTAACATCACCAATAATGCTGATGTTAATGCAGCAATATAGTGGCACATTCTTTAAAAAAAAAGCATCTCCCTTGCTACCTTGAAATAGAAATAAGAGCCTCAAAAATGAATAATTCAGCAGCACCACCAATGAGCACTGATTATGCCAGGTGGATGAGGGATCAGGGGAAAAAATAACACCAGACACACACCCTTCACCCATCTTTTACTGAACTGAACCTACATAAGTACTGCTGTGACAGCACCTTGGATATATCAAGGAATAGAATCATAATCACTAGTTCCTATCTGGTCACAGTCAATTTAAGTAGTACAGAACAATCTGAAAGAAATATGTATGATTTCTTTGCCCAAAAACAGGCTGATTTCAAGTTTAGTACTGGAATGATTAAGGTAGCCTGAGTGTTCCAGCTAATCCCAAGGGGGGGGGCGGGGGGGGGGAAGAAAGAGAGAAAGACACACACACACACACACACACACACGCACGGAGAGACGGAGAGGGAGAGACGGAGAGGGAGAGGGATGGATGGATGACTGGAAGACATTGTTCAAAATGACCTGGTTTTACCTGTCTAAAAGGAAAAACAAACTACAGGTGAGCTTTGCAGTCTGAAGTGAATACTGCAGTCAGGCTCCCATGACAAAGGATAACCAAACTGAGTTAGAAAAGGTCAAGCAGCCAGTGGACTAACCGCAAACACCCCCCTCCCCCCCCAGCGCTCCACCTTTTTCATTTGGCTTCTGGTGGGCAAAAAAAAAGCTCCTAACTTCCAAGAGCTCAATTAAGCTGCCAAGGCATTAAGTTGCAGACTGTCTCAATGTTGCAGGCAGTGCAAGCTGCCATTCAGAAATATAAACTCCATGAAGAAAAATGATCCAGCCACGGCCTACTACAAGAGGTTAAGGGTCGTATTACGCTGAAAGATGATGCATATAAAATGCTACTGAATGTAGCAAAGAGTGCGATAACAATGGATATCAGAAAACCGAAGGACAAGTAAAGAGCAAATCAATAGATTTTGGGTGGGTGGGTGGGGGTGCAACTTCTGTAGATTAAAAAGGAAAGGAGCAACAAAAATAAACAGAGGCACAGAAATAGTTGCGACATGAAGCAATTCCCTTTTTGAAGCTTCCATGCACAGGATACGATAAATAACAGGAACAGGGAAGGAGCCAAGGATACAGCAACAAAGAGAACTCTCCTCTTTGTCACCGTGCCACAATCCTTGGCCAGTGGAGGTGCCAAGTGTTGCCTTAATTCCAGAGGCTGGGCAACAATAGGGAAAAGCACAACCACACTCAACCACTCTTCTTGAGAGAAACTAGAGGTAGAGAATTAAATAGCAGTTGAGGCATTAAACAAAGACTTTGTACCATCCTTACTGCTGAAGACACAATAAATATTGCTAAAATACAAAGGCAAAGTAATTATTGACAAGTACAGTCACCCTCAGATATAGCAGTTTAGGCATCAGATATTGACCTTTACATAACCTAGAAAACACTATCATAGACAATAAAAATTCTCGCAGAATCTTAAAGCATCTTCCATCTCCCCCTTTATATACAGACTAAACTTGTTCCACAAACAAGGGCTACAACTGCCTCTACACCTCCTCACTCCTAATACCATTCAGGGCCCCAAACAGTCCTTCCAGTTGAGGCGACACTTCACCTGTGAGTCAGCTGGGGTTATCTACTGTATCCGGTGCTCCCAGTGTGGTCTCACGTATACTGGTGAGATCCGACAGGAATTGGGAGACCGCGTCGCCGAGCACCCATGCTCCATCCAGCAGAAAAAAAAACAGGTTCTCCCAGTGGCCACCCATTTTCATTCCTCTTCCCATTCCTATTCTGACATGTTCATCCATGGCCTCCTCTACTGTGGCAATGAGGCCATACTTAGGATGGAAGAGCAACACCTTGTATTCGGTCTAGTAGCCTCCAACCTGATGGCATGAATATAGACTTCCAGCGACCTGTAATGCCCTCCCCCCCCCCATCATTACCATTCCCCCCTCTCATCAGATCTCCTTGCCTGCTTATCGCCTCCCTCGGGTACTGCTCCCCCTTTTCGTTTTCCATGTCCTTCTGTCCTCTTATTAGCTCTCCCCTTGTCCAGCCCTTTATCTCAGTCACCAGTCAACCTCAGCTCTTTATTTCACCCCTCCTCCCAGTTTCAGCTATCACCTTGTGTTTCACCCTCCACCCCCCCCACCTTTTTTTTTAACTCTACTCATCTTTTTTTCTCCAGTCCTGCTGAAGGGTCTTGGCCTGAAGCGTCAACTGTACTCTTTTCCATAGATGCTGCCTGGCCAGCTGAGTTCCTCCAGCGTTTTTCATGTGTTGCTAGTATTAAGAGAACTTGTTTGTGATTATTGTGAAGTGCCAATACTTAACAGGGACACACATTGTTTGCCCACTTTGCTGTTATATAGGCCCCACTTGAATAGGTATTGCCATTAGCATTGAATAGGTATTGCCATTAGCATTGAATAGGTATTGCCATTAGTATTGAATAGGTATTGCCAATAGGCATTGATACACATACCTAATCCTCAGAGGGCCCCCAACTTCTTTTGGTTCAGCTTTACTATGTGCAGCTTTTGTTGTAATTACAAGCCGGAGATTATATCCTCTTGGATTTCAGCAAACACTAAAAGTGAAATTTATGATCAGAACCACAAACATAACAACCTCAACTTATTTATGAGCAACGATTCTTTTAAAATTGCAAGAAGCAACAGGCAATTGCTGGAGGAACTCAGCAGGTCCGGCAGTGTCTATGACAATAAATGAACAGTTGACATTTTGGGTTGTGACACATTTTTCAGTGATAGGTGGAGGTTGCATAGAGCATTCATAGAGAATAAAGCTTCTTGCACGACAGACTATTCAGCCCACTGCTGGTATTCATGCTTCTTACCAACCCCTTGCAACCCACTTCTCCTGTCACCCGTAGAAGACTAAACACATTCATGTGCATCTCTTGTAATTTAGTGCGTCACCTTTTGGCTTGGTTCGATCAAGAATCAAGCACCTCTACTTCAAAGCCATTCAAGAGCTGCTTACTTTAACCTTTGAGGAAGTGAACATTCCAGAGACTCTAGATACAGGAAGCAATCTCATTCACTTTACTAACCCCTTATTGTTGAACAGGTTCCTGATTCTAGATCATCTCACAACAAGAAACACATGTATTTTGCCAAGATCCCTAGAAGACATTGTGCAAATGATGCCACATTTGTTTGTCCAGGTTTTACTTTCGCTCCCTTTCAACATTCACATGTTCTTGGTTGGCCACCATAATATCTGCTTTTGTTCCAAGCTTTTTACCACATGACTTCACTCATCTCCAATTAGAAAGCTTGAAAATAATCAATCACAGTCTACTCCCACAACACAGATCTTTCCAGTTGCTTCCCCCAGTACATAATGACCATCTGTAACAGATGTGGAAAATATTGGACAAATATGCGAAGTGTATCTGATTGCTGCCCACAAAGTGATACTGTTGGGACCAAATCAGGGAAACAGTTTGCAATCTAAACTCAAAAACAGCATTTGGATTACTTAATTTGTTACTTTATAAATACTTTTTTTAAAATTATAAAATCAGGTACTTCCTCAGCACCTTTCTGTTAGGACTAACACATTTTACATCATCATGCAGAGCAGAAGCATTCTGTACTGTGGCCTGTGTTAATTGCCATGGCCAAACTGGAACCAGTTATCCGTGTGCTTTCTTTTCCATTACCATTTGAGATACCTTCTGGATAACTTTAGTCAGTATTGCCCAAAGAAGCAACAAAACCAGTACTTTAAGTAACATCCTAAATTAAGCTATAGAGGCTAAACACTTACCTTAAAAGAGTAATTATTATCCCCACTACTTCAGCCACAATTATTTGAATACTTTATCAGTTCCATTAATATTTAGTATTAATATTGAGCATGGAGGACACGTAGTAAATGCATTTGACTAGGGGGGAGAAAAAGCACATGGCAAACTGCACTGGACTAACAGCAGACTTCCTACTGCCTAGGAAACAAATGCTTCTCTTAAAATTTGGAAATATTTTTTTCTTTTGCTGAATAAAAAGAGACAAAACAAACTAGACATAATGTCACCTTAAAAAGATATTTATTACTTCAATACTCAGTTGTTGTTCCTTTCTGTGCCTTGTGGCACATCGGGCTGCAAAACTGCTATTTCTTTAGCATTTTTGTCTGTGATTTTTTTTCACAAGGCTGAGTTGTTAGCTTGACGTTCAAACCAGCACGGATGGAAAGCATGCAAGTAGCCAGCTCGATTTGAACCCAGGACCTCTCGCCTCCAAGTCTGATACGGATCCAGCTACACCACCAGTCAGCTTTCACTACCCAGTGGTCATCTTTAATTATGTTACGTACCCCGTAACTGGGTTGCCAAACCAGCAGAAATGGATCACTCAGTTGGAGTCTGGAGTACTAGGACTAAGAAAGTTTTATTAAAGAAACAAGCAACACATTAATCGAAAGGATAATAAATGCAACAGTTCAGCGATGATAAACGCACATGTGCACAGAATTAAGATAACAGCATCAATCAAGCTCTATCGTTGTCTAGGGGTAAATGACCAATTTCAAAATGACTCAAAGTTCAGTCCAGTTTGTAGTTCAGTTCGCAGTAATCGTTGCCATGGCGATGGACAAGGTGGGGGAAGAGAGACAGAATAGGAACAACTGATCATTCAGAACACTGCTTCACTCACAGACCAGCGGGATGGCTCACAGACCAGCGAGATGGCTCACAAACAGCTTTTGGGCAGGTCCTTGGTGATGTCACCTGAGGTCACCGACTGTGACCCCTCCTCCAGATGCGGTCGATCCTCTGCAGTGAACCCGGCACCCAGGCAAGGGCGGACACACACCGGGTTCCCGCTGATCGTACCTTTCCACCCTTGTCGTTGTCCGGTACTTCTCACCCACTCGTGAGAAGCACACCGCTTCCAGGGTCTCGTTACCTCGGGTGGCGTGTGTGTCTGTCTTAGCGAACCTGTCCCTTTTTATCCCCCTGCTGGGGTATCGCCTGTCCATCACTTCAAACAGTTCAGGGTTCAAAGGGGGGAGCCGCTCCAGACAGCTCTTCCTCCCACATCCCTTCATTACACATCTCCAGACGCTGCTCCATTGTTCCTTATCTCTCCTTCCCCTGAGGGCAGGTGGCAGACCAACTGCTGATGCCACTGATGCTAGCCCAGGCCAGCAAACATCTTAATTTTATGTGTATTCTCGTAACAATTATAATAACAAAAAAAACTGTGCAAATGAAGAATGAAAATAATTGCAACATACATCAAAGTTGCTGGTGAACGCAGCAGGCCAAGCAGCATCTATAGGAAGAGGCGCAGTCGACGTTTCAGGCCGAGACCCTTCGTCAGGACTAACTGAAGGAAGAGTGAGTAAGGGATCCCTTACTCACTCTTCCTTCAGTTAGTCCTGACGAAGGGTCTCGGCCTGAAACGTCGACTGCGCCTCTTCCTATAGATGCTGCTTGGCCTGCTGCGTTCACCAGCAACTTTGATGTATGTTGCTTGAATTTCCAGCATCTGCAGAATTCCTGTTGTTAATGAAAATAATTGTTGGGATTGCTCCGTATGCAAGACATCAACAGTAAAGTGTTTCAGTGTAAACAATGTTTTCGAATGCTAGTTTTCTCACTGTCTGCAAATGCTGTAAGTATCAGTAAGTCAGGCATTTTCTAGTTCTCAGTATTGTACTCATGCCATCATTCCAAATTCCAGTGATTTTCAGAAGTCGGAAGTTTGTAACTCATTTATTTTAGTCCCCTAAAGGGAGAGGCAACTTAAGTTGATGTACAATTAAAATACTTGGCAGTGACCTGTGATGAAATACTTCTGAAGCTTAGTTTCAGCAATTTCATGAAATATATGTAATTAAATTGGTTGATGCATCACAAACAGGAATACAAAAAACTAGATAGCACTTCTGATTTTACTTAGAGGATAAATATTGATATTAGAGACAATATTCCTACTAATCTTCAAAATAGCATTGCAAGATTTTCAACAAGGAGGAAATGATTGATAGTTGCACCACCAAGTGCAACACAGGGTCCTTCCAACCATTGAGCCCATCTACACAAAACGCTGTCATGGGAAAGCAGTGTCCCTCATGGGGATCTCTGCCACCCAGAGCAAGCTCTCTTCTCACTGGTGCCATCAGGAAAGAGCTACAAGAGCCTCAGGACTCGCACCACCAGGTTCAGGAGCAGTTACCATCCCTCAACCATCAGGCTTTTGAACCAAATAGGATAACTTTCACTTGCCCCATCATTGAAATGTTCCCACAACCAATGGGCTCACTTTCATGTTCTCAATATTTATTATTTATTTATATTTGGATTTGCATAGTTTGTTGCCTTCTGCACTCTGGTTGAACACCCTAATCGGCAGTCTTACATTGATTCTGTTTATAGTTACAATTCTATAGATTTATTGAGTATGCCCACAAGAAAATGAATCTCAGGGTTGTGTATGGTGACATATCTACTTTCATAATAAAATTTACCTGAATCTTTGAACACAGAAGAAACTAACTGGGGCATTGATCTCCTGATTGTTCACCTCCAAGTGACAATGGGCACCACGAAGTGAGCCTGAAATGCTAGAAATGCTGAGGTAATGTATTTTTGACCTCTCTTCAACTCCCTCTGTAAAACCCATTTGAATGAGCTTTTGATCTAATAGCTCATGTTGAAAATGAGCCATATACTGATCAATAACACTGAAGCTTCTTGGGACATTTTGCCAATGTTAAAAGCTCTATAGAAACTGGGCTGTTATTTTTGCTGGCAGTTGTGATATAGGTGCTGACCTGAGCCCAACTGGTACAATGCAGACTGCTGCTCTAATCTCATGCAACATCAGAACATCCATAAAACAGCTACTTCAATTCAGTACAGCTGACTCCATGAATGGCATTAATTGATGCTCAGTTAAATGGTTTCCCACACAAGTTTGCAAGGCTATGCCCAAGTATTAAAACTATTTACCACCATTAAAGATCCAGGAGTTATGGAATTGTGAATATAGCAGATACTAGTTCAAACCAGATTAAGGTAAAAATGCAAGTAGTAATCAATTTGAAGTAAAAATGGACAGCTTTGCAAACAGCACTTTCTACAGGCTGCTGCTGGCCCACAGCAGAGACATAGCTGCTCAACAGATATGATTTGCAAAGTGAAGTTGCTCATGCACAAGCATCAGCCAAATATCAAACAAAAGTGTTAAGCTAAGTAGCCTGCATCAAACCCAGCAACACTGGTTACCTTATTTTGCACCATTATGACTGAATTCAAGGAAGCAGGCAAAACAGACTGGTATTGTCACTTAGCACATGAAACATGGTCACATGCATATTTCTCTGGTGTTAGGATGTTTGTGTACTCAGAATTGGCTCTCAGAGCAATAATAATGGGTGTCTGGGATCCCTGCCCTCAGAAGCTTTTAGACCATCCTTGTGAATTAGTTTATCTGAGCAAAGGAGTTTGAACATGCAGATATATCGTAGATATATCTGAAGCATTATCAGATTCAAACTGTTGAAGTAAATGATGCCATGGGAACTTCTGACTTCTCATTGATTCTTTTCTCCCACTCTGCACATTGGGTTTTGATTGTCTATTTTTAAATAGTTCCTTTATTCTGTGGCTGCCTGAAAAGAGACAAATGTCAAGGTTGTATATTTATGTACGTACTTTAATAAATGTACTTTGAACTCTGAAACTCTTATCGCTGATTTAAAGGACATAGAAATCTGATCTACTTTGAGTTCACAAGAGGAACACCAGAAAATGCCTGCCTGCTTACTGGGATGAATAAAGCTTCAGTGTCTCTTCAGTGACCAAGATCACAGTCACAACACAATCATCATATCCATGCAACACTAGTCCATAGCAAGCTACTCTGGCAATCTGTGGCTCGGCCAGTTAGGGTAATGAACTGTAAAAAAAAAGAGCTAACCCAAGGGGCACAGCCAGAACGGTGGAATAGTTTTGGGAAGCTTACAATGAACTACATCTGGATGGAAAATGTAAAGTGTAAAATTATCTTGCATCAAAGACAATTGCAAACCAAATGAAAACCATGTATTGTAGCCATTTACAACAGAACTTCAAGTATTGTTTTTCTTAGGAACTAGCAGAAAAAGGGAACACATTCTTTGGATTAGGATGGGTGAAAAGCTCCAGTCAAAATAAATGCAAGTCTATAGCACCTCTGTGTATTCACACTCCTGTACAGATCATAATGCTAGCACTTGACAGAACAACCTTGCCAAGCTGTCATTCCACACCAGGAGCTTCCATAATATCCTCTGTATATTCTGCCCAAGAGAGCTCTCCAGCCACACCCTTCTCCTTCAGTGTCATCAAGAGGACATGGCCACAATTACCATGAGGAAACACTGGAGATGGATTGGGCACATGATGAGACGAGAAGCCAACTCCTTCAACAAGCCAGCTCTCCGCTGAACCTCTGCAGGGTGGAGGAAACAGAGGAAACCAAAGACATACCTTGGAGGCAAAATGAAGACCCTGAACCATTCTTTGGGCAAAATAGGGAAGATGTCCAAGGACAGATAGAAATGAATTATCTTCATTACTGCCCTAAATGCCAGTGGAATAATAGGCAATAACTAACTATAGCACCTCTCAATTTGATTTAAATATTTTCCTGTTCAAACAAACTTATACAAACATTTATGTGGGTGAACATTTGTGTTGACTAAATCTTGGCAGGCATGGAAATTGTTTCTCCCATGCAATGCCCTAACCAATTTAATATGTGCCTTTCAATTGAAATTATTTCATTGAGTTTAGAAAAACCTATTCCAAGCAGTCCCATTAATGTGGTTTGTCTCTTACCAGAATGTTAAATAGATTCTGGTAAAATGTCTCTTGCAAAAAGTCATTTTAAATATAGAAAGTTAACAACTGGTTGTCGGCAATGTGCTTCCAAAGAAGGCCCCTGAACAAAAACGGTATCCTGTTGTTTTCCCTGTGGAAAAGTCGGGGGAGTATAGGAGTCATGTCAGGTCACTTTCCCAGTACAATCCAAAATAACTTTGGATTTCTCCATCTAGAAAGACAAGCCATAAACAAAAGACAAGATTCAGAAATTATTGCTTGTGTAAAGATTCAGATATTGCTCACAACAGCACAAACATTTCACTAAAGACTCATTGAAGCAGTGAAACAGTTCCCTTGTGCACCTGATATTTGCAGCTGAAATTATTAACAAGTTGGAAATCTAGTGAGAAAGCAAAGGCAACTTGGATGGAATAAAATAAATTCCAAATCCTATCTGCATTTCCAAATTAATGATCTCTGTACTAGGGTATTCAATTCTATGACAATGATATTCCACAAGGATGTTGGCAGGACTAGAGGACCTGAGTTATAAGATTGAATAAGTTAGGCCTTTATTCCTGGGAACATAGAAGATTAAGTGGAGATTTTAGAGAGGTATACAAAATTATGAGTGGTATAGATATGCAAGCAGGGTTTTTTCAGAATGTGGGTGGAGCTACAAATGGAGGTTATGGGTTAAGGGTGAAAAGTCTAAGGGGAACATGAGGGGACACACACACACACACAGACCGGATTGTTTATGATTTATCCATTCTAACACATTTTGCTTTGTATTTTAATGTTAATAAACAAGGTTCCTTTTAAATTCATAAGCAGACCAACTGCTACAAACTGAAAAACTCAAGTACAAAATCAAAAGTGCGAAGTTCGAACTAAATTTATTTTCAAAGTACTTATGTCACTATACACTACCCTGAGATTTATTTTCTTGCAGGCATTCACAGTAAGTACGCAGAAACACAATTGAATCAATGAACTGCACATTGCGCAAAACAGTTACAACCCCTCAACCATCAGCTCTTGAAACAAAGGGAATACTTACCCAACTTCACTTACAACCAATGAACTCACTTTCAAGGACACATCTCATGTTCTCAGTATTTACTACTTCTTTATTTCTTTTTGCATTTACATTTTGTCGTCTCTGCACTCTGGTTGAACACTGAAGTTGAACAGTCTTTCATTGATTCAGTTATGGTTATTATACTGTAGATTTGAGTATGTTCACAAGAAAATAAATCTCAGGGTTGTATATGGTGACATACATGTACATTGATATCAACTTTACACCATAACACCACGAGATATAGAAACAGAATTAGGCCATTTGGCCTATTCTGTCTGCTTCACCATCTCATCATGGGTGATCCATTTTCCTCTCAGCCTCAATTTTCCTGCTTTCTTTCCCCATACCCCTTCATGCCATGGCTAAGAATCGATCAAACTCTGCCTTAAATATACTCAATGACTTGCCTCCACAGCCATCTGTGACAACAAATTTCACTGAATCATCACTCTCTGGCTAAAGATTCACTTTGAACTTTTGGACAAAGACAAGCAAACAAATATGCAAAAGATAACAAATTGTGCAAATACAAAGAGAAAAAAGTGACAAGAACAATAATAAATAGAGAACGTAATTCTTAAGCGACCTTGAAAGTGAGTATAGGTTTTGGAATCAGTTCAATGTTTGAGTAAGATGTGTGCAAATATTAGATCTGTAGAAGAGTGAAACTCAATTAGTTGTTGGTCTCAATCACCTCCTCAGGAACCAGAAATATATGTACAGCAATGAAGATGATCTTCACCTCTTGACAAATTTAAATATAGGGAGCAGCACAGACCACTCAGCACATAGTGGCTCCTTTAATCTCACATTAATCTTTTGACATGAGTTGAGAGGGACAAGAAATCCCCTCAAAGTGTTTGCCGATAGAATTTCATCTCCATCTCAATGCAAGTCAGGATATCAACCAAGATAAATGAAAACAGCTATCATGCAAAACTATTTAACATCCTCAATACTTCCCTTAATCTTCCTCACTGCAATACTGGACCTTGCCTCCAAACCTCTTACAAAAGTGGAGCTAATCTTTAGAACTAATGGGAAACTCTTTGACCTATGACAACTGTACTGCAGATCAGAGGTCAGCCACACCTCAATCCACAGACAACACTTGCATTTGCACCCTACTGGAGACCAAGCTTGAGACTGCAAATTTTCCCAAAAGTTCAAAAGATTAGGGTTTGTACTCAAGATCCTCAAAACCAAAACCCTCTACCAGCCCACTTCCTCCACAACATGACAAAGTTTCTTGTCAAGACACTGGAAAATGGAGACTTCTCAATCTGATGAGCCACCTTTAGGCAAAGTTTGATACTGATGAAGAAATTCACAATTTTTGATTGAACGAGGAAAAGATAAGGCACAAAATTCATCATCTACCTAATTTCCCTGTCCTTCTATATACCTCCGAAACTTGTACTACCTTCAAACACAAGAAAGCACTGGAAAAAATGCCAATGTCTTTACAAAGCAATCCAAATTTACTGCAAAGATTGGCAAAACAGAAGTGTTCTCTCACGGACCAACATCCATAATACTGAATGCAACCAGGGTCTCAGCAGGTCGTGAAAAAGATGTGTGAGTGACCAATACTGGATTCCCACAACAGAGTTTCTGTTCAAAACTCGGGTTGGAGGATATCATCAGGAGGGAAAAGAGAAAAAAAAATTCAAGGATGGGCTCAGTTTCCTTGAAATGCAATATCCCTACCATTCTCATAAGCACTCAAAGTAAAGAAGGAGCATTAAGGGCAGTATCAAGAACTGAGCCCATTCATCAGGCACAGCGCAAGTGGCAGAAGTTTGCCTCACAAACTATCACTCCCTAGCCCAGTCACCACCTGCTACCCCTCTAGTGAGTGGTTCCTATATTGACCTCATTAGCCACCTCAGAGTCCAAAATGGAAGAAATAATGGGGTGGTGCGAAGTATAGCAATCAAGGTAACATTATTACAGTGCCAGCGACTTGGGTTCAAGGAGCTTGGACATTCTCCCTATAAATGCATGGATTTCCTCCAGAAGCTCTGGTTTCCTCCCACATTCCAAAGGCATATAGGACAGTAGGTGAATTGGTCACGTGGTTGCAACTGAGTGAGTGATGTGGGTTCGTTAAGCCAGAAGGACCTGTTAAAGTGCTGTCTCACTTTGAAATAATTAAGAGGAACAAAGGTCTGAATTCTTGATTAAATTACAGGTTGAATATCCCTTATCCGAAATTCCAAAATCCAAAAACTTCCGGAACCCATCTTGCTTTTTTTTGGAGTTGCTGACATGATGTCACAAATGGAAAATTTCACAAGGCACTGGCAAGATACCCAGGTGAGGCACAGGTCTCTATGCACCACAGACATTTCCAAGTGACCTCACATATGTAATGAACAGATGCTAATGAAAAATAGCAAAACACTGCATAAAGCAAAAAAATCTCAATTGTGCATTGAAAGAGTGGATTCATCAGGGTCAGGGTGAACATATGCTGCTTTACAGTGAAACAAGCAAAGATCTATCACAACAAACTGAAAATTGAAGGTAATTGTGAATACTCAGCAGGCTAATTGCAGAAATATCAGGCACAGCATTAAACCTTTAAAGATTTGTGGTGATAAAGCATCTGATCATGAAGCAGCAGAGAAATTCATTGATGAGTTTGCCAAGATTGTTGGAGATGAAAATCTAACACACTGAGCAACTGCAACCGTACATATGTGTGACGAACAAGACAAAGACTGCTTACCAGCAGCACATAAGTTCAGACTTTGGGGTGATGGTGATGCCAAACAGCCCACCTGGGCAGCCGAGGTAGTGGTAGCTAACCTTTCTGATGGTTCAATGTACAAATTATTTATTCATGCACAAAATTATAGTTGCATTGTAGTTGCTGTGGAACAGAAGGCTGTTTGAAATCTATCACGGATATGAAGCCAATTGCAGTGCTGGAACCTGGTAATAGACGTGATGAGGGCTGGTCATTCAGCTTCCACAGTCTATGGAGGACCTAGCTCCATCTCATCGGACTGCTCTCCAACTGCAGGCTGTTCACTGTGAGCTTCACAGAAGCTGCACATATGCTGTATATGTAACGTAAATGGATTTTGTGTCTTGACTTGGGTCACATCCCCAAGGCATCTCATTACATAGATGCAAATATTCCAAGATATGAAATAAAATCTGAAATCTAAAACAATCTCAGCCCCAAGCAATTTGGATAAGGGGTGCTCAACCTGTATTGAAGACATTCAGTACGTGCATCTCTGTCATATGACAATGTGGCATTCCACTAAAATGCCACAGATGTATAAAAAAAGCATTAAAAAAACACTGATAGAGGTCAGAGCTGACTAGACATTAAAACAATTACCAAATGCAATTAGTTCAATGGCAAAAGATATCTGGGGAGAGTTATTGTTGCTTTCCATACTGTTATAAGAAAACCATGTTTATGCGACGGACACAGAAACTAAGGCTTTGGGGGCAACTACTCCAATCCACACTTACCCACTGCAGTACAAGAACACTCATCACTAACACCAACTCAAAAGCTACTCTGTTATCATACCTGCAATCAGCATAGTGACAAAAAACTTATTCAGGAAGTCTACTAAAAGATGCAGACAGAATAAACACATTTCTAAAGTATTAAAGTTTACTAAAAAGGAAACTGGCCAAATGACACCAAACTATTGTATACAGGACTTCGGACAACAGCTGGTTGATGAAGGCCTCTCAACACGTTGGCCAGTTTTCATATGCATTTATTGTAATCAAAAATTAGAGAACAGTGCCTAGGGATTGCTTATGTTCTGTAATTTAGTATCATTTTACTTTCCAAGAATAAACAGCAACCCTATGCCATTATACATTCAGAATAGACTAATAAAATACAATGGGCTTCAGTTTCAGTCAGGACATCTGCATTAGACAATTTCTCAGGGAAAGCAAACCAAAGAGCATCTATGGATAATCTTCCCAAAGACCAAGCAGGCTTGAGAATTCAAAAAGGGAAGGGCTCTATCTAACTTGATTTTTGTTTTATTCCAATCTACATGACTCAGTCAGCAGTACTAGACAACTATCCTCAGTAACCATATTTTAGGGAGCGAAAAGAACTACTGGCCTCTAACCAATAACCATGCCAGAATTATGTAGCTGATATCAGGCAAGAACTGGTTAGATGCCAAGTAATTGTGGATGAGTGGCTTGAAAATACCAAGTGACAAAGGTCACACACAAACCCAGGCTAATTGGGCAATGTGACATCTGAGACAATTAGTGCAAATAAGAACTTTCATTGATCACAACTGTTGCTCTCTAGCACAAAAGACAGAAGTTAACTCAACCACCCACAATTACAGGAAAGCTTAGAGGAATGAAGTGAAAGCAACAAAATGGGAGATGAATATTTTTTGAACTCCTGGCAGGATAAAGGGTAAATTCTGCAGAAGCTCCAACTCTTCAGAATACCTTTGTGAATTGTCAGATCTGCTACACAATCAATTCATTTTGCCTGGGCTTTACTCCCTCTCACCAAGCATGCCAACTTCAAACTTCTTCACAAATGAACTAGTCGATCAATGGCCATTGTCAATTTGGAGTTCCATCTCAATTGGGTGAAGAGGATCTGGTTTCACCATCTGTTTCTCCCAGCTGTTGCTCATGCAGGTGCCACAACTGATTGCCATCGGCCCAGGATTTATAGCCTGCCAGCCCTTTGTTCAGCTTAAGCTGATAGAGGCAGATAGAAAGGAGGAAATAGGCGGTGAACAGCCATAAAGCTGTTGGGGCAGAACTTTAAAGAATTCTCATACAATTGAAAAAAGGGTGAGAACTCAGACTAATGTCCAAGGCTCCGCCTACACTTGTGAAACTTGGCCCACACCCAGTAGCAGCACAGAAATGGAACATGATCACTGCACAACTATTTGGGAAAAGTCTTTGTTAATACCACTGGGGAAAGTTCGCAACTTTTTAAAAGCCATGTTATTCATAGTACTAAGTATTCACAAAACTCCCCAAAGATCTCTCAAACTGTTACTTTCAAAATATGAACTGATTGAGTCATTAGTTAATGCTGCAGAGAAAGAAGATATTGGTCCCTTTATTTACTATGACCCTTCCTTTCCTTCATTTTTAAATTGAATCAAATTGACCACTCTCAGGTTCTTGGAGGTGCATTGCACTGGCACCATTTTCTAAGTCTTTCATAGTTCCTTCCACTATTCATATTGTTGCATCTTCTGGTAAAGCTAGAAAATAGCAGTCTGAAACAGTGTTGTGGTGTTTTGAAGTGTCAAAATGGTGAGGCAGAGGGCATTTAAAGCCAAGGGTAGCAGGGAGGCCCAAGGGCAGAAGTGGAAAAATAAGGGTTCAGAACAATGCTGGGGACACCCCATCTGTCTGGGGGAGGGGGGTGTTAAATCCAACTAGCATTTCAGCAAGCATCATTTCCTGAAAATGCAAAGTAGTCATCAGCTGACAGGTCCCTGTGAACATTTTCAGCATATGCTGATGTACAGTTAAATATCTTGAGTAATGTGAACGTCGTAAACTTGCTAGGTCAGTGAAAAAAAAATAAAAATCTCAGAGCTAGTTTGCTTGAACAAGGCAGAAATGGCCGGGGTTGAAACAGCAGAAGACCAAAGACACAGAAAGAAGCCATCTATGACACCCTGAAAAGAGCAAGACAAGGTGTAGTGACGACAGAATGAAAAGCCACAAGGGAAGTGGTTAAAGATTTCTTTGTGGCCTCACAGCCGCAGTCATCTGCAGACTCAAACATAAACCACACGCGAGAAAATTTGTGACTGTATTTGGCCAAAAGTTTGCAAAATGTTTAAAGGAAACCTGGCAACAGCAAATCCACAGAAGGGAGATAGAGAGGCAGATGATTGAAAAGCGCTGCTGAAGGGTCTCGGCCCGAAATGTCGACGGCACTCTTTTCCACAGATGCTGTCTGGACTGCTGAGTTCCTCCAGCATTTTGAGCGTTGTGCTTGGGTTTCCAGCATCCGCAGATTCTCTCATTTGTGACTGAAAACGTTAGAGGTTTACGGCACATCTCAAAACGGTGTTAAGTAGGCAAGATTAGGGAGGCAAGTGTTTACTTTTAAATGTCAATGCAAGAACTCCATTAAGGATAGCGATGTGCACAAGTGAAGAAATTAGTTATAAGAATTGTTCAAGGTACAGGAGCAAGTTGTAGTGTTAACCAGGTTTCCCTCCTCCTGGGAGTTCCAGTCCAGTGTACTACCATACTGATCACATATTTGAAGTTTCAAGTCACTAGGATCTTAACGAGACCCTTAACTGCAGCAGGCAACGTTGACAATGCTGAAAAACCACATGTTAAAATAATACCAAGTGTGAACGCTTTTTCACAAAAGTAATTTTTCATTGTCACTTAACTGGAAGATTTGAAATCAGGTCAGAAGAAACTTTTCTGCTACTTTACAGTGGAAAACACACCTTAAAATATTAAGTGGTGACGACTTATCACTCCCAGAGGAGTTCGATGTCATTAGCGTACATGATTTGATAGAAAAACTACGACACACCCATCCCCACAACCACCCCCCTCACCCCGTACCTCCAGATGACCCTGTAATTTTAGTCTTTGAGGCCGATGTCGGGGCATCCTTCAAGGCGGCAAATTCACAAAAGGTAGCTGATCCAGGCAAGGTACCTGGGGCTGATTACTGTACTGTACAGTACCAGTACAGACCAACTGGCTACAGCATTAACAGACGTATTCAATTACTGAGTTCTGCAGCTCACATCCCCATCTGCCCAAGAGAGTGGTGATCTGCCTTAATGATGACCATCCTATAGCACTGCCATCAAACATAATATAGTGCTTTGAGAGGTTGGTTTCATGGTACAAATCAACTCCAAACTCAAAATGAGCTGGATCTCTTCTAATTTGCTACCACAATAGGTCAACAGCAAATGCCATTTCCCTGGCCCTACACTCTGGTCTGGACCATCAGGACAACAGAAATTTCTACATCAGACTGCTGAGCATAGAATGCAGTCTGGTGTTCAACACAATCAACTTATCTAACCTCAGTATTAAGCTTCAAGACCGGGGCCTCTGTACATCCTCTGCAACTGGATACTCTACTCATTGGCAAACCTCTGAGGACTGGTAACATCTCCTCCTTGTTGACCATCAATACATGCCAGCTACAAATTTGCCAACACGACTATTTGACGAAGCACAGGTAGCAATGAATCAGCTTACTGGAGTGAGGTAGTATGGGCATTGGTTAAGAGGTACCACAAATAAAAACCTCAATTAAACATCAGCAAAGCAATAAGGTGGTTTGTTGACTTCAGGAAGGGGAAGGGACTAGCGGCAAACATGGACCAGTCTGCATTGGGGGAAAAAAAAATCAGCAGTGGGGAGAGTCAGCAGCTTTCAATTCCTGGACATTAACATAATCAGATGATCTGGCCTGAGCTGAGCATAGCTGCAATCATAAGGAAAGTGCACCACCATCTTTCCATTTAAAAAAAAACGGAAGTTCGGCTCATCATCAAACACTGTAACAAACTTCCACAGATTACTGTTGAAAGAATCCCGCCCGGTTGCATCGTGGTCTGCTGTACCTTTTCAAATCTGCAGGAAGGCAAAAAGCTGCAGAGTAGATACCTCTGCCCGGTACACCACAGACACATTCCTCTCAAACATTGACAGCATCTCTCGAAGGCAACATCTATCAAAGATCCCCACCATCCAGGCCATGCCATCTTTTCACAGTTACTGTTAGTTACGAGGCACAGAAGCCTAAAGTCCCATACCACTGAGTTCAAGAAAAAGCTACTTCTCTTCCACCATTTGTTTCTTAAACCAATCAGCAAACCTTAATCAATACAGTTTAGAAAGAAACACGATGACCACCTTACACTAAAATGGACTGTTTTTACGAGAAAATACAATTAGAACAAGGTGGATAATTTATGAATAATTTTTTATTGATTATGTTGCTTATATGACATTTGTGTCTGTAATGCTTCTCAGTTTTTCATTGTACCTGTACATGTGACAATAAGCTCAAAACTGACTTTGCCACATAAAAGGGCACAACAGATGTTATTGGCACACCTAGCTCACACAATATGTCAGCCCAGACCCTATACACCGGTTACTTGACTACTCTTTTTTCAAAACCAACTATCAAACTAGTATTGACTTCTTCCGCTGCAAACAGCAAGCTGGGCCTAATCAAGTCAAGTTTATGGTTATTTAACTATACACATGTATACCAAAAAGTGAGACGATGTTTGTCCGGACAAGGCACAGTAGTACACATAAGACACAATAACTGAGGAAAGTAAGAATTAAAATACAAATGAATTACACATAGATAAACAAAGTGCAGGAATTAAATATTGTAGGTACAGTACAAATTATCCTGTGACACACTGAATGTGATACAGGGGTTCAGAAGCCTAACGGCCTGAGGAAAGAAGCTGTTTCCCATCCCGACCATTCTTGTCTTTATGCATCAGAGTCTCCTGCCTGATGGTAAGCCTGATGGTAAAATGCCAAAGGGGATGTTGGATGGATGGGTGGGATCCTTGATAACACTAAGGGCCCTGTGTATGCAGCACATGTCCCCGTTGGTTGGCAGGGAGACCCCTATGATCCTCATGGCCGTTTTCAGTCTTTTGTAGGGACTTGCGATCCAATGCACTGCTGCTCCCATCCTGGATGGAGATGCAGCTGGTCAACTGTAAATGCCATAAATGTCCAGCTTTACCAGCTGCCAAAATAGTTCAATTTTTTGTGAATGCCTCTGACATCCAAATATTAATTTTAAATGGTGTATTCAGTAATACAAATTCTCAAATGTTACCCACAAAATTAAGACTAGGTAAGGATACATTTTGTGTCTTAAACTTAAACTCATTTAAGGTCCACCCAATTTCAGATGATTGACTCCTATGAATCACAACACCAGTCTGATTCAGATTTATTTATTTATCATGTGTACATCAAAATGCAGCACTTGCATTAACAACACAACGTAGGGAGAGCCAGCAAGTGTCGCCAACATAGAATGCCTACAATGTTTAACAGAGCACAAGCAACAACAGCAACACCTTGGAGAGTCTGGTCCTCTGCACTAAAAGAGATTGTGCAGCAGCATCACCTTAAACCATAGAGGTAAGGCTGGTAAAGGCTAAACACAAAATCCTATGAGTAAAATTTGTACTGTTCTACTTCATTAGCAAAATAAACACCAGATTTCCATTTTAAAATATCATCTAACCACACCACAATCCAGAAGGAATATACATATCAGTCCATATTACTGACTTAGAAATAAGAGGAATAGATAGAGTGGATAGCCAGCGCCTCTTCCCCAGGACACCATTGCTCAATACAGAGGACATGGCTTTAAGGTAAGGGGTGGGAAGTTCAAGGAACTTATTCAGAGAGTAGTTGGTGTGTGGAATGCACTGCCTGAGTCAGTGATGGAGGCAGATACACTAGTGAAGTTTAAGAGACTACTAGACAGGTATATGGAGGAATTTAAGGTGGGGGCTTATATGGGAGGCAGGGTTTGAGGGTCGGCACAACATTGTGGGCCGAAGGGCCTGTACTGTGCTGTACTATTCTTATGTTCTGTAACGTAGGTACAGAACTTTCAGCTGTCCCGAGACACTTTCCTCTCCCGCAAAGGCCTCCCATGGAGACATTCTGCAGCCATAGAGAACGGGGCTCACTGTGTAAATTCTGTTGCTGAAGCATGGTGACAAATTTGCAGTCAGCCAAATTTAAAAATGTTCCACAGTCTTTCTAACTGATGGAATCAAAAGCTTTATGTCAGATTAAAAATTGTGTATAGTGGCTGGTGCTGCTCACCACAACTTTAAAGGAGTTGTCAGAAAATTTCTCACGCACTGTGCCTCAGTGATCTGAACGAGTACCACAATTCAGGGTGGAACCCCCTGATCAATAGGACATGGACAACAAAGACCAAGAATGATCCCTCCTTAGTTACTGCAGCTGGATCCATTTCCCTTCATGATTATGGCATCTCAGAGATCTACCAGTATGTCCTCCACTTCCATATGTAGACCAGGTGATTCTGAATTCATAATTCAAGCTCTTTCCCAATTCAGTTTTGGAACATCAGCAAGGATACCAGAGGCCTTGTTACTTTCTGGTTAATATACAACTTTGGCTCATTCAGGAGCAGCAGCAAGGCTGCACCAAATAGGTTTGTGTGGGGTGGCGTAAAGGCTGATCACATTAAGGACAGACGTAAGAGGTCTTTGATGTATTGAATGGTGGATATGGACTGTCTCCATTCCTACTGAGCTTGGCCTTAAAGTTTTCACTTTCTAGGGTGAGTACTTTTATCGTAGATGCCTTAACAGCAATGAAGAACCCACAAGTTGCTAAGTTTCCTGCACAGTCTATTCTTCAGGTCATAGGTCGTCTGTGGTCCTCTGCCTTCAGGTAGCTAAGGAAAGCTACCTTTGTGGATTCCATGAGAGTTCTGACACCAATTCACCTACTAAAGCGTTTCTGTTGATGTCTTGGGGACTAATCCAACGGAGGTGGCAATACAGATTAGATAGTGATCAATCCAGCAGTCAATGATCATCATACCTTTACTGCAAGGTGCCCTGGAAACTCTTTCAGTCCAACCTGTGGGCAATGACATGATCTAATGCTTGGCCATTACTCTTCTGCCTGACCTACTGACAAAATGTACAAGCATTTTGTCAGGAGACAGAACTTCAAGGTACCCTTCCCAGCTCCTTCGCTGCCAGAACATTAAGTCTCTTCCCACCTGGCAGCGAAATCGTCTTCAGGGATGAGAAGCCATTATGTTTTCAGGATCAGAGTAGGTCTTCACTAGCCATCCCTGAACATTCCAGGGACGGGATTCATAGAAACATAGAAAATAGGTGCAGGAGTAGGCCATTCGGCCCTTCGAGCCTGCACCACCATTCAGTATGATCATGGCTGATCATCCAAGTCAGAACCCTATACCTGCCTTCTCTCCATACCCCCTGATCCCTTTAGCCACAAGGGCCATATCTAACTCCCTCTTAAATATAGCCAATGAACTGGCCTCAACTGTTTCCTGTGGCAGAGAATTCCACAGATTCACCACTCAATTCACCACCAGATTCATGCATAGAATACAAATTAAACAAAGCATCATAGAACTTTCATCAATTCCCCATAAGAACCACTGAAATTCTTGATGTTGAAGCCTACTCCATGAAGATAACAGAATAATCTCTAAAAGAAAATCACATGAAAATTATAAAAATACAGTAATAAATGTTGGATCATTCAATGAATCTTTCAACTAGTGCAACACTTGGTTAAATTAAGGCAGTAATTACAATTAAAGTGACCAAGTAGATACAAGAATATTAATTTCTGCTGCTGAGGGGTTTAAAACCTTGACAGAAGAACTTTTAGAACATCTGTTTATGCTGCTGCCTCGGGACTGGACTGCCAAATCCAGCCCAAACCACACCAAGTCACTGATGATGCAACAGTGGCTGGCCTCAACAGCAATAATGAGTCGACATACAGAGAGGCCAGTCAAATGGTGTGATAATAATAACCCCAGTCTCAACGTGGAAAAGACAAAAGAGATTATTGTGGACTTTAGGAAGGCGCAGGTCGACCACTCTCCATTGCACGTTAATGGCTCTGCTGTGGAGAGAGTGAAGACCACAAAGTTTCTTGATCTGCACATAATGGATGATCCAACCTGGATCCACAACACCTCTTCATTAGTCAAGGCGGCACAGCAGCGTTTACAGTTTGAGGAGATAGAGATGTGCAAGGCTCAATCTTCCCATTCTAACAACTTTCTACAGGAGCACCATCAAGTGTCCTATCTGGCTGCTTTATTCTGTGATATGAAGGCTGCAAGCTACCAGACAACACAACCCTGCAGAGGATAGTAAAAACTACCAACAGGATCACTGGGTTCGCTCTCCCGGCTCTTTGTGGCATTTACTAGGAGCATTGTATACCAGGGGTCCGAAACATTAAAGATCCCTAGCAACCATCCCAAAACCTCTTTGGCTCACTACCATCAGAAAGTAGGTACAGTACAGGCGCATCAGAACTAGAACTGCCAGACTAGCCAACAGCTAATTCCCCCAGTCTGTGACATTCTCTACCATCATAGTGGTCTCATCACTATTACAATTTACTGTACTGTGCACTTCACATGCATTTTAAATCATATTTTATTAGCTTATTTGTGGTAATACTTTGTTTTACGATCTGTATGTGATATGTATTTTGGTTTTTACCATGGTCCAGAGGAATGCTGTTTTGTTTAGTTGTAGATACCTGTTGTCAGATGACAATCTTTAACTTAAGAAAGCAAGGCGTTTTTTTAAAAATCCTGAACAGTGTAAGATTGTTATATGAACTGTCAGGGAAATTTAAGCAGAGAACACATTGACAAATTTGACATTAGTTAAGATTATGGTGAACATGTCTGGAATTAATTACATATGCAGAAAGTCAATTGGTTGGAACAATGGTTGTTTCCTTGTTTTAACATCCAGTTCCATCCCAAAGCACCACAAATGAGCATTGTGAATAAAATTTGGCACAGACACCAAGAAATATGAAAGCAAGTACTCAATAGCTGGGACAATAAGACCGTAAGACATACGAAAAGATTTGGGTCATTTGACCCATTGAGTCTGCTCCAATCATCAACCATTCAATCAAAGCTGTTCCTTCAACCAACCCCCGCCCCACTTCCCATAACATTTGATGTTGTGTCCATTCAAGAACCTATCAAGCTCGGCCTTAAATACACCTATCGACGTGGCCTCCACAGCAGCCTTTGGTAACAAATTCACCACCCTCTGGCTAAAGAAATTTCCTCGCATCTGTTTTAAATGGACACCCTTCTAACCTGAGGCTGTGCGCTCTTGTACGAGACTCCCCCACCATGGGAAACATCCTTTCCACATCGACTGCCTAGGACTTTCAACATTCGAAAAGTTTCAATGAGGACCCCCCCCCCCACTAAATTCCAGTGAGTGCAGGCCTAGAGCCATAAACTTTCCTCATATAATAACCATTTCATTCCTGGGATCAGTCTTGTGAACCTCCTCTGACCCCTTGCCAATGCCAGCACATCTTTTCTTAGAAGAGCCCAGAACTATTCACAATACTTAAGGCGAGGCCTCACCAAGGACTTATAAAGCCTCAACATCACATCCCTGCTCTTATATACTAGAAGTCTTGAAATGAATGCTAACATTGCATTTGCCTTTCTCACCGCCAACTCTACCTGCAAGATGACCTTTAGGGTGTTCTGCACAAGGACTCCCAAATCTCTTTGCATCTCAGATTTTTGGATTTTCTCCCATTTAGAAAATAGTCTGCACATGCATTTTCACACTGTATTTCTTGCCGCTCTTTTGCCCAATCTCCTAATCTAAGTACTTCTGCAGCCTTTCTGTTTCCGCAACACTACCTGCTTCTTCACCAATCTTCATATCATCTGCAAACCTGGCAACACAGCCATCTAATCAATCATCTAAATCATTGATATACAGCATAAAAAGAAGCATCCAAACACCAACCTCTGCAGAACACCAATAGTCACTGGTAGCCAACTGGAAAAGGATCCTTTTATTCCCACTTGCCGCCTCCTACTAATCAGCCAATGCTCTAACCATGCCAGTAACTTTCCTGTAATACCATGGGCTCTTAAATTGGTAAGCAGCCTCATGAGTGGCATCCTGTCAAAGGCCTTCTGAAAGTCCAAACGTACAACATCCACTGCATCCCCATTATCTATCTTACTCATAATCTCAAAAAATTCCAACAGGTTTGTCAGTCAAGATTTTCCCTTCAGGAAATTATGCTGACTTTGTTGTATCTTGTCCTGTGTCACCAAGTAGTCCATAACCTCATTCTTAACAATTGACTCCAACATCTTCCCAACGACTCAGGTCAGACTAACTGGTCTACAATTTATTTTCTGCTGCCTCCCTCCTTTCTTAAAGAGTGGAGTGACATTTGCAATTCTCCAGTCCTCTGGAACCATGCCAGAGTCCAATGATTCTTGAAAGATCATTATTAATGCCTCCATAACCTCTACTGCTACCTCTTTTAGAGCCCTAGGCTGCAGTTCATCTGGTCCAAGTGATTTGTGCACCTTTAGGTCTTTCAGCTTTTTGAGCACTTTCTCCCTTGTAATAGTAACTGTACACACTTCTGTTCCCTCACCCCCTTCAAAACCTAGCATACTGCTCATGTCTTCCACAGCTAAGACTGATGCAGAATACTTATTTAGTTCATTTGAAATCTCCTTGTTCCATTATTTCTCCTGCCTCATTTTCTAGCAGTCGTACATCCACTCATCTCTCTTTTTAAAAACCATACTTGGAAAAGTTTCTATCCATCGTGATATTGTTTGCTACCTTGTTTTCATATTTTGACTTTTCCTTCCTAACGATTCTTTTAATTGCTTTCTGTAAGTTTTTAAAAGCTTTCCAATCCTCACTTCTAATTTTTGCTCTGTTGTATGTCCTCTCTTTTGCTTTTATATTAGCTTTGACTTCCCTTGTCAGCCATGGTTGTACTATTTTGCTTTTTGAGTATTTCTTCATTTTTGGAATGCATCTATCCTGTACTTTCCTCATTTTCCCCAGAAACTCAGGCCATTGCTGCTCTGCTGTCATCCCTGCCAACATCTCCTTCCAATTTACTTTGGCCAACTTCTCTCTCATACCACTGTAATTTCCTTTACTCCACTGAAATACTGCTATGTCAGACTTTACTTTCTCCCTATCAAATTTCAAGTTTGTGATCACTGCCTCCTAAGGGTACTTCTATCTTAAGCTCCCTAATCACCTCTGGTTCATTACATAACACGCAATCCAGTATAGCTGATCCCCTAGTAGGCTCAATGACACACTGCTCTAAAAAGCCACCTTGTAGGCACTCAACAAATTCACTCACTTGAGATCCATTACGAACCCGATTTTTCCCCAAACTACCTGCATGTTGAAATTTCCCATGATCATCATAATATCGTCCCTTTGATACGCCTTGTCTATTTCCTGTTGTAATCTGTAGTCCACATCCCAACTACTTTTTGGAGGCCTGTATATAACTCTCCTCAGGGTCCTTTTACCCTTGCAGTTTCTCAACTCAACCCACAAGGATTCAACATTTTCTGATCCTATGTCACATCTGTCTAATGATTTGATGTCATCCTTTACCAGCAGAGCCATGCCACCCCTCTGCCTATCTTCCAATCCCTCCAATACAATGTGTAACCATGGGCATTCAGCTCCCAACTACAACCATCCTTCAACGATGATTCTGATACAGATACAATGTAGGAAACAAATTTCAGCTCTACATGATGCCACAAACAGCAATAAATTAAATGACCAGACCATGTGTGTCGAGGCACACAAAGTTCAAAAGTCAGGATGTTGCAAATTTATAGAACTCTAGTTAGGCTGCATCTCAAGTATTGCAAACACGAGGAATTCTGCAGATGCTGGAAATTCAAGCTTATGTTACGTACCCCGTAACTGGGTTGCCAAACCAGCAGAAATGGATCACTCAGTTGGAGTCTGGATTACTAGAACTAAGGAAGTTTTATTAAAGAAACAAGCAACACAGTACTCTAATCAAAAGGATAATAAATGCAACAGTTCAGCAATGATAAACACACATGTACACAGAATTAAGATAACAGGATCAATCAAGCTCTATCGTTGTCTAGATGTAAATGACCAGTTTCAAAGTGACGCAAAGTTCAGTTCAATTTAGTTCAGTTCAGTTCGCAGTAATCACTGCCGTGGGAGATGGACAGTGGGGGAGAAGGAGAGAGAGAGCAAAACGAATGAATATTCAAACAGCTTCCACACAGACTTTCGATATTCTTCGCAGTCAGCTTTCGTGCGAGCCCTTTGTGATGTCATCTGAGGTCACCGACCGTGACCCCTCCGTTTCCAGATACGATCGTTTCTCTGTGGTGAACCTGGCACCCAGGCAAGGGTGGACACACACCAGGTTCCCGCCGATCGTGCCTTTCCACCCTGTGCGTCTATGGCTTGATCCCACGACCAGCCGTCCAAAACTTCCCACCGACTTGTGGGAGACGCACCGCTTCCAGGGTCTCGTTAAATGTTGAATCCGTGTGTGTCCTGCCTTAGCGAACTTGTCCCTTTTTATCCCCCTGCTGGGATATCGCCTGTCCATCACTTCAAACAGTTCAGATTTCAAAGGGGGAGCCGATCTTGACAGCTCTCCTTCCGCTAAACTCTCCCGTCCCTTCATTAACATCTCCAAATGCTGCTCCATTGTTTTCCTTATCTCTCTTTCTCCTGAAGACAGGTGGCAGACCAACTGCTGATCCCACTGGTGCCAGCACAGGACAGCTAACATCTTAATCTATGTGTATTCTCGTCACACAACACACAGAGTTCACGCAAACTCTGCTCTCAAACGCATCTCCCCCATTTCACGCACATCTGCTCTCACTCCATCCTCCCGCCACCCCACTAGGAATAGGGTTCCCCTGGTCCTCACCTACCACCCCACCAGCCTCCAGGTCCAACATATTATTCTCCGTAACTTCCGCCACCTCCAACGGGATCCCACCACTAAGCACATCTTTCCCTCCCCCCCCCGCTTTCCGCAGGGATCGCTCCTTACGCGACTCCCTTGTCCATTCGTTCCCCCCCCCCATCCCTCCCCACTGATCTCCCTCTTGGCACTTATCCTTGTAAGCAGAACAAGTGCTAAACATGCCCTTACACTTCCTCCCTTACCACCATTCAGGGCCCCAGACAATCCTTCCAGGTGAGGCGACACTTCACCTGTGAGTCGTCTGGGGTGATATACTGCATCCGGTGCTCCCGATGTGGCCTTCCATATATTGGCAAGACCCGATGCAGACTGGGAGATCATTTTGCTGAACACCTACGCTCTGTCCGCCAGAGAAAGCAGAATCTCCCAGTGGCCACACATTTTAATTCCACATCCCATTCCCATTCTGACATATCTATCCACTGCCTCCTCTACTGTAAAGATGAAGCCACACTCAGGTTGGAGGAACAACACCTTATATTCTGTCTGGGTAACCTCCAACCTGATGGCATGAACATTGACTTCTCTAACTTCCGCTAATGCCCCACCTCCCCCTCGTACCCCATCCGTTATTTATATACACACATTCTCTCTCTCTCTCTCTCCCTCCCCCCTTTTTCTCCCTCTGTCCCTCTGACTATACCCCTTGCCCATCCTCTGGGTTTTTTTCCTCCCCTCTCCCTTTTCCTTCTCCCTGGGCCTCCTGTCCCATGATGCTCTCATATCCCTTTTGCCAATCAACTGTCCAGCTCTTGGCTCCATCCCTCCCCCTCCTGTCTTCTATCATTTTGGATCTCTCCCTCCCCCTCCCACTTTCAAATCTCTTACTATCGCTTCCTTCAGTTAGTCCTGACGAAGGGTCTCGGCCCAAAACCTCAACTGTACCTCTTCCTAGAGATGCTGCCTGACCTGCTGCGTTCACTCTCAAGTATTGCATACAGTTCTGGTTGTTACGTTATAGAAAGGATGTCAAGGCTTTGGCGAGGGTGCAGAAGACGTTTACTAGGATGCTGCCTGGACAAGGACGAATAGACAAGGGAGACGTGTAGGACCGAAATTTCGGAGGATCTCTTCCATTTCACACACTTCTGCTTTTACCGAATCCTCCCGCTACCTTATTAGGGATAGGATTCCTCTTGTCTTCACCTATCACCCCACCAGCCCCCGTGTCAAGCACATAATTCTCCAAAACATCCACCACCTCCAACGGGATCCCACCACCAAGCACACCTTTCCCTTCCCACTACTTTCTGCTTTTCACAAGGATCGCTCCCTATGTGACTTCCTTGTCCATTCTTCTCTCCCTACTGATCACCCTCACAGCAAGCAGAACAAGTGCTGCACCTTCGGTGATGGCCACAACATCATACCCAACAATCTGTAAAACTGCAACAATATCACCCACCTTATTTCTTATTCTCCATTTAGATATAACACTGAGTACTGTATTTCTGATCTTTTTTGATTCTGCATCCCTAATACACTGATACTCACCCTGCTGGCGGCAATTTTGTCCTATCATCTGCCTGCACACTGTCTTCGCTTTTTACTTTGACCTGTCTTGATTCCCTTCACTCCAGTTTCCACCCCTACCTGCCGCTAAGTTAGTTTAAAACTCTGCCCAACAGCTCTAACAAACCTGCCCACGTGAATATTGGTCCCGCTCAGGTTCAGGTACAATCCGTCACTTTTGGACAGGTCACACCTTCCCCAGAAGGGATCCCAATGATCCAAGAACCTGGAGCCCCAGCCCGGCTTCTCAGTTACGTATTAATCTGCCAAATCATCCTGTTTCTACCCTCTTTGGCACGTGGTACAGGTAGCAATCCAGAAATTACTACCCTGGAAGCTCTACTTATCAGCTTTCTGTCTACATCTCTAAACCCTCTCTCTTCAGGACCTCTTTGCTTTTCCTTCCCATGTCATTGGTACCAATATGTACCAAGACATTTGGCTGCTCCCCCTTTCCCTCCAAAATGCTGAGGACATGATCCAAGGCGACCTTGACCTTGGCCACCTGGGAGGCAACATACCATCCGTGTGTCCCACTCATGTCTACAGAATCTCCTCTCAGTGCCAGTCCCTTGGGAGGTCATCCAGTATATTTATTATTGAGAAGGGCCACATGAGTGCTCTGCACTAACTACCTATTCACTGTCCCATTCCTTCTCCTAACAGTCACTCAGCTACCCGCCTCCTGCAACTTAGGGCTGACTACTTCCTTGCAACTCTGAGTGACGATCTCCTCACTCTCCTGTACAAGACAAAGTTTAAAGAATTTAATAATTTTATTCTCTTAAAAATAAGTTTAAAGAATTCTCAGGATGAGGGGCAAAAGGCTCCATGGGAGGCAGGAATTATCAGGCTTCGTCAATTGAGGAGCAAGTCACCACAGGTGGAGAAATGTGGAGATGACATCAGAACAAAAGGAATGCAGACACTATTTACTCTCCATTGGACAGACCTCATTGTTGACACATTTATTGTCACTGCAAGAGGTTCCCAGGTAAGCTAAAGAAACCTTTTGAGGATGCGTTCAAAGCCTCCCTGAAGAGAAAAGGCAACATCTACTGACTTCTGGGAATCCCTGTCCTGTCACCACTCAGACTGGAGAAGCGGATTCTGGAATGACACCAGAACCTCAAGTCTATACACATAGATGCCAGCAAAAAGAGCAGAAATCTTAAACCATCTATCCAATCCATCAGCAGCACCTGCCTCATTTGTGATTTCCCCAGTCACCTTGAAAAATGATTGTGATAAAGTTGTTGATCCCAGACTGCCCAAGGACAAAAATCAAGGCCAAGGATACAAACTAATCTTGGTCATTTTCCAAGGAAGAATACTTTACCAATTCTTCAGTAAACAAGATGGTGGTCAGAACATTGAGTGAGATTAAGCCAGATGAAAGGATGCAGTATTAATTAGCTAGACTGATGTGATTTGATTGGTTGGGACAGCTCCTAAATTAGTTGCAAGGACAGGAACTACAGAGGTGGAAACAGATTTTCCGATCCTTACAGGGCCAGAGTTCAAGATCTTGGTACAAACAAAAAAAGGCAACACAAAAAGTCTTGAGACACGAGATTCTGTAGCTACTGAAAACCTTGAGCAATACACATAAAATGTTGGTGGAACCCAGCAGTGTCAGGTCACAACTATTGAGGGAAGTAAACAGCTGACAATTCTGGCCTTTTCTCTGCCCGAAATGTTGACTGTTTCTCTCCCCCGCCCCCACCCCCAGATACTGTCTGATCTAGTAAATTCATCTGCTATTTTAAATTTGTTGCTCAAGGAAAAAGTTGATAATTATGACAAGCTTAGTAGGAAATCTTTAAACAATAACCCAGAACGCAATGGCCTAAGAATGGAAAGTCAGTGTGGGTCTACTGAGAGCAATTCTGACTCAGTTAACTTGCTAATGTTAAGAGTGGATTCGAGAAGCACAATTGGACATTCATTTACAAACCATGTAATAAATCTGATAAGAAAAGCAGCAGCTGTAAACGAAGAGAAAGTGCTCGGGGAAGATTGGCCATGAAATCAGACAAAAGGGAATAGAGAAGTTGGCAGAGAATGGCAGACGTGTCGATAGCTGGGGAACACAAATTTTAAATGGTGATTTGATAATGAACAAGTGGCATCACAATGCCAATTTTCTATGAATAATAAAGACTCTATCCTCACCCCGCCCCCAAAAAAAAACACCTGTGTAATTTGGGCATTGTTGCAAGGCCAACAAAAGTAATGTGTTCTCAGATGAACGGAAACTAATCCAGCAATAGCTTTCAACAGCAAAATCAGATAGTTAATTCTATTTGCACGATTAGAGGGAATGGAACAAGTCTAGGACTAAGATCTATTTATTTATTTATGTTTAAATAGAGCTAGTATTGCTCAACTGTCCTATTTAATTTCTTGTACAGGTTGAAACTCTTCAGCCTGGCATTTGGAACTTGGACTGATGTCAAACAGAATTGTCACTGATCACTTACTCTGAGCAGGAAAACTGTTTGTTTCAAGCGTAGACACTCTAGGATTCACACAAGGGTTCAGAGAACTGTCTGCAGCCTGACATTTCCCAAGTAGGAAACCTGCCAAGTTGAGAAGTTGCACCAGTAGGTTAATTAGCTGCAGACTGGTACTTAATTTTGGACCACAGCTAGAATTGGTTAATCAACACACATCCAAGCTACAGATTCAAAATGTGCCATAAAGTTGCTGGACCAGAGTTCCAACATGCATTACTTTAACTAGCACTGGCCTTTGTAGTTCTCAAAACTAAAATCTTACTTGTAACCTGCTCACTTCTTTAATGGCAGGTCCTTGCACAAGGGTCACAAGGCTAATTCAATACAAACAATTAGAACTATATCCTGGGAAGTTTATAATTTGGCACTTTTCTATATTTCCCTTCCCTCAAATATTCATGCAATTCAGCAAACAAAAACTACAGCTGTGATTCCTTCCAAATGCCTGGCATTGTCAAGGCACATCACAGAAACAGGCCCTCAGCCCACAAAATTCATGCCAACCTTTTTACCCATCTACAAAAGTCCAACATCCTGCTCTGTATTGTCTTTTCTTCCAGGAATCAGGACAACCTCCTAGTCATTTATCAACATTTCAGGACTATGATCTTGGTTACTTCAGTCGCTGGTGGCCTTACCGCTGAAATCTTAAACCACCAATTCTGTAACAAAGGAAACAGAGTGCAGGTACAGGAAGTTTCAATTTGTCTACATTTATGAATTATGCTCTATTCCAAACCTTTCCCATGGGATACGTTTAGATCCAAGTTGCAACAGATACTTCCTTTCCCCTTCAGGCATCCCACACCCACCCAGGTTTTACAGGAGGATGACAGTTATGATATACAAATGCTTGTATAATTTACCACAAGCACTGTGGTAGTGCTGGAAATATTTAATGTATAATCATTGAATAATATACATTTTTTGCACATTTACTTTTAGAGGTATTTCTAACATATTTCAAGGCTCTGCAGCTATTACCCAAACCATTTCAGATTTAAGCAAAAATTTGCATTTTAGTTTGCACTGCACTTTCCAATAATAGCTAATCACACAAGAATGCAAAAACTCTGTTGCTGTATTGAACAATTTGGTTATTCATTTTGACCACTGTACAGTTATCTTAAGTATGGCGCGTTTGTGTGCTCATAAAGTCATTCAAATTTGCTAAAAATCTTTCGAAGATTATCCAATTAAAAATAATTTTTCTTCTATCAGCCTAAAGTAGTCGGTCTCCCTACAGTCATTATAGTGATGTTCAACAGGAAGTTACACTGCTCAAGCAGCCCCAGAGCTTTTCCATACACTGGTCAAACATCTGCTACACAGATGATCATTCCCAGATGCAGGGAGTTGTGATCTGGCTGCTGAGAACGTCCCAGCAACATGTTTAGAGGTGGATAGAAAGTACTGGGGGGTCAGTGAAATTCTGAAGCTATTCTGGGGTGGTATGAAAATTACTTAAAGCAACAATGCACAAAGAACATCATTTTTATTTTTGTTTCTCTTCCTAATTTAATGCCAGGGGACTGTAGGCACCAGGAGTACTATATCGTCATGCAACATGGGCAAACTGACAGCAGGAGCAGAAGTATCAACTGACAAAGAATCATATTGCCAAATCAGATACCACAAAATCCATGAAGGCCGTGTTGTGGGTGGGTGGAGAGAAGGGCGTTATGATAACATTGGAAGATTATCAGGAGTGATACGTGGACCAACTGATTTCTTACTTCTTAATCAGAGACAGTGGGGCCCATTGTAATAAATTAGTTACACCCAAAACACTGAAACAACTTAGCTACACTTGCTTACCATACTGTCAAACAGACCTTGACAGTGTCAAGGTGTAGAACCAATCTGCTTCTTCCTGCCAATCGTGTTCAGTTTCTGAATTTTCCACTGGAATTAAGACCAGTCGTAACTGAGCTATGAGGATCAGATTCATGGCGGTTAACACTGGTAAGACTAGCACTGTAATATTGCAAACTAGTGTCGCCAAAGACTTTGTGACATCTTTCAATGTATTAGTGCAGACTGTGACTATGCAAAGGGAGGCTTCTGCTCCAAAGTCTCACAATGTTTGGCAAAGTAAGCACCAAGATATTGTGGGGTGCTCACTCACTAAATCATATTTCCCTCATCACCTTGAAAAACACTTTAGCCCATCATCCACCCATTTATTTCTCAATTGCAATAACCATTTTCATTCCAGACAATTAGAGCCACGTCACTCCCTAACATCTCAGCAAAACAATTAAGAATCTCACTGGACATTTCCAAATCGTATATAGAGAGGCAATTTGGCCCATTGAATCTATGCCTTTTCACAGAGAAATCTTATTCACCTACCAATTCCTCCCCTCACCTATTTAGATCAACTCCCCCAAGAATCTTCCAAACAGTTGCACTACAAGGGCAATTTACTGTGACCAATTATTCTAGTAACCTGCTAATCTCTGGTACTGGATGGGGGGGGGGGGAGTGGAATAAACATAATACTA
This sequence comes from Mobula hypostoma, assembly GCF_963921235.1. Lineage (NCBI taxonomy): Eukaryota > Metazoa > Chordata > Chondrichthyes > Myliobatiformes > Myliobatidae > Mobula > Mobula hypostoma. Next base: position 103,349,810 of record NC_086105.1, on the reverse strand, counting down.
GATAGGTGTAAATTCCACAAAGACAGTGCCAGTGTTTGAACCTGGCTCACTGGCGTCGAAAGGTGGCTACTCTACTGTCTGCAACAACCTCACTGAAACATGTTACATGATAATTTAGATGATCGCTGCAATGCTGACTGCTGCCTTTACTAGCTACACACTTCAGCAGGGCCCCCGATATTATCAGTGACTTGCTCCACCCAAATGTAGCTCTTCGGGGAAGCTCAGGGCCATCTGAAGCTGCCTTCATTTGTCCACAGCCACCAATGCAGTTATTGGCTTTTGACACCATGTTGGAGTACGGGGACAGAATTTAATCTATACTAAGGGATGCACAGAGGTGATTTATAATGCAATGTGATTATGGCATACTTCATGAATTTTGTGTTGGCTTTTTGATTTGTAGCAAGTACAGTAAGTCATTGAAGAGCAAGGTACATCACTTCTTGTCAAAAGAGTCCATGCGAACCACCCATTTTCTTTAAACCTACATTTTAAAAAAAAATTCCTCCAACTATGCTCTCATCTCCTCCTCCACACACCCCCACCCACCCCCACCCACCCCCAGATTCTACCACTAATCTGCATACTAGGGGAAATTTCAAGTCAACAAGCAACCAGCCTGTATGTCCCTTGGACATCAGTGGAAACTGGATTGAGGGGGGTGGGGGAGAGAAGAAGAGAGAAGGGGGTGTGCGCAGGTAGTGTGTGCGGTCACAGGAAGGAAGAACAGGTGAGCTCCACAAGGACAGTGCCGCAGTCAGGATTGAATATACATTTTGCAACCGTGTGGCATTGCCTCTGTTAACTGTGCTCCCCTATGTTGAATGGCTAGCAATTTTTTGGGGGGGGGGGTTCTTCATGGGCATTCCTGTCAAGTGAATTATTCAGGCAAGGGTGTGGTGATTATGTTCTCCTTCACCGTCCACTCACTGTAACACTGGTGACAAAGGCTGGGAAGCACAGAGTGGCCTGCCGTTTGCCGCTGAAAAATCTCAACACCTACGCTGCCAAACACTGAGAGACAATCTCATCTAATATACTATCTGGCACCACAATTTCTAGAGTCTACATTTTAACTATGTGTGGGCATTAAGGATCAGAGTCGACAGGCAAATTTGTGTTTGCTAAGTTGCCTCAAATGCAGATGAAGACTACTACAGAATTAAACCATAAAAATTGTTGCTGCCAGGTTAAAAAACAAGTCATTAACATGCATGATGCTCACTGCAGCTTGGGCAAGGGTCAGTTGTAGTAGTTCCAGCTCTGCCGGATGCCAGTCAGAAAACTAATAGGTTTTACTGCTACAAGTACAGACAGCTGCTAAACCTGGAAGGCAATGTGTGATAAAGATTGGAAATGTCTGCTTGTAATAACATGCAGATGTGCAATCGTTTGAAAACTAAGCCATTTATTGAGATGATTGCCTCACAACAAGGAATACTCCAGTCTATACAACTACTGGTCAAGGGAAGAGTCCCTCCAAAGCATGGCACAACAGGTTAACTCACACTGTCCACCATGAGTAGGCAGCCCATGGCACCCTGCAGTCTACTGGGATGCCAGGAATCCTCACTCAGCCTCCTGCTCCTTGGCCAGAACGTCTCACTGAAAGCAGTCCTCACTGCTTCGCATGGGAAAATTGGTTTCTGAACATCACAGTAAAAGGGCCTCCTAATGAAAGCCCTTCTTTCATTATTTATGAAACACAAGTGTCACTAGCTATGTTGATATTTATTGAGCATTCTAAATTACCGCTCTCATTTGGCTAGTGTTACCCATACGATCTGAGCCTGAGATCACAAAAAAACAAAATCAAATGAAGGACGTGAAGAACAAACTTCATTGAAGTACTCTGGTGCAAAGGACACCACCACCCCCACCACCTCTATGTTTTGCGCTCACAATCTTTTGGTGGCACACTACCTCAGTGCCCGAGGTGGTATTGAACACTGACCTGTGGTGCTTTCTATGTGGAGTCTGCACATTCTCCCTGTAACTGCGTGGCTCTTGCACAGGTGTTCTGGTTCTCCTCCACCGCCCCCTCCATACCCCATTATAAATTGCCTTGTGTGTGAATAAATAGTTGAATCTGTGGAGAATTGGCAAGGATGTGCAGTTAGGATTAGTGCAACTGCCTGACTGATGGCCGGCAGCACTGGTGGGCCATGGGCCTGTTTCCAATGCTGCATCTTCATGATACACATTTCAGTTTTACCAACTTGCTTTGGGCAACATTTAGAACAAGTGCAGCAAAACAGCACAAGATAACAAACAGGAAATGTCCACAGGTAGTTGCAGCCTCATTAACCAGCACCAGAACTTCCTGCTGTTCACTAAAACATGAAGTTCAAGTCTTGGTATTGACATAACATCAGTGCTTCACACCAAACAGCCTTCAGAATTTTTGTGTGTTATTCAGTCGTGATAACACTGTACCCACCAAACTCTTCACTAATAAAGCATCCTCACACCACACTAGACTACTTTGAAATGGAATCAACACAAACAAATGCATTTTGTTTAATTAATTTTTATGCGTTTCTACAGTAAAACTACACAACAAAAACCCAACAAAATGGAGATATATACAGTTCAAAACAAACAAATCCAATATATAATTCATAATAAAAAAAAAGCACACAAAAAAGAATTATGTAAAATTAGTATCCACCCCAATCTCCCACTGAAAAAAAACCAGGCCAACCATTTCTGTGTGTAAAGAGAGAGAAAAAAATAATCGGAGCATTCAACCCTAGAGAACTGTAAATATATATAGGAAGAAAGAAAGTATAATGCCGACTACCAGAAGTATAATGTAATTCACAACAAAAACCGTATAACCTACAAAAGCTGAAAGTAAGGGATTGTAGCATACAAAAGGATAAACTTACCCTAAAGAAGAGTTATGAAAATATTCAAGGAAAGGTCCCCACACCTTAGGAACCTTATGTCTCAATTAAGAAGTGAATAATTAATCTTTAATGTCTAAACAGGCCATAATACCACTAAGCCATTGAGCGTGAGAGGGTGGGGCAGCATCTTTCCACCTAAGAACCAACCGCCTAGCCAAGAGAGGGACAAAAGATAATGTTCAGCAATTTAGTCGGACTCAAGTGCATATCTACTTCACCCAAGGTGCCAAAAAGAGCAACCAGAGGGTTAGGTTCTAAATGGCAATTAACAATATGAGATAGGGTTGAACAAATGCATTTTGGAATCACATTTTGTGGCACACATTTCCCTCCAAAGCTGCATGAAATACTGCCACTTTCAGCAGTTTGCAGCAATCGGATGTAAATATTCAAGTCCAATGCCCCAAACCAGGCATACTCATCGGCAATTGCATATTTCAAAGATTTCATGCCAGGACTTTGAAGAAGTGCAATATCCTCAAGGCCAGAGGAAGGCTGCTGTTTCACAGAACCCAGTCTCTGCCCCAAATACAGCAGTGTTTCCCTTATCCGGCTTGACAATGGTCAAAAGAGGACAAACAGGTGACTTCATGGGTGAACTTTAAAAAAAAATCACAATTAATACTTCCTAATCATTAAACTCAAACAGACATATTGTGTGGAAACAGTGCCAATACTCGCCGTCACTTGTTCCTGCCATTCCCTGAGCTTTTGCCAATAACTCAATTCTAATGCACTCCAACAAACTCATGACTAGTTCTTTGTCTGCCTGAAGACAACATTATAGGGATTTGGCATCTGATCCAAAAGCCAGTTACAATGACCAATATGCACAGAGACTGGAAAAGGGCAATGGAATATGCTGCATAGACAAAAACGCTTAATGAGACAGATCGCCTGAAGGTTTTGATACAAGCCCACTTTCATCCAGACTGAGCAGAGGGAGAAAATTAAAGGGAGCCTTTCACTAATTTTAAAGATGCAGTACAGATACCAGTATGTACAAAACAAGCTGTAGTGCAAGGGGCACTTTATCACTCACAATTAAATTTTTCTTTGCAACAAAATTGGTGTAAAAGTACAACAGCTGAATGATCAACCATCATTAAGTAAAAATTGTAGAGACACTAACAGCTTGTGTCAGATCTTGCAAACAACAAAATGCAAACATTTTCAATTTTTCTTGTGGTGTACAGGATCAAATAACACAAATCAGGAATTTCAAGTTAATATCACAGAATTTTACAAAAATTGATGAAGCAGAAAATGGATTGAACAGTCAGTCCATTTTCAGTAACCAGAATAATTTCATAATGCCTATTGATAAATGCTTCAGATGAATTTTGTTATGAACATCAATTTCAGAAAGTTAATGTTTCTTTTTACAGTACAATGTATTTCAACCATAACAAAGTCTGAGCAATAAGATGGCAAAGTTGGTTATCTTCATTGCAGCAGAAAGATTGCAATATTGTCAAGAATCAGAATTGTTTCATAAAGTGATTCCAAACCAGAAAATTATATTGTGGCCCTGCACCCCAGGAATAAACATCAAATTGAAAACTCACCTGCGAAATAAAGAGGAAAACACTGGGCCCCAGCAACTCACCCACAGTCAAAACCAAATAAAAACTAATTGGCCCAGAATACACCACCCAATAGGTAACTAAAATGACCCCAAGAGTAAATAGCACAAGACTTCAGGCACAATAATGTTAATATTTGTAGAATAGGTTGGCTGTAAAATATCAGTTGAAAGTCCTTCAAATGTCAGCAAAGTTTTTTTTATATAAAAACCCCAGATACAGTGTGCTGGATTGGTGCAGACAATGGCCAGGTAATAGTCTCTGAAACACTAATACTCTCATCAATATCAACAGATGTTTAAAAAAAAACAAGGAGATTGTTTAATAGTAAAAGTAAAAGCATTTTGTCGCATTTGTTTTGCTGTAGGGTGGCGGTGGTGTCTGTGTGTGTGTGATTGTATGGGAGTAGAGTGAGTTCTTAGTCCAAGATTTGCACAAGTGTTCATTCTAAGGAAAGTAGGAGTTGAAACATTCTTAGATCACTAGCCAGCATCCAGTTCATCAGCAACAGAATGTATACTCACATCTCCCAAGCCAGAGACTGGGAATGGAAAATGAGATATTTCAAAAGCACCTCAACAACCAGATTTCACAATGCTGGAAATTTTACAGTAATTAACATCATTAGACATAGGAGTAGAAACAGGGCATTCGGCCCAACAAGTCTGCTTTGCCATTTATCATGGTTGTTTCATTGTCCCCTCTCAACCCCATTCTCCTGCCTTTTCAACATAACCTTTGACAGACTTAGGATTAGTCCTGCTGGAATTCAGAATTGGTTTATTTATTACTACATGCATCAAGTTACAGCAAAAAAAAACTTTCTCTGCATGCCATCCATACAGATCATTTCAAAATACAAGTACACTGAGGTCACACAAGGGAAAGGCAATACAGTAACAGAATTGAGAACAAAGTACCACAGTTACAGAGAAAGTGGAGTGCAGGTAGGCATTGACACACAAAGGCCATAGCGAGGTAGATCATGAGGTCAAGAGCTTATTAACATACAAAAGGTCTGGTCAAGAATCTTATAACAATGGGATAGAAGCTGACCCATGACCGTTGCTGCATGTTCTCAAGTTTTTGTATATTATGTGGGGGGGGGTAGAAACAAGTGGCACATTGGACTGAAACTCTTCAAGAATTAATCCACAGGGACTACATGGGAACTACATGGGAACTACTAAGGGGACAGGATATAGACTAGCAGTGATGTTTGATCACGGCTTAATTGCTCCCCAGGGAAAGATAGTGGTAAAACCACTCACACTTTGCAAAACACCTCTTTGGAGGCTCTGCACAGAAAGTACACTCAGTGGCCACTTTATTAGGTACACCCTGCACCAAATAACAAGTGGCCACTGAGTGCGTGTTTGTGGTCTGTCTGTAGCCCTTTTCGCTTCAAGGTTTGCCACATTGTGCATTTGGAGATACTCAGCCGCCCATCGCTGTTGTAACACATGGCTATTTGAGTTACAGTCAACCTTCCTGTCAGCTTGAGCCAGCCAGGCCATTGTCCTCTGACCTCTCTCACTAATGAGGCATTCTCACCCACCGAACTGGTGCTCACTGGATTTTTCTTTGCCTTTTGCACTATTCTCTGCAAACTCTAGCAACTGTCGTGTGCAAAGATCCCAGGAGATAAGCAGTTCGTGCGATATTCAGACCACACCATCTGGCACCAACTATCATTCCACAGTACTGTCGCTTCTTCCCTATTCTGATGTCTGGTCTGAACAAATGAACCTCTTGACCGTGTCTACATGCTTTTATACACTGAATTGCTGCCACATGAAAGTGGCCATTGAGTGTACAACCGTATAGATGAAAAACCAAAGAGGAACTGCAGGAGTGTACGAAGTGCATTACCAGTCTGGGATGTCTTTGCAGCTGCAAGTTATACATTAATAATAGGAACAGTGGAGACAGAATTTATTAGTATAGGAAGTTTAGTTTCTTGAAGCCTGTTGAGTGCTCATGTCTGCAAATACCACCTTGACAGATCAACCAAAACTGCACATGCCAAAGATCAATCAGTGACAACATCCTGCAGGCCTGAAGGAGAACAAGCAGATGCATTGAATTGTACTATTTGCCTACCAAAATTATAAATGTTATTTTATCTGCATTAGTCAGGAAAAGTTCACTTTAAAAATCCTGCTCATATTTATTTGCCAATTCCATTCCATCAGGCAAATTTTAGTTAATTCCAAGGTTAGATTTATATCACCTCAGAATCTGGTCATCAACAATTAAACACGATAACCTATACCTTAGCATTTGAGTGCACATTGCCACAATTACAATCTATGACTGCTTTTCAATTCAATGACAGACTCAAGTTTCATTTTATTTTCTTAACCCTGTCAAATTTAAACCTTAGCATAGTTATCCCAAGTTAAGGTGACTCTGCAAAACAACAATCAATCATTGCTTCAAATTTTTATTGCTGTGTTCCCCACTGCAAGGGGTTTGTTATTAAGTAGGAGAAACTCATAACAATAGTTAGGATAAATTTCAATTTATCTTCACTAGATCAGTATAACTGTCTTGTAATATTCCTGTCTCGTTTGAGATTGTGTCAAGTTCTACAAATTTTGTTGCAGCAATCAACCAAAATGAACCCTATATAAAAATTATACATACAGTACTGTACAAAAGTCTTAGGTACGTATATATAGCTTAGGGTACCTCGGACCTTTGCACAGTACTGTAGTAATTTATGTACTGCACTGTACTGCTACCACAAAACAAATTTCATGACATCCGTGAGTGATGATAAACCTGACTCTGATATGGATGTCTATTGTAGACCGAGAGTTGGAACGGAAAAGGAGAGGGGAATCATAGCTGGGAAAGGGGGAAAAGAGAGGGGAAGGAGTGGGAAGCACCATAGAGACATTCAATAAACCAATTGTTTGGAATCAAATGACCTTGCCTAGTGTCTCAGAGCTGGGTGTGTCTACACGCACCCACACCCTACCCTGGCACTCCTTCGCTGCCACCTGTCCTATACCCCTCCTGCAGCACTCCACCCACCAGTCCCAACATCCTTTGCTTCCGCCGGATTAACAAACTTGCTCTCTGCTCCACATTGACAAATACAATACTGTGCAAGTCTTAGGCACCCTAGCTATATTTACAAGTGCCCAAGACTTTTGCACACTGTTTTACTATATAGTCCACTGTAATATTGGCAGAGTGAAAAACTCAGCAGAGGATCCAAGATGAGTGTCACTCCCATGATAGGAATCAGGCAAGTCCACCAAAGGCTGCTTCATACTGATGCCAGAAGTCCGTCCTGCAACGTTACACAGGCAGAGCCAACCTTGCCTCAATGGTAGCCACCTCTGCCCAGTCAACGAACAGAAGCTGCCACTTTGAAACAGGACCAAGTACTGCACATCTCATGTCGGTTTACAATACCCAGCGACATGCTTGAAACAGCAGGGGCATTCTTTGCATTTATTCCCAACTACCCAACAAACCTGCAGTTACATGGAAACACCATGGCCACGCACAAGCCACAATACAAAATCTCCATCTCTGTCTGCCCTTGGCTATGTTCTCAATTGTGCCCCAGGTGTGATTCAGCATCCTCATTTCTGCCTCTACAGTACGGTGCCAAGTTCTCTTTGGTCTCCTGTTTCTCCTCTGCTCGACAGGCGTCCAATGATGGAGTTGGCATCTCTTCTCATCATGTGCCCAATCCATCTCCAACATTTCCTCATGATGATTGTGGCTGTGTCCTCTTGACGACACTGAAGGAGTAAGAGCATGGTTGGAGATCTTTCTTGGCCAGAAAATACGAAGGATCTTCTGAAGGCTCACGGTGTGGAATCACAACAGCTCGGCAAGGTCATTCTCTGTCATGCGCCAGCATTCTGATCTGTAAAAGTGTGTGGACCGCACATAGCTCTGGTACAGTTTCATCTTGGTGTGGGCACTGTACTTGGTTGATCTCCACATTGTGCTCATTGATCTAAAGACATCAAGGGAGGCAAAGGAGCACCTACAAGACTGCTTTGAGTTAGTGGATTAGACAATATTCAGGGATTCATCTTCAAATATTACAGTGGTCTCTGACTTCATCGAGCCCTGTGTGGATGAATGCGTCATTTCAAGAATACGTAGCCCCCCTGGCCACCCTCAGGGTCGCTCGGCTCGCTGTCGTCTAGGGAAACCACCCTTGGTCCTGCCAAACTGGGTAATTAGTTTGTGTGGATGCTGTGTGATGTACCCCACCCCGCCCAAATAACAGACAATACACCAGATACAATTAAATGATTTACAGTTTATAGCTATTACTGGAACTATATAATTAATAGAGAATAAAATATAAAAAGGTGCCACACTTATCAAAGTTCAATCTCTTTGTGCACAAAACAGTTGGAGCTCAAGAACTACCTTCTTCACCCTGCGACCCCTCGGACCACCTCGACCGGTCGCCTGGGACCAACAACAGTGGTCGACCAGACACTGCACACGAGTCCGTCTCCTTGCCGAACGCCCTCCTCGGGGTCCGACCCCATTAGCAGACATCACAGCACATTGTCCATCCTCTGTCTCTCTCTCTCTCCCGCCTTCTCCCTCAAAACCCCGCGCATACAAATCTTCCAGATACACCAAAGTCATAACAACTATCCCAATTGGTTCGTAACATCCTCTTATCACCCCTTAACCCACAGCAAGCTGCTAGCGCAAAGCTTTCTCATTGTTTAATATAACAAACAAGCATTCCCGATTATAACATAACAAAGAAGTCATTTAAAATTTAACATACAAAAGAAAGACCCCGTACAAATATATCAGACATACACAAACCTAAAGGCACGGATTAACCAAAATTGTAGCCTGCTGAGGGCTAGATCTGTGGCACTCAAGACCGGCAATCCAGAACTATACAGCAAGTCCAGGTATGACCTATGGAAGGCCTTTATAAGAGTGAAAAAAAATATTCCAACTGAAGTTTGAGATGGAATCTTCAGTTCTGGCAGGGTATGCAGGCCATTACTTCCTACAAGTCAAAACCTAACATCAGAATGGCCAAGATGCTTCATTCCTAAATGCCATTAGGCACTCTGAAATGGAAAATAAAACTACACCTGTGTGAATCCCTGCAGCATATGGTGACCCTGTCTCAGATGCTAACATCAGAGCATTTTACAGGAAGGTGAACCCTCAATAGAAGTGGCAGCCCCTAATAGTGTAGCATGTAGGGCACTGAAACACTATCAACCAACTGGCAGGAGTGTTCAAGGACATCTTCAAAATCTCACTGCTACCATTGGAGGCTCCCACCTGGTTCAAAAAGGCATCCGGCATCCATCATACCAGTGCCCAAGAAGAACTGGATGAGTAGCCTCAATGGCTATCATCCATATGCACTAGCATCTATTGTGCTGAAGTGCTTTGAGAGGTTGGTCATAGCCAGAATCAACTCCTGCCCAAGCAACGATCTGGATCCACAGAAGTTTGCCTATCATCACAATAGGTCTACAGTAGATGCAATCCCACTGACTCTCCACTCAGCATTGGATCATCTGAACAAGAGCAACACCTACGTCATGCTGCTCTTTATTGTTTACAGCTAAATGTTCAAAACAATCATACCCTCAAGTTCTAATCAACAAGCTTCAAAACCTTGGCCTCCATACCTCCCTCTGCAACTGGATCCTTGACTTCCTCACTGGTAGACCACCGTCAATGAGGATCAGAAATAGTATTTCCTCCTCGCTGACAATCAATGCTGGTGCACCTCAAGGATGCATGCTTAACCCACTGTCCACAACTATGTGACTAGGCACAGCTCAAATGCCATGTATAAATTTGCTAATGACAACTATTATTGGCAGAATTTCAGATGGTAACAAGGAGGCATACTGTCGCACAATGTGTCTTCCACATTCTCAGACATTTCATCTATTCGTTTTTGAATAGAGTTGCTGCTGAGCAAAAATTGTTTTAGTTAACGCAACACACATCAAAGTTGCTGGTGAATGCAGCAGGCCAGGCAGCAACTTTGATATGTGTTGCTTGAATTTCCAGAATCTGCAGAATTCCTGTTGTAATTGTTTTAGTTATTTGGTCTGGTGACTTGTGCAAAATCCATACTCAGAACCTCCTTTGCTGCAGGCAGGATCAGTTCCTCTCCAATTGTATGGGTGCTTTCCAGATTTAGCAATAAGCAATGAAATGTTGTTTGAAGCAAATGTTGCATCACAGCCTCTCATTCCAGAGCCCATAACCATTCAACCCTTGTCACAATCCCATTCCTCTCTGACAACCCCTTTAACAAGAAATAAAACCTTCAGTATATGACTACAGCACTTCCCCATGTTTAATCTCTTACCATGTCTCTCCCTCCTGTCCCTGCACCAGTTCATAACCTCAACAACTTCCCTGAATACAGTAATACCAACAAATCATGCTTTTGTTGCCGCAAGCAACTTTGGCCAACAGATTTGTCACACTGTGACACCACTAAAGTCATCACGTTGTTAGCATGGCTTGAGCGAGCCCAGTCTCTCCAAAGAAAAAATTCCCGCCACACCCCAGTGTTGACTGAAAACATTGCACACAGGTTAGATTAGATTAGATTATGAGGACACAGACCTCTTTTATTGTCATTTAGTAATGCATGTATTAAAAAATGATACAAGGTTTAATCGATTCAAAGTAATTCATTTCTTGTATTAAGCCTGTACTTGCACAGTTGCCCCCTTGCTACCAAGTGCACCCCCGCTGTCCCTTTTATTGCCCCCTTAGAAACTCTCACTGCTCCCAGGGCAGTGAAGTCAACAATGAACCCAATCACTATCTTGACATGGTAATTGATAAATGCTTTCTGGTTTTGATTAATGCTTCCTAGTTATTCCCCCTATACCCTTCACTATTTTCTCAAGGACAATAATGTGAAATAGTGCAAGCAGTTACATGTCGATGAGGCACTTTACTGTCACTAACAATGACAGAGTTTGGGATGGCTGCTCACATACAATGGCAAGAACTTGTAGGAGGTATCTAATGAAAGTCTGCTCCAGAATTTGGAGCCAGTGCTCCAATGCCCAATTGCAATGGCTGCCAGGAAGGGTTGCAAATCCTGCCCCCAATGCCAAGCCTGAAATATTAACCCCGGGCCAAAGATCCGGCACCACACTTCTCCGATTATGAAACTGGACACAGTCTGTAAACAGGAAGTTTTCACCCAAATAAAAATGCAGGAAGAGGTCAAGAGTTATTTTGCACTGTACAAAATAAACAGATGTGAAGAATGTGCTCATCATTTTCTATTACTGAAATGATTGATTTAGATGTGTTAATTTGGAATTGTTCTGCATGTTCACTGATTATAAATAAATATCAATACTGGTATTGCCAAATATGTTTACAGTGATAGAACAACAAAGTTCCTCATATTGGAGCTATTGAGTAATACTCATGAACTCTAACACACATTGCAAAGATGATTTACTCACAGAAGGACTATGAAGCTGCCCTCAACAGACCCAAATGTACATTTCCCAGTAAACCATGGTTCCAGCAGTTCAATAACTTGGCATATTGATTAGCCAATGCACAGATTGCAAGAGTGTTTTTGTTCGCATAACGAGCACTGGCGGCAGTCAAGCAGACAAGTGCAGAATGTGTTGGCACCTCTGAGGTGTGCTTCCTCCAACAGAATTCACTGGCTGTCAGGGTCAAATGTGTTCCCGGTGCTCCTCACATTGAAAGTTCAGCACAAAGAATTAACTTGGTGGTTAAAGCTAGGGTGCCTAAAAAGTAAAAAAAAATGCAACAATTCCATTCCTCAAACTTTTTTCAAAAATGCTTCTACTCAAGGTTCAGCATTAATAAAGATCACATTCAGACTCCAATGCATCTTCAAAACAGTGTGGGTATGTGGCTGGACTGAGGGGTGAAATATGACAAGGTAACTCCAGCTAGAACAGGGGAGAAGAGACAGGGTGAGGTTCAGAGACAGTGGTAGAGGGATGGAAATGGAAGCTAACAAAAGAGAAGCTAAGAGCCTTGGGGGCGGGTGGAGAAAGTGTGGCGGAAGTTGAGACAACTACAGGGGAGTGATAAGCAGAAAAAGTTACCAGGAGTCGTATCTAATAAGAAACTTGAACCATTAAGGTTGAGTTCAATGGTAGCTGAGGGGTGGGAAGAAAGAAGCCTGTGGGGGCACTGTGTGTGTAGTGGGTGGATGGAACAAGGAGGGGGAAAGAAAGGGGCAAAAAAGAAAATAATAAAATCAAACAGGGGGAAAGAAAGGGGCAAAAAAGAAAATAATAAAATCAAACCTGTTTTACCACTCCTTCTCTTCATACTGACCAGATTAGGTGTTTTCTGAAACATCAACAATTCCTTTCAAACCACCGAAACAGACAGACTGTTCAACCCATTGAGCTCCAACAGAAGATTTTTTTTCCAACTGACAGAAATATCCTTCATGGGTGTCAATTTTCTACAAAGAAATCGGCTAGAGATGCATAGTGTAATCTGAAATACCTGAACATTGCAGAAATGATTTGCTACACAACAATTACGATTATACAATTACTTGTGCTCTAACATGCGGCAGCCGAATGTTGCAAATGGCTACATAAAAGTGCGTTGATCAAAAAACAACACCAGAATGCAAACCAATCGAAAACACTGAGAAAATATCTTGTTTTACTGGCATTCACATTACATGTTAAGGCAACTATAGACCTTAATTTATATATTGCAATGTGTAATGATGAAAATTTTTTAGACCGGTTGGGTGACAATGAAACCTATGCACATGAACACTTCGATTACATCTAAGAGTAAAAATACATCATCCAGAAAATATCTGCTGCAGGAAACCACACAAGTGCAGATAATGGGAATCTTAATCATTTAATTGTCATCTAGGAGCTCCATTAACAAAGCTATTGTTAATGTGCATTTAAGTTTTGTGAAGTTCCTGGTGACCCAATAAACACTTCAACAAATGGTAACTCTTTCCAAACCTTCAGCAGAGTGACCCAGTCTCAAATTCTATGTGAACTCATGGGAGGGAATTTCAGATCCATTAACAGGATGAGAATCGATTGAGTCAGGATGTGGAGGTATACTCTGAATACTTTACATACATAGCTCACAATAACAAGACCCATCCCGGGTATTTTTTTTAAATTATTGCCAGTTGATCTCCTGTTAAATTAGTCACAGACAAAGAGGAGATTTGGATTAGTCAGATCAAAACAAAAACAAATTAAGTTCAAAGCCAAGCAGTCAAGAAAAACAAGCACATTCTGACTCAATACATTCACTAATAGGGTGAGAACACTGACACTACAAAGCAGCCCTGGACCCACTGTTATTACACTACTAAACAAGCCATCTTTCAGAAGTAGGATTATTCCAAGTACAAGAAAATCTGCAGATGCTGGAAATCTACGGCAACGCACACAAAATGCTGCAGAAGCTCAGGTCAAGCAGCATCTATGGAAGAGTAAACAGTCAACGTTTCGAGCTGAGAACTTTCAATCAAACTGGAAAGGAAGGGGGAAGGAAGCATACTAAGAAGGGGGGGAGGAAAGGAGATAGTACAAGGTGGCAGGTGACAGAAGGAGGGGAGAAGTAAAGAGCTGGGAAGTTGATTGGTGAAAGAGATGAAGGATTGGAGAAGGAAGAATCTGACAGGAGAGGACAGAAGACCATGGAAGAAAGGGAAGGCAGGAGCACCAGAGGGAGATGAGGGGCAGGTAAAAGGAGAAGGTGAGAGGGGGAAAACAGGAATGGGGAATGGTGAAGAAAGGGGGGGGGGAGAGGGTCAATGACCAGAAGTTCAAAAAAAATGATGCTCGTGCCATCAAGTAGGAGGCTACCCAGATGGAATACAAAGTGTTGCTCCTCCAACCTGAGAGTGGCCTCATCATGGCAGTGGAGGCGCCCATGGACTGACATGCTGGAATGGGAATGGGAAAGGGAAAAATGGGACGATTCTAAGACCCAGTCTTTGGTAGACAAAAGAGGCACCATAACACCAAAGTGTTCAGCAATAGTGTACTTGCCAACTCAAACATCAAATAGTTTGATCAGTGAACTACCACAGAAAGGGTTCTCACTGACAGGTATCTGGAAACTGCCACAAAAGGGAGGCAGCAAAACCTTGGCTTTGATAACAGTGACAATGACTGGAACAAGGCTTGGACTACAAGGACTGCAGAAAACCAGAGAATTCTTTCAGTTCCTACCAGCAAGATTCCTTTGTTTCAACACAACCAGCCTCAGAAGGAATGGGTGGGAAATAGGCAAAATGCCATTTCATACATAAGTGGGAAGTCACCCAGGTAACCTGCACCAAAGAATGCACCATATTACAACATCCTACTCACAATACTAATTCAGACAGCATCTTTGAGAGGGGTTGTGTTACTTCATCCATACACTAGATCAGCAGTCCCCAACCACCGGGCCGTGGACCGGTGCCGGGCCGCAAAGCATGCGCTACCGGGCTGCGAGGAAATGATATGATTTGGCGATAGGTGTCAGCTGCACCTTTCCTCATTCCCTGTCACGCCCACTGTTGAGTTTGAATGCACCTGAGGTCATTACGCACGCGTCATCCATGTCAGCGCGGGAAGGAGATCAACTCAAGCTTGCAAATGACGGCGGGCTGAAAAGCATATTTGACATAACATCTCTGCCGGCATTCTGGATCAAAGTCAAGGCTAAATATCCTGAGATAGCCACGAAAGCACTGAAAACATTGCTTCCATTTCCAACATATCTCTGCAATG